>NC_067401.1:455616000-456331000 GCF_016432865.1 Antechinus flavipes | reverse complement strand
GAAGGCGCACAGGCGGCCCGACGGGTCGAGGTGCTGCCAGGGCCGCTTGGACAGGTAGACGGCGATGACCACGGGGCTGGTGAGCAGCTGGCCCACGAGATCGGTGAGCGCCAGCCCGCCGATGCACAGCAGGAAGGACTTCTTGCGCTTGCTCTCCTTGCGACGGTAGCTGCGGGACACGAGCAGCATGGCCAGCGCGTTGCCCACGATGCCGGTGATCATCATGGCCAGCGGGTAGGCCACGGACACGGAGCCGCACTCCTCCTCGGCGGCCTCCCAGCCCGTGCCGTTGCCCCCCGGCGGCGCGGCCGGCTCGGAGCCCCACAGGCCCGGGTACGAGTGGTTCAGGCGGCTGCAGAAAGGGGCCCCCCGGGGGGGGTCGTGCCGCCCGCCGGCTCCTTCATGTCGCCTTGGAGGGCAGCGGCAGCCGCAGCGAGGCCAGCCGTCCGGGGACGCGCGGCAGCGGGAGACCGGGGGCGGCCGCCACTCGGGCTGTGCTGCCAGCCATGGTGCCCGGCGCCACCGCCGCCGCCGCAGCCGCAGCCACACTGGCCGCTCGGTCAAGCCCGGCCGAGAAGCCCGAGTCCGGCCCCCGCCTCTCTATAAGGCTGAGGGGGCGGGGCGCCCCAGGGCGCAGGGAGGAGGCGGCCCGGCGGACTCCGCGCCCCGCTTGGCAGCCGGGGGCCGAGGATTCCCCGAGGACTCCTCCCGCCGGGGAGCCCCCAGCCCCAGCCCGCTTCCCTGCGCTGCTCGGGCTCCCGTGCTCCCTCTTGGGACGCTCTGTGCAGTCCCCAGGGCACCAGTGCTGGTCTGAGCCCGGGAAAGAAGGGCGCTGGCGAGCGTCGACTCGCCCCCGGGTCCCAATCTCCTCCCGCGGCTGCTGTCTCTGCCTGGAGATGCCGCGAGCGTCAGCTCCCGGGAAGGTGGGGAGAGATGAAGCGCCTGGGAGGTGGCGCCCGACACTGGGTGGCACAGGGCGGCCTCGCGAGCCCCGACTGAGATGGGGGGACACGCCCCCGTCCCTCCGGGAAGGACTGGATGGGAGGTTCTGGCGCAAGTGGGGAAGGGAAGTCCTGGAACCAGCCGATGTGTCTGCTGGGGGGAGGGAGGGGGGAGGGAGGGGGAATCAGCGCGGGAGGAGCCTGCGGGGCGAGGAAGAGGAGGCAGCTCTTCCTTCTGTTCTGGCATAGGAGCCTGGGGTCCAGCCTCCTGCTGGTGGCGACGGATAATAATAATAATAATAATAATAATAATAATAATAATAATAATAATAATAATAATAATAATAGCTGACACGCTTTGCAAAGAGCTTTACGATGTCACTTCACCTCATCCTCACGTCCTGAAAAGGTAAATGCTGTTATCTCCATTTTACAGATGAGGAAACTGAGGCAAACAGAGCTTTCACGCTTTCACAAAGCTAGTATCTAAGGTCTGAAATCAAATGCTCCCTTGACTCCAAGTCCAAACCTCTATGCCTTGAGCCACCTAATTACTTACAATTGGGGAAACTGAGGGGCCCGAGACTTGCCCCAAATCCCACACAGTGTGTAAGGAGAGAATTGAACCGAGATCCTCTCCTATTTCCTTTTCCTTAAGATGGGAAATAACGAGGGGAACTTGGAACCTTTGTGGCCTAATACATCCCTCCAGAACGTTAACTCCTAGGAATCAATGCTCCAAATCTCCTCTGGGAGGGAGAGCGGGTGGGAAACTTCATTGGGTGGGGCAAGCCATGGAGGAAGCAGGGGTATTGCAGATTCATTTTCAGTTACTTCCTTGCATTATAGAGGAGAAAGCTAAGGGGAAGATCATAGATTTAGAGCAGGAAGGAGAGCTCTCTTGGGGGGTCTCTCCCCATTTCATTTTACATTATGGAGGGATTATAATAGCTGATGCACAGCTAGCCCTGGAAGGTTTGCAAAGAGCTTTACTACATCACCTCCCTTTATCCTTACAACTTAAAAGGCAAATGAAATGCTGTTATTATCTCCATTTTGCAAAAGAGGAAACTGAGGCAAACAGGTTTCACAGGTCTCTCCAACCCTTCCCTTCTCCAGTTGATGAATAAAGCCCAAGGTTATCCTGGTGGAAAAAAAATGCCAGAGCTGGGGTTTGAACCCCAAGACTTCAGATCCCAAAGCTCCCTCTTTCCAGCTTTGTTGTTATTGTGCAGTGGAGTTTTCATGGCAGAGAGAGTGGATGGTTCGCCATCTCCTTGTCTAGCTCACTTGACAATTGAGGAAACTGAGGCAAATGGTTGCGCAGAGTCACACAAATGGTAAATTTCAAGCCAGATTTGAATTCAGAAAGATGAGAGATGAGACTTCCTGACTTCGGTGCTGCTCTCTATCCACTGAGGCACCTGGGTACCCTAAAAAAGCATAATTAGTAGGATCTGGCAACTGATTGGATATGGAGAACAAACTAGGAAATGTTTGTCCTTCCGTAGTTTTCAGTCATGTTGGATTCTTCACGATCCTTTTTGGGGTTTTCTTGGCACAGATATTGAAGTGGTTTGCCATTTTCTTCTCCAGCTCATTTTACAGATGTGGAAACTGAGGCAAACAGCCTTGTGACTTGCCCCCCCAAAAGATACATAGCTAGTTAAGTGTCTGAAGCTGCATTTGAACTTAGGTCTTCCTGACTCCAGCCCCAGCAGTTTTTGAACTCCATGAGTTTAATTGTTTCTATCTCTAGCCACGTCTTGTGATCTCTATATCCACCATTCCATTTGTCCGGTGATTGCGATATAAAGAGTGGTTCCTGAGAAGACCTAAATCTCTTTCCCCGGACGCCCATCTGGCCTCTCTGGTCCTTGCCCCAAAGTCTTTGCTCAGTGACTCACATAATTAGCCTGACTGACAGCCGGTCATTAATGGCCACTCATTTTCCAAAGGCAAAGGCCCAAATCCACCGAATTCTGCTTTTACTTCTCTCTTGCAGCTGCGCTGTGGCAGCTCGCCTGTGATTTTAGCTTTCTGCCTTGGCTGTCTGAGCACCGCGTCACACTGGCCTGTGTCACTTCTCAGCATTATGTCTCTGTTTCGGTCCCAGACTTGGCAGTCGAATGGAAATGGACTTCCAACTTTGTAGATTATATTTTGTAGGAAGGAACGAGGACATAAATCCTCGTCAAGCCTTCAGATGTCGCTCATTTGAGAAATAAAGCGATATCCGAATGGGCCTCCTTCAGAGGTCTTGAGATTGCTCTCGGCCTGGATCTGGCAAATTGTTATCCTAGAACGATGTCGCCATTTTTTCTTTAGTGGAATAACACTGGGTACAAGAGGCTTGGTTATAGAACCTCCCGTAGAAGCCTTTGGATTCAAGTGCATTAAAATTTTGTTTCAGTGATGTACTAGTGAAATGACATCTGAAAAGGAGCAGAGTCTTGGGGTGGCCAGCAGCTTTCTGCGTCTGGACAAACCTTGGCCATTGCCCTCCGCTGGTCCCCTTGGGTGATGGCCTTGGTATTTTTCCCTCCTCAGTCTCCCAGAGTCTGGGGCACCGCCAAGGTGCCAGTTCCCAGTAATGGTTCCTTTCATGCTCCCTGACCAGCGTGACTATGGACATCCCAAGTGTCCACCGCTAAACTTGCTGAATTTCAGGTCATCGAGGGGCTTCCTTTTCTCTCCTTCCTTTTATGTCTTCTGCTCCCATCTTCCTCTGCTTTCTTCTGTCTTTTTAAAAGGAGGGAAGTGACCCCCCTTAGATTTTCATGAGAAAGATTGGGGTGTCTGTTTGCCATCCCGTCTCTCACATCGACAGCGGGCTGGAGATTTAACGGGGAAAGTGACAGGAAGGCTCTGTCCAGCTTAGCCTTCCCGCTTCCTCTTTGGGCATTTTGTTCCTCGTGAAGGTGCACTGCTCTGAGATAATAGCACCATCCAGTGGCCTCTTGGCTAATCACAGGCGACTGCTGTTTTATGCTTTTTTAAAATTTGTTTTATTATTCGAGAAGAACTGCTGAGATGAACAATGATCCCAAGCCTCGTCAGTCCTTACCCAGTTTCCATGAGCTCTACTTGGGAAACTATCTAGTCCAGCTTGAAGGCCGCCATTTTGGAAAGGGAACCACTGGAATTATTTTAAGAATCAAATTCAACGCAATCGCCCCAGTCGGACAAGGCCATGGATTAGATTAAATAACCGAGTTTACTCTTCCGAAGCACCATGTCAGTCGTCATTGAACACAAAAAACCCGGCGCCTTAGGGTCTGAAGAGCCTTGTTTCGTGTTTTTCCTCAGACAGTTCCCAACTGTGAGCCCAAAGGCAAGCTTTCTGGCTTGGTTATCTGAGAACTGAGGGAGGGGGGCTCCAAGGGCCCTTCCACTGCTAACGTGTGGTCCCTTCATGAGTTGATATTTTATTAAGGACTATACAATTGGCAGCCAGACGGCATTCAGGACGGAGGCGGTCCAAGGACTGGTGGCAAGGAGACAGTGGATTCCAGACTCGGAACAGTCGGTTCCAGTAAAGTGGTTTCTTGCAAAGGCAAGGAGGTGGCAGACGTGACGTCAGGGAAAAGTCGATAGACCATTGTGCAGGGAGTAGGATGGGGCACCAAGGGGAATGACAGAAAATAAGCCTGAGCCGACTGAGAAGGATTTTAAATACCAGGTGAAGCATTTGCATTTGTCCTAGAAAAAAGAGGGAACCGATGGAAAGAATTTGAATAGTCAGCTACATGGCCCCGATCTTGTTTCGGAAACGTGGATGAGGCAGCCATGAAAGACAATGTAAAGAGGGCAGAGATTACTAATGGGGCGATCATCTGGTGGTATGTCTCAAAAACAGAGAGACAGAGACAGAGAGAAACACAGAGACACAGAGAGAGGGAAAGAGAGACAGAGATAGAGAGAAAGGAGATAGAGACAGAGACAGAGACACAGAAAAAAGAGAGACAGAGAGACTCTATTGAAGATGTCAATGAAATAGCTAGTTAAAATAAGACTTAAGAGTTTGACAAATCCATTAGTATAACTAAGTTATTAAAAAAATAAAAAAATTAGATTCCCATTGGAAGATTTTATAGGAAAGTGTAGACAAGAATGCATGGGAAGAGACAGTATAAAGGGATCGTGACCCCCATCTGTGAAGGAAGTACCCAAGAGTGAAATCGCAAATCCGCCATCTTGCCAGTATTTCTGTACTATTCCAAGCCATTTCCAACCCAGGAATTTTACTGGTTTAAAGCTTCCTTGAACCAGTTCAGCCTCTGACACTAATTGTGTAAGCTTTGATTACCTGAAGCTTTTTAGCCGCTATTATAGAACTTACTGATCTGGGTCCCAGCTCTGCAGCCGCTCTTGGATCTACCTTCTCTTCACTCCTATGCACTATCACTCAGGCCCTCATCCCCTTCCCCATGGCCTGTACTTGCAGCTTCCTGGCTTCCAGTCTTTGAGGTCTTCAAATTATGCTTTTCAGAGAAACGAATCTTCCCTAGGCTTGTTTCTTGTCCCCTCTCTTCTGCCTTCCCAATGAAACCAGGCGGTTCGGTTCCCCGACAGTCTTTGCCCCCCTTCCCTTCACATTTCTGCACTGGTTGACCCCTCGTGTGAGCTTAGCATTTGCTGCAGTTTTGAATGGCATAACTGCTCCTATTCCATCAGCAAATTTGCTGATAATTGTTTTACAATCGGCCCCGTGGTGTCCAAAACTGTTATGTTCTGGGGGCACTCAGTTAATATTGGCACAGCTGACCTTTCTGGGGGGGGGAGACAGAAGGGAAGAAATAGGACCATGAGAGGTCTTTCCTAGGAAGAGACTGACCCAAACCGCAGGTTTCGGGCTTCGGAGCAGCAAGCAGAAGCGGGTGTTTTGCTTCCTTTCTGAGGTTGTTCTGCTTCCTTTCTGAGTGCTGGTGCTGACTCTGGGAGGTGGGGAGGCAGAAAGCAGGGATTGCCGGCACCAGTTACTCGGTGGGATGCCTCTGGACTGTGACCCTAAACCCCGTTTCTTGAGAGCAGAGGCCGGTTTTCTCTTCGTATCTTCTCTCAGTTACCACTTGATGGCTAGACATTCCCTTGGCTCCAGCACTATTTCGTTCAGGGGGCCTTCTCTTCCTCTCGCTGAACGCCAGAGCTAACCAAGGTCCCAGTTATCTGACAAACTATCCAATGAGGACAGGCTGCCTTGTCTCGACCCTCAGGACAGCTGGGGGCCCAGCTTAGGACCCCCCTGCAGCCACAGCCGCTGGCCTGGGCGACAACCTTGATGTCTGATGGAGCAGGCCGGACCAGGAGTGAGAGATTCTGGGGGTTCCTGCAGAAGGGTCCTCCTCCTGAGACGCCAATGGCTGGTCCCCTGGGGGTTCGGTCTTGTACTACCTGCGGTGCCATTGTAAATGTGCATCGAAAGCCCCCTGGGCTGGCTCCTCAGTCTAAAATCTTACGCTCAGATCCATGCCACCTGGTCTAGACAGACTTTGGGACACCACAGGCCGGGGACCTCAGGGCTGGGATAGTCTGAGGCTGGCACTGCTGGGTCTTGGTTGGGGAGCCTCTCTTTCTCCTTTAGTGTTCTGGGGGAAGGACATGTCCATGCACTGACACCAGTAGGGACCCCAAGGGTCTCCCTTCCTCTTCAGTGGCCCTGAAGCTTTGTTCCATGTGTCCTTTCCAGCTGTAGCTGGGGGGAATGGGGTGCCCAGTCATTGAACTCAAAGCATGGGTCCGACCGTAGGATTCTAAACTGAGGAGCCAGCCCAGGGAGCTTTCGACTTCCACTTTGGTGGACTGATGCTCTGTTGGAACCGAATTAGACAAAGAGCCTCCCACTCTCCCATAGTGAGAGATCTGTGAGGTGAGGGGAGAAACGTGTGCGTTTACTTTGGTTGTGCCTTTGAAATAAATATTCCTTTGCAAAACTTAATCTTACTGGTAAATGAAACTGGGTTCTTGCGGACCTCTGCCTCCCCTTAAGACCGGCTGACTTACACCTGATTCACCCCCAAAATGCTCTTCTGAAGCATTTTCCTAATCAGAACTTGCCCTGAATTAACCTCAATACACTAGGAAATAACATCATTTCCCGAGCAGCATCCATCAAATTGGATCTCACTCACCGATAGATTTATGGGGCAGGACAGGGCTTATTCCAAATGTCTGGGAGCCTCCACTCACATCCACAGATCAGTCCAGTCTAGCTTTTCCTTTATCCACGTCTACATCTCTCCATATCCTGAGATTCTTCCGGACTGCTTCTTAACAGGAGACCTTGTATATAGTGCCAGACTTCGCAGTTTAATAAAAACAAGCAAAGCAACAAAAGGGCAGGTCCGTGAATGACACTGCTCCAGAAGGTCAGAGAAGGAAGCCCTGTGGCGGTTATTATGAGGAAAAGCTTCATTATCTAGAGATGACACCCTGAGCAAAGTACATGGGACCAAATGAATGGAGAAAAAGATGGAGCTTCGGGACAGGGTCTTAGGATCCGCCTAGTATAGCCATGACATGAAGTAGGAGATAAAGGGATAGAGGAGCAATTGGGCAGACAGGAGGACCAGGAAAGCAGGGGCATAAAAAGAGGGTCCCACAGGTAACCAAGGGTCGAACATGGAACTCAAGGGGAGAAGGGTGTGGTAGAGATTAAGAGAATTGAATTTGGCAATTCCGAGGACATCTGGGAACCATGGAACCAGCAGAAGCTTAGAATCAAGCAGAAGGACCTGGTCGCTCCATCAAGTACTTTTGAGGACAGGAATGATGGGCGTATTTGGAGGCAGTAAGAGGCAGTCAATAGGTAACTTGCTGGCAGTCACTGCTAGGACTGGAGAAGTCTGGCAATTTAAAGGAGTTAATTTGAAAACTGGGGCGCAAGAGGTGCCCCCACAACAAAGTGAGTACTGATGAAAAAGTCCTACGAGGCTGGGTCTGGACAAGCTGAGCCAGCTAAGAGCGATATTCTGTCTCTAGTCCAAAGAGCCAGCCCAGAAGCTGGAGGGACTGAAGTTAATATCATCCTGAACCCTGCATTCCTAATCTCTTCTGCGATCAGGGTCTTTTCTGGTCTTAGGCCACCTTCCTACCCGGCCCTGGACAGCGCCTAGAGGAGCCCATTTCCTCTTCTCGGCACCAGGAATAGAGACTCGTCTGGTGTTAAAAGAATGGTTTCATTCCCTTTCTCCCTGGATTGACTTTGAAGGAGTCTCCTGGCCCAAGTCAGCCTTCCCATAGATCATATCCTGTTCTTCCCCAATCCCTCCCTCTCCTTCACTTTCTGCCCATAAGCATTTAGAGCCACTGGCCCGTTCAGATCCCTTTTGCTTCCAAACTGGCCCGACTGCTGTTCTGATGGGAAATCAGAGGCGGTTGGGAATGAGGCGGCTACATGCAATGACCTCATTCTTCCACCTCTGCAGACTGCTCCCACTGACCCTCATTAGCTCTATGAAATCATTGTCCTGGGAGCCCTGATTTTTTCAATCATTACCATCAGTCTGCAACAGAAGCCAAGTTTCAGGTTTACAAAGAGCTTCCCGTGTTCTTTTATTTGGTCCCCACAATGAGGACATCAAAGTTCAGAAGAGAAGGTACACTGGGATGCACTGAGTCCTAAGACTAAAAGGTGGTGAAGGTGCTAAGGCTGTCTCTGGTGCACTGAGTGCCCCAGAACCCCATCTGCCCAGTGGTCTCTTCTCCCAAAGCACCCTCCACCGCATCTCCTGAGAGCAGGCAAGCTGCCCGGGAGGTGGAACGCCAAGCGTGGAATCAGAAAGAGAGAACAATGGACATCTCTACAGCGTTCTAGGGGCTCTCCATTGCCAGGAGTCCATGGAGCACTGAAAGCTAGCCACAGGCAGCCAGAGCCTTCCTAGCCCCGAGACATCTGCGCTCAGACCAATGGCCCCGGTCACACCCCACTCCAATCCCACTTTCTGCAGGAGGGCTCCCAGAGGCAGTACCATCATTTCTTTCAGATTATTCTCCTATCCTAATTCAAATCGTCTCCCATCTCCCCCATCGCTCCCCCCATTTTAGTTTGGGGGTTTCTTTCTCTGGGGGGCGAGGAACAGGTTTCGTTCTCCCCCGCTGCTTAGTACAATGATTGGAACAAAAGTCAAATGCACGTTTACCAAATCGAGTTATAATTGCATTTCAAAATGCCTAACACATTTAAGAGTCTAAACATGGAATGAGAAATAATGAGCCATTAAAAGGTACATGAATTTAAAAATAAGCATTAGTTCCGAGCTTGGGATTCTAAATTTTATTTTAACAAACACCACTCACTTAGCTGCTTGATTCACAAGCTTTATTTACATTTGTCTACAGCATCATTTCTTAATGAAACAAACTAGTACAGTTTAGTGAAACTAAAGAAAATCATAATCATCAGAATTCTCTGTAATCTACCATTTGCTAAATTCTTAAACTTGCGATTGCTAAGTACAGCAAAAGAGAAGTATACAAAACACAAGGAAAAACCAATGGTAACATGTAGCTTCTGGGAGATCATTTGATCTTCACAATTTAGAAGGTAAGACTTTCAAGAAGTCAGAGGCACAATTACAAGAGACTAATGTTCTTGTGCAACCTACAACTACATTTAGCAAAGAAGTGTGTATATACATGTATGTATGCATGTATGTATGTGTGTGGGTTCGCGTGTGTGTGTGTATGTCGATGTGAATGAGTGAAACTGTGGGGAAGTTCAATTCTTTGCAAAAAAGATTATCAAAATATTTCTACCTAAAACATTTTGCTTTCATTTTTAGATCAGTCCAAGAGAAAATTAAAATAAGTTTCTTTTATTTTGAAATGAAGAATATAATTTTGCTCTGGTTGCCTCCATTTGTTAATTTATTATTTACGTTCAGTACTTTTAAGTTCCCTCACTGAAATGACCAAACTGTTGCTTTAGCTTTTCTTAATGACACAAAGGCACCAAACTCAATTGTTCATTTCCTTCCATACTTACCTTGCAAGGCCACCGAAGAAACTGTTAAGAGAAACCCCCCTCCCCCTTTTAAACCAGAAGGCAGACTCAACGGAGTTCCAGAGACCAGATTTTGATACAGAAATCAAACAAACTCCTGAAAGCATTTTAAGCCATAAGTCATTTCGAGTGAATGGGGACAATGACAATCTCCTGTTACATCATGGAGGAACATTCGTTTCTACTTCAGAAGGAAATTTCATGCGGTGTTTCAGAATAAGCAAATACATCAGAGCCCACGGCTCCTCCCCACCTGAGTGCACGGACATCAGAAGGGCTGGCTAGCCTTACAATGTACACTCTTTTTCACACAAGAGAAGTTCTATTTCCCAGGTAGTTTCTCATTTTCCTCTTCCTTAAGGAGTCTCAGATTCTTAGCCCTGTTTAGCCCATCATATATGGGTTTTCAGGAACATGTCACATCCAAGCTCTTTAAAAAAACAAAAACAAAAATAACAAAAAACGAAAAAAACAGTAACAACAAAAAAAATAACAAGCTTACATTCACCACTATAAATCCGTATCGGAAACTTGGCCAAAAGCCACATAAGGAAGTTTGGCTCCTTCAAATAACTGTGCCCAAGATAGGAACACAGAAGGGATAAACGCTTGGCGGACCGAACCCCCTGAATTAACTCGGGGAGAAAGAAGCCATCTCCTCTGGTAACTTAGAACAGGGTCTTAGGGTGTACATTGTCTTAGGGTGCGGTGTTGAGGAAAAATAAAAAGGGAAAAAGCCAAAGCCCCAGTGATGATCTCCGGCCACCATGGCGCGCTTCTCATGGATCTCTACAATTGACTGTTGTTGAGCACAATCCTAAACTGAGCGTCCCTTTGCCAAGGGTGACTACGGGAAGGCTCGGGGGCCTCCCCGGGGGGAGGCCCCGCTTCCACCTAGTCCCCACAGTCACTGGCGGCACGCCCCAAGCTCGGGAAGCCTCGGCTACTTGTGTTGACTCCAACCCTAAGGTCGGCAGATTCTTTACCATCAGGAAATATTTGGAAATGGAGAACAACGTCAAACTAGAAAACAAAGCTCTCTGGCAAACGAGATAGAGAAAACATAGAGTTTTAAATAATAGAACGATAAACACAGAACTATTGGGGGGATATTATGGCTTAAAATGCTAATTACTTTTAATTTCAAGAATGAACACAGCTGTAGTTTTCCAGAAAGCGACGACGGACATGCACCTCTACTAGCAGATTGAGCACTTCTGACCAAGTAAGACACCAGACTTCTTAAAAATAGGCTCCATGCACTGCACTGGGGTTTTTTAGGTGTAAATTTTAATACATTATTTCTTTTTAGAGCTTGAACGGGAACCCGAATGGGACGATCCGGACGATGACCTGCGGCGCCTGGAAGATACAAATGGAGAAAGCGTGCGCGGCGTTGAGTGGGCGCCGACCCCGGGCAGGCTAACACAACACCTCGACGGTCAGGGGGCTTATCTACACTCGGGCTGAGGCGACCGCTTGGTCGAGAGGAGGAAGAACTCGGGCTTTCGGTCTGTGGTATTAACCGTACAATTTACACTTTCAGGAATGAAAAACGAAAAACACAACTCTTTCACTGAGAAATATAGCCAGCTCCCAATTATCCGGGACAAGCAAAGGAAGCGAGCCGATCCCAGTGGGCTCCTGGGCCCCCAGGATCCCTGTGCCTGGCACCCTGTGGAGCTCGCCTTCTCTCCTCACCCAAGTCTGACCTGAGTGACGGACCAGAGAGAGGCTCGGGAAGGGACCAGAAATGAGGTGGCCTGAAGCTGAGGGTCCGAACTGGACACAGAAGGGGGAATGAGAAGTCTAAAACCCTTCTGCTGGACCAGAATGGGAGAGAGAGAACCAAGTGGGTGAGGGGGTCCCATGGTGGGGAAAGGGGTCAAGAGGGCCTCAAAAGCCAAGCAGGCAGCCTCCCGGCCAGAGAGGCTGGTGGGGAGGGTCCAGTCTGGGGGGCCAAGAGGGGGGTTGCCCAACAGGACCACGGTGCCTGAGGCAGAGGGTTCCAAAGGTAAGGGGGAAGAAGCCCAGGGAAGAAGCTCAGTCTCTCATCGCTACAGGGGCCAGGGGCTTGTCGGCCAAAGAGCCTTTTGCTAGTGGTGACGATCCCAAACTAAAGTCAGACTCCTGCGTTAACACCTGGAAGAGATAAACGAGTCTCTTCCTTTCCTTTATTGAGAGACGAACTAAGGAATCGTGATTAAAAAAAAACCCAAAACACAAACAAACAAAAAAACAATAAGAAAGTGGAATGGAAAGAAAATCCATCCTGCAATAACTGGGAGGTGGCTATAGCAACTAAACATCTGAAAACATTCCAACAACGGGCAATATCCTATACCCTTCTTCCTAGACGATAAAACTGGTTTTAAAACAAAATTTTTCTAAAGTTGACAAAGAAAAGAGACTCAAATTCAACCCTTTCCCAAGCCTTTAGTAAACGTATTCCACACTTAAATACACCCATTCTTATTTCTACAGAAACCCAAACCTTTCGGGTGACCGTGATCTGGTGCGTCTTTTTTTGCGATCACCGGGTGAAGAAGATCTAGAACGGCTTCGTTTTCTGCCTCTCTCGGGAGATGATGAGGAACTTGAATAAGATCTTTTTCGTGGGGAGGAAGACCCCCTGTGGGACCTGGAGCTGGATCTTTATTGATTGAGAAATAAATTAAACATTTCATTAAATGACAGAGCCACAGACCGACTACTTAGCTATCAGATCCAAGATCGAGCATTAAGTTTACAATTTCCTAAGGCAAACATACTTACTGCTTCCTCAATAGAAGACTGGTTCACTCATAAAAACAAGCTAATATTTAATCCCAAGGTTTTAAAACTGGTATCTTATCGAACTATAAACATGATGCATTCTCAGTTATTTCATATTTGCATCAGACTAGATAAATTTTTCCTTAAGCCTTACAAAAAAGGGAAACGAAGGGGGAATGGAAAGCACAATGTACACTACAACAAAAAACACGTAATTGTGCACTTGGAAATTCATCTTTCTCATTTAAGAAAGGCAAAAACCAAAATACCTTAAAAACAACTTCCTGGGGATAAGAAAATTATTAAATCCATTTGAAATTAGGCAACTTTACATAAGTTGCAATTGAGAAAGCAGGGATGGCAGTGGGAGAGAAGAGAGGGAAGGAGAAAGAAACAGCAAATGTGTCAAATCATTGTCTATTTAAATGAAAATATAACCAATAATTTACTAAAACTGGTCCAAAACATTTACAAATCTCATTCAAGAAACACTATTCATGAAATATGACGTGTTGACATTCACATGTTTTACTCAGAGAAAAAGGTACATATATATTTTGAAGTGTAATGACTATTTTTATTCTCACTTAGATAATAATTATGGCTGAAGCATTTAGCTCAAACATCCCAAAAAATTCACCTTTGGGCTGAGATTAAGCATATAAAGCCCAAAAGGAGAATTCTTTGGAAAGTTGTGAGCAAGCAAAAAAAGTGAGGGTCAGAATGGAGGCTGCTCCATAACAGATTGGGGCTCTGCAGCACTCCCTTGCTAAGAGGGGTCCTAGGGGGTGCCTGCCACCAGAACCCAGACCAGCCCAGGCCAAGCTACCGAGGTGGCTTTTTGAGGCAGGAGCACCCTCCCCCTGAACTCCTACTCTTCTTCCTACAATAACTCCTCAGGTGACTCTAGAAAAGACCAATGTCTATTTGGCTACTGAGTTTGAACAGTTGCCAGAAAAGGGGAAAAGCAAAAAACAAAAAAAAACATGTTGTTGAGCTCTGATCAGGGCGTTTGGGACTCTCAAGGTTGAGTCCTATTTCTTGCCAGAACGCGGGGTCTCAATCAATCACCCTACACTACAACAACACGGCTCTCGGCTACACTGTATTTTTGCCCAAACTTTAGGAGACTGTTTCGTATCCTTCCTCTCCCAAACAGTGCCAAATGCACCCTCAATCATCAGCACCCCCGTAGGGAGCTGCTGAGCACCTGAGCCCACAGGCTCCGGAGAGAAGCGGGGACTCAAAATGCCCAAGAGGCAGCTGGGGGGAAGAGGGGATGTCTCCCTGGAAGGGGAGCTACTGTGGCCCAGACGGCATGAACGGGCTGGCTAAGAGCAGGGCTTGGCCCGCCCTGGCCAAGAGGCATGGATACCCCTTCCTAAGAGACCACTGGGGGGGGGCCCTCCTGTTTGACCGTGGCATCCCCTGTCCCAACGCCACCCCCAATCGTCCTTCAGGTTAATCATGGGAATGTCTTGGCACACTGCGGGCAATGGAGACACTTCAGGGTGAGACTGAAGCCGAGGCAGAGCATTAGTGGTCTAAGGCTAAAACAGAACCGACAGGTCCAAGCACAACAAGCTGTCCAAGCGGCGGCAGCAGCAGCAGCAGCAGCCACGCCCTCGGGCGCCTCGTTATCTCCGCTCTGCCGGACAGAGCCAATGCTACCTCATTCACCTGGATTTCGACCCACGAGATCTCGAGAGTTCTCTGGAACTGGACCGAGACCTTGACCGGGAACTGGAGGAGCTTCCTGAGCGGGACCTGGAACAACACGGAAGGGGATTTTCCAGTATCACTTGAGCCAGCTCGGGCCTCGCACACTGAGGGAGAGATGCACACGACAGTGACTCATGCAACAAGACAAGGGCCCAGGGCGCGCGCTCACAGCGGGGACTCGGGGGTCGTGCCCAGAACCCCACTTGTTCTCAAGTTCTGTCCGTAAAAAAAATTTATTGCTTCCTAAAAGGAAGCCAAAAGACCAACTTTCCTCTCCCAACAGAGGCACTGCCACGACCGTGATGAGAAAACTGAGAAAGCTTGGGGTTCGGCCCCGGCTCATCTCCCCAAACCACTCCAGGGATTCAGCCATCTCCCCTCTTTTCTTGAGGCTACTTTGGGGTTGCCCCCTTTTTACTTTTAGTTAGTAAGAAAATGTTAATAGGCTGATCTGGCTTCCACTCTTTGTTTCAATCAAAACTACTGAAACATCGGACAGAGGGAAAGAAAGCTAATCAAGTCCATCTTGTTGAAGTCTGATGGAAGTTTATCCGTTTAAACCAATTTTGGATTCAAGTGCCTTTGACATAGGATATTAGGAAATTGAAAGGCCACACATTTATATTAATATATATCTATTAACCTACCATCTCAAAGCCAAGTTTTCTAATATGTGCCAAAGAATAAGACCTGAAAAAATAATTAATTCTGTGGTGATCTCAAAAACAAAACTTAACATATCTTTTCCCCCAAGAATGACTTCAATTCTTATTCATGTTTGAAAAATAACATGCAGCAAATTTTTACTCCTTATGACACTAATTTTTTTTTTAACCTATGTCATTGCTTCCTAACGCACACCAAATAACTTGAAAGAAGTAAATCATGTAAATTTAGGGAACTGATGATTTTCTACCTGAAATTTTCTTTTCAATCGTAGAAAATTTGTTACTTCAGGGAATGACTATGGAGAAAGTCACAAAACCAAAGGGAAACCCATTCAATATGGCTTCGATCTCAGTGTACTCAAGTATTACAAAACAGAAGTTACACTTGGGTACAATGATCTCACCAGGAAGGACAAAGTAGACAAAATAAAAACAAAACAAAAAACAACTTTGGGGCAAAAGTAGCCCATTTTTCCAGGGATGAGCTTAACCTCAAGCTGAATTACTATTTGCATGCAACATGTTTTTACCATGTACAGTTTAACACAGACACATTCCAAAAATTACTTCTACTGCAGATGCAAATACTGACGGGCTTTTGAAGGAATGACAAGAGAAACTGTCTGACGGTTAGTCAGAGTTAACAAGGAAAGACTTTAACTCGATTCTGGTCTTGCCAGAGCTTTAAAAATGAGCTCCTCCCTCTTAAGGTCAGGCATGTCTGCTGTCCTTCACGGAGGCCTCTCTACAGGCAGACACTAGTGACAGGACACATTGACTCCTGCATGTCTTAGCAGCTTGGAGACAGATCTTTTCATTCATTTTTTTGGCTTGTGTGAATGTTTCCATCCCACCTATTCCAACCCTTGAGGTTTAAAAAAAAAAAAAGGAGTAATTATTTCCATAGGGCCCACTCTATACCAGGCACTGTGTTAAATGCCAGGGAAACATAGAAAGGCAAACTAGTAACCTCCAGAGCAACGGCACTAATGTTTGCATAGCACTTATTCCTATGGGGCCAGGCACTGCCAAGTGCTTTACAATCAGCATCTTGTTTGATCCTCACAACAATGACCACCCCCATTTTAGAGATGAGGAAACGTGAGGTGAAGCGACTTGGCTGGGGTCATTCAACTAGTGTCTGAGGTTGGCTCTGAACTCAAGTCTTCCTGCCTGACATTAACTGCAGAGCTTTATCCCCTAGACCACTTGGGCAGCCTAAAAACAAGACCTCTATCTACCCTCATCCTTTGAAATCAGCTTAATGTTTCTTCACTATTGGGGGGAAAAAGACCAAATGTGTCTTAAAGTTGAACAATCTCACATTCAGAATTTTATTTGTACTCTTCCCAGTTAAATTATCTCAGTAAAGGAGGCACAGGACTAAAACATACAACAATACCTTAAGAGAAAGCCTTATTTTAAATCTTAATTTTGCAGAAGGGTTGTATAAAAACCACACCAACAGATTAAAAAGTTAAGTAAGAGAAATGCATTATCTGAAGGAAATCATTTGTTATCAAAGATGAACTCTTTAAAATAACGTTGAACCAAAATGTGTAAATAAAGAAGTTAGATACTGACATTTTGCCTGGTGTTACCCTTGGCCTGTACCCGTTTACCTGGACCTAGACCTTGAGCTTGAGTGGGAGGATGAGCGTGAGGAAGATCGGGAGTGGGAAGACCGAGACTTAGAGCGACTTCTTCTGTGAGATTTCTTTTTGTTGCCATCTTCCTCTTCACTGGCATCAAGGTTATATTTTGAGAGATCTGCGTCATCTTCATCCTCATCCTAATGAAAATGTAGCCAACAGAATCCATTAGATTCAGGAAACCAGGAATTACCATCATATACATTCTGTCCGGCTTGTTTAGAGACAAATCTACTGTTTATCTAAGCAGGCGGAGACAGAATCCAAAAAGGTAATTCCTGCTAACGGAGGAATCTCTCTAACGGAGCCACATCTACATAGACTCGACCTTTTCAGAACACAGATTGACCAGCACATGAAAATGCAGGTAACAAAGTCCAATTGCTCATTCAAAGAGAACAAGACACAGAAAGAGACAAAAAGAGAAAGAGGGAGAAAGATTCACAGAGAGATAAAGAAGGCAGGAGGAATGAGGGAGGGAACAGGGCGACTGCTATGAGAGGTCCAGGCATTGAGGAGGAAGCCTGGCAGAGAGGGATAAGTGGAACAAAAGATACAATGGAAACAAACGGAGCCCATTTACGTCTGGGCAGCTGACCAGGGGAGAAACAGGAGAGCACCTGGCTCGCTAATGTGCCCACCTGGTTGGTGCCAAGGTGTTCTATGAGAGGACTAGGGGCTGCCCAATAGCTGCTCACCCCCAAAGTATGCAAACCAATAGTAGAGAATTCTACTTGTTTTTTCTTGGAACAGAGAAGCATCTGACCCTGGGGTAAAGTACTACCCCCTTGGGGTCAGGGGAGGGAGAAGAGCCAACCCTCTTGCTTATGATGGAAAAGAAAAGGAAGATGGAAAAGGAAATCTGGGGACCACATGACCTAGGTTGGGGTAACAGGACTTCCAAAGGCTCACAGAATTAGAGCTGGGGACCAGGCCGGGCCACAAGGGAAGGCTACCCTGGGCTCGTTGTTAAAAAGTGGGGACCATAAAAAGGGGCGATCCTGAGTAATAAGAAAGCAGGGAGGGGATTTCACAAGAACCCTGTAGCTTTCCCTCACCCATTTTCTGAGACAAGAAGCCTGACCTCTGGTTGGGAAAATAAGAATGTGCCTTCCAGGGAGGTAAGACCTGGGCTCACTGGGGCCGCAGCACACAACCTAGATAATCAATTGCTACCATGGCACACCAGACACTGTGTGGAGCGCTCCCCAAGGCCTCTCTCATGGATCCCTGAGGGTGGAAATGAGCACTGATCACCCCCATTGAGGGACCGAGACCAAATGACCAGCAAGACAGGTCTCCCTGACCAGGTCCCGCTAGAGGCTGCCCACCTCCCTTTGGGGATCAGAGCACGTGGCTGCTGAGCCGAGAGGGTGTTCTAAAGCTCCCAGAGAATGGGAGAAGTCTACAAGACTGGAGACAAGTGATTTTTAACCTTTAGCAAACAGAACTTTGCACAAAATCCAGGCCAGAACGCCTGACTGGCAGACACTGGGCTGTCCAGAACAGGCCATGGCCGAGTCTCTTCCAGTCACCTAGAAAGCAGTCTGTCTCTCGTGGAGTAACGAAGAGATGGCATCGAGCAAGGCTAATCCACGTGGCCACAATATGGGCGTTCCAAATTCTGAGAATTTCCACGATGCCATGGAGAGTCTCAGGGGGAAGCTGGGATCCCCCAGACGGGATGGGCTGCACAAAGAGCTTTGGGGCTCAGAGACTAAGTGTGTGCTAGAATACCAAGTCTAGTCCTCAGAAATGGACTGAGCTTAAGAGGAAGAGGTCTTAGATACTTCAGCTCTAAACCCCCAAACCAGAACACTCCCCCTACCAGATGGGTGACTCCCCAAGGGGCAGCCCTTGGGAGGCCTGAGTAGAGGTGGCAGTGGAACATGGAGGTCCAAAGAGCAGCAGGTATCAGAGAGGGTCCCCCGGACTCTGCCTTAGTCAGGTTAGCCCTTTTGGGTACCACCTTCCATCAACAATGACCAACTGAGTGCCCGGGGGCCAGACACAACGGCCATTTTCTACTTTCTGATGGGGTCTCATATGGCAGAGGGATCAGACACTTCTCTTCCTGAGCAGATGGCAGAGCCAAGAGCAAGCAAGGGTGGCACACACAGGCAAACACCTCCCGACTCTCACCAGGCTGGAGAAGGCCTGGCAGGAAGGGATGCCCACTTTCAGCCAGACTCAAGGGAAGGGAAGGAGAGGGAGGAGCCCCAGGGAGCGGAAGCTATACAGAACTTGGATCTGGGCAGAAAGCAGTGCGCCAACACCCATGTACAAGATGTTATGATTAGACACACTCAGATATTTGAGACTCTGTTGTCAGTACCATTTGTTCCACCCAGAATGGATCAGGACCTGCGGCCCACGGAGAGCACCTGCCTAAGGGAGAATGGGTGGCTCAGAGGCTGCATTTCTGGGAAAAGAAGTTTGGAATATTACATTTGGGATCTTTTTCAAATCTATGACAAAATCTGGCGTTCCCCTGGAATCTTGTCACCATGGACCATTACTTTCAGATGTGCTAAGATGAATGGCTCATCTCCAAGGGTGGCTATGGGGAGTGTATTATTAAAATGAGATAGGGCTATTTTTTTTTTTTACATGGGAAACAACAAAAAAGAAGACCTTTACCTCATCCAATTTATATTTGGATAGATCTTCATCCTCATCCTCTTCTTCTCCCTCTGATTCTTTATCTTCAACTTCCTTTAAAATAGAGGCGGGTCCAACTGCTTTCCCTCTATATTTTTTCTTTTTCCGACCAAACTAAATATAGAAAAAAAGAATTTCATAGGAGAACCTTTCCCTAACCAATCAGAAATATGTCCATCTTTACCAAAAGCTAATTTTTAAAAAATAGAAATGACATACTAAGCTATTACAATATTGTTCATCCCCCACTCGCCCCAATAGTAAAAAACACATCCTCGCACCCGTTCAGCTGTGTTCTACTCTTCGTAAGCCATCTGGGAATTTCTTGGCCATAATACTAAAGATTTCTGCCCTTTCCTTCTACAGCTCATTTAGACTGATGAGGAAATGGAAGCAAGCAGGTTCAAACATCTAGGAAGGGTCCAAGGCCACATTTGATCTCTGATCTTCCCAACCCTTAGACCCGGCCTAAAATCTGCATTTCAGCACTGTGTGATTTTAATATGGATGCACTCAAGCTGGGTAGAATCAGAAACAGCAA
Organism: Antechinus flavipes; assembly: GCF_016432865.1. Lineage (NCBI taxonomy): Eukaryota > Metazoa > Chordata > Mammalia > Dasyuromorphia > Dasyuridae > Antechinus > Antechinus flavipes. Next base: position 456,311,036 of record NC_067401.1, on the reverse strand, counting down.
CTTTGCAGGCAAAAATTAGTCCCAAATGTTCAGTCGCCCTCCTCTGATCCAGATACACTTCTCAAGTCCTATCTTGTTTTTTGACGCATGATTGATTCTGGGGTGGTCCCATCAGCTTACCTCGTCATATTCTCCATCAGATTCTTCTCGTTCAATGTACTCCACATTTTCTCTTTCATTAAAACCTCCACCGTAGCCTGAAAAAAGAAAAAACAGCCATGTTTTCCTCATGTGTTTATACCGATGCGATTACCTGCTTCTCTCGCACACAGACCAAGCCTGAATTTCCCTTCTGGTTCTGAGAATGACGGCCATGTGACATGTTCAGCCCTGCTCCCCAGACCAGTAGCTTCTTCCTCTTTGGGGAAAGGATGCTGAGCATCAGCACAAAGGTCAGCTTGGAGCTTGGTGCATAAAGGATCTCACTATTCCTAAGTCTTTTAAAGTTTACCAATAAATTGTTGGAATCTGACCCCAAGTCCAGATGTCCTTCCAGCTAAATATTTTCTCATTCTTTGAAAAAAATTAAAAAAAAAAAGTTCTCAGTCAACATATTTTTAACAGTCATATTTTGGATTGAGCTAAGAAGGTTTGATCTAGGACTTAACTGACGCAGTTAAGTTCTCAGTAGAAAACTTTACCAGGGTCAATTTATACCTTGTTTTCAGCTTCTCGGCACTGGAGTCGCTTAGACTGCCCCTCCCCCACCTCCCACCCCCCCAAAAACAAAAAACAAAAAAAACTTTCAAGTGGGCACTCCCTTCCAGGTCAGCTCTCTAACCACTGCTCCACACTGATCGTTACCAGCAAATCCTGCACACACACAAATGAGGATGGGTAACGGGATGCTGTCACTGGACTAAGAGTAAGAGCGACTCTTGTCTACCCAGCAGTTCAATGGGGAGCAGAAGCTGTGCACTTATCAGTGTGAAAATCTCTTTCTTTTCCCGACTCCACTGAAAATCCTTCAAGTGGCATTTGCTAAAATGATCTCTAGACTCTGGGTAACCAACAAATAAAGACAAGCGTTTCCTAGAAGCTCATTTGTAGATAAAACAAAAAACCAGCATGACCCAAGTCATCCTCAAAATGCTTCTAATCAAGCTGTAAATTCTGTGACACACACGGGGAAAAAAAGACAAATGACCAAATCCAATATGACAGAAACGAGTGGATCTGACAGTTAGGGGAAAGACCAGCCAGGTCTGCAGTGCTTTATGCAGAGGGATCCTCAAAGACTGGCAGACTGCTGGAGGGAACAGTCCTGCCCTTGGGAGCCAGGCAAGGCTTGAGCACAGAAGGATCCAAGCCAAGGAGAACCCTGCATCTTCTATCCCTTCCCCCTCCAGACACCAGACAGCTAAGAAGTGGTCTGACCCAGTCAGAACCCCTTAAAGGTACTGGCTCCCTATTGCTGAGCGCCCTGTGTGAGCATTGAAAGTAGCTGAAGATCAGAGATTTTTTGCTTCCACAATACTCTGCTGCTTCAAAATGAATTCACATCCTATTGCAACTCCCACCTCCCCCAAACTGCTGGCCAGTCATGCTTCCTGAGGCCACCCCCCCACTCCTTCCCAATGCCCCTCGTGGTTGCAGCTGAGCCTGTCTCCTTGTTCACGAAAAGGCCCGAGTCCGCCTGCCCCGAGCTCCCTTGTCTTCTCTCTCCCCTGCTCTTCTCCATCACACCCCTCCTCTTGTCACCCCTACTCTCTCCCAGCTGCCTTCCTCCTGCAGCCATCATCTTCGAGTTCCCCCCTTGGAGGAGCAGGCTTGAGGCTCCCCCCCCCCCCCAGATGTGTCCAGCCTCAACTTTCAGTTGGACCTCAACAGAGGTCCTCTGCAGAGCCACTCAGGGCACATTTAGGCCCAATCCAATGAAGCCCCTCTTGCAGCCCTGGACCCTGGCTGATCCTTCTCCCTGAATATTTGTGGTCCTCTTCTCCCCGGGGACCCTTCTCACTTGGTTTTTTGCTGGGTTTTCCCCCAATCCCATGGAGTTTTCGGAGCCTTGGTCCTAGGCTCTTTCTCCAACAGAAGTTACCCCAATGTGAGCCCTTTGTCCCTGTGATCGTTCTAAGCAGAAGGTTCTTGGCTCTGTCTTGCCCCAAGCTCTCTGCTGACCTCCGGACTCTCCTCCCTGCCTCTCCCTCCTCTTCTCCCCATTCTCCCCTTCATTCCCAGCTCTCCAGAATCACTGTGCCTTCCATCCCAGACCAGGGAGTGGGGTTCTGGGCCGCTCCCATTGCTTGTTCTTCCCACATCGGGCCGAGGGCTTGTAGAACCCAGTTCTGATTCATGGTAGGGGCCCAAGAACTGCCTGTTGTTCAGCACACACCCAAGACAGCTTTGGGTGTCCTAGTCCTGTCAGTCTCAAGCCCTGAGCACATCATCCTGGGCCCAGGAACCAGACGTCCCAAGCACCCATGAGCCCCTGTGAACCCACCTAAGGGCCTAAGCCCGCCTACCCTCGCTTCCTTCTCAGGGTTCATAGCATGTTCTCTGGTCTCTCAGGATTAGATTCCATTAGACTGGTCTATGGGGGGGGGGGGGGGGGGGGGGGAGGGGGGCGCTGACAGTCAAGCCCCGCAGTGGTCTCTGCTGGTTTCATTATGTGTGAGACAAACACAAGACCTTCATCCCTGACCTAGATGAGAATTGAAAAGATCATTTGTACCAGCAAAGTGACAGAAAAATGTCTGCTATGACTTTTATACCAAAATTAAGGCTGTACAATTAAATATTTTACAAAATCCCCTCCACACAAGGCTACCCAGGTCTGGCTGAGTTAAACTGCCTTGGTTGACTCTGGACCCTGGCAAAAGTGCATTTCTTTTTTCAGAGCACAGTGTACATGGAAACAGAACCTGAAATAAGCCTCGAAGTGTCAAGCTTCCTTTCTGGCATATAGTTCTTGGCAACCACTCTTGCATGTGACTATGAATTTGAAAACAAAACTAAAGGAATGAATGAAAAAATGAGGGTGAACCAGCATGGACTGCTCTTGTCCCTGAGAGGGAAAGCAGCTTTTAAAGCCCCCGGATTTCTTCCATGGGACTCTCACTTACCTGTCCTTTCCTCCAGCTTAGCATACTTGGGAGTGTTGCACATGTTGCACTCGGATCTCCTGGCCCAATTCACATTACTGCAACTTTAAAATGAAGGAGAAGCACATTAGTAGAATGTCGTGGCTCACCAGAAAAGATGGAGACAATTAAAGACAAAGAGAAAACTAAAATCAGAGATAATTCTCAATACCATAAAGATCAAATTATTGAGAGGGTAAGTCAGGAATGCTGACCTACTAGAAACTTGGACAAGACCTGTCAAATCTCTAACTACTAAAGATGAAAAATAATCTACAAAATAGACAGTAGGATTTTGTGAAAACAAAGACATGTTTTACTTCAGGGAAAGATTCAAGAACTCCAGGCCAGAGAGGAAGATGTGAGGAACATTTCTATTCTAAGATTCTCTGGGATATAATGAATTAAAATAGGGCTCAGTTTCTGAAATTAAACAAATCCATTAAGAACCCCAAACTCAAGTTTAGTGTGCAACAACAATTCTCATACTAAATGCTCCAGCATTTAGTGTATGCTTCAAGACTGTATAAAATGGAAAATCTCACTTCCTAGCATCCAAAAATCCAGAAACTTATGCCAGCATCTTCAAATTCACAATATTTTTGCCCAAGTTTATAACAGAAGCGAGGATAAAATCTAGGGAATCAACAAGGAATTTCAAAACCAAATTCGATACCACAAGCGCCGAAGAGATTAGCACCCAACATTAAACAGCAAATCAAGCTAAATGAATTTCAGCAAAGAAAAGTCAAAGGAGCTGCAGATGCCATCAGAACATCTAGTTCCACAGCCCAGGTTGTGGCTGCTGAGCTGAGAGTACTTTCCTCTATTATACTGCCCCTTGAGGGCAGAATTTCTAACAAGTCAAATTCAGCCTCTTAGGATTCCTCCACATAAACGGAAAAATGAACAAATTGTACAAGCATAATTCTCAAATCTGAGTGTGTCTAATCATAAAATCTGAAAAATGGGATGTGGCTTTGAAGACCATCTCTCCCATCCTTCATCTGATGATGAGAAAACAAAGGGAAAAATGACTTAAGATCCGAATGGCAGAGGTAACCCAGAGGCCCACTCTCTTGTGACTGCCAATCAGTCTAGTGATCATCCACCTATCGCACTAGACTGGGATGTGTTTTTATTCGAGTTTAATTTGTTATGGCGATTGTGTATGCTTACAGGCAAAAACGTCCCATCAACAGCTGACACAGGGCAAAGAAAAGAGAATTCAGACCTTTTATATAACAGTGACTATTAGTTACCAATAAAATGACAACAGAACAGTCTTTCTGATTAAAAGGTTACTCTGCTCAGTGAGACATTATGGAGATTATGGGAGATTAATTTCTCCCAGAGCACCATTTCATCTGACACTTTTTAACAGGAGAAAGGCAGCCTTAAAACTCTATCATGCACGATCTCCCATGTATACTTTTACAAGTTGGCAATACCAGTGATAAGCTGTGACCCTACAAACAGATACTATCGTGAAGTCAATATCAGAGAGTAATTCCAAGAGGCATACGTTTTGCATTGCCAGTCATTAGCACTAAAGAGGCCCCGGCTCTTCTCAGCGAGGGTCTTTCCGATTTCAGTCCCACCAGCTTTCATCATCTTAGCTTCGGTCGTTTTTTCTGCGAGTAGAAGAAAAAAGATATGAAATGCAGAAAGCCGGACAAAAGTCTGTATATGGTCAGGAGTAGATGCTACTTGTATATTTACCTCGACCACACCGGTTACAACTGGTTCTTCTTGCAAAGTTTACATTTCCACATCTAAAATAAAGTAAAACACATTTCAGAGAAATTCAGTACACATTAATACATACTTTTTTTTTCATATGAAGCACTAATCTGAATCTTGCTAATTATCTCAAAATATAGTGTTTTGTTTTATTTCTCAGTTGTTGGACTCTTCGTGACTCCACTTGAGTTTCCTTGGCAAAGATACTGGAGGTTGGTTATTTTCTTCTCCAGCTCATTCACACAGAAGCCAAATGAGTCAAGCTGGGTGCTGTGATGTGCCCAGGGTCACACAGGAAGTGTCTGAGGGTCAATTTGAATTCTGGGAGATGACTCTTTGGGACTGCTAGATTCCAAAATGTCCCCTACAGCAATTATTCCAACTATCTAATCTTAGAAAAAGAAAAGAAATAGATCAATGGGTTTAAGCCAGTAAGACAAGGAGCGTTTATCAAGTGTTTACTGTGTGCTCAAGGAAACAAAGAAAGGCATTATGGGCTTTGGACCCCAGAAAGCTGAATAAAAAGAATTTGGCATTTTCCCACATGCACATGAAACACCACGACGGAGATCTTGGAAGGCAGAATTTTGCTTTCTTGAATCCATGTTTACTCTGCACTTCCTACGTGACAAGAATTGGGGATAACAGCACAAATAAAAAAATTCTTACTCTCAAAGAATTTACCTTCTAATGAAGGAAATAAGTACATTTAAAATACAAATAAGATAAAAAGACCAAGTCAATACAAATATAAACCAAGTATTCAGTTAAACATAACTTGGTGAGACTAAAATGTATGAATCTGTATAAAGCTTATTATTTGGAGGCCAGTTACTATTTGACAGACTGTTGGTAAAATGAAGTTGTGACATTCACCAGGGTCTGGTTTCCCTCCCTTGAGAAGTTGTCAACAAAAGCCCAGACGCAGTTTTCTACTTCAGACCATGACAGGGAGGGTTCCAAAGGGGCAGCTCTAATGCCTCTGAGAAAACCAAAAAGTTTACCCCCTCAAAAGCCCAAAGAGGCTGTAGTTCTCACTAAGCCTTTGGTAAAACTGTTTTCCCTCTGCTGCCTGTCCACATTGAATGAAGTGACACTTCGATCACCGTCCATAAAATTTTGCAAAGATGCTTATATTCTAAACTGAAGTCACTTTTGGCAGTTTGCTGGTGAAGAGTTTTATGCATTCTTTTGATATCTCCCTAAAAGAGATTCACTTAAATCAGTGAAACCCTTCCTAGGAAAGGATGATAATCTGTATCTATGTCTTTTCTTTGTCCACTACCCATTTTTCTAGGTCAACTGCTTAAAGTCAAACAGTTTGGAATTATCTCAGATAAATGCTAACATCATGGCATTTTTGTTCTTTCTTCTATCTTGGCAATGATTTTGATATCTACTCTAAAAAGTTAGTGGTCTTGACTATATACAGAAAGCCAACTTGCAAATGGAAACCAACTGTTTATTGTTTAAAATATAATTTCATTTTGGGGTTACTATTTGGAATTCATCCAGTCCTGTTTCTTGGCTTTCTTCTTGTCATATCTGTGAAATGTCAGAGACTTTTGCACCAGCTATATAAGCCGCTGCATCTTTTTCATTCCTAACCCTCAATCTTTTAATATGATTTTGCAGTGCGCCCTCTTTTTGTCTACTCTAATTTAAGTCACTGAATAGTAAAGATTATGTTCAACTTACTTTAGAGGATTTTTATGCCTTTTGTAGAATTTTTTCAACTCCTTGTTTTCTGTAACAGTGATTTTCAAACAAAAACCTCTCATAAGTACTACAAGGTGATATGATCAGATATCCCATGAAATGATCCTTTTTATGATAAAATCAAGTACAACTACTCTAGTTTCTCTTCATGGAGACCTTGTACAGATTCATTTTTTGTCTCTCCGTTGTGTTTATAGGGAGAATGCTACTGATACGGCTCAGCTGTAGTAATATGTCCAATTACTCATCCTTGGATAAGTAACTCATATTTTGAGTATTATCAGCTAAGATAATACTCCCAGGCAGTCTACATATGGATTCCAAAACAGTCTCTTAGCCCCGTGGCCTCTTAGCCAGTCAATCCAGATATAGAAGGGGCTCATAGATTACATTTTCCTTTGATTGATGGGTTTTCAAGGTTGAACAATTAATCACCAAGTGATAGGTCTGCTAGTTTCACTAAGCTGGTCCTTGGAAAGCAGTCTGTTGCTGGGCTCAAAACAAGGAGATATAATTCTGCTGCTGAACAAAGCCAGAACTAGGAATACTGAATGCAATTCTGGTTAACTGTCCCAAAGTTGATATGGAAAAGACTAATCTGATGGAGGGGAATAGGAATAGCCTGCCAAAAGAATCACATTATAGAGTCAAATCTAAGGTATTCTTAAGATTCTTCATTTTCAACTACCTTGTTTTACAGATGAACTATGGAATTACAAAACTTGTAAATAGTAGACTTGGAATTGGACTAAATACAAAAGTTACTGTAAAAAGAATAGCAACAGCAACAAGAACAACTTAAGTTCCAATGGAGTAAGCCAAAGAAATATGATTAAGCTAGCAAATCGAGATTATGCACTCTGTTAATAGTACTTTTTCCCTCCAAAATCGGACAACAAGAACAAGTGAGATTGAAGTCTAAAAGGCAATTTTCCTATAAATTAAATATAACAAGACCCCAATTAACTAAAACTCAGCTGCAGGAAATTACAATGACAACATCTTTAATGCATTCTACTTTTAAGACGGCAGACTTACTCTTCAGGGTTTCTGTTCAAAACTAGCTTTCAGGGCAGCCAAGCGAGCTCAACCCTGGCACCAAGATCTACAATGTTGCGAGCAAGGAGAATGTGCTCCACAACTGAGGCAATGAAATACCCTCAAAGAGCCAAGTGTTTTTCTACATAGTATTTAGTGAAGCTGTAAAAGGGGCTGATAAGTCCTAGAAAGATTCTCAACAGGAGTGGAAAGGAGGATTTTCTGGTTAAAGCCGAGATAACCCAAACTGTAATTATTAAGCCAGTCCCTTTCCCAAGTCTTTGGGCTAATCAGATTTTATTTCACTGATTTACACAGTAGGAAATATACTTTCAGAACTCATTGGGTCCCAAGGAAATAGGATCAGGAAGAGTTTAGGAAGCAGAATTAAGGCCATCTGGGGTTTCTTGGAGTAGATGGAATAAAGGATCGGCAGCACTTTACAGTGGTCCCTACTAGAAATATTACTGAGACTCACGTGTTCAGATTCACAGGTAGATCTGAAGTGCTGCTAAATGGAAAGTATTATGCTAAGTGATTTAAAAAAAGAAGAAAAAAGCACATCTTAGGTGTGTCCTGGGGCCAGGCCCTGTGCCAAGAGCTGGGGACACAAATCCAAAATCAGGGAATCCCTGGCCCTGGGGGCTTATACCCCAAACAAGCCGAGAGAAGAGGAGCGTTGTGTGAGGCTGGGTCAGTCCTGGCTACTGGAACTGGCAGAGGGGAGCGCCAAGGAGAGGGTCCCTGCCGGTCCCAAGAGCAGGGCAGGGGCCTGTCCTTGCTGGTCCCCCAGCTTTCTGAGCGGCAGGAGCAGAGCGGACATTCAGACAGGCAGAACCCCAGCCTCACCCTGTTGGCGGGGTCCCAGAGCTCGCTTCCCTCGTTTCCTGCCTCTGCTCAGACTCTGGGCCCCCCAGAGAGGAGCACAAAAAGCCGGTGCCTTAACAAGACTGGAAGCCAGGGCCCAACAAGAGTGGGTGTGAGGAGCCGGGGCCCACGAAGTGCCCTTGGACAAAGCAGCGCCGGCGGGAAGAGCTCCCGAAGTGACTCCTCCAAGCGGCTGACCTTTTATTCTGGGGTCTCTTCCGACCCTGGGGGTGCCCACAGCGGGCGAGGAGGAACAAGAGTCTGGAAGGGGGAGTGAGTTACAATCAAGGCCCGGGAGGCCCCGAAGATGTCGGGGTGCGGGCAAACCCCACCCGGAAGGATCGGGTCCTCTGCAAGCCCTAAGGTTCGGGCAGGAGTCCCGCCTGTTCGCGACCGTGACCTTTAAGCCCATGAATGAAACAACCAACGAGCTGGGGGGGGAGAAGAGGCGTCTCTGCCCAGGGTCAGCACGGGTGCTACCGAACTCCCCAGCCGCGGAGAGACCGGGAGCGGCGCCGCATACGTGCGCGCTTATACAGATGCACCATCACACAGCACCCCCCACCCCGGAGGCCCAAGGGGCCGGGACCGAGGCACGGCCGGACCAGTTCAAACGAAGAAGCTGCGGCCCCTCCTCACGGAGAGCGGCTCGCGGCCGCCCGCACCCAGCAGACGCTTAATCCGTGCTGAGCCCCCATCTCTCGTCTCCTTTCTGGGAGGCCGCAGAAATGCCCCGCGGCCTCGCCGGGGAGGACAATGGTGGCCAGCACGTGACCGCGACGGCGCGGCCGCTTTTCGTGCCTCAGTTTCCTCCCCTGTAAAATGGGGCCCACTACTCCGGCTTCCGCCTCCCTCGGCCGGCCCGGATGGCGTCGGGCCAGCTTAGCGAAAACCGGCCGCGAAGGAGGGGGGTGGGGGGTGATGGTAGGGCCCGTCCCCGAGGAGCGCCCACCCGCTCTCTCCGGCCCGGGCCCGCCAAGGGAGCCCACCCGGCCGGGCCGCGGCCGCCTCACTCACTTTTTGTCAGGGCAGATCCAGTCGCCGTCGCTGACTCGGAAGTTTTTGGTGGACATCGTGGCCGCTCCCGCCGCCGCTGCCTCTGTCGTCGCCGCTACCGCTGCTGCCACCTCCACCTCTCCCCCTCCTCTTCCTCGGCCGCCGCCGCTGCGCCAGGACCCCAGGAAGCCGGCCGGGGGCCTGAGGCAGCTCCGGTTCTGACCGCAGCACGCCCGACTCGGGCTCGCCACCGTTCGAGGCCTGCTGTGGGGTTCCCCGCCGCGCCCCAGATGGAGATGCGGCTGTCAGGAAAAGAAAGGTCGCGGCTTGTGGGTCGGCCCCCCAAAAGGAGGGTTTTGTGTTCTCCTCTCTGGCGAAGCCGACAGGCAACGCCGCGGACAGCTCGAAGGGGAGGCCGCCGTGGCGCCGTGCGTGCAGGGCAGGCGCGCACTGCCACCTACAGGACCGGAAGACAGTCAGAGGAAAGTCCACCCCCCTCTCTCCCCGGGCGGGGGGGGATACTAAGGATGGGTTTCTCTGGTTCCACCTCGTCGGAAAAAGGGCGGGCGATACCAACGAAGCGCGGCGGGGGTCGTAAGAGGTGGGACGAGGAAGATCATTCCACCTGTGGGGGAAAGAGGGGGAGACACAAGTGTCATCTCTTCATTGGTGCACACGTGCTTCTTTAGAAAGTCACCTCCCGGAGCGTCGGGGCGTGTCTTTCCCTTCTTGGTGACCCCTCCCCCATCGAGGGTCACGCCCGTAGTAGATACGAAGATCCCTAAGAGCCTGGGAGGGAGAGAAGGAGAATGGATGGATGAATGAATGAATGAATGAGAGAACAGACGGAAGTGAACAAATGAATTAAACTAAGGAGTGTGAGTGACTAACGAGAATGAAGGAATGGATGAGGGAGAACAAATGTGAGTGAACAATTGAATTAACCAGAGTTAATGAATGAGGAGTAAGTGGATGAATGAGAGAACAAATGTAAGTGAAGAAATGAATTAAACTACGGAGGGGGGAGTGAATGAATGAATGAATACGAAAGAAGGAATGATTGAGTGAGAGAACACGTCTTGCACATTCATTGCCCAATCTCACCCCCAGTGAGCGTCAAATCCCAATTCCAGCTGCAGCCCACTTCCTCCCTCCAGCTGCAGCCCACTTCCTCCTTCCAGCTGCATCCCACTTCCTCCTTCCAGCTGCAGCCCACTTCCTCCTCCCAGCTGCGGTCTTCCAGCGCTTGGGTCTACCTCAAGCTTCTGCCCTGGAGCCTTAACACCTAGGCTGACAGTCAGAATCCAAAGTGAATCTCGACAGGCGGAGACCACAAGAGGCGAGCTCTTGCCCTCCAGCACCGAATGAAGTACAGGAGCTTAGAGTTGCGGCGCCGCGGCCTTAGCCCTCCTTCTAGGGAAGGGAGAGCCAGGGTCCCTTCCGGGCCCTGCAGGTGCCGAGTGAAAGCTAGGAAAGCCTGGGATGGGGAGGTGGGGTAACCTGGAGCCGGGATTCTGAGCTAGAGTGGCTCCAAGCTCCCCGGTCTCCCCGAGGTTCTTCCCATCTCTCCTACCCGGCACCCTTACTACCCCAGGGCTTCAGGCACGGGATTTGTCCTACGCGAGTCCTCCCGTACACTGTTTATGGCTCCTCTTTGTCCGTGCTGAGGGAACCCCCCCGCCCCCCGATTTACTGGACAGGGACCCTTCCCGGGGTGTCTCCCCCCGAAAGGGGGTGCTTGCTTATGCGCTAAAAAAAAAAAAAACAAACAAACAAACAAACAAACAAACAAACAAAAAAAAAACCAAATGATTTGGGCAGCCGTGTGACCGATGCATCACAGCCGGAGAGGCTATTGCAATAGGCCAGGTGAGAAGATGCTAGCAAGAGAGTTGTGTGAAGGAAGAAAAGAAGTAGATGCAGACAAAGGATGTTCTAGAGGTAGAAATAAACAAGATTGATCGAGCGATGACATATGAAGGTTGAGGAAGCTGATGATAAAACCGAAAAAGGATTTTTAAAAGGGGAAGGAGAAGGTGATTAAAAAATCCCAACACATACAATTTAAATATTATATAAAAGTATTTAGACTCATTCGAGGAAAAATCCAAATCTAGGTGAAACGAGAGGTGATGCACTTCCACTGTGTAGCCAGAAAGAAAGCATCATCGAGGCCTGGCGTCACCCTGGCTATTCCTACTGAAGGGAATTGGTCGCTGGGGAGGGCAACTTGTAATGAGGTCAAGGACAGGAGATGGTGTTGGGACTTTATCAAGAGATGGACTCTTCTTCCTTTGACTTTGCTTGAAGTTTCCAACTTGAAATCACCAAGGGGCCAGCAGCTGAATCCCATTTGGGAAGTACTCCAGCGACATTAATTATTTACCAGAAAGTGGGCAGAGACTCTGACCCACCACATCCACGACAGCCTGCTGAGGCACTTTGGGAGCCAGCGAAGTTCAAGGACAGAGCCGGGGTAAAGCAGCACCGCAAACAACCCATTGCCAGTCAGTTCATTCATTTGTTCTTCCAACAAACATGTCTGTGATTAAGAACTATTTTTAATGAGGTCTACTGAATTTCTTGAGCTCCAAAATATAATGTTAAACCTGTAATAAGGGGAGCACAACTATCACATTGGTTCAATGTTAGAGGAAATGACTTCAAACTGACTAAAGGAAGTCTTCAGTGGAGCCCTAGTTGGGTCTCATGGAGTGGAATCCGTGGGCACAATCAGAAGGAAAACATCCAAGGTTAGAAAATAATACGGGGTCTAGAGATGGAGATTGGGACTCTGCCCCAGGGTTTGGGGATTTGGAGGGGCTGTTAATGGCTCAAGGCCTTCTACAATGCAGAAACAGGATAGGATTTAACAAGAATAATGAAAAACATTTCAGTCCCTACTTCATACTAACATTGAGCTTGGGAAAAAACTGTATGGAGGGTGAATTGCAGCCTGGGATGCTATTGCAATAAGCCACATGAGAATCTATCTTATGGAGATGTTTGTTTGAATAGAGAGAAGCGGGAGATGCAAAGTGAGGTAGAAATAACAAGAGTTTATGGAGGTGGAGGAAGAAGGATCCATTGAGGAGGATGCCAAAGGTGTGAAGTGGGCTGACTGAAAGAAGGATGGGTTATGCCCTCAAAAGAAATGGAAAAGCTTGGAAGAAAGGGTTATCAGAGGAAAGTGAGGGGCTCTGGATGTGTTGGAGGAGTAGTGTGATCAGGTATTAGATCTACAGTAAGGAAGACTGCTTCAGGCACTATGTGAGCCTGAATAAGTCATTTAACCTCTGTCTGCCTCAGTTACATCATCTGTAAGAAAAAATAAAAGGATAATAATGGCACTTACCTCCCAGGGTAATTGTGAAGTTAAAAATGTTTTGCAAAACCGAGCATGATATATGAATGGGAGCTATAGGCAGGGCATCCAGATAGTACAGTGAATAGAGAACCCAGGGTTAAAGTCAGGAAGACTTGAGTTCAAATTTGACCCAAGGACACTTAGGAATGGTGTGATCCTGGCCAAGTCACTTCTCCCTTTTTGCCTCAGTTTCATCAGCTGTAAAATGGGCTGGAAAAGGAAATGGCACAGAAGCCAGCCAGTGTCTTTGCCAAGAAAACTCCAAATGGTGTTGTCAACTGCATGACAGCAAGATCTCTTCCATCTTTGACATTTGTGACCATGTGATCTTGTAAGCTCAGATACCTCTGCCCAGGGATGGGGAGAAGAGAAATTAAAAAAAAAAAGAGAGGGGGGAGGGTGGAAGGCTTGGAGGCAGAGGTTGGACAGTCAATGTTGACTTATCTGAATCTCCCTCCATTCAGCCAACTCCAGTGGTTCCCCAGTGCTCTCAAGATTAAAAGAAAATCCTCTTGTCTTTTCAAGGCCCTCCTGCCCTGGGGTCTTTCTGACCTTTAACTTTTGCAGCCTCCCTATACCCTGCCCCCTTCCCATAGGCTGCCACAGGCTTATACCGATCTCCTCCTTGTTCCTCATACATCACCCTCCACCTCTTGGGTCTGGACAAGAATCAACCACGTCCCAGGATCCAGAATTCTCTTCCTCCTCATCTCCACCTTCTGGCTGGAGTCCCACCTTCCACAAGGATCTTTTCCCAGTCCTTCTTCATCTCAATGCCTTCCCTCTTAGATGATTATGAGCATTTTATTTGTCTTTAGGAAGAAAAGAAAGAAGGAAACAAGCATTTACTAAGGGCCGTTTTGTGCCAGGGACTATGCTGCATGCTTCCCAAATATTATTTCATTTCTTCGTCATCATCATCTTCATCTTCATCCTAGTAGTAATTTTTATATAGCACCTACTATGTGCCAGGTACCATGCTAAGTTATTTATAATTACTATCCTATTTGATCATCTCAACAACCCTTCAAGGTACATTTTACAGTTGACAAAGCTGTTTCTCACACAGCCTTAAATGTCTGAGACAGAATTTGAACTCAGAATTTCCTGATTCAAGAGCACTGTCCTCTCCCCTGTGCTACCTTTTTCTTTTCTAAGGGAAATTCAAGCATCGATTATTCTTTTTTTAGTTCTGATATAAATGTTAGAATGGGAGGATTACAGATATAGAGCTAGAAGGAGCTTTAGCCCAACCCCATCATTTTACAAATGAGGAAACTGAGATCTAAGAAGCCTAAGTTCTTCTGCAAGCTCACACAGGCACCAAGGGAAGAGAACAGATTCAAACTTGGGTCGTTGGGCCGAAGAAGCAGACAAGGGTCCGATGGAAGAGAGGTTGGATGTCGGGATAAGCATTTGTGATCTTTCTCTCTTAAACAGTGAGGATTTCCCCCCATGTTCAAACAATGAAAAGGTGACATAGGTTTGCCATTCAGAAGAATAACAGCTCTCAAGGCCGTTTCCATTGGTCCCAGCTTTTGCCTCATTTTCTTGGTTCTTTATACAGAGAATGATTTTTTAAAAATGTAAGTCCTATGATATAATGAATAATTGTGCATTAGCACTAAGCCTTCTATTTCTCAGTAATCACTCCTCCTCCTCCTTTTCTTGCTAGGTCTTCATTCTAGTGACCCCACAGTAAAGCATTCTGTCTCTTTGCCTTCTAAAAGTCAAAGGTCTTTAAGCTCCCACTTCAAAGGAGTCAGTGAGCTTCCTATTGAGAAATGATCAGTAAGTAACTATCACTGAGGGCTAACCAAGAAATCTAGGAACTTTTGTTTATGAAAATGCCCCTTCCTTTGACAGAAATAATCTGACTACTTTTCAGGCACTAGTGGGCCCAAGTCGAGTAACCAACCATCTCCATTAGGGTCTACCCTGGCCATAAGAAAGACCCCTTCGTGCCCCCAAAGTCTCTCCCATCTGACTAATGACTGAAATTCTATCCCAGGAACTTCATCCCTTTCTTTAACTTAAGACTTTGATCCCTGTTAAGATGTAAAATCCTCTGCTGAGAGAAGTATCATGAGGAGTCAGTCAATTTTACTTCAGCGTAAATGGGTTTCAAATCCTTTCTTGACAGTAAGTTTTAGTAGGGATGACTCGAGGTCACTGGATCCCTGGCCAGAGAGAGAGTCATTGGGAAGGATTGAGGGTGGGGAAGGGAAGCACAGCTGGGGACACAGAGTAAAAACCTCCTCTGTTTAAAAGACTATAATCAGGGATTTTGCATACAAGTGATCCAAAAAAGTTATGGACACACGAGAAAAGGAAGAAATAGGCTCTTTTGGATGAGGGATAAGTCTATAAGTGCCTCTGATGTGCATAAGAACCCCCTACTTTATAATTTTCCTGGGGGCATCTTGATTCACATCAGATCAAAAAGTCCCACGTTCAAGGTACCGAGGGTCAGCATCCCATCAAAACCCCAGCTCACAAACTGCCACTGATAGGATCTCATTTGTAGTCAGTCAGACGATATAATTAATTAAAAGCAAAAGGATTTATTTATAAAATGACATCTTCCTCCTCCTCCTCATCATAACTAACATTTCTATCCCATTTACCACATGCCAGGCACTCTACAATTATTATTTCATTTACCTTCAAAACAACTCTGGGAGGTAGATGCTATTATTATCCCCATTTTACTTGTGAGGAAACTGAGGAAAGTAGAGGATGAGGGTCACACAGCTAGTAAATGTCTGAGTCTGGATTTGAACTCAGTTCTTCCTTCAAGCCCAGTGCTCTAACCCTTGCATCATCTAGCTGCCAAGAGCAAGAAAAGGAGGAAACACAGCCTTTTTCTCATGAATTTGTCATCAGATCTTCCACCAAAACACCTGCTGTCCATTGGGAAGTGTGAATACACGTTCGAGCTTCAAGCATGGAGCGCAGTTTCTGTCACTCCCATGTCTCCAATTGGACATGCGCTGGGTTCTCATGTGACCTCTGGGGGCTTTGCGGAAGCTCCTCTCCTTTCAGCTCCTGGTTTCAGCTGTAACCCTCAGCAGAAGAGGTCATTCCTTTCTATAGCATGAGGAATATACTTGGTCATATATACTTTCGACCTAAAGCCCAAAGCTTTTTATCCATTGGTGCTCTTAGGAAAAATCAGGGTCCATTGGGCAAAAATGTCCTTATGAGCCTTTTCTCCTTTCTGTTCTCAGAGTTCTAGCTTTAAAAAGCATCTTCTCTTGAACAAGAGTCAGGATTCAAATACAGAATCGTCCCAAATCATGGATGTGCTACAAATTTAAATCTACCTTTTAAATCTTAACATTCTTCTCAATAAGATCAGGCTCATAGCCAGAAGCTCCACTTTAAGTTAAGGTTAGAAATCCCCTGCATCAGAATCAGGAGATCATTGTACAAGGCAACAAGAAGATTACAGGATGAGCAATTCTGATGGGCGTGGCTCTCTTCAGCAATGAGATGATTCCCACCAGTTCCAATGGTCTTGTGATAGAGAGAGCCATAGGTACCCCGAAAGAGGACTGTGGGAACTGAATGTGGTTCACAACAGGGCATTTTCACTCTTTTTATTGTTTGTTTGCATTTTATTTTTTCTTACTTTTTTCTGTTTTGATTTGATTTTTCTTGTGCAGGAAGATAATTGTATAAATAAGTATGCATATATCGGATTTAACATATATTCCTGCCATGTTTAACATATATTGGACAACTTGCCATCTAGGAGAAGGGATGGAGAAATGGGAAGAAAAATTGGAACACAAGGTTTTGCAAGGGCTAATGTGGAAGAATTGTCCATGCATATGTTGTAAAAAATAAAAAGCTTTAATTAATTTAAAAAAATGTCCCTGCATCTCCCTGCTTAATATCCATTAAACTGTAACCACTCCACCCCATATATTAGCTATGTGACCTGGTACCTATCACTTAAGCTATTCCTGCTTTGGTTTCCTCATCTGTAAATTGAGGTTGTTGGAGAGCGGGAGATTATGTCTTAAATTTGGGGGCGGGGAAATGTGTCGCTACTTTTTCTTCTGTGCTATTTCTTTTCTCATTTCATCTTCAAAACAACCCTGTGAGGTTGCTGCTGACATGATAGAAAGCTTTTGCTTTTAATTAACGGTGTCCTCTGGCTGACTATAAGAGTAATCACACCAGTGGCGGCTTGGGAACTATAGGTTTTGATTGGACGCTGATCTTCAAAGAGTCTTGAATTTAGAAAACCTTCATGGGGGATCCGTGTATGAATTGAAGGTGTCCCCGGGTGTCATGCTGTTATATGACTAGTGACCAGCATCGGTCCGAGAAAAATTGGGAAGTGGGCATCTGCACACTGGGGGCACTTCATCTGTGGGCTGGTCTTTGTTGGGGGACTCACCCAGAAGACTCCCCTTATCTCTACTCCAGTTTCTAATATCCTGCCCAATTTTATGTTGGGGACATCATTCCATTCAAGGCTCTTCACACTGAGAGCCTGCGCTTCCTGTTCCTGGAGAAAATACATCTAAGGTTCAGGAATGAGGCTACCGAGACTCTGGTCTCTTCATTGCTTGGTCTTGAAGCACACTTTCCACCATAATGTAATTCCACTCAGTCTACTCCAATTTCCTTTGGACAAGCTACTCATGACTCCTGTTCCTCGAGCTTTAGTGTCATGTTACCGCCCATGTTACCATATCAGTGGTAGCACAAGTGACTCTAGCCCAGCTTAGATGGCACTTTTTAGTCCAGAAATTTCATGGAGTGGGGCAGGAATTTTGAGTTTGAAAGTACAAGAAGTAGAGAAAATGTGTTTTTTTCTTGGTCCCACATTAAAACGTCCACAATTCAGTGATATCTTAGAAGATATTTTTTTAGTTTTGATGACAGTTCCCCTTTCTCACATCCAGCCCAATGAACTAATTTAAAAGAAGAACACAGTGAGCGACATATAAAGCCTATTAAATGCTAGGAATACCTGGCTTTCATCAGTTATTCAGCTAAACATGGAAATAGGAAGAGATTTCCAGTTTGAATCTCAAAGACTTCAATGCAGATCCAGTTATCTGGGAAGCCTCGAAGTTCTGGCAAAATGTTCCCACCCCCAAATCCTGTGAGCTCATTAGAAAGAGATATTCACATTAGTTTGGAAAAAAGGAACAAGGGAAGCCCAAGGTAAATTCTTGTTGATGGTGATTTCTTCCCCTTGTTTACCCTGCCTAAGCCCCATTTAGCTTGTCTGGGAGATGGAAAGGATAATGATATGGATAACATATGGAAAACACTTTGCAAACACTAAAAGCACTATATAAATGCCAGGAATAAGAATAACTAATCCTTAGATGATACTTTAAGATTTGCAAAGTGCTTTACAAATGTCATCTCATTGGATCCATGGGATAACCTCGAGAAGTAGGGTTTATTATTATCGCCCTTTTACAGATGAAGATACTGAGGAAAAAAGAGGTTAAAACAACTTGAGCAGAATCCTGTAGTTAATGTCTGAAGCTAGATTTGAACTCAATTCTTTCCAAATCCAGCTCTAATACTCAATTAAGTGCTAACCAATTGCCTAATTAACAAAATAATAATAATAACTCTTAGTATTAAGTAAAACATAAAATAATAATAAAGTAAAAATTAGTAATAATTAGTGTTAAGTAATAAAATATCATTTCTTCTATGGTAGAGGTTAGTGCAAGAGAGAAAATTATTGATCTATAACGTGAGTATTAAGAATCATTCAGCTTCCTTTTGTGGTGGCAAAGAATTGGAAAATGAGTACATGTCTATCAATTGGGGAATGACGAGATAAGTTATGGCTTATGAAAGCAATGGAATATTATCGTTCTATAAAAAATGAACAGGCTGATTTTAGAAAGACCTGGAGAGATTGCTATGAAGGGATGCTGAGCAAAAGAAGCAGAACCAGGAATACATTGTACGCAATAACAGCAAGATTGTGAGATCATCAACTTGGTTCTTCTCAGCGGTTCAGTGATGCAAGAGAATCAACTTTGGATGGAAAATGCCATCCATATCCAGAGAGAGAACTATGGTGACTGAAAGTAAATCATCATGTGCTATGTACATTCCCTCCCTCTTCCCACCTTTTTCTTCTGTTTTTTTTTTTTTTCTCCCATGGTTTTTCCCTTTTATTCTGATTTTCTCTCCCAATATGATTCACAAGGAAATGTGTGCGTGTGTTTTTTAAATGATTATACATGTATAACCAGGAACAAAATCACTCAGCTTGCAGCTGATTCAGGTCACCTGGGTGACCTTGGAGGTAACATAGATCAAAGACAAGATCTGGGCTTGGTTCAGATGCCAGCTCAAGGACTGCCAGCCATGTGACATTAGTCACTTAACATCTCTATGACTTCATTGAGAGGGGGAGAGGGAAGAAAGGAGAGAGGGAAGGAGGGAGGGAGGGAGGAAGAGAGAGAGAGAGAGAGAGAGACAGAGAGACAGAGAGACAGAGACAGAGAGACAGAGAGAGACAGAGACAGAGAGATAGAGAGAGACAGAGAGAGAAGAGAAGAGAAGAGAAGAGAAGAGAAGAGAAGAGAAGAGAAGAGAAGAGAAGAGAAGAGAAGAGAAGAGAAAAGAGGAGAGGAAAGGAGAGGAGAGGAGAAGAGAGACAGAGGGAGACAGAGACAGAGACAGACAGAGAGACAGACAGAGACAGAATCTGTTACTGAAGAGTTCCCCTGTCACAAAGAAAAGAACAGGAAAGGAGGCGGGATGGAGTCCTGCACTTGACGCCAGGAAAACCTGAGTGTGACACTTGCTTAGGCATATAATAGCTATGTGATTCTGGGAAAGTCACTTAACCTCAGTGTCCTCATCTGCAAAATGGGCATAATTCTGGCCCCTACCTTCCAGTTCTATTAGAAGCCATCCAATCCAACGGACACTTCTTACTGCCTCCTCCTGCTCAGATGACCTTTCCCACTGTCTGTCTAGACTAGAGCCTGGGGTCTTCTGGGAGAGCGCCAGATTGGGAAAACTTCATCCCCAAACCTGAGCTCTTTTGGACAGTGGGTCTGGAGAGGGGACTTCCGCTTTCTCAGCCTCCATTTCCCACCTGCAAAACAGGGAGAAGAATAAGTGTGCTGCTGACCTTCTAGGGTGGGGGAGGAGTAAGTGCTCTGACCACTCTCCATTCCTATAGAAACATGAGTTACCGTTATGCTTCTGAATTACGATCCAGCATTCTCCCTTGCTGCCTCTCTAGATAATAGAAAAGGGAAAAAAAATCAAATCAAATGACAGAATTATATAAAGTGCGTTTATAAATTACTATAACTAGTAGGTAGGTCTGAATAGAATCCCATAAATGTCTCCTAGAAAGGGTACATAGCTCTTCTTTACTAATTACATTTCCCTACTGGATTTGAATAAACATCTGTTTTACTCCAAATATTAATCATAATTCCCAAGAGAAATGTTATTTTATTTTCAAGTCCTTTCTTGTGCATAAATAAAAAACCTATAAATATAATGAATGCGATACTTTGATATTTCATGGATCTAATAAATATAATTGATGGATACATTTATTTCCATTGTAGTCAGGGAACCAGATTCCTTTTTTCCCTAAGGAGCTGCTTGCTTTTAAGTTATGGAAGCTGAAACTAACTGTCCCTTCCTTTCCGGGCCCTAGAATACAAATGGTACCGGGGAAATTATGGAGGAGGTGAATCTTGTCTTTGGGGGAGGGGACAGATGACCTTTCACTTCACTCTCATTTGGCTCACCTTCCTTTCTTCTTCTGGCAAAGCTGGAACGAGTGCAGGGGTGATGGGGCTTCGTCCCAGGGATGAGAAGGGATGCACTTCCTCCCCAGGTAGAATACTAATTCCTCACTTCTGGTGCTCCAGGTGTGATGCTGAACTACTCCCCATCTCAGAATTTAGAAGGCAAGGGCTATGATATCAGTTTCCTGTCCTCCACCTGAAAGTTTTCTAGATTGGTAGGACTTACTGGAACTTAGCCTTCAAGATGCCGGGCCATTGCAGAGCTGGTTTGAAGCACGGGAGGAAGGTTTTTAGCAGAGAATGATGCTTCAAGACAAAATAGGAATTCACAAGAGGGGGTATAAAATGCTGTATGAAGGATGTGAGGAAGGATAGTTTGATTTCAGTTGAGAGGGATAAGTGGTTTGTTTTGTGGAGACACCTGGAAGGGTCTGTATGGTTTCTGAGGCAGACAAAAGTTGGAGAAATGCATTCATGGGACAGGAAAATAAGAGCCAATGGGTGGAACTGAGAAGGGGTGAGATATAGCTGAGGAGCAGTCAATAATCAACAGAGTTGGTGGAATAGTGGAGTAGACAAAGGTAGCATGGGAAAATCACGTTATTTAGACCTCACTTTTCTTATCTGTAAAAGGAAGGATTGGATTAGATGGGCTCCCATCACTACCAGCATAAACCAATGAGCTTCTGCTGTTATTGTAGGAGTTAGGTTGGACACATAACTTGAAATTATGTTGGGGAGGCGGGAGCAAAGCCTTCATGCTAGACTCAGAAGCTGGATTTTGGTAAGTAATGGGGAGCCACTGAAAATGGTTTTGCCAGACGCCAAATACTCTCTCCATACCTTTTCCTCATCTGCCCTAGAGTCTGTTAGAAATGCCAGCGAGATCTGCCTGGTATAGCTTATTTTATTTTATCTTATTTTTGCTGAGGCAATTGCCCAGGGTCACACACTAGGAAGTGGTAAGTGTCTGAGACCAGTGGTACAGTTTATTTTTCGTGTAGTCATGTTGATTCTTAGGGTTCTGCTTTCCTTTTCTACCTGTTCACAAATAATCTTTTGAGAATTTTATTAATAAATTAAATAAATGTTGAGTTCATGAGCTCATAAGTGGGAAGTATTTCCCCTCTTCCTCCTCTTACAAACATAGCCATTGGGTCTTCTACAGTCCAGTGACATCCCTCCTATTCATCATGATTTCTTTTTTAGTCCAGCTATTCAACTGGTTGCCTATCAAACTAAGTGTACGTCTTTTGTCTCCCTTGCCTTTCTCCATTTTGTCCTCAAGGATACTGTGAGAGACCTTGTTGAATGCTTTGCTGAAATTTAAATCATCTGCACTGGCAACACTCACTTGAACTACCAGTTGACAAAAAAGAAAGAAAGGAAATCGGTTAATCTCGTTGTCTTGTTTTTGATGACATCATTAATTAGTCATCCAAACCAGAAGCATTCATTAAATGCCCACTCTGAGCTAGCCCTGTGCTAGGGAATGGGGATAAAAATACAAAACTGAAAATCTCCCCATCTTCGTTCTATTGGAAATCTTAAGAAACACAGAGAAATCTACAAAATAAAATACACAAAAATAAAACCCCCTTCCTTGATCTCCCTTTTGATTCAAACATAAAGGGAGCTTACTCAGGTGATGCTGTTTTAAAATCCATGGAAGGCTTTGCCACTTTATTGCATTCATCAATCCTCAGTTATCTATCTTTGCTTTTATCTCTTGTATGTGTCATTACAGAAAAAGATGAGTTTGTCAATGAACTCCTTATTCAATGATATCGATTTCTTAGCGACATCCCCATTTTACTCCTTATTGGAATTGATTGTGACCCTGTCACCAGAATTTAGTTCTTGAGAATCTCTTGTAGCCTTTTACTATAATTTCCCTTTCAGAGTCCCTTGCCATAGGATTCTGCCATAGTCTGGTTTTTTTTTTTTCCCTTCTCTTTGTTTTTTCTTTTCTGAGCCCTTTGAAAGGCCTTCCCTCAAGTCTAGGGTAAAAGGAGGTTTGGGCTCCGCATCCTCATTATTTATCGGAAGTTCTTCCATGACATGGTCCCTGCATCTCAAGTGTTAACAATCACCGAAGGGTGAGGGAACAGAGCTAGCTGTGAAATTCTGAAGTTCTGTTGCTTTTGTGCCAGGGAGGAAAAAGAGCTTTGTCACAGACTGTGTTAGATTCTGTGCTGATGGACAGTTGACAAACTGACTGACCTTTGTGAATTCTATTATATCTTGTGGGAGAGGCCAGAATGGGCAACTAGGAGAGGCCTCTGGGAGTTTGCCTCTGCTTGCTCTTGGTCCTGATGTCCCTTCTTTTTTTTTTTTTGCTTTGTGCTTTTATCATGTGGCTCTAGTTGCTGCCCTTCTAGAAAAGCCAATAGAGAGACTGTTTGGGGAAAACCAAGAGAGAGATCGTTTGAGGGCATTTCTGTTCCCTTTAGTGTAGTTGGGTTTGTGTCAGGTCAAGTGTTTCTCTGAAGTTAAGATCAGATTCAAGGGGCCAGGAGCTTTGTTGATGGACCTCGGGGAATCTGCTCTTGGCTAGGTCTCTGAAGCTTGAACCCTGGGCGGGGTGGACTCAGAGAGGGTTGGACAAAGGTTGGAGAAAGAGGGTCCAAGAGGAAAGATGTTGTGGCTATCTGAGCAACAGCAATGAAAGAAGGCAATTATCTATCTGGTTAAGTGAGTTAGAATCAGATTATGGGGGACCTCAGCCACTAACTAGCTGTTTGACCTTGGAGAACTCAATTAACTTCCTCGCCACTGATTTTTCATCTATAAAGTGTTATCTCACTTGAGCACTTATTCTGAGAGAACTTTGCTTCCATTCAATGAATTCAAAGTTCTTTGTGATTGAGGACTTCAAAATGATATCAACAAGGTGACTCTGTCCCTAAATTTGGTAGATCAATGGGGTTGGGATGTGAAGGGAGGGGAAAGCATAAGTATGAAGATTATAAAGAATGCTATTTGTAGAAGGTTAGGAAACAAGGTCATCATTTCTTTTCCCCTTTATTCATTTATTTATTTTTGTTTTATTTTAAATCTTTCCCCACACTCCTGTCCTGATTATGTACTTGGCTATGTCTACATATTTTTTGTTAGTTTTCATAATCGTGACAAGGGAATGAGCCTGCTCTGTGATCATGTGTCACTCTTGTCGTGCCCTTGTTCCCATTATTTTCAGTCTCTTTATAAGAAATTAATACATAATGATAATAAATGAATCAAAGGACATAGAACTACATTCAACTGAAATAGCTTTGTATGACTTTGCAGTGATGGTCAGTCATCAGCAAATGGAAACATTCTACAGTTGCTTTTCAGCTTAAACCACAGATCTAAATGTGATAAAAATGTTGCTCATACTTTTGATTTAGAAGGGAACTTAGAAATAATTAAATCTAAATCCTTTATTTTTTAAATAATGGAACATAGGTACATATGGGAGAAGTGACTCACTTAAAGTCATACAGATAGTAAATAGAAAAGCTGAAAAATGGAATTGAGTGCTCAAGTTGAGAAAGATAGAGCCCAGTGTCTGAATAATAGAGATCTTCCTAATTATCTAATCAGCATTCTTTGAGTTAATTTGTTCAATCAGCTATTGATCCACCCATTTGTGCTCTTATCATTAAGTGTTCATATCACTCCAGTTATCTACAAGGACATAATATCAAAGGCCTTGTGAAAATGTAGCTATGTTGATTTTGCTGCTAGTTATATATTTGAAGGGGATCAAAATCAAGTCAACAAGCATTTATTAAGGGCTTACTATATGCCAGGCACTGCTCTAAAGCAGAAAGAGAATTCCTAACCTCAAGGGAGTTTATATTTGAATAGAAGAAGATAACACATAAAAGGGAACTGAAAAGGGGAGGGGGGAATGATAGAAAGATAGAAAGCAGATTTACTGAAAAGTTCACAGAAACATGTTTACAGAAAAAGAAAGAAAGAAAAAGAAAGAAAGAAAGAAAGACTTTTGCTCATTGATTGGGTAATATGTAAATAAACTGGCATATGGATGCAATGGAAGACATGAAGAAAAGGAGGGATTCAGAAAATCTTGGGAAGACTTATAACAACTGATACATCTTGCAAAGAAAGAAGCATCGCATAATACTGTGGCTTCTAATTAGTGGTAATGACTAATTTTGGCTCCTGAGAACAAATGGTGAAACAAATTTCCTTCTTCTCAGTGGATAGCTTGGGGGATTATGGGCATAGAATGTTGTACAAGGTGTCAAATGTATTGATTGAGTTACCTTAATGTTTTTTCTTTATATTACAAAGAGGGCTCAATAGTGGTGATGGTGGGGTATAGGGACAAGGGGTTTAGTATCTATGTCATCCACATGATTCTATTCAACAAAAAAAGAAAAAAAATAGTTCTTTTCACACTCAATAAGAGCTGGCTTTTATTTCAGGTTTCATTTTGTAATGTTATATCTTATTATCCCTCATTTTACAGATGAAGAAATTGAACTTCAGAGAGATGAGGTGATTTTCCTGTGATGATACAGAGAGTAAATATCAAAAGTGGGATGTTAACAAAGATCTTTTGATCCCAAATCCAGTGTGAGAGTTACAAATTTCTTATACCCCGTGGCTGCTCCATTTATTCTTTGTATTGTATATTCTTTTTTGATTATACAGTATTTTTGAATTCATAATGACTTATAGGAGTTAGTAGGTTCCTTCCTTAGAATTCATAAATTAAAATTAATAACCCATTGAGTAACTTTTCCAGGTAAGAGATACAGGATCATCACTATTGACTATTAAATTTACTATCATTAATAAGGTATTTGTTATCATTCTTCTGGAAGATGAGTGAAGGAAGTGAAGGATATTGGTTTTTAAATACTGTTCTTATCACGTGTTTGAGGGGCAGGTAGATGGTGCAGTGGAGAGAGTACCAGCCCTGAAGTCAGGAGGACCCGAGTTCAAATTTGACCTCAGTCACTTAACACTTCCTAGCTGTGTGACCTT
This sequence comes from Antechinus flavipes, assembly GCF_016432865.1. NCBI lineage: Eukaryota > Metazoa > Chordata > Mammalia > Dasyuromorphia > Dasyuridae > Antechinus > Antechinus flavipes. The sequence goes on along the minus strand of NC_067401.1, from coordinate 456,285,444 downwards.
GGACAACTCACTTAACCCCGATTGCCTCAGCAAAAAACAAATAATAACAGCAAAAAACCCTTTGTCCTTTGAATACTTTTTTTGGAACAAATCCCTAATACCAGCAAGTATTCTTGTCTTGTGTTCCTTTCTCATTAATGTAAAGAAAGAATAAGAAAAATGATATTTTTTTGAGGGCTGTCTTTCATGAGTTTGAGAAAAACTAAGTTAATTAGGTAGGTAATCTGAAGAAAAGAAGGCTGTCTCTAAATATTTGAAAGGGTTTCATGTGTAAAAATAATAATTAATAATGCCAGCTAGCATTTACATAGCATTTTTTGTTTTTATCTCATTTGACCCTCATGACAATTCTGGAAGATAGGTGCTATTATTATTATTCTCATTTTACAGATGATGAAAATTGAGGAGACAGTTTACATGACTTCCCCAGTGTCACATATCCTATTAACTAACTGAGGCAGGATTTGAACTCAGGTCTTCCTTATTCCAAGCCCATCACTCTGTTCACTAAATTCTTGAATTTCTGAGAAAGTAGAAGTGTTCTGCTTGTCCTCAAAGGACTGAATTAGGAATGATGGGTAGAAATTACAAAGTGAGGGATACTTTTAATTGATATATGTTAAAATTTAATAACTAGAGTCATTATTTGTAATGGGAAGAACTTAATAACTAGAGGCATTATTTGTAATGGGAAGAAACTAGACACATTCCCAATAAGATCAGGGGTAAAACAAGGAAATCCATTATCACCCCTATTATTCAACATTACTTTAGATATGTTGACTTTAGCAATAAGAAAAGAAAAAGAAATTAAAGGAATTAGAATAGGCAATGAGGAGATAAAACGATCAGTCTTTGAAGATATAGTTAGATATAGTTAGAGATTTATAGTTAGAGAATTATAGAGAATCAGCTAAAAAATCTACTTGAAACAATTAGCAGCTTTAGCAAAGTTTGCAAGATATAAAACAAATTCACACAAATCATCAGCATTTCTATATATTTTTAACAAAGCCCAGCAGCAAGAGATAGAAACACGAATTCCCTTTAAAATAACTATAGACAAAATAAAATATTTAAGTATCAACCTGCAAGACAAATACAGGAACTATATGAACACAATTACAAAACAATTTTCACACAAATAAAGTCAGATTTAAACCATTGGAAAATTGTACATTTAATAATTCAATAACCTCAACTCTAACCATAAATACTTTTTCAATGCCATAGCAATCAAACTGCCTAAACATTATTTTACAGAGCTAAAAGAAATAACAAATTCATCTGGAAAAAGAAAAGGTCAAGAATATCAAGGGAATTAATGAAAAAAAAAATGCAAAGGATAGTGGCCTGGCCATACCAGAGCTAAAACTCTGTCATAAAGTAGCAGTCAGCAAAACTATCTTATATTGATTAACAAAACAGAGGGGTTGATCAATGGAATAGGTTAGATACACATGACACAATAATCAATGACTATAGTAAGCTTCTGTTTGATAAACCCAAAGATGCTAGTTTCGGGATAAAAACTCACTGTGTGACAAAAGTTGCTGAAAAAACTGTAAAATAATATGTCAGAAACTCGACATAGACCTACATATCGTACCCCATACCAAAATAAGGTCAAAATGGATACATGATTTAGATGTAAAAAGCTATGCTATAAGCAAATTTGAAAGGCAAGATCTTTGGAGAAGGAAAGAATTTATGACCAAAAAAGAACTAGACAACACAAAATACAAAATAGATAACTTTAATTACATTAACATTAAAAAGTTTTTGCACAAACAAAATCAATGTGGCCAAAATTAGAAGGGAAGAAGAAAGCTGGGAAAAAATGTTTTACTACCAATGTTTCTGATAAGGAGCTTATTTTTAAAATATAGAGAGAACTGAATCAAATTTATAAGAATACAAGTCATCCCCCAATTGATAAAGGATATGAACAGACAATTTTAAAATGAAAAAAATTAAAGGGATCTATAGTCATATGAAAAAAATGCTCTAAATCACTACTGATTAGACAAATGAAAATTAAAACAATTCTGAGATATCAACTTACACCTCTCAGGGCTAGGATGGCTAAGATGACAGGAAACGATGATGACAAATGTTGGAGGGAATAAAACTGGGACACTAAAACATTGCTGATGGAGTTGTGAAATGATCCAAACGTTCTGAAGAGCAATTTGAAACTATGCCCAAAGGGCTATCAAACTGTGCATCCTCTTTGATCTATCAGTTCCACTACTGGGTCTGTATCCCAAAGAAATCATAAAAGAGGAGATATCTCAAACACATATAAATGTTTGTAGCAGCTCTTTTTGTGGTGGTAAAAATTGGAAAATGAGTAGATGTCCATCAGTTAAGGAATGGCTGAATAAGCTGTGGTATGTGAAAATAACGAAATATTATTGTTCTATAAAAATGATTAACAAGCTGATTTTAGAAAGGCTTAGAAAGGTTTACATGAGCTGATACTCAATGAAATAAGCAAAACCAGGAAAACATTGTATAGCAACAGCAAGATTGTGTGATAATCAACTATGACAGACTTGATTTGTCTCAGTGGGTCAGTAATCCAAGGCAATCCCAATAAACTTTGGATGGAAAATACCATTTACATCCAGAGAGAGAAATATGGAGATTGAATGTAAAACAAGACATGCTATATTTACTTTTTTTTCTTGTTTTTTTCCTTTTATTCTGATTTTTCTCTCCTAGCATGATTCATGTGGAAATATGTAAAAAAAAAAATGAATGAACATATATAACTAAAACCAAATCAAACGAAAAAATAACAAAAACCTTAACAATTAGAATGGTCTCAAAGTAAACTGGATTGTCTTGAAAGGTAATGGGCTTTTTCTCCTTGGAAATTGTCACTCAGAAACTGGAGGATAGATCACTTTGGGGATATTCTGCAGGGGATGTCAGTTCTAATATAGGTTGACTTAAGAGGGCTTGGAAGTCCTTTCAAGCTCTGAGGATCTGTGATTATCAAAGACAATGGTGGCAAATTAGAAAATGAGGGGATGCTCATCAGTTGAGGAATGGCTGAACAAGTTGTGGTATATGATTGTGATAGAGTACTACTGTAATATAACAAATGATGAGATTAATGAACTTAGAAAAATATGAGAAGACTAGCATAAAATAATGAAGAGTAAAATGAGCAGAACCAACAGAACAATGAGCAGAGAACATTGTATACAGTAATCAGAAATATTGTTTTAAGAATGACTGTGAGCGAATAAGTTATTTTGACTATTATAAATACCCAGGTTAATTATAAAGAAAGATGCTATCTGTATCTAGAGAAAGAGCTGATTAATAGAAGTATGTACAGGATAATTTTACTTGTATCAACCTATTTGTATCTAATGGTAGTCATCTTTAGTGGAGTGAGGAGAGAGAAGAAAAAAAGGGAAAAAAGAAATATACATAATATTTTTTTCTATATTTGAAAAGAATAGCACATAGTAGATTTGCAGTTTCATGTATAATCATCTTTTTTATTGTACTATGTTATGGAAACACTTGTTTTATTCCATAAATTAGAAATAGTTTTTATTTGAAATGAAAAAAAAAATCAACAGTTTTTTACTGTTACAAAAAAAAAAAATGACTTCCAGGAGGGGAAAAAGGATGAGTACCTTCAATGCAGAAGTACTGTATAATTTTCCAGTCCTGAAAAAGGACATGATAAATCAAAAGGTGCCCATGGAAGCCAAGGACTCCATGAAGTTGTTTTACATGGGGTATTCTCTAATCAACATGGTCTTCCGAGCATGTGCTCAAGACCTCCAGAAAACCAACACTTGCTTCCTACTCTCCTGTCTTCATGGTCCTGTGGATAATCCATCTTTCTTAGAGTATGTAGAAAAAGATATGCACAATGTACATATTTTAGAATTATATTTAGAATTTAGATGATTTTGTAGAACCATAATTAGAGAAACAAATCTTCTCAGAGCTTTGGGAGTGGAGATTTTTAGGATGAGGGAAAAATTAATAGGAAGAAATCATCTCAAAATCATGTAGTCATTAAACAAAAAGACTGCATTGGATGGATTGGCACAGCAGATGGCACTTGTGTAACACCCAATATTTTATTGTGATTAAGCATTCTTATTTAGCAGTCAGTCTTTCTTAGAGTATGTAGAACAAGATATGCACATTGTACATAGAAACATATTTTAGAATTATATTTAGAATTGTATGCATATTATGTGTGTGAGTGTGTATGAGTGTTATAGCTCCTTGTGAAATTAAAATCTGCAATTTTTATGTTTGATCCCTGGTTTTTTGTTTTTTTGGCTTGAAGGCAATCAGGTTAAGTGATTTGCCTAGGGTTCACATTAGAACTCAGGTTCTCCTGACTCCAGGGCTAGTGTTCTAGCCACTGTGCTACCTAACAACCCTTTCCCGTTGGTTTTTTGAGAGGCAGACTTGTCATAGACATGGGATGGAATATGAGCATAATAACATCAAAGAACTATCCTTCCCCATCTTACATCACATCCCTCTACAGTTCACACAGCAGTGACTGTAGCGAGCCACTCTGCCTGGGATATTTGTACAACTAGGGAAAGGATCTGGGAAGGTTTCTCCCCTGAGAGATCAGACAAGCAGAATGACGGCCAGCCCTGGAATCCTCTGCAAAGGACTGGGGAATTTCAATGTTTTCTCGTGGGAGGGAAGAGACCTAGAACTGATCTGTGGTATCAGTGGCTTCAGGAACTCTCAGCTGAACATGTCTCCTCTCAAAGCAGATGGACACCTTGTGATCTTAGAGATTATCTACCACTTAGGAGTCATACAGCCAGTGGATGTCAGAGGTGAGACTTGAATTCAGATCTTCTTGTATCTGGGGCCAGCCCAGTTTACTCTTGTCACATTGTCTCTTGTGCATTAATATTTTTTAAATAAGAAAGTCATTCCTTCCTATAAAAATGTTCCTCAAATTCCTCCAGTCATTTGTGTTTATTTTCATATAAAATATTAACATTGATTAATTAATTAATAAAAATTCAATATATTAAAATGTATTAAAATAGCCTTTATCTCCCAGAATGGTTATGAGCATGAGGAAGAGGAGGGAATATGCTTTTACCTAAGGGCCAGTCAGTACTTTAGGCACTTTTATCTCATTGGATAAAATGAGACAATGTTTGTGAAGCTCTTTGTAAACCTTCAGGCGCTATAAGTGGGGCAATGGATAGAGCATTGGGCTTGCAGTTGGGAAGCCGGAGTTCAAACAGCTATATGACTGGGAAAGTCACTTCATCCTCAGTTTCCTCACCTATAAAATGGGACTAACAACAGCTTCTATTTTCCAGGCTTGTGGGAATGAGATAACATTTGTTTTTTTAAGAAGTGCTTGACGATGCCTGGTACAAAGTGGGTACTATGGAAATGCCAGCTATTATTGCTGTTGTTAATGTCATTATAATCTACTATGGCAAGCTATCTCTTGTAGGTAAAGCAGCTCAAGAAGCCAAACAAGTAGAATAAATGGAAAAAACAAAGGAGGAGGGCATTACAAATAGATCTTCTGAAGGTCTTTCCTGGGAGATACTTTTATGAGACTATTAAAGAATACACATACACGCACACAGAGCCTTGTACGTGTGCTTGTGCATGCACCCACCCCTCCATGCCCACCCACCCCTATAATCTGAGTGAATGCTTGAAGAGTCTGTCACTGGCTCTCCACCAACTGATCCAGACATCGGGAACGGTCGGTCCTTCAGAACTTTGTGATGAAAGCTGACTACTCTTTGTCAGATGACATCCAACCATCAAAAACTCTGTATTAGTGTAATTGAGCATACATTAAATCCTTCAGTGACATAGCTTTTGTCACGCTATCCTGTTTCTTTTCTCCTGGCACACCAGGGCCTGACAGATTTCTCGGGGAACTAAGCATTTGAGATCGGAGCAATTTTGACACGAAATAGGGCCCACGCATTAGAGCCATTACACCGGGCTTGTTTTCTGATTGCTTTCTAATAAAATAAAGGGTCTTCTCTGATGGTAAAGGAAGGCAGGTTTAAAAACACATCATAACATTTTAAGTGCGTTGGTCTTGCAACATTTGTTCCAATTTTCAAGTGTGACAGACACTGAGTAATAGAATTTCTTCAACAGATGCTTGCATGATGGGGACTGGCCTGTCACTCCGGATGACAAGATTTCAGAAAAAAAATTGCTTTATCCAGCATGTTATCATTTTGAAAGATTAGCAATTGCATATCATTTCATTTAAGACTTCATTGGAAGGAATAAAGGGCACACAATATAGCTTATTACACAGATCTTGTGGTTAACAGAAAAGCACAGGTTTTCCAAACCCAGTAGCTGGCGGCTGACAAATTGTGAGCACGGCTGACATACTGTGAGCACGGTGTACAACCTAATGAAGCTTTAGCCTGGCTATAATGTAAGAGTCTTTGGCAATACATGCAAAGAGTTCTAATTCCACTGCAATTCCACTTTCTCTTTGACTGAAGACCAAGTACTTGCCTATTTGGCGTGCATTTGCTCTCCTTGCTAGAACTTCCATTGGTTAAATTTCTTCAGGTTATAGTCATGATCCATGTCCATATCCTTTCCTTTATCTATTTCCCTTTTTGTTGGACACCAATAACTTACATAGGTCATGTTGGTATTGTTCTCACTGCATAACATTTCTCCTTTATTTTTGTTCTTTCTTTTGGTTCTGTTTAGTCTTTGTTCAAATAGACCAAAGACAGACAGATGATTCAGAGAGAACTCTGTGGTGAATATGGGAGGACATGGGTGGGCAGGAAGGAATATGAGATGATCTAAGATGTTGGGGAGAAGACCCACATTGTTGAGAACACAGCTTGTTGTGAATAATGACAAAGTGGCATAGTGTATAGTCAAGCCCCTTCAGGGCCAGAAATTTTCAAGTCCTATTTATGAAATATCCCAATCATGTGACCCTGGGTGCCCCTCCCAATCAGAATTCATTACTTCTTCCTCCTCCACTCTTATCCAAACTGTACTCAGCTGCTAAAGTGAGCTTTCTCAAGCTTAGGTCTGACTATTATACCCCCCTCCTTAGGAAACGTCAGTGGCTCCCTATTACTTCTAGGTTCAAATTAGAATCCTCTGTCTTACTTTGAAAGTTTTGCTTTGCCTCTTCCTGTCTTGCACCCTATCATACTCACTGTACTTACAATTTCCCACTGTGCTTTTCACCTCTTGTCCTGAATTTTGGGAATGTTCTCTCTCCTTGCCTGCTTTCCTGGCCTCCTTGATATCTTCCCTCAAATCCTATCTTTCCCTTTTCAAAGCTATGACTTCCCTGTGGAATTATCTTTTGCTTATCCTTTATATATCTTATTTGTATATAGTTCATTGAAGGTTGACTCCCGGAAAGGGACCCATATGTGCAAAAATGTTTGTGGCAACCCTGAAAAGGGGCCAGAAACTGGAAACTGAGTGAATGCCCATCAGTTGGGGAATGGCTGGATAAATTATGGTATATGAATTGTAGTGTTCTTTTTCTTCTTTAAAATATATAATATGAATGGTCCTTTCTGGGAGCGAGCAGGTTTCTCGGGGAAGTTTTGTTAACACTAGGATTCCAACAATGAATGTTAGAGAATATTATTATTCTGTAAGAAATAACCAGTAGGATGATTTCAGAGAGGCCTGGGGAGACTTACATGAACTGATGCTGAGGGAAGTGAACAGACTGGGAGATCAGTGTACATGGCAACAACAAGATTATACAATGATTATACGATGATCAATTCTGATGGACGTGGCTCTCTTCAACAAGGAGATGATTCAGGCCATTTCCAATGATCTTGTGATGAAAAGAGCCATCTGTACCCTGAGAGAACTGTGGGGACTGAGTGTGGATCACAACATAGCATTTTCACTCTTTTTATTCTTGTTTGTTTGCATTTTGCTTTCTTACTCATTTTCTTTCCTTTTTGATTTGATTTTTCTTGTGCAACAAGATAATTGTGTAAAGATGTTTATACATATTGGATTTAACATATATTTTAACATGTATAACATATATTGGTTTGCTTGCCATTTAGGAGAGAGGGTGGGAGGAAGGAGGGGGAAGTCTGAAACACAAGCCTATGCAAAGTTCAATGTTGAAAAATTATCTGTGCGTATGTTTTGAAAATAAAAAAAGAAAAATGTTGATTCCCACTGAATGCTATGACTACCTGAGGTAGGGTCCATTTTTTTTTCCTTTCTTTATCTTTGCAGCATTTAACAGAATGCCTGGCACATAGTAGGCACTTAACAAATGCTAGATGATTTTTTGACAACTCGTCAGAAACGTTGGAAAGTATCTAAAAGCATAAGTTGTATAATAATCACTGTGCTACCTTAGTAAATGGGGTTCTCTACATAGATCCTTAAAATCATAGGTGAGAAATAAACCTAATTATTGTGATTTTTCTTGCAAATCTCCCATGTCCTTTGCTTCATGTCAGCTGCTGGTGGGACCACTTAGGATTAGGGGATGTGACATAAAACTAAAACATCAGAGAAATCTTGATGTTTGAGTCAGCCCTGCTAGATTCACATCCTGTTCACAACACAGTAAAGGTGAGACCCCAACCAAATCACTTAAAGTCCTCATCCTTAATTTGCCCATAAACTACAAGGGGACAATGATATCTACTCTACATTGTCTTGCCAGGCAGTTGTGAGACAAGCCCTTTGTTAATCATAGATTACTTTGCAAATATGAGCTAATTCTTGTTCATAATAATAAAAGTTGTTATATTAATAAAATGATAAAAAAAACCGAATCCATCTAAAGTATCAATGTGACAATATCTAGAACCAAAACAACACAGCATAGACAGACTCCTTTCTTCTCCTGCTCCTTCCTTCCCTCTTCATAGCATACATTTATAAATAATGCACACACAAACAACCCTACAGAGTCCCCCTCTCAGCATCCACAGGGAACAAATCCTGATGATGTTACCGAGAAACAGAGGGACTAAATAACACTTAGCAGCTGGTGTTCTATGTGCACTGGACCTCATTTTCTTGAATCCCTCCCTACAAAAAGGTCCCGAGAGATTTGCTTCCAAGTTGTCTCTGAATCATGATGACTGTTTTTCCTTATTGATTCGGGGATTCTAAAAGCAGCTATCATTTATTTATCTCCCACTTTAAGGTTTACAAAGCACTTTCCTCAAAATGTCCCGTGAGAGAAGCGATTCAATTATTATGGCCCTCCCTTCGCAGATAAGGAAACTGAGGCTTGGAGAGGTGAATCTCTCCATCGGTCGGCAGGCATTTATTAAATGCCCCCTAAATGCCAGCTGGAGTACCTGGCTCAGGGTCACGTGGCTTGTCAGTGTCAAACCGGGATTCTAGGCCCGGTTTTGCGGGATTACCAAATTTAGCTGTCTAGGTGGTTTTTTATCCCCACCTGTTTCTGAGATTTTTTTTTTTTTTTTTTTTTTTTTTTTTTTTTTTTTTTTTTTCTTTTTCTTTTTCTTTTTCCTTTTCGGTTTTTTTTTTTTTTTTTTTTTTTGCTTTGAAGCAAGCTTTGCAGAGAGCTCTCCTTTCCTGTCGCTTCATCCAGCCCTTTCTACACTTCCTGCCCACTTATTAGCTCGGTGATTTTCACAGATTCCTTTGGTATAGATTACCATACATTAAGAGCTGCAACCCCCTGGTTCCTCCAGTCCCGCTTCCTTCTGGAGGATTAAGTCACACTTTAATTTGCTCTTGCAAATTACTTCCTTGTTCCGCTAACACAATGTTAGAACAAGCACTTCTGCCATGGAATGGCTTAAAGCAATCCATTATTGATTCGTTACTGGGGCATTGATTTTGAGTTGACTATCACTTCGACGAATCCATCAGCGGCCGCCCGCCACACCATCTGAAGACCCCGAACTGTCTGTGGCAGGTGGCAAGGGGCCAGCACTAATGCTTAGAGTCATGTTAAAACAAACAAAACCCCTTAAGAAGCTTTGAGCCACAAGGGCACACATGGCATTCGGTGGACCCTTCCTTTCCCCTTCCCTTCCGTGCCACAGCTGTCCTCCGGGAGCCTAGCCAAGGGCATTTACTTACCCAGAGAACTAAAAGAACCTGGTTAAAAAACATGTCACCCATAACCCGGTTCCACTTAGCTTCTTCTAGGCTGCCTTCCCAGGAAGGGTTAAGGGGAGGCCACCTGGCCAACAAATGGGACATAACTCTGGACCTTCCAAGATGGACTCTAGTATCAACAGCATGATTTTGCATTCCTCTGAGGACTATTTTGGGAAGTATCTGATAAAAGGCCGTTATATTTGATTTAGGAGATTTTTTTTTTATATACATATATAAACATTTAGAGCTGATTTTAAAAATTGTGTTTTTATGTGTGTAGAGCATTTTCCCCCTGTCAGATCATTTAGTCCTCAGAAGTCTGCGCAATAAGTGCTGTCATGACTCCCATTTGGATTCCTTGGTCAACCAGTTCAATTCTATAATCTTTTCTTAAGGACATTATTCCTAGCACCAGCCTTGAAGTCAGGAGGACCTGAATTCAAATCTGGCCTCAGACAATTAAAACTTTCTACCTGTGTGGGCACATCACTTCACCCCAATTGCCTCAGCAAAATATATATACATATACATATACATATATATGTATCTAGTTCACAGATTACTTTGCAAATATGAGCTAATTCTTGTTCATAATAATAAAAATTGTTATATTAATAAAATATAATAAAAATTTTTGAGTCATTCTTAATGTTGAAGCTCAAAAGAGCCCCCAAAAGCATGGGTTTGCCATGAGGTGTCATAAAGGAATCTGCGAGCTTGAACTCATCTCCAAGTCAAGGGGCTAAGTTTATTATAACTGTAACACCAACTGAAGCTAAATTCTAAAGGGATTTAGCAAATTTCCAGAAACGAATTTAGAGGACAAGACAGCGAGTTCTGGTTCTTCATGTCACTGATAAGCTAGTTTTCTGGCCCAGAACTAGAGCTGAGGAGTGGTCTGGTATGTACCTCCCCATTTGTCTCTGAAACCCTGTTATCCCTGGGCAGCAGATTATTATCTGGCAACCAGCAAAGTTTCTAGGACTATGCTACAGTATTCCTAAGGCCAGGAGACTTCAGTATCCGGGACAAACAGATTGTTAGAACAATAGCATGCCCCAGGTCTGGGGGCCTCAGATGACTGCTCTATTTCTCCTAGAAGCTGCATCTCCATCATTGCTATTCTATTCATGTACCGTTGAATTAAACTGGAGAGAATTTGGAAACTCTACTTATGGAGTCTGCTATAAATTTATAATTTCAGCTGGGTCCTCACTATGGTAAGGCAATCCTTTCGTGACCCCTGCTTATTGCTAAACCACTCTCCATTTATAAACCTTTTCATACTTCCTCAAACGGCACAAAGCTCCCCTCTTCCTCCTCCTCTTTCACAGTTGAAGACACTGTCTCATGTTTTGCAGAAAAAGCTGAGGCTGTTCACCTATCCTCTCCTTATCCAACAGCATCCAGATGCCACCTGCCACTTTCTCCAGCTTTGTTCTTGTCTCACATAAAGAGATGGCTCCTTTTTTTTTTTTTGCAAGAGAAGCCCATTAACATGCATAAGTGACCCCATTTTCTCCCATCTTCTGCAGATTACCTGCACTTTCTTCACCAGTCTCATTTATTTTCAATCATTCCCTACTGGCCGCTTCTCTGTTGCTACAAATAGATCCATGTCTCTCTTTGCTTGAAAAATTCCTTATTGTATCTATCTGTTACTATTCACTTAGATCTCTTTCCCCTTTTCTAGCTAAACACTTTGAGAAGGCTGTCTACAACTGATGACTCCATTACCTTTCCCCTCAGTGTCTTCATTACTTTGCACAGTCTGTCTTCCAAACTTAGCATTTAGCTGAAGCATTTCTGGCCCATGTGTCTGAACCCCATCCCCCTGTTCCCAGAGTCCTCTTGGAATCTCAGTTTCATCAACAGATCCCTTTGTCAGAGTTTTCTTCCTCTGTTCTTACTTTTAGCAGCCATTAGAAACAGATGCCCTTTCCCAGAAGATAATGCCTTCTTATCCCTATCCCATCAACAGAAAGGAGTAACCCATCGCATACTCATAACCCTGCAGGTTTAACTCCTTCACAATGTAATGCCGGAGAAACTGAGGCAAGAGAGAGATTGGGTTTTTAATATTTTAATAATGGAGAATTTGGGCTAGCCAGTTGGACAAGACCCCCTTATAAAGAGGGGGATTTGACCTCAATCTAGGAGAAATATTGATGTCTCTAGAGGGAAGCAAGAAACAGATCAAGATCCCATAAAGGAAGCAGCCTCCTTTACATATCTCTAAGAGAACTATTCTCTTTCCTTTCCCAGGCTAGGACCTGAAGAGAGCCTAGAGCCACGTGTCTCCCTCTTTAAACCCAAGACCTTTGCTCTGGTGCCCGTTTCCTTTTTTCTCAGTTTTGATCCTATAGCGAACCAGTTCCACATTTTTTACATCCATCGGCCATGAGTCTCACCTCTCATGCCTTGCCAGACTATCTTCCTAGACTATTCCCAGATCTTCCCCCTCTCTTCCTAGGATGGTTTTGCTGAAGGGAGCTGGGGGGGTGGGGTGGGGATTGCCCCACCCTGACACATTAGGTCTATTACAGATTTGTTATCTTTTCTCATCTGGGTCTTCTCTGTTGATTACTTTCATTATCTAGCAATTACTTTCTAATTATCTATTATAATATTCACAGCCAATGTTCCGGCCTCCCATACCACCCCATCCTTTTATTTAAGGACATTTACTATGAAAATTAAAGCCATTCCCCCAAAGCGCCTTCATTTCTTCTTCTTTACTTCTCAAATCCCCTTGACCTCAGCTACCAGTTTGTTTTTCTCTGTTGAAAAGATGACCCTTCTCCTTTTCAAAAATCATTCCTTCTATATGTACCCCATGATCTCATCCCTTCCTGTGTTCTCTGGCTGATTGTCCGCACAATCGGCCCTCCCTAATTTTTCTGATGAGCAAACATGCCCAGAGAAATCACTCAGCTTGCTGTCGGTGCCATAGGTTAACAGAGCTAGGGTTCCAATCAAAGCTCCATGATTCCAAACCCTTCACTCCATCCCAGCAATACACTTAATCTTTCAGGATGGGGCAACATCCTCCAGGTCCCTTCAGCAAAACCATCCTAGGAAGAGAGGAGGCAGGTCTGGGAACGATCTGGGATAATAGTTTGGCAAGGCTACATGTCTACACATGATCCCAATTCACTACCATTTTACCTTCAGAAGTAGCAGCTAATAGGTGGTCAGGAAGATAGGAGAGAATTGGAACGATGCATTATATCTGAAAGCTCTAGGGTTTGCAGTGATAAAAGGGGGGGAAAGGGCTTCAGAAACAATTCCAGTTGAGAAGAGAACTATGACCTAGAAATGATAATTTAAAAAAATCAATAGTATGTAACATTTTAAGGTTTGCAAAGAACTTTCTATATTTCATTTCATTGAATCCTCACCTATAAGAGAGATGATATTATAGCTATTTTTGAGATGGGAAGACAGGAGGTAAGAAAGATTACCCAACTAGTAGATAGATTTTGAGGCAAGATTCAAACACAGGACTTTGGGACTCCAAATCTCACACTCTAGCCACCAGGCCATCTCATTGCCTGATGTCTCTTGAGGGATGCAAGGAACAGATCAAAGTCCCATTAAAAAAGCAGCCTCCTTTACACATCTTAAGAGAACCATTCTCTCTCTTTTCCCAGGAGTGGACTAGGAGCGCCTAGAGCCATGAACACATGTCCTTTGCTCTAATGAATAGATGCTACTGAGCATTGCCCAGGAAAGACTTCCACTTTCAGAAATGACAGGGGAATTTAATTTAAAGAACAGCTATTCATCAGCATGATGTACAAAGAGAAATAAAGAAAATTTACTTACTGCAGCTTGACAGAAAGTAGGGAGGGTTAAGCAACCTCAGAGGTTGAATATGAGTGCTGAATCTGGCACCAGGGGACCTTTGTTTAGATCTAGTTACTGCAGTGATTTGGTATAAGACAAGTCATTCTCTTGGACCTCGGTTTCCCCATTTGTTCAGTGAAGAATGGACTGGATTATCTCTGGAGTCTTGTCCGTCAGTATGTCTGTGATTTGATGAGACCAAATCCAGTCCTCAACTCCCGACCATGAGGGTTTATCTGGGTTAGCAAAACATTTGTTCTTGTCAGAAAACCCAATTTGGGGTCTTCTTGGCAGAGACAGCAGAAGGGTTTGCCGTTTCCTTCTCGGGGCCATTCTATAGATGAGGAAACTGAGACAGATAGAGTATAAAATCCAGGCTCCCGAAGCTAGGAAATGTCTGAGGTGGGACTGGAACTCAGGAACCTGTACTTCCCCGTGCTCTCCCCACCAGGCTCCTGTAGCAAAATATTTCCTCTTTGTGTAGGCGTTCCTTTCTCAGAGTCCATATCCATATTATACCCCTAAGTACCGGACATGACATTTCCTTTATTCTGGCTAGCCTGAGTTCAGTGTAATTGTTAACTGTCAGGACTCAGCTACTCTATGTTTTAATTGGTGGCTCTCCTAGTTGTGATGCCTTGGAGGAGAGAGATTGGATTTGTTCTGCCTGAATCCTGAGGGCTGAAGGAATAAAGTCCAGTCCAGTCCAGTGGAATCCACTCCAATTCCATTCCATTCACTTGGCATTTGTGAAGGGTTTAGCATGTACTAAACACTGGCCTAGCTTAGGAAGCAAAAATGAAGGCTTTCTGGCCCTCCAGGATTGTGGTGGATGGGGAGGGATGGAGGGAACGCTGTAGTATCTAATGAGATACAGAAATGCAGAGTAACTGTGTGTGTGTGTGTGTGTGTGTGTGTGTGTGTGTGTGTGAGAGAGAGAGAGAGAGAGAGAGAGAGAGAGAGAGAGAGAGAGACAGAGAGAGAGAGAGAGAGAGAGAGAGACACACAGAGAGAGAGAGACAGAGAGAGAGAGAGAGAGAGAGAGAGAGAGAGAGAGAGACAGATAGACAGACAGACAGACAGACAGAAACAGTGACAACATTTCTGGCCAGGAACATTACCAACTAGTGGCTATCAGAAGAGTCTTCCTAGAGGAAATGACTTTAAGCTAAAATCTCAAAGGAACCAAGGGATTTCAGAAGGGGTAGGGTAGCAGAAATGCCCATCTGGGTTTGAGGAAAAGGAAGACCTCATAAAAACTAACTGCACAGAAGTGGAATGGGCAGCACTGGAGAGCTGCTTGTCAGGGTTGCTAATAGGATTGGCCAATGATGCCCAAGTCCTCCCCCTTTTTACCTCTCCTAGTAGGTTCTAGAAAGCATGTTCACATGGAACTTGGGGAAGGATCAGGGCTGTCTCTAAGATGTGTGATGGAGGACCTGGTCCTGTGCCATGAGGAGAAGGGTCTTAGTTTGATAAAGCAGAAGGGCTGGTGACTCAGGAGGTGCTGAGGTGGGATTACATTCATATATAAAAGAGAAAATTGATCCTTCTTTGCTTTTTGCTCCTTATCTTCTTGGTGATAAGTGAGGAAGAACTTCTGTGAGCTTCCACAGAGGAGACAGAGCAGCTGCCTTCTTCCACCTCAGGTGTCTGTGAGCATTTGTCATTGTCACCTTTGTTTTGGTCGTGTTCATTCTGTCTTGATTTCAGGTGAATGACTATTCCAGAGGAAGAATGCCCAGGAAAGCAACGGCCAATCCGAGGTGCCGTTAGCCCTAAGCTTCTGGAGCAGAGTCTGCTACCGTGGTATTGTTGGAAAATACGAGAGGGACTGACAGATGGAAGCGGAAGAAAGACAGTCGGCCATTTAAGGATGATTACAAGTCCATGGATCACAATCTCTCAGGATAGAGATGGATGTTCACGGATGATCGGAAACGATTGGTCCTCGGAACCTAACAAGGAACTGCATATACCGAAGGGGAACCTTGTGAAGATGCAATTAAGAGAAAAAAGACTTTCTAGGATTGGAGGAAGAGACATATTAGCTCTACC
This sequence comes from Antechinus flavipes, assembly GCF_016432865.1. NCBI lineage: Eukaryota > Metazoa > Chordata > Mammalia > Dasyuromorphia > Dasyuridae > Antechinus > Antechinus flavipes. Next base: position 456,269,412 of record NC_067401.1, on the reverse strand, counting down.
TGCACTTCTTTGAATTTGAGCCCAATCTCCCTGAAGACCTCGGTCATACAAGGGACGTTCGTGCTCTGCTAGCTGAAGGATTTGGTTTGGAAGCTATTATTTTTTCTCTGTTTTCTTAGTAAATCCTCTTTCTAAAGTGTGCTCTGCTCCCAAATTCTACTGACTGATTGATAATAGGGAGCACAACAGATTGGGGCTCAGGAGATACAGTACCACAATCCCAGTGACCCTTAAAGTTATTCCTGGGATACCAAGGGGAGAAGTTGCCCGATGCCCTCTGGGAAATCTGCCATCTGAGTGTATTTGCAGAGTGGGGTTTCATTGGGTATTCACGTCAGATACATTTTGCTTACTGAAGCTCTGAGTTTCTTTCCAAATCTGAGATTTTGTGATCTGACTGTCTGCCCGGCCTCTTTTTGGCCAGTCCTGCTGCACTCCAGGGCTCATTTCCTCTCCCTAGCTTTGTTTGTCAGATAGAGATGCTGGATGCAGCTCCTCCACTAAAACATATATGAACTCATGATGAGCCAGGACCTAAATTACCTCCATAAAGCCCAGGTACTTATTGGTCTTCGATTCATCTAACTTTTATCTCCCTGGCTGGGGAGCTCATTTAACCGCATCAGGAGAGCTGGGCTAGAATTTCATCCCTTCTACCGGGTACCTCTGGGACCTTCCAGTGGAACGTTAACATTCAGTCTTAACCAACTTGACAATAAAATGATCCATTTATCCAAAATAAGGAGGCAGAAAAGGCGCTGCTGAATTTTTTTCTTCATGCCTCCCACTCAGAGAATCAGTACGACGCTTCCTCTGGGCCAAAACACACACACCGAACACTTCGTCAACAATTCTTCACGTTTCCTGTTAAATTGGGTTTATTTTTCATGTGCGAATTTCCCCCTAGATACACTCTCCCAACAGCACCGGAAGTATCAGAGGTGAAGGGGAAAACTTTTTAATAACAGAACTTTGTGCTTATGCAAGGGCTTAAGGAACACTGGGACAACCGTGCAGGCCCATCCTTTGACAGTGGAGGAGAGCAGAGATGGCAGAACAACTGGGAAACCAAGGAGGCAGAAGACAGTGGAGAGTGGGCTTGGAACCTGAGGCCGAGTCCCAGCTCAGCGACTTCTGACCTGTTTGCCCTTGGGAAATGGCTTCCCTTCCTTCCCATCTGTAAGACGAAGGGGGTAAATGACCTCAGATCCCTTCCAGCTCCACATCTGGGATCGGGGCTATGTCAGTGATCTCAATCACACTCCAGCTGCTCGGAGGGAGCTATGCTCAGCTCAGAACTGGGAAGGTTGCTACTGTATAGGATGCTGGTGGGTGGATTGGAGATAATCCCCCAGAGGGCTGTCACCCGAGGAGCAGAGAGGACCTCTCTTCTCACCCTCTGATTGGAGAGGATGTTGTCCCAGCAAGAAGCACTGACCATTTGAGATAGCATGAGGATGTATTATATTGGAAATGGGAATGAAAGGAAGGCACCACAAGTATCAGGTGAGGGTTTGCCTTGTGACAAAACACTTCTTTCATGGTCTGATTCAAGATTGTCTTGATTTGTCTCTCAGTTCAATTCTCCCACTTACACTTCTTTGGGGTACAACTGAACTACTCTAGGGAAGAAAATTCTCCCCACCAGTCAGTCACAGTCTCATAGGATCAGCTCTAGAGCTGGAAAGTATCTGAGAGGTCATGTGGTCCAGCCCTCATTTGCAGAAGAGGAAGTCCATTTGTCCACAGACTTAGAAAGTGCCAAAGGCAAGAATCACCTCAGGGTCCATGACTCTAAGCTATTTGGGAAGCAGGATTAGCTGCCTACTAATGGCCAGACATGTGCAGGGCTTTGGGGATACAAAGATAGGTGCCCTCAAGAAACTTACAGTTTAGTCAGGACAGACAAAATTGGCATTCAAATATCTATCTATATCTATATTTATATCTATCTATATCCATATTTATATCTATCTATCATCCATCCATCTATCTATATCCATATCTATATCTATCTACATTTATCTGCTTATCTATATTTATCTATAGCCATATCCATATCCATATCTATCTATATTTATATCTATCATCCATCCATCAATCTATATCCCTATCTATATCTATCTACATTTATCTGCTTCTCTATATCCATCTATCTATATCTATATCCATGTTTATATCTCTTATCTGTCTATATCCATATCTATATCTATCTACATTTATCTGCTTCTCTATATCCATCTATCTATATCTATATCCATGTTTATATCTCTTATCTATCTATATCCATATCTATATCTATCTACTTATCTATATCTATCTTTATCTATATCTATATCCATATCCATATCTATATCTCTATATATCTATATTTATCTACCTATCTGAATCTATCTATCTAGAAAATAAACCATTTTCTACAAGGTACTCTGGACAGCGCTATCACGTGGGTACCACTGAATGAGGTGGAAATGTAGTGTCCTGAGAAAGCCTTAAAGGTTTTTTCTCAGACTCAGTGCACGTGGCTGTAGCTGCCTGGTGAGCCTGTGGCTGTCTTATTTGAGATTTCAGAGAAGTAAAAGGCCACAGGGATTGTGGAGGCTCAGGTCAGTCATCTCTGTGGCTCTCCTGACATTTTCCCATCGCTGTGAAAAAGAAATGTTTTCTCCCCTTATGACAATGCCTTTCTGGAGTGTTGGAATTTCCCCGGAGAGCTGGCGAATGTGTGGCCACTGCCATGGCAGTCGGTCATAACCTTCACTGATACAGCTCTCAAAGGAATAGCTCCAATAACTTGTTTTGGTCTTTTGTGATGAATTAGCCTATTCCCGAGATTGGTTAATATACATGAGACCTACAGCAAAGGCTATCTTGGGATGTATCCAAAGGCCCGTTCGACTTATTTCTCATGGTTCCCTCCAATGGAACTCAATTTGATTCAGAACTATAACTTGTCATTTTGGCTCTGCAGGCTATCAAGTAGGGCAAGCAATATGGAACTCTTCCTTAAATCAACTTTTAAAGACAAATTAATTTGAAGATGGGAGAGACCTTGGGACAACACCCAACAGGGGCTGGGGTGGTGGTACAGGGGATTGGCAAAGTTGGGTATTCTGCTGTGGAGAGGAAGGAGCAGGTCCCGTTTGGCTAAGAGGCAGGGATCAGGATTGGGCTATATTGGGGGAGGAGCTCACCTGGGATGTGGCCACCAAGGAGGGAAGTGCTATCTGACTGCTTCCAATTTTAACTTAATTTTCTTGTTAACCAGATACAAAGAGTAGTTTATTCCCAAGCTGCTGAAATGATCTAAGTGCTGTCAGTGCCTTGGACAAAAAGCATCGATCTCCTCACTCTCATTATAGCTCTGGGCCGCAGAGCTTTGTACTGTACCTCTATTCGAGGGTCTTCCATGTTCTGTTAATTTATTTTTTTAAAAAACATTTTTATTTTCACTTCCAAGTTTTCTTCCTCTATCCAGCCTTCTGCCCAATCATTGAGAACGAAAACGATATAATACCCATCATATCTTTGAAGTCAAGCAAAACATATGTCCACATTAGCCATATTGCAAAAGGAAAAAAGAAAAGCAAGAAAGATAAGGAAGTGAAAAAAAAATCTGTGTCAATCTGTATTCAAGAGTCCATGAGTTTCTCTCTCTGGAGCTAGATAACATTTTTCATTATTAACCTTTGGAACTGTGTTGGATCAAATATGACTGTGTTCCATGGTCTCTACATATGTTTACTTTGCATCGGTTCATGTGTCTTTCCAGATTTTTTGGAAGCCATATCCCTTGTTCTTTCTTATAATGAGTATTCCAACCGAATCATATATTGCAACTTGTTAAGCCGTTCCCCAATTCATAGACATTTCCTTAATTGTCAATTTTTGCCACCACAAAAAGAGCTGTTATAAATATTTTTGGCACCTATATGTCCATTTACTTTTAATTTTACTTTAAAAATCTCTTTGGAATATAGACCTCATAATGATATTGTTGGGTCAAAGCATATGCACTCACAAACATAGTTCCAAATTATTCTCCAGAATGTTGGACCAGTTCACAACTCCACCAACAATGCATTCATTAACATTCCAAATGTTTCCACATCCCTTCCAATAGTTAACACTTTTCTTTTCTGTCATATTAGCCAATTTGATGGATATGAGAATTGTTTTAATTTGTATTTTTCTAATCACCAGTGATTTAGAGCATTTTTTTTTCATATGATCAGTGATCTTGTTAATTTCTTCTTCTGAAAACTGCCTGTTCATATCATTTGACAATTTATAAATTGGGGAATGGCTCTTATTATTTATAATTTAGAAATTTGGCTCCGTTCCCTGTTTATTTATTTGGATGAAACCTTTCTCAGAGGAATTTGTTCCATTCCACCTTCAGTTCCCTGATTTCCTTCTTTTTTGGCTCTACACTTGATTTGGTTATGCAAAACTCCTTTAATCAAAATGATCTATTTTACCTCCCATCATCTTCTCTAGTTCCTGTTTGGCCACAAATTCTTCTATCCATAGAGCTAACAGTCATTTCTCCCATGTTCCTCCATGTTTATGATATCATCTTTTATGTCTAAATCCTGTTATTCTCTTCTTGACCAGAATGCCTGAGAAGCAGTATGCTCTCAATAATGTTTGCAGATTAGGTAATCAAGCCCATCTCCTATGATGTGACCATTAAGATATAGAAAGCTCTCTACTGACAAAGAGACTGTGTGGTCCAAGGGCTAGAGTTCTGAATGAGAAGCCAGAGTTAATATTGTTTCTGGAGCTTCCTCTTTATGTGATTTTGGGAAAGTCACTGTATCTTACTCTGCCTAATTTTCTCATCTTTAAAATGAGGAGGCTGGTCTAGATGGCTTCAGAAGTCTCTCCTAGAACTATGACTTTGTGACTCTGGGCAAGTAATTTAATTTCCTTGGGTCCAGGTTTCCTCACCTGTAGAAAATGAGGGTTGGATGAAATGGCTTCTGAGGTCCTTTCAGCATTGGAGAGGTGATCTTATCATAAATAATCATAAAGAGGGAATCAGCCAAGCAAGTTGAATAGAAGTGAGATCAATCTCACTTTTTAGCCATAAAGAAGAGGGTTTTAAAGGAGAGATGAGATCAGGTGCTGTCAGTCTCTAAAATTTGCTAGTGGGATTCGGCTGAGATGGTCATCAGAGAATTCACTGCTGAGCATCTGGGATAGGACACATGACTAGCACTGAGTTCAGTCATTCAGACTTTTCTGGAGAATTGATATTTTAGGAAATAATATGAAAGGAATGCTGTAGGGCAAGTAAAGAGGTGGCTCTCCCCAGAGCGGGTGTTGTTCCAAGTAGATCATCGAATGAACAAGTCTCACATTAGGAGACTAGAAATCATGAATATTTAAATCTGACAAGTGATGGGTAAATTTTTTTTCCTTCTATGCTTTTTCTTCCCTTCTTCCTCCTTTGCAGGTTGCAACACGTAACCAATGAGGAACATCAAAGATGTAAGTGTAAGGAGTAAATGATACCGTTAAACAGTTAAGTGTATGGCAGGAGGGGGAGATGGATTAACCATATGGTGAGGATGAGGGATGGCAGGTGGACAGCCAGGATAGATACCCTCAGATAACCTCATGATGTCGGGAGAAAGTGGGAAAGGGAGGTCTCCGTCACTTTCGGCAGACATCCCTAAGACAAGCTTATGGACAACAGTTCCATGGACAGTCATGGGTGTATAACTGGTACCATAGAAAGGAAGCCTCTCATCAATGAGGTCATATCAATCTGAATATTTGGGTGTGTTTTACTATACACCTGAAAAAACAAATAAATAAAAATAAACAGCCAACAGTTTTGTCAACTGTTCTACGTTATGGCAAGCAACAGTCTGGATCCATTTCTTTTTCATTAAATAGAATGAATTTGAATGGTTGCTTCATCATTCTATATGCCATCTATGAAGTCTGAAGGAGATAATGAATATAAACCTAAGGTGTGAAATGAATGTCAGCTGGTATTATTCCTATTTGTATAAGCCATTAAAGATAAAAATGTCCTCCAATTCATCCTGTAGTTGTTTGGGCTTGCCTTCTCCATTAGACTGTGAATTCCTTGAGGGCAGAGACCGTTATTTGCCTTTCTTTATATCCCTGGCACTTAGCACAGAGCCTGGTATATAGTAGGTGGATATTAAATGCTTATTAATCCATTATTTACTTGAAGATGGATCACATGTGGGTGGACTTTAAACATAGCTATTGATTTATGGGATATGACTCATCGCTAATCAGTTAAGGGCATTGTCCCAAAATATCACCCTTCTTCCTGAAATTCACAATTTATCTGTTAGCTTCATCCCAAACAATCCACCTGGTGCCTGGATGGGAGGAAAAGCCTCTGCTAAACAGAAAGCTGGTGGAGATAAAAACCCAGTACATAAATATGTGGAGACAATTGAGATCCAAAGGGGTTAAGCAGGAAGCAGTGACAGGCGTTCGGAAAGTAGAGGTCAGGCCGGAGGGGAAGGCGATTTGGAGCAAGGTCAAGAATAATATCATGGGGTTAGGGAGGTGGGACGGGGTAAAGAGCACGGAACACTGGCAACTGATAATTAATGTCCTAAAGGCAACCAGCCTGAAACAGCATCCTTTTAGGGAACTGCTACCCTCATGGCCCCTTCTACTCGTACAGCTGTGGCCCCGGATGCCGCCACATGCTTAAATAGGATGGTCTAAATCCCAGGTGAAGACGGTCATGTCACCGGAAAGCCAGTCTGGCTTGTAGGCAGAAGATCCAGTCTGACAATTTCAGTAGGAACGGAGATAATCAGTGTTCTAAATCATGTAATTAAAGGACAACCCCAAAAGTTGGGGAGGGGCACGAATTTACTACTCTACTCCCCCCATCCTGTCAGAACCAGAGCGATAGTCCCTTTCCACTCTCAGGGTGGGGTGAGCCACTGGAGATGGGGATGACATAATCAGGGGGAGGCACCCGGACATGGGGAGAGGCATCTTGATAAGAGAGCATCTGACATTCCCATAGCTTGGGATGGGGAGAGGCTTTCTGATATTCTAAAACACAAGATCTTTTATCCTTATCAAGTATTCTGATAAAGAGGGAGGGGAGGTTTTGCAGAACTGAGAAGCAAGGAAACTGAGGCAGGACCGAGTCAGGATAATTAGGGAAACTGAGAAAACTGTGGCACAACTGTAGATGCTTTATAAATGTTCATTGACAGACTCAGTTAGCCTCAGAGATAAGAATTCCAGTCAGAGAACATTCGGAAGAAGCCGTTTTGTTGGAACGCGTTATTGGATCTCTTAGAAAATCAGAGAATTCTATTTTCTGAGAAAGTCAGAAAAGTATTTTCTTCTATTCTGAGTAATGTTTGTTTGAAACCCCTTTTCTGAGTGTCATCGTTAATCTAGCATCTACTGAGTTCAGGGAAATCGCATAGCCCGCATAACAAACTAAACTAAAGAAACGTGGACAGTTATCCCCCCAGCAAAACTTGGGATGCTCTTTGAAGGGCCCGGACATCCACTGAAACGGGAAGCATTCAGGGCCAAGTTCGCAGAGAGATATTTGTCCTCGAAGGAACAGCAATCAGTCCTCCAAGCCCCAAAGATAAAGAGCTAAGGCAATTCCTACTTTTTAAGTCTAAATAAAGCACTTGTCTACAAAATGGGAGCCCCGCTGTGGATTTTATTGGTTGGGTCACCAGATATTTTAGAAAAAACAGGGAAAAATCAGAAGGAACGAGCTGTGGAAGTGCCTGTCTTTGATTAAGAGGAGATCTAAATTATGCAAATCGGTATTATTGTTACTTCTTTATGTAACTGTAAATTAGAGCCCATCCTGTGGAAAGATTGGCCAGCTAGGTGGGGCAGTGGAGAGAAGACATGAAGTTCCATTTGACCTCAGGTACTTCCTAGCTGTGTGATCTGGCCCAGTACTTCACCCTGCTTGTCTCAGTTTCCTCATCTGTAAAATGAACTGAAGAAGGAAATGGCCACCACTTTAGTATCTCTACCAAGAAAACTCTAAAATAGGGTTGTGAAGAATTAGGACAAAAAAATAATTGAATATATACAAAAATAAATAAATAAATATATAAATTAACAAATCAATCCACACATACATATATACATATACACACATATACATGTATACATACACACATACATATACACACGTACATATAGACACACATGCATATACACACATACATATATACACACATGCACACACATATATACACATACACAATGTACATATATACATACACATACACATACACATATACACACATATATATACACACATATATACACACATACACACATATACATATACACACACATATATATATACATACACACGTGTACATATATACATACACACACACACACACACACACACACACACACACACATATCTTGGTAGTTGTAGTGAACAATTTATCCCAAAGTGGGATGGGCTGCCTTCAGAGGTGACGGTGTAAGCTGTGAGTCATTGAGCTGCAACTGGATAAGATGGGATTCTTTTCCAGGCAAAAGTTGGATTAAAAGGTCTTTGAGGATGGAGACCAAGAAGTTGTGGTTTTAAATGGTTTTTTTTTTCTTCCTAGTAGAGAATTTAATTTGCTTAATAAGGTGGGCAGCTTCTCTCTAGGTCTCCATTTTCTCATCTAAAAAATGAGGGGTTCAAAACTTCATTGAAAAGTTTCCTTCCAGGTCTGAAATTGTATTATTTTTAACATTCTCTGAGTGTCTGATTCTATAACTTGGAATCCTCCAAAACCAGCTCACTAGAAGAAAATCTGGCTATTAATCTAAACTACCAAGCATGCAAGAGTACCGTCTATTAGCAAGCAAGTACAACAGTGGCCTTCTTCCTCTTGCAACTCACAAAAAGGAAAAGAAAAAGACACGATTCCTTTATCCGACTAGCTATTAGAAATGGAAAGGACTAGGCTTAGGTCACCCAGCCATTTAGTGGTAGAGCTAGGACTCAGACCCCAGATCTGGCTTCTAAATCTAGGACTCTTCCCACTCCCAACTCTCTGGTCTTTCTCCGCTGGACCACAGAAGTCTCCTTCTCCTGGACAACTCACACTGGGAAACTCTCCATCCCTGGAGCCCCTTCCTCTGATCAGCTGGTTCCACTGCCGACCATGTCTATATAAGTATTACACAGTTTACATAAGTATTACATGTAGCATTATAATATCAAACTACTTTCCCCTCTTTTTTTGAATTTTGGAACGAAGGATGGTTCTCTGGATGTGTTTGTTGGGGTGAGAGAAAAGGGAGGGAGAGGTTCAGACATGAAAATGATTTAAAACTAAAATACATCAGTAAAGAATGTAAAGATAAATGGGAATAGCAGATTTACATGAGCTAAGAATCATCGAGAGTATATCCTAGTGGATACAATAAGCTAGGAAGATCTGGGTTTAAATCTTGCTTTTGAGCCATCATCAAAATGTGTGTGACCATGGGCGAGTCGCTTGCTGTCTCAGTATTTTAGGCATTCTCCCTATCAATGAAATCCCAGGACTAGGCTCAGGATCTATAAATTCAGAGAATCTCAGAATTGGAAGAGACTTTGGAGTCCATCTAGGACCAATGGGCCAATAATTCCCTCTATAACATGACTGATTGTTGCCCTTTATGCTCGAAGAGGACCCCAATGCCGTCATTGTGTCGGATCAAGGTGTCGTATGTCTGACTGTGGCTGATCCAAACAATATAAGCTTGGAAGGTTCCACAGCCTTCCAAGGTCAAGGCCAAATAGTTCCCATGAGTACTTGGGGTGGAGACATGCAGCAAGTGGGCTTCCAATTTCCACTTGTAGACATCCACTGACAGGGAACCAATTTCCTCCAAAGGCAGTTATTTCATTTTTATAGAACTCTAATAGTTAAGAAGCTGTTCCAGTCCCTAAATACCCAGCCGTTCACATCCACCCCTTTTGTGCTCATCTTGTGTGTGTTCATCCAAAGGGAGATTCTTTTGCACAGACCTACAACTGTGTCTGTGGAGGAACTTCTGGGAGAATTTCCCTCCTTTAGGGCAGATTGCCATCTTCCCTACAAACTGGAGCCTTAGAGAGGATCTTGGAATGGGAAGACTTGGCCAGAAAACCATAGCCCCAGATCCATGGCAGGACCTGAAGTCAGCCTACCCACTAAGTGCATTGCCTCCCTTATGAAACTTGGAGATAAAATTGATATTATACATTGGGGGAGGGAATACCTATACTAGGGGTGTGTGTGTGTGTGTGTGTGTGTGTGTGTGTGTGTGTGTGTGTATGTATATGTTTATACATACATCCATACACACAAGATATCCATGGTGTTCTAAGATTCTTAAAGTAGTTCAAGCCATAAAGGAGGACCCTCAAATTCACATTCATGCACACACACACTTGTACATATAGATGCACACCCACATATAATATTTTACCTCCAAAGTCTACACAAAGACATATAAATACATGCATGTGCATGTCTGTCCACTTATCCACCTTCACAAAAGGATCTGGAGTCACCGAATCATTTGGCCGAAGGACGTAAGCAGATAATTTTGGAAGAGAAAACCCAAACTCTTAAGAACTCCCTGAGATGGTTAAGACCATATTTAGTTGTAGAGGGCAGGAACTCTGAAAAGGTGTACTTAAGAGACTCAGTGTGATTCATGTAATCTTACAATAAGACATTAACTCAGTGGAATTGATGAGATAATGGTTCCCTAGTGATATAATGACTGGCTTCTACTCAGTGTGATGAAGTGATGTAATAGAGTATTTAAGAGATCAGTCAGACTGAAGTCAGAGACAGATGTTCAGACTGCTGGCTGGCTGACTGGAAGAGACCAGAGACTGAGACTGCTGGCGCAGACTGGAAGACTGAAGGAGACAATAAAGACTTTGGACTTTATTCCTGACTATTCTCATGGCGATTATTCTGCTGAGACCAAGGCCCAGTTCGGAGGACCTCCAGAAAGCTAGCCAGAACATTATATTATCGGCTTATGCCCATGACATTGTAGAGTTTTATATATATATGTATATGTATATATATGTGTATATACATGTATATACACATATATATGTATACACACATATGTAATTCTGGAGAAAAAAAAAAAGAGCCAGTGCTCATTTTAATGAATGGTCTGGGGAAAGGGTTATTGACATAAATATGATGGGGGGAAATAGACACAATATTATATTATTGGTAGGTCTGCAGATTGGTCAAGACATCTGGGGTGCAGTACAGTAATATATAAGAAGAATCACCAAACTGATCATATCTTTCAACTTAGCGTTTCGTTACTGGAGCTTTATCCTAAAAATATCATTAAGATGATAAAAGGACCTATCTACAAAAATATTCAGAGCTGTTCTATCTATAATAGTCAAAAATTGGAAGCAACTCTTGTGTCCCACAATTGGAGACTAGATGGATAAATGATGCTATGTTATTGCCATGGAATATTATGGTGCTCGAAAAGTGAGAAATAAGAAATATGGAGAGACTGATATGAACTGAAGCTAAGGGCGATCGATAGACTCACAACTGCAAAAAATGTTTTTTAAGGGCCAGACAAGAAAGCGAATGGTAGTAGAGCATCATTTGGACTGGATGGAGACAGAAAGAAAAAAGCATTTGATGCTTCTTTGTTGTGGTTCTAGCTTTGTAAATGCAAAGGATTTTAACTAAGAAGTTCCTGCTCATTTTATTTGATTCGACCTTTTGTCACCGTGTCTTCACACATGGAATCTCCGATTTCTGTGATGCATTCCCATGATTCCCCTCCACTTAGAGTCTCTTTGTCGTTCAATCATTTTTCAGTTAATTGTATCCCACTCTTCATGTCCCTGTTTGGGGTTTCCTGTGCAAAGATATTGGAGTGGTTTGACATTTCCTTCTCTAGCTCATTTTATAGATGGAGAAATTAAGGTGAACAGGGTGAAATGACTTGCCCGATGCTGCACAGCTAATAAGTGTTCAAGGTTGGATTTGAACTCAGGAAGATGAGGCTTTCTGATTCTAAGCCCAGCCCTCTCTCCATGGTACTACCTCGCTGTCCAGGGGGAAAGGAGAATTGTTGAGTAAAGTGATGGCTAGGAGGGGCCCATCCTGAAATAAGAACTTTGTGTGGAATATTCTTACTTCTATCCAGCCACAGCTGACTTTTAATATTCAGATCAATATGTTTGTTATTACAGATCACCCACTGTATTTTTCCTTCTCTAATAGGCAGTTTGGCCTGGTTGCTAAAGACTCCTTCTCAGCCTCAGGATGAGCTGGACTGACCCATACAGGCTGTGAGACCCTGGGCAGGTCATAGTCATCTCTCAGTGTCCAAACAACTGTCTAAATGCAACAAAGCACAGAGAGGTGGCCACTATTTGTAGAGAGAATTTCCTCCCTGGGAGTTTCCAGTATCAGTGAAGTCCCAGGTCCAGACCAAAATTAAAACAAAATCAACATCATCCTTAGGAGTCAAACATTTCTTAGAACTCCCATGTATGAAATACCACGCTTGGGCTTGGAGGACACGATCCAAAGAATTAATCAAACTTTACTTTCAAGGAACTGATGTTATATTAGAGAAGATAGGGAAATGAGAGTTTCTTCTAATAGAATTACAAAGATAATTTTCTTGGAATATAGATTTGAAGTGGGATCCCAGGGGAATTTGGGTATTCCTGCCATATATAATTGGATAACTAAAAATGGGGAGATGAAGCAAATTACAAGTCAACTATTTGCCAACTTTTAAAAATAGACTAAAGTCTTTCTTAAATTAAATGAATTCTTTTTAAAAGTCACACTTCTATTTCTTTGTACATTTTCTCTGGATTGTCCAATCCAGTAGCAGCAGGAAGGGGACACTGAGGCAGGGATCAATCTCCCTAATTTTATATGTCGAATGGAAGTCCATGCTGTGGCAATGTTTGTTCTTAGGAAACCTTCAGCCTGGGAAGGTAACGTCTTAGAAGGTTCAAAGCAGCAAATTGCAGCTTGATATCAGCCAGGAGAAACTTCTCAACAACCGAAGCAATCCAAGGGTATGTGGTAGAGGGGATTGTTGTCTAACCGTGAGACATCTGGGAGTTTCTCAACCTTCGCAGAGCCTTGAACACAGCAGGTGCTAAGTATGTGCATTTTTTTGAACAAAATGAATTTGAATAGGTGGATTGAAGTCCAGAGAAAGGAGGTGACTTTTGAAGGTCAAGCTAACAGCTTAACCAAAGAAATTGAGATAAACACAGAGAGCAAACTTATTAGCCTTTTCTGTCCTGTCTCGTCTTTGTCACCTACGTCCCAAGGATGCTCTTTGCTTGCTGAGAGATTAAAAGGAAGACAGAATAATGAAGAGAGTTCAAATTTACATGACATGCAAGTTTTCGAAAGTGCTTTACATATATTATTTCCTTAGCTTCTTGCCAGAAGCTTGGGAGGTCAGGGCTAGCTCCTCTCCTTTTAGAATTGGAGAAATGGAGATGCAGAGAGGTCAAGAGGTTTCTCCAGTGCCACTCAGCTCAGAGAGGTCTGAGGAGAGCGAAGAGGTCAAGGCTGTCAGCACTCCCCCCGTTTCACTGGACGAAGGGGATGATGATGAGCAATCTGCCTGATGCCTTTGGTAGTTCCAGCCCAATCTGTGGAAGGGCGATGGTCGTCGGAAGTGAACACTTGGGATCTGATGCCGGCTTGCCCTTGGCAGACCTTGGACCGGTGTGAGCCCCTCCCTTTCCTTTGGGTCACTCTGGAGGGGTCTCATGCTCTCCCTGGAAGGGAGAAGCCCATCCAGCCGGGCTTCTCAGCCATCTCTCGGCGCAGAACTGTGGGGCAGTTTGGGAAGAAGTTGGGAGCACCGCATACTAAAACTCTGAGATTGACATGTTTTGGTTACCCTTCCGGCCGATCGTCATTCTCAGTGAAAGCGAATGACTTCCTTATCTAACAAGGGTGACCCGTGATTGACTTATTGTCTGAAACAAATAAAAAGAGTTATAATAAACCAAGACAGGTTATTTTGAAGACGATGAAGAACCGGGATCAGGTGCGTTCCCGGGCTCGGTTTTTCCAGATGCCCGCGGATCTACAATTTTATCCACCTTGTCGAGAGCAATCGCATTTTTTTCTTATTTTGAATAATGAATGAAGTTATTTTAACAGAGTGCTAATGCGGTGGGTACCAGGTGAAAAATCCAATTGAAACGCTGTCACAAGACTCTTTTGTTTTTCCTGACAAGAGATGTCATGTTCTCATGATACCTGACTTCGGAGTGTGAACTGATAAATAGCTTAGAGATGAAATTGTCAGTCACCATTATCACCCTCAAGCAATTATCTCTTTCGGTGGCCTGGACCGCCAATGTCCTCCCGGGCGACTTCCCGGGGAGTTGAGGCAGAAGGACGGAGTGCCCAGAACAACACGTGGACGAGCTGTCTTAGTCCGACGCGATGGCCAGGACCTCTGCGATATCAGCTCCCTGGAGTAGGAATGGCTCCATTTTGTCTATTTCCCCATGGACCAAGCCCAGCGAGTTTGGGGCGTACGCCAACATACGGAGGATTGATGGATTTTATCAGCTTGGCCATTCCTGGTGTGATAACTCTCTCCATCATGCAGATCACAAATGTCAATGTAGGGGAGAAGATGAGTCTATAGTTGGGATAGATGACCAAGGGCAAGTAAACATCAGATATGGGATTTGAATGTAAGTCTTTTTGATCTCAAGCTGTGTAATATGTCTAAATGTACCCATGTCCTTGACATACGGCCCAACGGAGATCTAGAGTCATAAGGAACCTGAGAGACCAGCTAGTCCAACTCTCCCATTTTTTTCAGAAGAAGAACTGAGACCTAGAGGGGTTAAGTATTTAGGTAATAAATAGGAGAACAGAGCTTTGAACCCAGGTCCTCAAAATCCAGTATTCCTTTTGTAGTATCATGCTTCCTCCCGTGTGCTTGATTGATGTTTTGTGAATTGATTGAGTTGAATTCTGTTCTTATGCCATAGGAAGTATGAGTGAACTAATGTAGCCCAGAAACTTCTCATCCAATCAAGGTTCCAAGAGGTCGTGGCTGCTTCTTCTGCTCATCTAGGATCTGCTTGTCTAGCCCCAAGTTACTGAATCATCCTGTGGGGATATGTGGAGAGGTACCTTGGGGGAAGTAAAACAGTTTCCTCAAATATCAATGAGCAGTCATTTGCAAGTGAGGTCTGTTCGCCTGGTGTGATTTCCACTCTTTCTTCTCTATCTTAAGACCATTTTAGTCATGTCAGCAACTGGAGGTGGATATTTTGCTCCTTTTTAAAAAATTTGTCCACTGTTTATTATACATTTTGTTGTGTTGAACACAATTTAGTATTGCGCAGTTAATTGCTTAAAAGATGTATGTCCTGAACAAAGGTAGAATCCAACTATACTTTCTTATTCAACCCAATTCTTAATTTTCCATAAAATTTCCAAGAAGAATCTACCCGATACTCTAGCATTATAATCAATGACAATGATAATAATGATAATCATAGCACAACAGCACAACTCACATCTACACGGTGCTTCAATGTATATAAAGCCCTTTCCAGACATTATCTTATTTGCTCCTCACATACCCAGTAAGGTAGAGTTGATTTTTTATGCCCATTTTACAGATGAGAAAATTGAAGTTGAAGAATGTTGAATGACTTGCCAAGCTCACCCAGCTGCTAAATGTCCAAAGCAATATTAGAACTCATGTCTTCCCGATTCCAAGATCAGCCTTTAATTTATTCTCTCACCTACTCCCTCCTGGTTCATAAAGGTCCTTCAATTCAAGATGGGAACATGCTATGAGACCTATTTTTAGCCATTATGCCCCATTTGCATCAGTTACAATTTGGATTCTTTGGTCATTAGATAAGCACTTTTGGGGCATGTATTTATTTGAAAATGTCATTTTCATTTATAATTTTTTTGGCAGATTTCTAGATTTCTTACACTGAGAGCAAGCCCTTGTAATAAGGCCTAAAAAAAGAAAGGTATCTCCTTCTCACCTTCCTTTTTTAGAAACCCTTGTTTCTTCACAGCTCAGTTCAAATGCCAGGCTCTCCATGAGGTCTTTCCTCTCCCGACACCTGATTGTGTAGGCTTCCTAATTTCCTCATGGACATTTTATATAATAATAATAATAATTATATATATATAAATATAAATAATGGTAGCTGCCATTTTTATAGCACTTGAAGGTTTTTTTAAGCTCTTTACAAATATTATCTCACCTTATCCTCATGCTAGCATCTATTATGTATCAGACCATATGCTAAGTGCTTTAGAAATGGTATCTCCATTGATCCTTGCACCTAGGAAGTAGATGTTATTATTATCTCCAGTGTCATATAGGAATTAAGTGTCTCAGGCAGGATTTGAATTTAGCTCTTCCTGAAAAGAAAACAGAAAATAGTAAATATTATGTTCTTTGTTTTTTTTTTTTTTAATGAATGTTAAGACTCTGAGTGTGGCTTAAGTTGGAAACACCCTTGATGGCCTCAGGAACATAGACCTGCAGGTGCTATTCAGAGTAGTCAACCCTTTCATCATCACATCAGTGAGTAGCCGAGCCCCATAATCCAAGGGACTCGCTCAGGGTCACATGGCGATTGAATGTCTGAGATGGGATATGAAGCTTGGTTTTCCTAACCATGAGTGGCTAAAGAGATTGATTAAAGAAAGGTATATTTGATTAACAGAATTATTGTGTGAACATTAAGGAATGGAGCTGAAGATAGCAGAAAAACCACTGGGCTGGAGCATAGATGGGGTGCCTGAATTTCCCGGCTGAAGTTCTTAAGTTCATTGATTAGCAAGCCCTTGAGGTGGAGGAGATACGGAGATAGGACAAAGTGGACAGACATCAACTGTAAATGACTGCTAAATTATTTAGGATTACACTAATCCAGTTTGCTGGGAAAATTCAACTTCTTTCAGTCCCATTAAAAAAAAAAGATTCTAATCAGAGAAAAGCTTTTTCTTTTCCTCTAGTACCCTAGTAAATGAGAAGACAATCTAATTTTGGGAGATCTCTTCTGTCTTAAAAACACAGCGGCGGTGATTACAGATTCCCAACACACTGAAAGAGGGTACAATAAATGCTTTTCCGATCCGAATCATGATTGCTCGGAAAGCGTCACAAATTGTGTTTGTCCGTATTTTCCTTTTCTGCACAGTCTTTCTATGGTAACGTAACACCATCATACCACGACGGAAACCTATTAATTGATCTTTCTCCAGAAGATAAATGAATTGTCTTGCTTCACTTGCCGAGCTTTGAACAAAACCCAAACTAACCCTCAAACAAAAAGCCAGCTGACTTTTTAATTGGTCATCTTGAAACCCCGTCAGTCTTTCCATCCTGCCAGTGGTTTTGTGCTCTGGAGGACGAAGGCGTGAATTCTGTAAAACACTGAGAAAAAGTGGCTGGGCTCTCATTGGATCTCTCACCCACCAGGAAAGGGGGCTGATGTGGGAGTGTTCTTCAAATTACATTTTGTGGTTTTAACAACATAATTTAAAAGACAGGAGGAAAATGGTTCTCTGGTCTCTGAGTGGTGTGGAAGTTGAATGCTGGAGATTTATGGGGGAAAGGTGGTCCCTGAGCTGACACACAATGTTAAAAAATCCAATTCATCATTTAAAAATCCTTTAAAGGAAAGTTCCCCCCACAGAATAGAAAGCTTTCGCTGTTATTTCCTTTACCGACGAACTATATGGACAGCACGGTGTACAATGGGCGCTCTTAAGCTGGTAGTGTTCAGAGAAGGGTGGGAGGTTCAGGAAAGGGCCTTCAGTTCATGTTGTTGGAGAATGGGGTGAAGGTCTTGGGATGGTTAGTGTGGAACCCCAAGCAGGTACAAAGGTGTCCCATGGAAGAAGGAGTTTAATCTTTGCAGGTGAATCAGGAACGGTTACAGGGAGACAAATCGAGCTTAAGTTAAAGCAAAAAATATAATCTCCTGACAAATAGAATGGAAAGGGCCATTTTATCCTGCAGTGGGACGCCCTTTACTTGTCTTCAAGCCAAGGCTGAATGGCTTGCCAGCTTTTATACAGGGGGCCATTTTCCAGCATGGATTGAGCTAGTTGGCCTCTGTCTAGGGTCCTTTGCCAGCCTACATTCTGTGATCCGAATCCCACCCTACTATTATTGTAACTTTTTATTTTATTTCTTTCCCCACTAAAAACTTCTTTCCCCATTTTCCGTCTAAGTCATGGATTGATCAAGTTCTGCTTTTCCTTCTTTCCCTGACTTCCCATCACTCCCTTTATCTGACTCTGCCCCCCATCACTTCCTCCCCTTCCCATCAGATCTCCTTCTGAAAGTACAAATTGACAGCCAGGAGGACCTCGTCCATTTTTGCTTTCAGGTTAAATCTAGCCCCAGAAGTCCTACGACAGCACCAGTCTCCCCCTTCTCCTGTTCCCTTAGCCTGGAGACATTTTCACCAATGCTCCTCACATTTTCTAGGTTTGAGCTCCTGCTGGATGACCCAGACAGAGGAAGTTCAAGGATGTGACACACTTTCTCTAAGAGGTCTCCATTCTAGCCCTGCAAAAACCATCCAAAGGGAATGGATTCTCTAGCTTTGTCAGGTCAGTGACAGATGGGAATGGCTCCATTCACAGCCTTGTATTTAATCTTTGCAGGTAAATCTGAGTTCAGTTCTCACCTTAGAAGACACTTAAGAGAGATTTCATGTCTTGGAAACTCAGTCTTCTTATCCATGAAATAGAGCAACAGTAGTACTTACCTCACAAGATGCTACTTGAGAAATAATGGAAATGCTTTGCAGATCTTAAAGTTGATGTAAATACCAGCTATTACTGTTATTAAACTGTTTCCTTTATAAGATAGAAGCATTCCTATCTGCCCATAAAAACACCTATTGTCTTTTTTTAGATCAAAGATTCCCAAGAACACAAAATCAACAAGAACTAGCCAGTCCAGGCCAATCGCCGCTTGCTTTTGCACGTTCTGCTGACATTTTCACTTGAGGTCCTCTTGGGTTATTTCAAGCCTCTGGCCAGTGAACAATGATCCTTTGATTGGCTGCCCCGTATCCAACATCCCGATTTTCCCTGTGATTCCAACCATGTCCCACAAAAGCCAACTCTTAATTTTCTCAACGTTCCTATGAGTTAGGGAGGTGACTAATACTCTTATCTCCTCTTCCCAGCTGGGGAAGCTGGGACATAAGTTAATTCACTTGCCCAAGGTCACAAAGTGAGCTGGTGGCGTGGCTGGGAATCCGGCCCAGGTCTCTCGACTTCCCGGGTCCAATGTTCGGCGCACCAGATGTGACACCATACTGCTTGCTCATCAGGAACCAATTGACCTAGTTTATTCCTTAGTTGGCCGGGGTCTGTGCTGGGGGCTACTGCCATTTTTGTGCATCGCACCTGAATTTTATTTTTTTCTGCCTGATCAACTCTTCATTATTTTCAGACCTTGCCAGAGCCCTCTACAATGACCTTACATAAAATGGCAAAGAGCGTCAGAATTGAATCGGGCTTTAAATATACTTGTCTTAAGCTATGTTACAAGGACAAAACTGCATTAGGCAAGACAGCCTTCAAATTCAGCGATGATGAAATTTTCAAAGCATGTAAAGTGATTAGCAAACTTTAGAGCCAGTGAACATGGGATATTGCTGTGATTAATAATTATGAACATTAGGATTCCTTTACAAACTCCCTTGCTGATGCATCATCTTGGTGGGGGATTTTGAAGGATATACCTTTTTAAAAAATTTTTGTTCAGTCCTTTCAGTCACGTCCCACTCTTTGTGACTTGCTTTACTGGATTGTAGAAACCAGCAGCAATAAGAAGATGAGGAAGGAAGGCAGTTTTCAAACTTAATTCAAGGAAGAAATTCTTAATAATTCCAAAATGCCTCCCAAAAGGGTTCTTTCTGACATAGTAGAGACCTCATCCACACAGACCTTTACACAGAGGTTGGGGTTCCCCCATTAGGGAGATTCCCCAATGCTCTGTCCTAGTCTCCTCATCTTCTCCCTTGACAAACCTGTTCTAAGATGCTAACATCACCCCTGCGATCATTATATATCATATAATATTACAGATATATTATATATCTATCATTGGAAGACTCAAATCTCTAACTCTGGCACCAGTCTCAGTCCTGCACAATCAGTTACTTATAAGACATCTCCAAATCATCTCAATGTTTCCAAAAAGAAGCTCATTATTTTTCCCTCCAGACTCAAGCCTCTTCCAAAGTTCTTATTTCTGTTGAAGTTTCCCAGATTCACAGCCTCATCTCCTCATTCTCTCTCATCTGACATATGCCATCTTTGCCAAACTTCTTGTTTCTACATTAACAAGGTCTTGTCTCAGCCCTCTTCTTGACTCACCCAGACACCCCCTTCTTGCAGACCCATGTTATCTCTCATGGAGACTTTTGCAATGACCTCTAATTGGTTCTCAGACTCCATCTTGTCTTCCATTGTTCTGTCTTCCACTTCCAAAGCACAGATTGTCCTTAAAGGCAGAATCTATCCTGCCCTCTCCCACCCTGGGGAATTCCAGTGGATTTAGGATGAAATAGAAAGTTCTCCAGAGACAAGCTTTTAAGCCCATCATCATCATGCTCCAAACCAGCATTTCCAGCCTTGCTGTAGCTAATATCACAAAGGAAAGCCGGTCCTCTCTCATTACCCCATCCGGGAGGAGATTTTTCCCTTTCCATTGACCTGGAATGTATTTCCCTTCCCCCACTCACCCCAGTCAAAATAAAAAGTGCGGATATCTTTGTTTTTATGTCAACTTTATTTTCAAATGGATGCTTCTTTCTTCATCATAAAGCTGTTTTTTGGAATGCCATTCTATGTAAGAAGGAATAAAGATGTGTGTGTGCGTGTGTGTGTGTGTGTGTGTGTGTGTAAGTGTATGAGAGTGTGTTTTCCATTCCTCCCTCCCTCCCTTCCTCTTTCCCTCTCTCCCTCCCTTTCTTCCTTCCTTCTTTCCCTTTCTTCCTTTCCTTCCTTCTTCTGTCCCTCCCCCCCCCCTCTCTCTCTCTCTCTCTCCCTCTTCCTTCCTCCCTCTCTTCCTTCCTTCCCTTCCTTCCTTCTTTTTTCCCTTCCTCCCTTCCTTCCACTGTTGGCCAGCTTTACCCATTCAGTCCTTCTCCCATCCCTTTGTCACATATGGCGGTGTCTCTCCAGGGTCATCCTTGTACGAACTATAGGAGTCACTAGGCCATTTTGTACCTGTACATGGAGATGACTCCAGGAGACCCCAAGTCCCATTCTTCCCATTTTTCAGTGATGCTGGCGGTTCCTGGAGCAATATTCCTTTTGGGCCGGTGGCTCTTGCAGTTCCATCTTGTTGAATTACATTTCGGTACAGGCAAGCAGGTACACGTCACTGGAAATAATAACACACTGCTTTTGTACAGGGTTTGCTGCTTTCTAAAGCATGTTTGATTGCTTTCCCCCCATCGCCTCTCTCGATCCAAAGCCTTAATGCAGAGACTGGATGGATCTCCCCTTTGCAGCTTTTCATATTTCTCCTGTTGCAGATCTCGTATATTGAGGGCAGCTTTCCCCCTCCCTCTCCTTCCCCTCTCCAGGTTGGGACCCCGAGGTTGGCTCCTCTGGATTGTTAGTAGCCTTTCAGGACAAACTAATGGCTTCCGGAGCTTCCCATAAACTTCACCTGAGGGGCAGGGGGGTTTCCAAAAGATCAAGTTCTTTGGGGTCCCTGGGGAGCTAGAGAGGCAGGCAAAGGTGACTTCCTTTGGAATAACACGTGCCACCTACTCTGCCGTATCCACACCCAGCCTCCATCTGTCCGACCATCTGGGCCTCTGGAATGACTGCGGTGTGATTTCAGGCCCCTAATAAGACTATTAATATATGTGCTTCGTGGCGGTGACATTTGTGCCGGCTGATCCTTCCATCACAACAATTTGTTCAGTTAGGCCAGCTCAGAATCTAAAAGCTTTCCTCAGGAGTACTTCCCTGCAGACATTTTCTCCTTAATCCTTCCCAATCCCCCCCACGAATGAAGAATGAAGGCTGCGAGGTAAAATGAGATTGGGGAAAAGGCTGGTTGTTAGTGGCAGGTTGGGACATTGCTCTGGTGAGGACCAGGTCCCTCTGGACTCATTTATTTACAGATCCTGCCCCTCTGCTGCTGAGCCATGAATCCCCTGCCACCTTGTACCAGACTGAGAGAATAGATGAACAAATGAAGGAAGAAAAAAGTATTTATTAAGCCCTTACTATGTGCAAAGCACTGTAATTAGTATAAATCCATCGATAATAATGAAAAATAAATTCAGGCATGGCTTCCTGCCCACTCCAGAGCTCGTCTTTTGTCTGTGAACAACAACATTGCTTGTGATTAAGTTCCCTTCACTCCCCATCTCAGACCTCTATGGTTTCTGAGCTCTTTTTTTGTAATTGAAATTTTTGATTTTCAAAACATATACAAGGATAATTTTTTCAACATTGACCCTTACAAAACCTTGTGTTCCAATTCCCCCTTCCCTCCATCCCCTCCCCTAGATGGCAAATAATCCAATATAGGTTAAACACGTGCAGTTCTTCTGTATATATTTCCACAATTATCATGCTGCACAGGAAAAATCAGATCAAAAAGGAAAAGCAATGAGAAATAAAATAAAATGCAAGCAAACGACAACAAAAAAGTGAAAATATGATGTTGTGATCCACACAAGAGAAAATTGCTCCATCTATAGAAAAGGACAGGGAGGATTGTAAATGAAACTAGGACCTACCTACTAGTGCCACTGTTGGCTCAAAGGGTATGCATTGTTTTATAGCTTTTTGGACGTAATTTCATATTGCTCTCCAGAATGGTTGGATCAATTTACAAGTCCACCAACAATGTATTAGTGTCTCAATTTCCCTGCATTCTCTCCAATATTTGTCATTTCCCTTTTCTGTCATATTAAATGATGTGATAGGTATAAGATAGTACCTCAGAGTTGTTTTAATTTGTACTTCTCTAATTAATAATTCCTTCCTTCCTTCCTTTCCTCCTTCCCTCCTTCCTTTCTTCTTTCCTTTCTTCCTTTCTTCCCTCCTTCCTTTCTTCATTCCTTTCCTCCTTTCTTCTCTCCTTCCTTTCTTCTTTCCTTTCCTCCTTTCTTCCTTCCTTCCTTTTTTCTTTCCTTTCCTCCTTTCTTCCCTCCTTCCTTTCTTCCTTCCTTCTCTCCCTCCTTCCTTCATTCCCTCTTTCCTTCCTTTCTTCCCTCCTTCCCTCTTTCCTTGTTGTGGTATGGGAGCTACCTACCAGTGGTTGCTGGAGGTCTAACTTAGACCTGTAGAATGGAGCTCTTCATGTGTGAGGATGATGATGATGATGATGATGATACAAGGAGACTGAGAGGCAGTTGTTCTCTGACCTCCCCACTGAGAGACTCTTGTGTTGTTTGATCTCCCTCCTCTTCCCTCTGCCTCCAATTTATTTAATTCTCAGTCTACAAGCAACACCTGTGTCAGTAAAGGCTGCCCTGCAACTCCTTCAGATGTTATGATTCACAGCTGTGGAGGCTCTTGGAGACGTGACCTGCTCCTTCACCTAGCCATGGTCCTTAATACTTCCTCCCTCCCTCTTTCTCCTCCTCCTCTTCCTCCTCATTCTTCTTCCTTCCTTCTACCTTTTCTCCTTTTCCTCCTCCTGTTTTTGTTCTTGTTTTATTCTTCTCTTCCTCCTCTTCCTTCTCCTCCTCTCTTGTTCTTGTTTGCCTCCTTCTCCTCTTCCTCCCTTCCTTCTCTTTTTCCTCCTCCTCTTCTTGTTCTTCTTCTCCTCTTCTTCCTCCTTCTCTCTCTCCCTCCCTTCTCCTTTTCCTCCTCCTCTTCTTGTTCTTGTTTTTCTCCTCCTCCTCTTCCTCCCTTACTTCTTCTTTTTCTCCTTTTCCTTCTCTTCCCTTCATCACTATCATTACTTTTGTAATTGTAGTAGTAGTAATAGTAACAGTCATAACAGAGGAGGAGCCAGAACTTAGTGGACTAAAAATAAATTTTAGTTCTGCCTATGCCATCCTCTTCCTCACCTTCTATAAAGGCAGCAAGGAGACACAGTTGGAGCCAGGAAAACCTGACTTTTGATACTTAATGGCTACGTCACCCTTAATTTCTATTGCCTCAGTTTCCTCAACTCTAAAATAGGGAAAACAATAATATTATTGTTATAATAATATAAGGTTATCATAAGGGGCAAATAAGATACTATCTGTAAAGCACAGTGCCAGGCACATAGTAGGTGCTATATAAGCACATAAGTGTTAGTTTTTATTAATGTTACTACTATTACTACAACTACTACTATATTAATTACTATATATACTACTATTACTCCTCCTCCTTCTCTCCTCCTCTTCTTCCTCCTCCTCCTCCTCTTCCTCCTCCTCCTTCTCCTCTTTCTCCTCCTTCTCCTCTTATTACTATTACTACTACTACTACTCTTATTCATTCACCTTTCTGAACCTGCTTCTGTAGACTCTGGGTATAATTTTCCTTCTCTAGATCTCAGAAGGTTGGACTGGAGGGTCTCTAAGGTGATCCTTTCTTCAAACAGCTCAAGACATCCTTCTGGGAGATAGTGGGCTCCCTAGAATCCACAACCCCATCCCGTCCCATTGACTTTGGGATCACTTGCTTCCTTCAAGAAGCCTTTCCCAATGTTCCTTAATTCTAGTGCCTTTCTTGATGATCCCAAACACACAGACACATGTATGTAAACACACACATACACAATGTACACCCACATACATACATATAAACACATACATCACATGCATGGGCAGCTAGGTGATGTATTGAATAGAGTGCTGGATCTGGAGTCAGGAAGTCCTGAATTCAAATCCAGTCTCAAACACTTACTATCTGGGCAAGTCACTTTCCTTATCTATAAAGAAGGAAGTGGCAAAATGTTCCAGTGTCTCAGCCACGAAATCCCCAAATGGAGTCTGGAAGACTTGGATGTGACCGAAATGATTGAACATCAACGACCAATACACACAAATACACACATGTATTTGCACACATAGATATCCATATAGATAGGGGCACATTTTATGAGAACACAGTTGCATATTACCCATCCTATTAGATTAGGAGTTTCTTGACCACAGGGATTTCTTTTTCATCTTTCTCTAATCCTCTGTGCTTAAACAAATTACCGACCTCGAGATTTTTATGAGGATCAAATGAAGCCATTCAGAAGGTGATCAGTCGACAAGTATGTTTTAAACATTACGTGTCAAGCTCTGTGCTAAGCTCAGGACACTCAGAGATGGTCTCTGTACCCTTACATTTTAGTGGAAATGATAATGACACACACATCTGTACACATGCATGTATGTATGTGTGTGAGATTACTTATGTCCAATGAATACAAGATAGAGAGGCAGGAGGGCATTGGGAAAGGATTCATGTAGTGGGTAGAACTTGAGCTAAATCTTAAAGAAACCCAAGAGGTGAGGTGCTCTGTGAACTTAAAAAAACATTACACAAATTTTGGTTATTATCAATCAAACTAATTCTTATAAAATACTGTGTAAGTTTTCACTAAATATGAGTAACATATATCAATATTAGTTATCTTGTTTGATGGAGTTCAGACAGAAAGGGTCCTAGTACAAGATGCTATTCTGTTGTCATTCTGTAATTTTAAAAGTTCTATGACTCTTGTCACACAAATGGATAAACCTGCTCTTTGTAATGGGATAGGAGGGCTGGGAGGTTTTACCAGCATTATCTGGATGAGTCCAGCAACCCATGAGATGATGGTGAAAGCATATATCTCATTGTATTTCCACATGATTATTTATTTATTTTTTTTACTGGTTTGAAGTTCTTTGAAAAAGTAGTGATTATGAATGTTTAATATGATACCATCTATTAAAAATGTTTTTAAATTCTTAAAATTTTCAGTGATATACATAGTAAATTGGGGCAACAGTTTTGCATGTAATAAAGGCTTTAATACAGTTTCTTGAGTTCTTCTCTTTCTTCCTCTTCTTCCTTGAGTAATCTTGGGCAAGTCTTTACACTTCCTTGGGCCTCAGTTTCTTATTCTGTAAAGGGGAGATGGTTGGATAACCTCTAAAGTTCCATTTCAATTCAAAGTCTGTGATGCTGTCATCCAATCTGTACCCTAACCTGCATTAACTGCAAATATGGTGTCTCCCTTTCTTCCCAACATGGAGACCGACAATAATAGATAAGAAAACTTATCATAATTATCATTTCCATTCTGAGGAAGGCTTAAGGTAAAGCCTAGAACGCTTCTGTTGGTTCCAGCAAGATTTATCAGAAGTTGGAAACCATTCACAAGTTTGAGCTTTTATGTTACAATTTTAATATTCCCAGAATCCGGGAAATAGTTCCATGAGTGTCTCAGGAGTATGGGAGAAAGCCAGAAGGAGGGGAATGGATAATCTTGAATAATTCCATTTGGTTTGCACTTCACAGGAGTTCTGTAGATGGTGTTCCCCTCAAGAGCACAGCTGTCTCCAGCTATTAAGAAGATCACTATTATTACTTTTTATAGGTACCTTGCACTTTATTAGAGCAAATCTGCTCAATTATGAAAATCATTTCTTTCATTTATATTTCCCCATTTGCTGTCCATGGCCACTAAATGGATTTTCACAAGACTTGTCACGAAAATTCCTACTTTTAGAATTCGTTCAAATACTGAATTTAAAAATTAGACCCTTGTGCACTGAAATTATTAATATTATTAAACCTATTAACATTGTTATTATTGGCTGGCACAAAGAGTAGAGAATTGGCTTTTGGAGTCAGGAAGATACGGCTTCACATCCTGTAACTGACACGTGCCGGCGTGTGACCTTTGGCAGATCCTGTAACATTTTAATGTTTTAGGCAATTCTCAAAGGAGTGCTTAATCTGAGGCCGAAAAATAGGATTACTTTTAAAAATATAGTTTGATATCTATATTTCATTATTTTGGTTTTCTTTGTAATCTTGTATAATTTATTTAAAACCATTATTCTGATAAGTGGTCCATAGGCATCATCCACTGGCACAAGGGCTGAAAAAAGGTTAAGAAGCTCTAGATTCTTAGACAGAATATGGCAGAACAGGTGCTGATCTACATGGTGGAGTTCTCCATGCCAGTGAAATGAGAGATTCAAGCTAAGTCATCCTCAGCATTGCTATCACTATCATCATCATCATCGTCATCATCATCATCATCACCATCACCATCACCATTATTATCACCTTCATCATCACCATCATCATCACCATCACTATCACCATTATTATCACCTTTATCATCACCATCATCATCACCATCACTATCACCATTATTATCACCTTCATCATCACCATCATCATCATCACCATTATTATCACCTTTATCATCACCATCATCATCATCATCACATCATCATCATCACATCATCATCACTATTATCATCATCATCATCGCCATTATCATCATCACCTTCATCATCACATCATCATCATCACTATTAGCATCATCATCTTTATCATCATCATCATCATTATTACCATTACCACCATCATCATCATCATCGCCATTATCATCATCACCTTCATCATCACCATCATCATCACTATTATCAACACCATCACCACCACCATCATCATCATCATCATCACCATCATTATTACCATCACCTTCACCATCACCATCACCATCACTATCATCATCATCATCATCATCAGACTTTCAATTTCACTCCTGCAGGGAACTCCTTCACTTATGCAAACCAGCAACATGTTCTCCTTGAGAGCAGCTGCCTGGAGCTATGGGAGATCAGACCATATGCTCAGTCTCATACATAGCACTAAGAATGAAGGAATGAAGAGTTGGGGAGAGGAAGAGAGAGACAGACAGAGAGAGATAGAAAGAGAGAGAGAGGGAGAGCAAAGGAGAGAGAGAGACAGAGACAGAGAGCAGAGAAATAAAAACATTCAATCATGTACTGGGGATTAGAGTGGATGACCTGTTCTAGTAGACAGAGAAGCATGGGGTCAAGGCAAGATTCCTGGGTTTCACTGCTAAGGGACTGGACGGGGCTAGAACCCCAGCTGTCCCCAGCTCTCAATGATTTGGCCCAATGGGAATGGGCAGCAGCCTGGGTAAGTGACAACTGGAGCAAATTCCAAGTGCTACCTTAGCTTCGCCTTCCAGTCTCTCTCTCCCCAGCATTCATTAGATCTGCTAATGAGGAAGAAAGGGCCTGATTGGATTTTGCTGCTGTTTGTGCCTCATCTCTTCTCCTGGTGAGGGGGGTAGAAAACAATATCCTAGAAGGACTAACGATCAGAGTATTTCCAAATATGACTTTCCAGCTGCCTACAATGGTGTTCTTCCCTGGGAAGAAGAAGGAAGGATTTTTCTGCATTATCAGGATGTTGCTCAAAGAGAAAAGCTTTCATAGCACCAAGTTGATCTTTTATGCATACCTTCCCCCTAAACACACCAGTCTTTCTTTTTTTTTTTTATTAAATCTTTTGATTTTCAAAATATATGCATGGGTGATTTTCAATATTCACCCTTACAAAACTTGTCCTACAAAAATTTTCTCCCTCCCATCCCCACCCCCTCCCCTAGATGGCAAATAATCCAATATAGTTTAAACATGTACAATATTTCTATACATATTTCCACAAATATCATGCTGCACAAGAAAAATCAGTTCAAAAAGAAAAAAAAAGAGAAATAAAAGAAGATGCAAGCAAACAACAACAAAAAGGTGAAAATGCAATGCTGTGATCTACATTCAGTTTTTTCTCTGGGTGCAGATGGCTCTCTCCATCACAAGATCGTTGGAACTGGCCTGAATCACTTCGCTGTTAAAAAGAGCCACATCCATCAGAATTGATCGTTGTATAATCTTGTTTCTGCTTACAATGATCTCCTGATTCCACTCACTTCACTCAGCATCAGTTCCTGTAAGTCTCCCTAAGTCGCTCTGAAATCATCCTGCTGGTTATTTCTTACAGAAAAATAATATTCCATTACATTCATATTCCATAATTTATTCAACCATTCTCCAATTGATGGGCATCCATTCAGTTTCCATTCCTCACCACTACAAAAAAGGCTGCAGTAAACATTTTTGCACATGACACAGAGTCTTTCTATCTCTGACTCTGTTTCCATCAGTCTTTCTTTCTCTCTTTCCCATTCAGTCTTTAGCATGTATGACCAGTGTAATCACAGATCCACTTTCTGTCCCTTTCCCATACTAAAGGAGCTTGTAACCTTGAATTTTTTAAACTCTATTTTGAACTTTAATTAAAAAAACAAAAAAGAAAACATTTTTATGTATATAGAACAACATAAAAAGAGGATTCTCTATAAACCTCTGAATTTCCATTTTATACTGTTTTACTTTTTTTGGGGGAAAACTATGTAACAAATACTACACATTGTTTTCAAAACTATCCTGCTTTTCTGTGCTTATTTCTATTTTTCTTTTGTGCTCTAATTTTTTTTTGGGGGAAGCAATTGGGTTAAGTGACTTGTCAAGTCTGAGGCCAAATTTGAGATATTTCTGATTCTAGGGCCAGTGCTCTATCCACTGAATCACCTAGGTGCCCCCTTATTAAGTATCTACTATGTGCAAAAATACTGTTTTAATGTATTTGTACAAATACACATCTGGGAATTAAAAAGGGTCTGCCTGCAAAGAGTCTCCATTCTGTCAGGGGATATAGCATGTACATATATGAATACATTAAGTATATAGAAAATACATACCCAAATTCAAGGTAATTCTTTGAGGGTGGCTCCAGCAGCTGGGAATGTCATCCAACATCTCATATGGAAGGTTTGAGCCAAGTTTTGAAGGAAACAACCAAGGACTGGTTAGGCAAAGACTCTAGGGAACAGTTTGAGCAAAGGCAGGAAGAGGAGGAAGAAAATGGTTCATGGAAGGAGCAGCCAGAAGCCATTTTGGGCAGAATGAAGATACAGGAGATGCACAAGACTGGGAAGGGAGGTGGGAGACAGTTCTTGAAGGGTTTTAAAAGCCAAACAAGAACTTATTCTTGCTCTTGGAGGCAATAGGGAGTCTCTAGAATTGACTGAGCAAGTGAGTACCACAGGGAGATCTGAACTTTAGGAAGACAATATAGGCAGCTTTGTAAAAGATATAACAAAGTAGGGAGAGAGTGGAGGCAGGGAGGATGGGGTGGCGGCCGTTTCAGTGATCTGCTCTTGGAGAGAGGTGCTGAAGACTTCTGATGTGTTTGAGATTCAGGTCTCAGATGATGAGATCGAGAGCAAATGGCATCAAATGTTAGGTCTGACACCAAATGCTGAGGTTCAGTCGTATGAAGAGTTCACCATGACCATTCTCTTTGGCAAAAGGAGGATTTATTTAGGAGAAAGGGTTACAGACAAATGAAAAGGTAAAATAGACAGCAGGAGTGGTAAATATGGAATAGAGAAGGGAGAGCATATAATTAGACAGAGAAGTGGTTTAACAATTAATAATGGAAAAGACAAGTTCCCTAGTGGAGGCCAATTAACCAGGGAAAAGGGAATATTCCATGAGGTGGAAGTACTTCATTGACTGGCAGGCTAAACCCATGGAGGAGTTTTGTACCTTAAATGAGTTAGTTAGCTATTCAAATGAGAAAGAAACTATGAAGCATAGTGGGGAGATGAGAGGGAAAACATCAAGATGCATGGAAGAGGGGTGAGAGAAAGACCCCAAGAGGCAGAATGATATCCAAGGCTAACCCGAAAGGCTCGGCAAAAGACTCAAATTTATAAGAAATTTAATCTCAGGGGTTTGACATGACTTGGATTTCTGACTAGACACAGCAAGGTTGGACTACTCAAGACCTCCGCAGAGAATGGTACTATAAGATTGAACCAATCTCCATCCATGCCCTTCCCTGCTTGCCTCAGGGATTCATCTTAGCAATACTTCAGAATTTCTTTGCCAACTGACCTAGTTATCCAGGACCTCATCACTTCCTTTGGAGTTCTGCTCATGTGAGTGCGGAGAGGCATATGGATCATGAGTTTTGCTTTTGACATGTTCAGTAGGATTTTAGGGGAAAATTCAATACAACGACAAATCCTCACAATCTATTACCTATAGAAGGTCCTTGTTATAATGTCTAAGGGTGAACTAGGAACTGGAGGGAAGGTCCTGAACAGCTCAGAGTTTTATCTTAGCTTTTTGCAACAATTATTTACCTCATTTTAAAATTGAAATCTGGGAGATCCTGGATTCAAGAGTAGACGTGTAGGATCAGAGGAAATAGAGAAAGGAAAATGATTCAAAGATGAAAGCAGTGATTTAGGAAAAAGGTTGGGAGAAAGTTGAGGAATGGGGGCAATGATGAAGGTGAGAAAGCCTCTGTGGGTACACCAGTGGAGACTTTGCTGTTGTTGTTAACGATATAAATTCTTCGATAGAGAAGTATTTCATTTTTGACTTTTTATCTCTAACATTTGGAACAGGGCTGGCACATAGTAGGTGCTTAATGCATCCTCATTGATTGATGGATTGACAGTTGTGGTGATAGAAAAAGTGAGTGATCTATGGCAGAGGTCTACCCCTCTCTGATGCGACTTTCATCATTATTATCTAAGGCTTTAATGAGCTTAGTCATTGGGTGAACAGATTCATGGTTTGGGCAAAGACAGTACCAGGGGGTCTGAAAGGAAAGTCAATGGTGAGCCAGAGACACTTGCATTTTCAGACTCTGCTCTCAGGAAAGTATCTGCTATAGCCATTCGCCCTGAGGGGGGATGTAGAAGAGCTTAGCTTATTAGAAAGCTTGCTCTGTTATCCCTCCCAAAAGTGCTTGCATTTGCCAAGAAAATATCACCTCAATCCAAGGAAGAAAGGGACGTGTGTCTAGTCATGACATCTTAAGAATTATCAATTGGCAAAAGGGATTTTTTAAGGAAAAATGTAATCTTCGAGCTAGCTCTGAAATCCTGTCACCCAGATGGCAGAGTCACAAAATCCCAGAGCTGGAGGGGATCATAGCAGCCTTCCAGTTCGACCGGTACCTCAACAAGAATGCCTTCTCCAATCCAAGATGGTCACTGCCCTTCCCCTGAAGTCCTCTGCTGAAGCTGGAATCCCTAGCTCCCAAAGCTGCCAGGTTCACATGGGGATGGCACTTTTTGCTGGGAAGTTTGTCCTAATCTCAAGAAGATGGCCCCCTCCTCCTCTGCATCTCCTGTCCATGGCTCTGGGGATGCACAGAACAAACTGGATTCCTTGTCACAAACAACCTTGCAGTTGCTTATGGGGAATGGGAACGTCAGGAGGCAGAGGACCTGGGAATGTTCCTCACGGGAACCAAGTGGCACCAGGCTAGAAGTCAGGAAAACCTGAACTCAAATTTGGCCCCTGGCATCAGATGTGTGAGTGTGGACAAGTCACTTAACTTTGTTTATCTCAGTTTCCTCATCTCTAAAATAAACTAGAGAAAGAAATGGCAAGCCACTCTGGATCTTTGCCAAAAAACCCGAGGTGGGGTCATGGAGAGCTAGAAATGACTGAGCAACTGAACAGCAGTCAATCTTCCTCTTAATACTTGTAGGACCAAAGTGAATCCCTGAAGCTCTTGATGCCAGATGAAACTTTCATCTACAAAATGGTGGGAATGAGCCAGATGGCTCTAACTCTCAGTCTGTCTCCATGAGCCCTCTCTTCTCCAAACTCAACATCTCCATTCCTTCAATGGATCTTTCTAAGGTGCTTTCTTCAGGGTTTAACTGCCTTGGTCTCTCCCTCTCTCCCTCCCCCTTCCTCCCTCTTCCTCTTTCCTTCTCTGTCTGTCTTTGCCTTGCAAACTTTCTCTCTATCTCTTTCTTTCTCTCCCTCCCTCTTTGTTTTTCTGTCTGCCTTTCCATTTCTGTATGTGCTTCTGTCTTTGTCTCTGTCTGTCTCCTCTCTCCCTCTCTCTTCCTCCCCCCTTCCCTTCTCCTTCTTCTCCTCCTCCTCCTCTCTCCTTTCTTCTCTTTGTTTTTCTGTCTCTCCCCACTCTGTCTCTGTTTCTCTCTTTTTCTCCTCTCATCTCCCCCCTTTGTTTTTCTGTCTGACTCTGTTTCTGTCTCTGTCTCCTCTTTCCCTCTCCTTCTCCCTCTTTCTGTCTGTCTGTCTGTCTCTCTCTCTCTCCCCCTCTTTGTCTCTGTCTCTCTCTTTTTCTCCTCTCCTCTCCCCATTTTGTTTTTCTGTCTGAGTCTCTGTCTCTGTCTATTTGATTCTGTCTATCTCTGTCTCCCTCCCTTCCATCACTGTATACATTTAGAAGGTCCTTGCTAACTTGTGGTACCCAGAATCTAACTCAACACTCCAGCTGCCAAGAGCACAGGACAGCAGCTTTGTTCTTAAGGGACATGATAGAATTTTCGTGTCAAAGCCCAGCTCTGCTCGGTTTTGATTCTAACAGAACAGCATCCTTCTGAATGTGAAATGATGGGCAAATTAAATTCATTGTTGGTGGGTCTATGAATGGTCCAACCATTATGGAAAGTAATTTGAAATTGTTATGCTAAAATATCCATACTTTCCCTTCTGCCAGAGACCACGCTATTAGCATATGCCCCAATGGGGTTGATGACAAAAAAGAAGACCCCTTAGACACCAAAATATTTACAGTAACATTTTTCTAAGAACTAGAAATAAAGTAGATGCCCATCAACTGGGGAATAGCAAAAGAAATTATGGTTCATGAATATAATGGGATAATTGCTCTGCTGTACGAAATGGTGAATATGGAAAAGTAGGAGAAAACATAGGGCCCGATGCAAAGCGAAGTACAAAGGGTCATAAAGAAAATATACAAAGTGCTACAAAAATGTGAACGAAAAGAACAATGCAAAGAAAACAATTAAAGCGAAATTGTAAGAAATCATAATCACCGCCTTGGTCTCCAAAGAGAAAATAACTCCTCGCTTCTTTGCAGTGGTGAGGGAGTTAGAAGAGTTGTATATCACTATTTGATCAGACTTTTCAACATGTCGGTTTCTTTTCCTGGACTATTGTTCCCCCTTCCTTTTATTCTTTGTTAGGATGAATTACTCTTTGGAAGGGGGAGAAAGAAAATGATAAACTGGAAAACATACAAATTTATTAAACATACATATACATATACAGACACATACATATATCATAGATAGAAACAGATAGATCGCCGATAGTGATTTAGATAGATAAATGGAAGAGAGATAAAATTAAAAGCTCTCCTCTAGGATACCCTACTTTTGTTTTGATTTGTTTTTGTTTAGTTTGTTTAGATTTCTTTTCATTATTTATTTTATGTTACTTTATTATATTATTTAATTATATTATTTATTACATTACATTATTCCTCTTATACTAATGTGATGGGGAGAGCATCCCTTCATCTCCCACCTGTGTGCATTGGACCACTGGGCCCTTCATTTCATTTATAACTTAATGCCTTTTTTGATCCAAATTTCAACCTATTGCCATTCTCTAAAAGGTGTGTTGGTGGGTGGGAGCAAGTTTTCCCCTCTCGTATCTATTGGAATCTCTTTCAATGTCCTGATCAGGAGAGCTAAACCTAGTGGCAGTTTACAAATCCATAGCACATGCAGAAAGTTATGGTCATACAAGGGAGACATTGAGAGTGAAAAGTTCTTTTACTTTTTACTAGAAGGCAGCCCTCATCAAAAAGGCTGTTAGCAATACTTCGTTTGTGACCTAGAACTCTAGAGATGGAGACAATAAATGGCCACCTGCCTCCTTAAGCTGCTGAGATGTCCATGAGGAGGCCGGCCAGCCCAGCAGATAGCCTGAGTGAGATTTCCTTCCCTTGGCCACACGGTGACTGGAGGATCCTCTCATGAGTGAGGCAGCAGAAAATGATGAAAGGCTATAGGACTTGTGCTTGGGCATCCCAGGGCTCACATCTCCCCTCTGACACTTAACTCTTGTGTGACGAGAAGCCAACTACTTAGTCCCTGAGCCTTAGTTTCCTCATCTGTAAAAAGCAGATGACAGCAATAGTACCAGTATTTCATTTGCAGCAAGGTTATTATAAGACTCACATGGGATAAAATACATAAAGCTTTTTGCAGACTTCAAAGCCCTATATAAAAGCCATTTATTATTGTTGTTGTTAACATACTGTCTTCTCATCATAACGGAGTCTTTCAGGTTTTTTGTTTTGTTTTGTAAAGCTTTGGCAGACTTCTGTTTTCACCCAGTTGTCTCCTTTCATCTTATTTCTCCTTCCTCTATCAGAGAAACTTGTGTAGCCGTGGGGGATTAGTGTCCTTCTGTCCAAGACAGGAGCCAATGAGAAAGTGATTCCAATATAAACCTTAAAGACGTTATAGAAATGGGTTTTTGTTATTGTTACTACCCCAGTCATCTCATTCTTCTCATTGTTCTTGACTGAGAGCAGCTAAAAATGGTCTGAGGACAATCCTATCATGAAATGAGTTTTTTTGTTTTAGGATGGGAGAATATGATGATGTTTGTAGGCAATAGGAAAGCAGCTAGTAGGGGAGAGAGAGAGAGAGAGAGAGAGAGACAGAGAGAGAGAGAGAGAGAGAGAGACAGAGAGAGAGAGAGAGAGAGAGAGACAGAGAGAAAGAAAGAAACAGAGAGAAAGAGAGAGAGAGACAGACAGACAGAGACACAGAGAAACACAGAGAGGGAGAGAGGCAGAAAGAAAAAAGAGACAGAGAATACATAACAAAGGAGGCAGTACACTCCACCAGTAGAAGCAGAAGGAACAGTTAGGATGGTGTGCATCTCAGCTTGTTCCCACAGCAATCTGGTCTTTCTGAGTGTGTTTATTCTGAACTCTTCCCCCACAAAAGCTTAGGGATGGCACCACAGGTCAGAGGCTTTCTGGATTGTCGTGTTGTTTGGATAATTGCAGGCAGCAATTCAGTCCATGATAATGCTCTGGTGTCACTCTAGTGTTCCTGATTGCAATCTCCAGGATATGTTGAGGTCTCTAGTTGCAGCATAGGGCTTCATGGTTTGCCAGTCCATGAGAAGTGGTGAGTTTCTGGTCCATAAATTCTAGTTACTACATTCTGTCTTACTGGAATTGAAAAGGTTCTGATTTTGTTTTTACAGTTTCTTATGATGTGTTCCTCAATTTCTATCATTTTGTGCATTTATTATTATTATTATCAATTTGATACTATTTCTATTAATTCCTTAGTTAATAAGTAATCTTATTCTTCCAAGTTGTGATAATAACCAAATCCTGTGGGAAGAGCAGCATCTAAGACTTAGATTTAGAAAACTGACCTGCCTTTATTAATGTTATATGAGGGGTTAATTGGAGAACCCCGGGACCTCCCAATATTGCTTTTATGCTGGTACTCTCAGCAAATTATTTTTCTTCTTAGAAATTCCAGGCCATCAGTCCTGAGCCATCCACCTCTCCTTCTTTTGACCATAAATCTGGACTGCGATTATGCCTATTCTTTCCCCCTTTCCTTCCCTCTCAGGGAAATGGCAGTCTGTGTCATGACTAATAACTTTTGCTAAGCTATTGATGCTTCCCCTCTATCTTCATTGCCAGATGTTGCTGTACCAATTATCCATCCCCTTCTCCATCCTTGTCCCACCATCCCTGTCCCCTTGAATCTTCAGAATTTCTTGTTATACTTATGCTTCCCTTCCTTGGACAAACCAGCTGAGACTGGCTTCCTGCCGTCTATAAAGAATTTCCTTGACCTTGTTACTCTTCAAGTTATCATTTTATCTCCCTTCATTTTCTTTGCAAAATTGCTTAAAAGAATGATAGCATTTTCATGGTGGAGAGCAGTGGCTTTAGAATTACAGGGCTTGGGTTCAAATCCTGCCTCTCTCATCAACTGGTGAGATGACATCACCTTTATGGCTTTTGATTGGGCACTCCCAGCTTTGTAACTAAATCTGAAAACAACACCCCTGGATCTCAGTTTCCTCATTGCTGCCTCTACTTTTTTACCCCCCACTTATTCATTAAGTCAACTCACTGGCTTCCAGTCACATCATTTTATTGAAACTAGCTCAGAAGTTACTGATTAGTAACACATTTGTTGGGCTTTTCTCAGGCTCCAGTCTTCTGGGTCTCTGCCACTGCATTGTGTGGTGTGCCAATGTAGGAATGTATCCTAGCTTTGAAGTTAGCAGACTTAGATTCAAATCCTTACTTTATTCTTGATTGCTTTTGGTACCATGGACAGATCACCTCAACTCTACTAGCCTTAGGTTTTGTTTTTGTTTTTTTCTCTATAAGATGAAGGGATGAAAGAAGGTATGATATATCCAAGGAATACAGGGCCTATTCAATATTAGTATAACAGCCAGCATAATTGACCATAAAGAAAACCAACAAAAAACATATGATTATCTCGATAGAGAAAAAAAAAACACTTTTGACAAAATAAAACACTCACTCCTATTACAAAGATTAGAAAGCAAAGGAATAAATGGAGTTTTCTTAAAAATGATAAGTAGTATTTATCTGAAATCACTAAGAAGCACAATCTGTAATGTGAATCAGCTAGAAGACTTCTAATAATGTCTGCGGGTGAAGCAAAGATGCCTATTACTACCACTATTTTTTCATATTTTACTAGAAATGCTAGCTAGAGCAATAAGAGAAGCAAAAGAAATTGAAGGAATTAGAATAGGCAATAAGGAAACAAAACTGTCACTTTGCAGATGATATGATG
Source organism: Antechinus flavipes (assembly GCF_016432865.1). Taxonomy (NCBI): domain Eukaryota; kingdom Metazoa; phylum Chordata; class Mammalia; order Dasyuromorphia; family Dasyuridae; genus Antechinus; species Antechinus flavipes. Next base: position 456,231,663 of record NC_067401.1, on the reverse strand, counting down.
ATATACTTAGAGAATGCTGGAGGATCAACTATAAAACTAGTTGAAATAAATAATACCTTTAAGAAAGCCGTAGGATAGACAATAAACCCACATAAATCACTAGCATTTCTATATATTACCAACAAAATCCAGCAGCCAGAGATAGAGAAATTCATTTAAAATAACTATAGACAATATAAAATACTTGTGACTCTACCTGTCAAGACAAACCCAGGAACTATATGAACACAATTAGAAAACACTGTTCACACAAATAAAGTCAGATCTAAGCAATTGGAAAAAATATCAATTGCTCTTGGATAGGCAGGGCAAATATAATAAAAATGACAATTCTGCCTAAATTAGTCTACTTTATTCAGTCTTTGCCAAAATACTAAAAATTATTGTCTAGTATTAGAAGAAATAGTAACTAAATTCACTTAGATAAACAAAAGCTCAACAATATTGAGGGAACTAATTTAAAAAAAAATGTGAAGGAAGGTGACCTCACAATACCATATCTCCAAGTGTGTTATAAAGAGCAAATATCAAAATAATCTGGTACTGGCTAAGAAATAAGAGTGATATATTAGATACACAAACCACAATAATAAATGACCACACTAATTTAGTGTTTTATAGACCTAAAGATGTAAGCTTTTGGAGCAAGAACTCACCATTTGACAAAAACTAGAAAAAGTAAGGGAGGAATTAGGCATAAACCAACATTTCACATTGCATATCAAAATGAGGTCAAAATGGATATATGATGTCTACATAAAGGGTAATACCATAAACAAATTAGAAGAGTATAAAATAGTTTCTAGTTCATCTCTCAGATCTATGGATAAGAGAAAAATTTAGGACCAATTGAAAGAAAGCATTATAAGATGCAATTGAATATATTTTTTAATTTAAAAGTTTTTGAACAAACAAAACTAATGCAACTAAGATTAGAAGGAAAGCAGAAAGCTGGGATTTTTTTTTTACAGCCAACTATCTCTGATAAAGACCTCATTTCTTAAATTTATAGAAAATTGAGTTAAGTTTATAAGAATACAAGCCATTCAGCAATTGACAAATGGGTAAAGATGATGAACAGGCATGTTTCACAAATCAAAGCTACCTATATAATATATAAAAATTCTTTAAATCATTATTAGTTAGAGAAATGCAGATTAAAACATTTCTGAGGTACCACCTCATATCCATCAGATTGGTTAAAATGACAGAAAAGGAACATGATAAATGTTGGAAGCAATGTGAGAAAATTGGGAAATAATGCATTGTTGGTAAAGTTGTAAACTGATCCAATCATTCTAGAGATCAATTTGGAACTATGCACAAAAAACTAGAAATTTGTTCATATCCTTTGATCTAGCAATACCACTACCAGGCCTGTATCCCAAAGAGAAAAAAACAAACAAACTAAAGGGAAAAGGATTTATTTGGGCAAGGGTATTTATAGCCACTGTTCTTTTTTTTTTCCTTAATGGTGGCAAAGAATTGGAAACTGAGGGGTTCCTATCAGTTGGGGAATGACTAAACAAGTTGTGGTCTATGATTATAATGGAATATTATTATTCTATAATAAATGATGATCAGGATGATTAAAAAAAACTTGGAAAGACTTACATGAAATAGGTAAGCAGAACTGGAGAACATTGTACACAGTAATAACAATATTTATACTGAATAGCTGTGAGTGACTTAGCTATTCTCAATAATACAATGATCTAGGACAATTTCAAAGGACTCATTATGAAAAATGCTGTCCTACTCTAGAGAAAGAATTGATGAAATCTGAATAGAAACTGAAGCATACTATTTTGCCCTCTCCTCCCCTCTTCTCTCTTCTTCTCTCTTCTCTCATCTTTCCTTTTGCTTCTTTTTCTTTCTTTTTTCCTTCCTTCTTCTCTCCTTCTTTCCTTCCCTCTTGCATACTTCTCTCCCTCTCTCCTTCCCTTCCCTTCCCTTCCTTCCTTCCTTCTTCCTTCCTTCCTTCCTTCCTTCCTTCCTTCCTTCCTTCCTTCCTTCCTTCCTTCCTTCCTTCCTTCCTTCCTTCCTTCTTTCCTTCCTTCCTTCCTTCCTTCCTCCCTCCCTCTCTCCCTCCCTCCCTCCCTTCCTTTTTCTCTTCCTGTTTAAATTTACTTTTGTAAAATGACTAAAATGGAAATGTATTTTACCTTATTTCACATGTAAACCTATATTAGATTACTTCCTATGTCACTGAGGGGGGAGGAGAGGGAGGGAGAGAATTTTGAAGTAAATTTTTAGAAAATTGAATGTAGAACATTGTTTTTTACATATAATTGGAGAAAAATAAAATTTTATAAAAAAGATAAAGGGATAGATACATCTTTTAAGAAGAGGAATGGGAGTGTAATAGATTATTCAGGGGGTCATTTGGGAAAATCATAATAATAGTTAATATTTATAAAATGCTTTCAGGAATACCAAGCATTCTAAAAATTTCTCATTTTATCTTCACAACAACCCTGGGAGGCCGATGCTACTATTACCCCCATTTTACAGGTGAGGAAATTCACACTGAGAGAATTCTTCCTGACTTTGAGTCCAATGGAGTTACATTTTATAAAGACAATTCTCTTCCAGGTTTGGGAACAGAGTGGGTTTGGACTGGCCTGGGGGTGGAGGGGCGGGGTTGGAATGGCCACCATGGAGGCAGCATCCCACTGATGGCTCAGCAGCTTAAGAAACTGATCAGAAATTCTGGACCAGCCAATGGAGCCAGCCATAATGGGACCATCCTTTAAGAACTCCAGAAAAGTAGCAGGAGGTTTAAATCTCCCCTGACATTATCTCCTTATTCCTGGCATGCTAACAGGAACTGCGAAAATATGTTTTCTTGCCATCCCTTTAACTGTTTCTTTATCCTGATTTGTTTTCTCTCCACAAAAGTTTATGCTTAGTTCTAAATACTCATTGTCTATACAGTGGTTGCATTAAGGGATTATAGATATGGGTAAACTGGTGGCTATTTGAATACATAGAAATTAATTAGAACAGAATGCGCCTCAGTTTAGTCAGTCAGGAGCTCCATGGCTTATTAATTTTTGGCTCATAATTTGTACATTTGTACAATTTGCCCCTGGACTGAGATATGATTGGAAACTAACCAAGTGCCTGCAGTTAAGCATTTTAAGACCTGATGAAAAAGAGAATGGGGTAGGATGACTAAAGGAAGACTTTGTCCAAAGTCAAGCCCTCTGGGGAAGGGGTGTGTGGCCCCAAAGCTGTTCTGCCTTTTTTTTTTTTTGGGAGGGAGGGTTCCTTCAGTCCAGATCTGACCCCACGGTGACAACTGTCCTTAAATAGATCATTGGTTCAGAGTCAGAAAGAGCAGCTAAGCTCCCAGCCACCTCCTCAGTGGGTTTCAGAGATCATTGGTCCAGTCCAGTCTTCATCATTGCCCACATTTTATAAACAAGGAAGTTGAAGCTCATTAAGAATAAGTTGCTTACGTTCACGCAGGTAATGGTAGAGGGTTATAGTAAAGGGAAGGCTCTGAATTCAAATCCATGTCCTCAAAGTCTGCATCCTTTCCATTTTAACCTACTGTGAATGGCTACATAGGGTCCGGGGGATTGAGGAAAAGATATAAGGTGAGGATTTTGGATTTCAGTCGAGTAGCAGAAAGAAACAAGCTTTTATTGAATGCCTATTTAGGTACTAGGCTATGCTAAGCAACTTACAGATGTTTTCTCTGATCCTCTAGTAAATATGGGAAACAGGGAGTATTATTCCCATTGTACAGAGGAGGAAGCAGAAGGAGGAGAGTGTTAGGTGACTCCTCCAGGATCTCATGTCAGTGTATGAGACTGGATTTGAAGTCAGGTCTTCCACATTCTGTGACCAGGACTCTATCCATTACTCTACTCTGACTTCTGGTTGGAATGGAAGCCGACATCTTTTGAGTTGAGGAATGAGGAGGTGGGGACGAAGTAAAGATGTCTCTGCATCTCTAGACCATTCATAGGAGCATCCCTGGGAGATGGCAAGCCCTTCCGAGCCTAATCTGGTTCAGTGCCTTTTTTTGGCAGATGAGGAAGAGGACATCTAGTGAGTTTAACCACTTGTCTAAGGTCTACTTGTGGTAGGTGGTAGAGCTTGGATCCAGAGCATCAGGGAATAATGGACTAATTCCTGGGAGGGATAACAGAGACAATCCAGATGACCTCCAGAAAGGTCAATACCTCCATGTATACATGAGGAAAACAAAGTTAAGGGAGAGGGACATATATAAATCTAGACTTATGTGGTTCATGGGGTAATAGCTTAAGATCTAGAAGGGACTGCAGGGCCATCTAGTCCAATCCCTTTATTTCAGAGAGGAGGAAACAGGGTCACCCAAATCTCCCTTTTTTGATTGGAGACAATTTGAAGACCCTCATCATGTGTCACTGACCTCACTATCCCCTGCCTTCAGCCCAGTACCTTGCACGGAGTAGGTTCTTTATAAATATTGGTTAAATGCACGAGTTTTAATTAACATTCTGAAATTTTCTTTTTATCTCTTAGGACTGTAGGGGAGAACATTTATTTAAAATTTTAATGCCTTTGTGTTTGAAAATGGCCACTGAGGGAGTTAACTAGAGCTTTATGCTTTCTGTAAAAATGGGAAAATTGTAAATCATCTTCACCATAAAATCTACTCTGCATCATTGATGAAAATTTTGGAAAATTCATGAAAAACCCGGAAGCTCCAAAGGGTCTTGGAAAAGAGTTTGACAATAGGAATTAAGGAAATTGCAGATGCTTGCTTGATCAAGTTGATCAATACATAAATCTCCCCTTTGGCCCTGGTTGTTGGCAAAGGGGTAGTCTATTCCTTCCTAGTACCATAGAACCTATAGCAGCTCACTGTCTAAGGGGAGCAATCTGCTTCTTTTTACACTAGCTCAGTCCCTAAATATTCTCCCCATTTGGGTGTTTGATAGAAGTCAAATGACTTATTGATAGTCATACCATCAGTAAATAGTGGATGCAAGACCAGGTCTTACTTCCACCTCCAATGCTACAGGAATGGACTCTCTGGCGCACCCCAAACTCTTAGAAAATGCCTTAATGTGTGCAAAGTACTTTGCCTACAACGTCCCTTTGGTGGAAGCGGTTCAAATGTTACTATTCCCATTATCCAGATGAGGAAAATGAGGCTTTAAGAAGTTAAGCTCCTTATTGAAGGGCTATTGTTTCATGGAAGTGAAAAGGACAGTCATTCATTATGACTGCATGGCCTTGGCAAAAAATTACTCAGTCTCTATCTAAGTTATAGAGGTGCTGACTCAAAATTTATAAAGTGCTATCTCAGCTGATCTTCCACAAGTCTATGAGGCAGATACTTTTATTTTATTTTATATTATTATTATTATTTTTTTTTGCTGAGGGAGTTGGGTTTAAGTGACTTGCCCAGGGTCACACAGCTAGGAAGTGTTAGTGTCTGAGGCCAGATTTGAACTCAGGTCCTCCTGACTTCAGGGCTGGGGCTCTATCCACTGCGCCCCCTAGCTACCCTGGCAGATTATTTTATTAATTCTAGTTTACAAACGAGGAAACTGAGGTAGTCAGAGACTGTGACTTATCTAGAGTCACAAAGCTAACAAACATCTGAAGTTAAATTTGAGCTCAGGCCCAGTGCTCTATGCATTTGGGGCCTCCTCTAGCTAACTAGGGGGATTTTCTTTATTTGGGAGTTCCCTCTATTAAGGAAATTGCAGATCTATTCCTTATTTTCCCCCAAAGAAACAAGGACCTTCAAGAGGGAGAAGGACTTAACAAGTGGGGGTGTTGGAGGAAGCGTGGGGGTCCTGTGGCATCCAGGTGAGGACGGAGCGCATCCCCCCACCCGGGCAAAGGCATGAGGGCTGGAGAAGTCGGGAGCTCTGGCTGAAGCTGCCCCGGTCCTCCCTGGCAGCACCGGCTCCTCCTCTCCCTCGGTGGCAGCGAGCATTTTGTTGGGCGCCTCCGTGATTTACTGACATCTCTTTTCCGTGTCCTGTTTATTTTGGGCACAAGGCTTCTCCCCTAGACTGTCATTTCCTTTGTCACTTCTCTGTGGGTGGGCCGGTGACTCATTCCCTCTCTCCCTCTCTCGGTAGCTAGCCAGCTTTTGCTTCCTTTTTCGAGGTGAGAGTCCCGGGGGGCTCCGAGATGTTAATTAACTTGGCCCAAGTTATCTGTGGGGAGCCTGCTCTTGGAGCAGGGGGTCTCTCTCCCCACCCTCCTCCTCCAGGACAGGCCGGGGTTTATTGGGACAGTCAGATCTGGGCTTTACAAAGATTAATTTAGCAGCTGAGTGGAGGATGGACCGAACTGGGGAAAAGCCAGGAGGGCAGCTCTGTCCCGGAGGTCCCGGCGTGATGGGGAAGGCCCAAGGGCAATGGCGGAGGAGAGAAGGGGGGATAGAAAAGAGGTATCAGAAGGGTAGAATCAACACGACTTGTCTGGAGGGTGAGAGAGAGGGGGGGGGGGGAAGAAGAACTGGGAGGCTACTGATGTCCTCGAAGGTCACAGAAGCTTGGAAGGGAGGAGGGTTTGAAAAACAAAGAACAAATCCCACTCTGGACCTGTCTTTGGGAATCCCGATTGGGATCTAATAGCAAGTTGGCCCGGTGAATTGGGAGGTCAGGAGAGAGGAGAAGTTCAGAGGTCGGTCCAGAATCATCAGTGTGGAAATGGTCTTTGAGTCCGTAAGAGCCAGAGAGATCACCAAGCAAAACAGTGGAGGAGAATGGGGTCCAGACAGAAACCTGGGGGCTCCTCCACATTGAGCAGGTGTGACCTGGATGAAGATCCAGCAAAGGGGCCGAGAAGGAGCCATCAGAGGGGTTGGAAGGAGGCTCAGAACAGGGGGTGGTCACAGGGACTAGAGAGGAGTAGATGGCGGCTAAAAGGCCCAAGGCTACAAAGGGCTCCAGGAGAAGAGCCTGGGCTGGGCCACTAAGAGCAGGATTGCTGAAGGTCCTTCTGAATGCTGAAGTCAGAGGCGTAGCCTGGAGAAGGTAAGAAGATAGCGAGAGGGAAGGACCCAGGGCTCTATTGTAGAGCAGGCCCTCTCAGGCCCCAGAAGCGAGGAGAGGTACGGGATGATGGCTAAGGATGAAGTGAGGATGGGGGAGACACGTTTATGGGCCCAGGGAAGAGAGGGAGAATGGACAAGGCGACATTTTGCCGGAGGAGGCGCCATGGAAGGGGAGCACTTGTGCAGGGAGAGGAGTTCACCTCGGCAAGAAGCCCCAGTGCATCATGTGGGACAGGGCTGAGGGAGCGAGTGACGGAAAGCGCTGGGGTGACGAGATGAGGAGGAGGGGAGAACAGGGAGCTTTCGGAGAATGGCTTCATTTTTTCTCAATGAAACACGAGTCAAGGTTTTCATGTGAGAGTATCCAGGGAGAGAGCCGCGAGAACCCTGAGGAGGGATGGGAAGCTAAAGAAGAAGCTGCTGGGGGAGGGGGAGCCAGTCAGGGAGGGAGCTGTGGGATGCTGCGTCCCAATAAGGGCCCCGGGGAGATTAGCTAATATTCCAATAGGATCATTTGATTCCAGTAGCTCATATCTCAGTACTTCTGCTCTAGCAGAAATAAGCTTTGAAACTGAAGACATGGAAATGGCCAATGGATGGAGCACTAAAGTGACCAGGAAGACACAAATTCAAATCCTGTCACTTAGTACTGTGTGATCCTGCAGATGGCTAAACCTCTCTGTTTCACTTTCCCCATCTATAAAATGGGCATAATTGCAGCATTGAACTCACAGGGCTGATATGAAGATCAGAGATATGACGCGTATAAATCCCAAAGTGCTGGATAATGTGGGCTCGAAACATCCCAGAATGGGAGGAGATCTCGGCCCCAAAGGGCCTTTCTGTAGACCTGCTGATGAGCAACCATCCCACCTCCACTTGGGGCTCTGATCTCCGGTACCTGTGAATTCTGATTTTGTTCTCCCTTCTTTTGGTTTCGGGGGCCTCTGAGTTCACCAGTAGAAGCCGCCAGATGGGACAAACTGGGTATTTTGCTTGGGGGGGGAGCCAAGAGGAGAATTATTGAAATATTTGCAAAAGTAAGCTGTGCACCGGATGTTTTCTGTTTAAAACCGTTTTCACTTTATCATAACAGATGTGTGTGTGTATGTGTGTGAGATTAGCAGAGAACTGAGGACCCAATTTATCCACTAGGTGTCACCCTTGGACTTCCTGATCACCTGTCTAATCTTTTCCCTTGGAATAGACCATGAATATTCAGGAGGAAAAGTACTGAGATGTATAGAAAAGCAGGTGTAGCAAATATGTGGTGAGGAGATATTTAATGGCTGATGGATTCAATATTCCATCTACTGAGCAAACAACTGTATATAAAAACTCCATCTGTAGCTTTTAAAAAAATCTATGACGACTAAAAAAAAAAATCAATTTACCTTAAAACACCAGAATTCTTGTGTGTGTGTGTGTGTGTGTGTGTGTGTGTGTGTGTGGAAGAAATAGCTTAATACAATTAAGAGGCAAAATGGATTAAAATCAGTGACAAAAGTGCAAATATTTGAGTAACTTCTGGGTGTCGTTTGTGTCAAGTTAAACAGTGATAATAAAGCCCCTTCATCTCTGGGAATCCAGCCTTTGTCATACTGTTACAGGTTATGTTCTGTGTGAGTATGAGTGTGTGTCTCTGTGTATCTGTGTATCTGTGTGTGTGTGTGTGTGTGTGTGAGAGAGAGAGAGAGAAAGAGTGAGTGTGTGTGTGTGTGTGTGTGTGTGTGTGTGTGTGTGTGGGTGTGTGTCTTTTTGTGTGTTGCATTGGAGCCTGGTTTTTCTTTCCTTACCTGGAATACATCTCCTTCTCACCTTTTTTAGAATCTGTCATCTCCTTTAAGACTCAAGTTCTCTCTTCAGCTTGAGATCTTTCTTGATTCCCGCCCCCCCCACCGCCCCCAGCCTCTAGTACCTTTCTGCACAAACCAGCTTGTATTTAATGTGTATGTAACTATGCATACATACAGATGCGTGCATGTGAATATGGGTGGATGGATGTGTATAGAGAGACCTCGTTCTAGAACTATATATACATACATCTATATATCCCTTTATGGGTAGATATTTATATGTTAATATGGACACGTGGACATATTTAGAAGTATATCCACAAATACACACACATGTACATTATCTATAATCTATATCACACTTCTCAAGGAAGCTATTATTTCACATGTACACATAGACACATGCAAACACACATGATACATAAACATATATACATTTATGTAATATACATAATACATAAACACATACATAATATACACAATTACATAATGTAATACACATGTGTATATATTTATAGATGTAATATTTCATTTATAGCATGCATCTCTCAAGGAATATTTCTTCCATATGTACAATGCACATGTGAACACACACATGCACAAATATAATACACATATGTATATGTTTATACATATGTCATATAGGTGTAAATGAGTGTGTTGTTCCTAATAGAATGTAAGCTCCTTGAAAACAACTTTATCTTTTATTTCACTTATACTTTTGTGTTCCTATTACTTAAAAAAAGTGTGTGGTGCATAATCAATGGTTAGGACACATTTGCTGATTGATTGACTATTGAATATTCCTTTGAAATATAATGATATTATTTCTGCTAAGGATTCGTTAACCATGTGATCTCAGGGATATCAAACTACCTGAGTCTCAGTTTCCTCATCTTTAAAATGGAAAGATAACCTAGGTGATCCCCGAGGGAGGTAATACGGTCCAATAGAAAGAACAATGAAGTTAGAACTGGGGGGCCTGAGTTCAAATCCTCTTTCTGCCTCTTGCTACTTGTGTAGCTTTGAAAAAGTCTCTTCATCCATCTGGACCTCAGTTTCCTCACTTGTAAAAAGAGAGATTTGGAGTCAGTGGCCTCTAAGTCTCTTTATGATCATACAATTCCTTCCATCTCTAGTCTTACATTCCCAAGTATACAGTTGGAGCAAAGAGAAGTAGCTAATTATGATGAGTCTGATGGCTGAGCTGTATCTTTCAGGCCCAAGTAAGTCCAGAGAGTGAGGCGAGAGCTCTAGCTTCAGTCTTTAAACTTCCCATCTCTGGATGATTGCAGTATTCTGTGGTCTGGCTGTGCTGGACAGCCAATTTTGTGTCAAACAGAAAAGGATTTTAATAAGAGGGAGGTCAGACACCTGTATCTCCCCAAGGGCAGAACACGCTGGGACTTGGGGAGAGACAGCCTTTGGCCACTCTCTCTGAGTATTATATGTGAACTTGTTCCTGTTATTAGCGCCCTGCTGTGATCTCTAGAAGGTGGAAGATTTCCTGCTTCCAAAAGGTCACCAGCCACCAACCCACTAATCTAGTTATCAGCACCTCTAATCCAAGGGACAGCAACTCTCAAGAGAACAAGTATGGGGTGAGACAAAATGAGCTCTCACACTCTCCCTCCCTCCCTCCTTTATTTCTTCCCTCCCTCCTGTATCTCTGTCTCTTTCTCTGTCTTTGTCTCTGTGTCTGTGTCTGTGTCTGTGTCTGTCTGTCTGTCTGTTTCTCTCTCTCACTCCTTCTCCTCCCCTCCCTCCCATGTAGATATGACTAGATCCCTGGCAGAAGGGGTATATGTATGTGTGGGGGTTCAACAGTCTCTGTCTCCCCGAGAAGCTAAGATTTCTCCTAAATCTGCATGATTTTCACCTCTTCTCCAAGCTGGGAACAATATTCCAGGAACAGCAGTTATTGGGAAACCAACTAGATACAGTGATGAAAGGAAACTCCAGGAATCTTCAAGGGTATCACTGTCAAACACAATACCTGGCATACAGTAGGTGCTTAATAAATGTGTACTGCCTCTTATTGACCAGCTCCAGGAGAAACCAGGAGAGAGCTCCCCCCAGAGGAAATTTCAGGAATAAAGAGTGGAGAGTGAGCCCTTCTGTAGCACGCTATCTCTGTGTTGGAGCCTGCTTTCCTCATGGAATCTATGTCTAATTGTGAGCCAGTGGGTTTCTTTGCTTTTTTTTTGGGGGGGATATTAGTTCTGTAACAACTGCCCATACCATACCTGCTGAGTAAATTTGAAAAGCTTTTTAAAAGCTCATTAGTTGTAGTGAGCTAATTAATCATCAAAGAAGGGCCAGAAGACTGGGGCTTCTAAGCAGCAGTGCTAGAAAGCTCCCAGCCCCTGGGGCTGACTCGTAGAACCCCAGAGTACAGTCCAGCTCCCTCCTGGGCCCCCACTTTGCAGTCCTCAAACCCAGCAAGAAAGGATCCTAATGTTGACTTCATTTCTTAGGTCTTGGTTTCCTTTTTGAGAATAAGATTAAAGAAAAATTGCAATCATTTAACAGCCCTAGCTCACTCAGGCTTTAGGTTCTGCTACTTATTCCCTTTGTGACTTAGAAACTGGAATATTTGAATAGCCCCTTGCTAACTGTGTGATCCTGGCCAAGTCACAACCTGTTTTGGACTTAGTTTCCCCATCTGGAAAACGTGAATGTTGGATTCGGTGCCCCGGGAGGACCTCTCAGCTCCAAATCGATGATTTTATTCTTTCCTGGCATCTTTGGGTCCTCACCTACAAATTGAGGGAGTTAGATTAGCTGGCCTGAAGTTCCTTCTAGTTAGGAATAATCGCTCCAATGATTCTAATATGAAAAGATCATGACCTAGTGATTAGTGTTCAGACAAACTTCAGTTGCAGGTGAGATCGAGGCAGGGAGATGGGGCTGAGCCAGCCTCCCTCCTCTGTTCCCTTGACTCATCTCACACTTGCAGAGATTAGGAAGGCGATGAATGGCCCTGGAACTGAATCTATGGTTTGGTCAGAATGGGCACTCCCTCCACCAATGCAGATCACAGCCCTTTATAATCAACAAGCATATATTAAGCACCTACCCTGTGACAGGCAGCAACAATAATAGCATTTACAGAGCACTTTGCAATTTACAGAGAGTTTTATAAATAGTATCTCAGTTTATTCTCATCATAACCATGGCAGGTAGAGCTATCATTATCCCCATTTCACAGATGAGGAAAATGAAGTGATTAAAAATAAAATGATTTAACTGAGACTACAGAAATAGCAAATATCTGAGGCCAAATTTGAACTCAGTTCTTTCCACTTCCAGGTCTAGTTCTCTAGTTATGGGATTGCCTTGGTGTCATATCTTAAAAGGCAGAAATAAACCAGCCACTGACCTTAATGGCCTTAAGTTCTAAGAAGAGAGAAAACTCCTACACATAGGAGTATATGCAGAACATACAGGACTTGAATACAAGGTAACCTTTGAAGGGAAGGCGCTTGTTCATAGTGACCTAGAAAGAGATCAGTAAGAATCTTGTGTAGACAACAAAGTTTCAGCTATATTTATAATTCATAGACATAAAAATTCAGAAAGAATATGTGACTTTGGTCACCGAGTTTATAAACTTGTGCTCTCCAATAACAACAACTTTAAGATGATTTATCATTCTTAAAAAGCTAGACAATATTAGCCATTATTTATTATCAAAACTCAAAGATGGAACTTGTCAGTAGAGAATTAGAAATCTGACTTTGGTTGCATTAACAACCATCTTTCTGAAGGAGTTATATGTCCTAGCCATGTGGTGATGACATCAGCAGAGCAGTCGCTAGCTTGGATCACTGGATAAAAGAGAACATGATAAAATGACTACACTAAAATGGCAAGCAAAGGTGGGCTCCATCTCAGAAAGATGCAGACGATTTATTGTACTTTAATCTAATTTCCTACTCAGTACAGAGTTCAGAAAATCCCCTTCTTTTGACATTCCTCCTGAAGAGATGAGAATATACTTCTATTTTAAAATACTGTTTAAAACTGTTGTGATCCAAAACCCATGTGTACTCCTCCCTGCTCCCTGGCAATGGCTAGATACATCATCTCTCATCTCTTCCTACTCTACCCCTAAAATTCATGTGTTTCCAGTTTAGATCTTCTAAATTTTCTACACTGGGTCAAAGTTTTTTGCCTGCAAATTATTTATGATTTTACAACATGGATATGGATAAGGATTTACAAAGTAATAAAAATATAAAGAGGGAGAGTACACTAATATCTGGAAGGATCAAGAAAAATATTTAAGATCAATGAACAGAATTGTGGATTATACTGTATTTCTTCTACATTTTTCTGATATTATGATATATCATGTAATAATATAATATACATTAGTTAAGAAGAACTAGATTTGAATCCTGACTTGACTGTTTAATGCTGTACTTGGAGTGAGGAAGACATAAAGTTCGTTTTCTGCCCTGGCACCGATAGAGCTCAAACACTTGTAATACCATCTATTCAAAATTATTACTGGGCTCATCTGAAAACCATTTAAGAATAAAATACAGAGTCAATGTCAATTATTATTGTTGTTGTTATGAATTATTTCATTATAAAAATTATTCTCCTATTGTCTGATAGACTTCATCTGAAAATAGTTGTGTCAAATTACAGTCCAGCTATCATTCTTTTGTATTAGTATTCTGAAAACTTCTGTATGATTGGAGAAAATTGCTGTTTTTTAAGGCAAAATAAGTATTAGGCTATCAGCTCACCTTCAGTGAGCTCATTCATAACATCTTTAGAATAGCCCAGTAGAAAATACGGCAGCAAGGATAATCTAGACCTTCTCCTGTTGCCATGTGATTTCGGTAGGTCTTTATATTTTTAAATGTTTGCTAGGTCTATATATCTTGAAAGCTTTTCATTCCATGTTACTTGGAAGTTATATTTATTTGGGATAGCATCATCTGTTAAAAATATTGGTCTTAAGTTTTTACGGATCAACGTTACATCTGAGGGATTGTGGGTATTGATATTGCCTGTGATAACAACCTGGTTCCAATACTATTTATCAGTTGCTTTTTCCATGATACTTTAAGATCTGTATGAAAATTTGTTATGTATCAGTTTATGACAAACAGGGAACTTTTCACAATTTTAGTCATCAGGTTAAAATTTGCTGGTTATTTTGTGAATGCTTATTTTATTTTATTTTATTTTTTGCAACTTTAGTGATGTGTTGTATAGTTTCTAACTTTTTTTGCACGATCTATATGGATCACTAAGTCTTTTATTTGTGGTGGCTATTGCCAGTTCCTAAATTGTCACCATAAATCCCTCTATAATAAATATGCACAGCTCAGATATTTCCATTTGTTGTCTTTGAAGTCATCCTCATCCTCATCCTCATCATCTCCTTTCCTCCTTTCTCCTCCCATATATACCTTTCTTTCTCCACCTCCTTTCTTGTTCAGACAAGGGGCTCTCATTAGGTTCCATCCAGGTTCAGCTCTCTATCCATGGGCCACCTAGCCACCTTAGGGTGATGGGGACTGTACTATGTAAATATTGAAATAAGTTTTTGGTTCAGATACTTTCTACATATTTTCCAGTATTTTTATGCAATTCTAATATCCTGTCAATGCTAAGTATAAGGAGGGGCAGGAACCATCTACCATAAAATAGAGGAATGCCATCCAAGTGACAAAGATGAGGACTTTGGGCATCCTGAGACACTGTGGCAGTTGTGAGGTCTCTAAGAAACCCTGAAGTTAAGACTGTGCTCTGTTGGAATCTTTACAAACTGTTAAGTCATTAGAGGTTGTTTGGGGTAATTGCACCTACCCAAACTGACTACGCAGGAGTCACTCCAAATGATGTACAGAAAGAATTTATTAGAATCTTGAGAAGCGGACCGTCCTGGCCTGTGGGCCCAAAAGGACAGCAAAGATACCCACAGGAGGAGAGTCATTCACGTGAAGATGCTTACAACTTTTATACATTTCAGACAAAGAAGCCCCAAAATCCCACCCTTTACAGGCTGTGATTGGTTACATAAACCTTTATCTCCCTATTGGGTCAGTGGAATGCAGTGAAAAAGTGACATACAGCTTCGGCCACTTAATTCCTTCTTTGGACTGGAATGCAGTCCAGGTCTCATCTAAAATCACGTGACTGGGGCCTATAGGCCTGATCTACTTTAGTTAACTGTCTCTAATCAATATGTGCTTAATCTGTAAGTTCTTCACCTTTCCACACAAGTTGATAGAGACAATAATTATCTAATTTAGCATGGTTCAGTATCACTGATCTGATCTTACAAGGAGATGTGATGGGCCAGAAGAAACAAGGTACTAAGTGGAAACAACGCTTGTGTTCACACCTTTAGAGAGCTCATATAAGCAAGAAGTATTTAAGTACTCATTGGAGTTCCCAAGTATGGGAGATTCACAAAACTTGCTATTGTATGTAGATTGCCACCTGGTATCAGTCTTTGCCACCTAGTATCACTCTGCTTCAATCACAATACAGGTTGTCTCAGCCCCTGACTTCTCAGGAAGGCTGAGATCCCTTAGGGGAGATGGGGAGCCGAACCAGACATTGTTAGCAGGTTCCCTCTGGGCTGAATGGTCATACCTTACCCAGAATTCCCCCTCTATCTGTGACCCTCTATATCTCTCCCTTTCTTTTGTTTTAATTAAAGCAGATGATTAAATCTATCATATGGGAGGAATCACATAGGTAAATTGTAATATCATAGAAGCTAGTAGTAATACAACAATATGAATAAACAAAATACTATCAAGATTTCCATGAGTCCCAGAAGGAAGGTATAAAAAATAACTATCAATTTACAACCATATATATATATATCTCCTTCAATAGCCAAGGGACAGTCCAAAAGCAATCTATTGTCCATCACTTCATGTGTCAGGGAATCCAAGGATTCCTGCAGGTTTCGAAGTCCTGCATTAATTGTTAGCAGGTTCCCTCTGGGCTGAATGGTCTTATACCTTACTCAGAATTCCCCCACTATCTGTGACTCTCTATAGTGCTCTGATGATACTATTGATTGGGCAAATACTCCAGTCAAAATAAAATTAGGAGGATCCCTTTTGGAACTATTGTCTATTCAACTGTGCTGGAAATATAGGCTGACTGGTCATTAATAAATATGGAATCTGTCTTCTTTCCACTGGGCTTTGACTTCAGGATGTCAATTAGTTCCTTAAGATACTTGCATATGTTATGCTTTTTCTTTGACTATTTCCTTAATAGTTTTGTGCTTTCTAAGGAGACTATCACCTTCAACCATTTGGACCATTTAATGTTATATTATTCCATTCGTCTACAGTCAATTTGAGTCACTTTAGTTTTCCTATATACATTTTCCCGAGGTCTGAAAGATCAGTGCTCTAATGTCACATAAGGTGATCCCCCACGATGCAATAGTGCATTTTTGGCAATCTCGGCTGGCAGGGAGAAAGAACTCTGGGATTATGGTAAGAGCCTAGGTATAAATCCTGCTTCTTCCATTTATTTGTGTGAGTTTAGGGAAATTATAAAATCTTTCTGGGGCTCAGTTTCCTCATTTATAAAAAAAGAAGGAAATTGATGAGATGGCTTCTCATGTCCTTTATCTTTAAATATGAAATGATGAAGCTCTGAAAATATGAAAAGCTCTCCATGCTGGAATTTTTGTTTTCTTGTTGTTATTTTTGCATTTTCATTTTTGGGGTATTTACTCTGATATGTTTCTGGTTTTATTGGTGTTTCATTTGCTATTAACATGAGAGTAATCTGCATACCTTTTAATCCTGGATTAGTCCTTTTTACTTTATTTTCCCCACAGACAGCTTGTCAAAGCTTCAAAAATATTAACTCTGGATGGATTTCTATACAGGCTGTCTGAGTATCTGTGGTAATAAAATGTGAATATCTTCTAACAATATTGAGACTTTCTATTTGGAATTAAAAGGAAGAAGGGCAGTCTTAAAGATATTTGCATTTTTCTTTAAACCTAGCTTTCCAAAAAATATTAAACTTAACTTATAATCATTTATCATCTTTGGGCTGCTTTTTAGAAACTGTTCTTTTAGTTCCAATAATAAGAAATATTTCCATTAAGATCTCTCTCTCTCTCTTTCTCTCTCTCTCCTCTTATCTCCCCCTCTCTTTCTGTCTCAACAGAAGATACAGCTCCGTGCTATGGTAACTACCAACCAAGGTGTTGTTTTTAAGCCTTATGATAGGTAAGGTTGGAAGGAAAATACAAGGACTTTCAGTATATGTGCATCAGTATGTATGTGTGTGTGTATCTGAACTGTGCAAAGATGCTGCTGATTCACTGTTGATTTAAAAAAAAATCATGCTAGGTCTTAAGCAATATAGTATTATATATATATATGTGTGTGTGTGTGTGTGTGTGTGTGTGTGTATCCCTAGAGATTAATTTTTTCAACTAACAGAGATCTGAAATCTCTTACTTCTTGAAAAAAGATGGGTCTTTTGTCTCTTTTTTCATGCCCAGTGCTTAATACAGTGTCTTGTAAATAGTAGGTGCTTAATAAGTGTTTACTGATCAATAGCTCAGATCCCAGGTAGGAAACAAACCGGATACTGAAATATCACTGCTTGAAAAAAATACACAGCACATTCCAAAAGCCAATTGTTGAGGTTCAGAAGCCATCGTGAACATCCTAGGAGTGAACGGTTGTTGGCACAACATCTCAGTACAAATATGGCAACGAAAGGAGGGCTTCCACTTTGTCATAAAGGAAAACTATCAATAGAATGAAAGTTAGCTCTAACTTTTAATAACACTTCCTATGAAGGATTTTTTACTGAATGTTTATTGTTACCTTTGAAGGTGACAAACCATAGTCCATCTTAGATCTTTTCATTCACTTCAAGTCAGTACACATCCATGTGAACATCTATGTGCCAGTCCCTGTGCTATGTGCTGGAGATTCAAAGACAAAAATCAAAGCATTGCCCACTCTTGGGGAGCTTACGTTCTGCTATATGATGCAAAGGAAGTAAACACAAATATATACAAGTACATGGAGAAGAAATTTAAAAGGCAATTATTTTGTTTTGTTAAAAGGACAGTAACATTGGGAGAATAGGGCTTCAAAGGGAATTGTCAGGCTTGTCTGAAAAACAGTCTGGGATGGGAGTGGAGGGGGGGGTAATGGACAATCTTTGGATTCCAGAAGAACTGGACTGAAATCCTGGTTCTGACATGTTTATCTTGGGATCCATTCATTCTCAGTGTCCTGGGAAACTCCCTAATGTTATAAGTTTCAAAAGACATCATTAATCTGCCTTAATGGAGGAAAGTTTCCAGTAGCTCAGAGATCACAGGTTTAGATGTAGTGTGTAAAGACATCTCTGAGGTTACCTAGACCAAACTCTGTTTTTAATAGAAGGGGAAACTGAGGCTCAAAGTTCATGAGATCTTAACCAAGGGTTGGCAGGACCATTATAAGTGATCTAAAACAGCCCCTTCATTGCACACATGAGAAAAACTGAGACTAAGTGACCCAGGGTCACATAGAAAAAAAATTCTCTCTCTCTTTGTAAGAGGGAGGCATAATTTGAATCTGGGTTCTTGGACCCAGGTCTATATCACCTGCATCATGCTGCCTCATTAAATCTGTATAATAATACTCAGAACAATTTGTTTCCATATCAATCATTCTACTCTAAAGCTTTAGTGGGAGAGATGATTGTCAGGAAGTTCATCTCTTGAGCACTTTCATCCTTCAGTGAAAATGTAAAGTTTCTCACTGTGAGCTAACTCACTACCCCATCTTAGTTTTTTTTTTTTTTTTGTCTTTTTAAACCATGAAAATACTCATTTCTAGTGTAACCTTCATGTCAGTCACATGTTTTTATTCTTGGAAAGCTTCTTCTAAGATCTCTGCCCTCCTTTCTTATTTTTATAAAAGACAGAGGAATCCTTCTTAAATATTTGAGATTTTTTTTATATGGCCACTACCGATTTTTCAGTTTATCTGGAAACTTATTATTTTATTTTTGGTCTATGGGTAATTGAGAGTTGTTTCACTATTTTCACTATTATATATATATGTGTATATATATATATATATATATATACATACATACATATATACTTATTATATGTTCAGTATTATTAATATTTCACTGTTACATATTATTATTACATTTAATTATATTGTTAGTACTATTATGTTAAGACCTTATTTGACTATTTAAAAACTCCTC
Organism: Antechinus flavipes; assembly: GCF_016432865.1. Lineage (NCBI taxonomy): Eukaryota > Metazoa > Chordata > Mammalia > Dasyuromorphia > Dasyuridae > Antechinus > Antechinus flavipes. The sequence continues at coordinate 456,212,607 of NC_067401.1, read as the reverse complement.
ACTTTTCTGTATATATTTACTTCAACCAAAATAATATATCAAAGAAGACTGAATGCAGTAGAAGCAGATATGAGAATTTGCTTTGCTTTCTATTAAGTCAAACACTAAAGAATTTTACAAAAAATGTAAAATAAAATCACTTTTCTTGTTAATGATGTTTGTCTTAAAAATCACTTTTTAAAAAAGTATTTTTTATATTAACACAAAATGAGTTTATTATCGTTATTCAAATGTCTTTATAAGTAAGCATTTTTAATGTTTAGTTAAGTAGTGTTAGTTTAGTTTAGTTGCTAAATATAAAGAAAAACTCTTTGGGATACTCGGGAATTATTAACAACTTGAAGATGTCCCAATATCACAAAGTCTGGGAACGGCTGCTCAAAGGCGTGACTTTCTGCAATGAGGTGGAGGAAGGATATGAAGGAAATAGGGGTTATATGAAAACAGGAGATATCAATAAAAAAGAAAGGAAAAAAGAAGTTATATTCACATGAGTATATTTTAAAGTTAGAAATTGGCATGGGAGCATGCAGCATAGAGGGAAGTTTTGAACTGGATCTCACAGACCTCTAAAAAGTCTGTGGAGAGATTTAGGGAATCTTTGAAGTAGGAAATTTCCTTATCATTGGTTTTCTTCACCATCTTCAATACCTTATTTTTAGAAGTGGAGTTCTGAGGTCTTTAGTCTTCAGCAGTCCACCAAAGGGATCCATGACACAAACAAGGCTAAGTGCTCCTGATATGTAGAGTTTGACTAAATGGGGAACAGATGCATTTTATAGCCATTGGGATATGTCACTGAATGGAGAGAAAGAAACAATTTCCCTGATGAAAAGTTTGGAATCATGATCACAATGCCTGACATAAAGGAATGATATAACCATTAGGAGGAACTCAAGTCCTCAAGTCTCCAAGTGCCAAAGTCCTTCCAGAATTCACCCATCAAACCATCTCCACCACTGTTTTAGGCAGGACATCCATTTGGTAAATCTGGATGCTTAAATGTATCCTAAGGCAATACTGGCAGAAACTTTCTCCACAACTCAAGGTTTTCTGATGGAACTTTATATGGATCACTCTACTCAGCCTAGGGTATGGTTGGCTATCATTTCTACTCTGAAAAGTTATGAAAACAAGACATTTGCTGTCTCTTTGGATATGGTCTCTATACCCAGCTCCTCTGAGAGGGAAAAAGAAGCTCTCCAGTGCCTCCAGGATTTTAAATCCCTCCTCCTATCCCCTTAGTCTTGCTTCAAACATTGAATAAATAAGCAAACTTAAGTTAATGGCCATCTTGTTTTTATAACAGCAGTTTAAATGACAATAATAACTGAAATTAAGCAACCAAGGATACTGATATTAAGGATATTATTGATAATAAGGATACTACTGATATCTCCTATTTTCACTTCACCTCTATTTCCTTTGCAAACTCCCTCCACCCATCCCAGAAAGTCACACCTTTGGACCATGGTTCTCAAACTTTGTTGGTTACTGAGTGGCCTTGGGACCTCTTCAAGTTGTTAATCATTTCTGAGAATCACAAAAAGCTTTTTTATTTTTTTAATATCTATCAACATTTAACACTGATACATTTTTGAAATGTTTAGTTATAAATTAATTAAAATAACAATAATAAACTCATTTCATGTTAATATGATACTTTAAAAATGATTTTACCAAAGTAAAAACCATTAACAAGAAGAGTAATTTTATTTTACATTTTTTTGTTTGTTTTTTGCAAATGTCTTAGCTTGGAACTTCAATCAAGAGGAGAAAAATTAGCCTTTCTTTTTTCCACTTATTTTCCTATAAATTGAAGGAAAGGGGAGGCAAAAAAGAAAGATTGATAGCAAGAAAATGACTTTCCCCCTGGAAGGACGGAAAGAGGGGAGGAATATTTTGGTAATTGCACTGGTGTTTATTAGGGCCAGCCTTGCTGATTCACTCCTTCTGTCCTGCACTTGCTCACTTCTTTGTTTCTCTTGACTTGAATTTTTGTCTGCTTTATGCTATTCTCCCTTCTGCTCTCCTAGCAACACCAGATCCATGTCTTTTACTCAAATTCATTAGTAATGGCCAGTAACTATTGCTCAGCTATCTTCTCAGTTAGTCCAAGATTGTTGTTATTGTTCACCCTTCATTTTCAAAGAGAACCAATGACATTTCAATTGATGTTCTGTGTTGTATATGAATTGAATTTAAGTGACAGGTCAAGACAAAAGTTAAGATGACTAGTGATGGCCCAGGATGTAGTAGATGCCCTTGTCATCTGTGTTGTCTGACCAATCTAAGTGCTCCGCAATACCTTTTTTGGCCATCTCCATGGTGGTTGGAACAAATTCTTCTCATCTGCCCATTCTCCTGGGGTAAGTCTTCATACACTTATGGTAGATGTTCCCCAATGGGTTTGAGGCCTCTTGGTTTCTCTCAACCTGGTTTATTCCATCTACTGAGGCAGTTTTAATGGAGTGTGACTATTGAGAGCTTCTTGGAGACAATGGTGAGAATTGGTTGAAGATGGCTATCAAAGGAGGATGAGCAGCAGTGAAAAGGGCTGGGCAAACCTTCACATCAGAGAGTCCAGTCCTCCTTGAACACCCCATATATCTCGGTAGTCCCTGATTCAGTTCTAATTACCTTTATTACATTTTGGTTTCTGTGTTTAAGTCTTTTCAGGTTCAAGAGCAAAATCACAGAATGGGAAATGCTGAGTGATATCTGCAGAACCCATAAGCAGATATCTTGGCCAGTACCCATGTCACTATCTATCATATCACCAATCAACTCAACAAACTCCAGTAGCTCCCTATTCATATTAGATCAAACAAAATTCCTCCATTTGCTTTTTAAAAGCCTTCTGTGATCTCATCCCAACCTCTCTTTTGAGTCTCATTCGACATGAGCAAGCTGATATAGTCAAATTTACCTTTAGACATAGTGCTCCATTTCCTATCTTTTTGCTTTTGCATATGGTGTCCTCCATGACCAGAATGCACTCCATCATTATGGGCAATTCATGGAATCCCTCTCTTCCTTCAAGATATAGCTTTCAAATATCCTTCTCTGGGAACCATACCCTAACTCTCTCCAACTCAACAGGTTGAACACAATCCCTGGTGCACACCAGGTGCTATTATGTAGTACTCTATATGTGCTTAATAAATATTTATTGACTGAATGAATGACTGAACTCATAGTCCCTTATCTTCCAAACTACCTTATATGTAACTACTTTTTTATTTATCTTCTATCTTTTCCCGAAATACTTATGTATATATATACTTACATAATATAGGGATGTGTATGCATAGGCATATATGTGTGTATACACATGTGTGTTTATATATGTATACACACGCAAACACTTTTTTGTTAGAATATGAGCTCCTTATAAGTACAAATTTTCTTTCTGTGTACTTGTATACCCAGGGCTCACTCAGTCTAGTGATTGATACAAAGTAGATGCTTAATCAATACTTATTGACTGAGCCCATGGACTGATATTCGGCATGAAACCTGAGGAAGTAGAAGAAGTTCTCAAAAATGAAATTCTGTACAAAGAGAAACAATTCTAATTAAAAGGAAAAGGGGAGTTATTTGAAAGGACTAATATACAAACAGGGAATTCACTAATTTAGGTATGAGAAAGAGTAGATGACCCGGTGGAGTGAGTGTTGGATTTCAAGTTATGATGTCCTGAGTTCCAATCTTTTCTCAGCCTATTATTGACTGTGTGGCCCTCAACATGTTCTTTAAATAACTTCTCATTCTTTGTTTTCTCATCTGTAAAATGGAGATAATCATCATGTTCAACTCCCAGGGTTAGAGTGAGGCTCACGGCTCACAAGATGACCTATAGAAAGCACTTTAAAAAAGCTTTACATAAATGTGAGCTATTATTTCCAAACGGCACACGCAAAAGCCAGCACCAATTACAAGAGATGAATACAAATGGTTCTTTAAGAAGGTGCCAGCCTTGACAGAGAACATGTGAACTAAAGTGAGCTGGAGAAGCTACATACAACAATAGTCTTGGGGGTTGCAGTTTGGTGTCTTTAATCCTTCCTGACCAACCCTCCCAATGACCTTGTATTCTTCTTACATCTGCTGCTGTCCAAGGTACTCAGATCCAATGGGAAAGGCTTCTTTCTCTCCATTGCAGGAGCTGCTTCCTCTCCCAGGTCCAGGCATTTCCCCTGACGTCTTCCATGCTTGGAGCTCCTCTTCTCCACCTCCCAAGGTCCTTCAAGAAACAAATCTCACATCTCAACCCTCCTAAACTTTCTTGCCTCTCTTTGAGTCTGCCTTCAAATCACTGTCATCTCTGTAGCTCATTTGTACCTCATTATCTTCATGTTGTTTCCTCCATGACACAGGGATTGGTTTTTGCTTTTTTTGGTAATTCCAGAACTTATACCACTGTCCGGCACATAGTAGGCACTTCAAAATGAATGCTTGTTGACTGGCTGACTGATTGGTGTCTTGCCATCTTGGGAAAATGAAGGGAAAATTGCTTAGGATGGAAGAGGTAATAATACTGGATAATGGAGAGAAGCTGATGCCCTCAATTCTTATTTTGATTTCTTTTCTTTGACAAAGAGAATGATTTGGGATCTGGAAAGGACATAAAAATGGCTAACAAGCAGTTATGGAAATAGTAAAAGATACCACAGGAGCAGATAGATGGTGCAATGAATAGAGTGCCAGATCTGGAGTCAGAAAGATTTCTCTTTGTGAGTTCAAATCCAGCCTCAGACACTTTTCAATTCCTAACCTATAAAGTGAGCTGGTAAAAGAAATGACAAACCATACTAGTATCTTTGGCAGGAAAATTGCAAATGGAATCATGAAGAATTAGAAGCAACTGAAAAACAACTCAACAACAAAAGAATACTACATATTTAAAAAAGAGTTCATCTTAGCTTAGAGAATACCCTTCAGAAGTTCCAAATGGCTGAAGAGTACTTGGTATGAAAAGGATCTGGGACTCTCGTGAATTATAATCTTGGTATGAGTTAGCTATGTGATCTGAGAGCCAATAGCAGTTAGGGCTCAGATCTAGGGCTGAGCTTCATACAATACAGAGATGCTCCAGTCAGATCATACCTGAAGGACTGTAGTCAGTGCCAATATCATATTTTTGGAAGGGCTTTGAAAACCAGCAGAATATCCAGAAGAAGACAATAAAGAGGGTGAAGACCCTTGAATTTATGCTAAGTGGGATTTACCTTTAGGAATTGTGGAAAGTTGATCTGGGAAAGAGAAGACTAGAGATTAGCCAGAGAACTGCCTTCAATTATTAGGAATGGTAGTAATGAGATAGAGGATAAGAGTACCTCAACTGTAATCCAGAGGGCAGGCTATGAAACAAGGGATGAGAGGTGCAATGAAGAAAAATAAAGCCTGATGCAAGTTCAAACATCTTACTAGTTAGAATTGCCCTGAAGTTAAATGGACTGTCTCATGAGAGATCTCTAAGCAAAGGCTGAATGACCATTTGTTGGGTGCATTGTCATGGGATTCTTTTTGGGGTATGGATTGAATTTTGCCAGGCCTCTGATGACCCTTGCAAATCTGACAGCCTTTAATTTTGTGATCCTTCCTCCAGCTCCCATATTCCATCATCACAGTGTTTTAGCCCTTCAGGGATAGAAAGAATCATAACCCAGCTTGGACCTGGTGGTTATGTGGCGTTGATCTCATTTCTTCTGGCAATGTGGTCAGAGTAAAAGCATTTTAGCACACCAGCCATTTCCCCTACTTATAAAATTCAGACCATGACTTCCTATCACTGGAATTCAAAGGGATTTAATATCTTTGAGGTTCTTAGCCAAAAAGATAGTCTACAATTTTACCAACATTATCTATTTAATGCTGTGCACTTATGCAGCACATCATACTTTTCAAAGCACTTTTACACCTGTGATCTCATTTGATTCTTTCAACAAGCCTGAGAGTGATTGAACTAATTGGTCTATAATGACCTTCCTAGCTCTGGAACCTAAGCAAGTATTAAGATTGTGATTTATAAATGTGGGATATTATACATTTTTATGATGGAAAGGAGGTTAAGTGGATAGAGTATCGGCCTTGGTGCCACAAGGAGCTGGATTCAAATCATAATATTGACATTTGTTACTGGTGTGACCATGAATGAGCCTCCCCGAGGTTGGGATTCTCACTATAATATGGGGAAAATAAATCCTATAGGATCCACATTCTAAGAGGTTCTAATGGTGTAAAATATGTAAACTCTGAAATACTATATTAGTGCTTCTCTTCTTTCTTTATCTTCTTCACTATCATCATCATCATCATTATCATTTAATTCTCCCTTCCTTTTTTATTCTCTTCCTTCTCTGGTGAAGTGCAATACATTAGATCTGGGTCAAAGAGACAGCAGACACAAGACTTTTAAGAGAAATATGAAGCTTTGTATGTTAAGAGACTGACTGGCATCCAGAAGTCAAGACTTAATGTGAAGAACACATCTAAAACAATTTGCACTTACGTCGTAGCAGTCTTGACACATGATACAATGGAAAACAATCGTTTTAGAAGGTTACAAATAAAATCATTTTATATATTACAAAGGGCTTATAACCCAAGGAAGCCAGCTCTAGAAAGATATAAAAAAGAGGAAAATGATTGATAGGTAGTCTAACAACTCATGATAATCATGTTAAAGATTTAAAGAAATAATTTTGGAACAAATAGACTTCTTCACCAAGTAAGAGTAGTGGCTAACAATAGGTTGAATGTAATTGAAAATGGTATAGCTCTACTTGAAGCCTATGGAATGGTTAAAATTCAAGAACAGAGTCTAGAGAAAGACATTCTCAATTAATTCCTCATAATCTTTAAACTACATGGGATGAAAAACTTTCAAAATATGGAGATTTCGCTCAAGAAATTCAAAACATGGAGGCACAGCGGCAAGCTCTCCATGTTGTCCTGTCTTCCATTAGAGCTGTCTTAAACTTGTGTTTCATGGATGTATAAGCAGGCATCTCAATATGCTGATTCTATTATGAAAAGGGATATTTTATCCACCTAGCCAATCATCTGCAGAACTTCAAATAGAAAAGAATAATGGGATGATGGTAATTTGTCCTTGGACCATTTTCTTCAAAATATGACAAAAAAGTCTAAAAAGAAAATAATATCTCCCCATCTTATTTATGAATTGATATTGATATTTATGAATTGTTTAAAAGATCCTTACTGCCAATATTCTTGAGAATTCGACAGATAAACTCTATTCAAGCTAGAATATTATTACTGATAGAATAATCTGAACATAAAATTGATTCCTTAAGTTTTTATAACTCAAGAATAGTGCTTTTATTAATAGCTATCACCATACCAAATACTCATGGCTTCCAATCAAAGATATGCCAGAGCCAGATCAAACCAACTCTCAAAAGCAGATTGTTAAATTTTTAGTGTGAGCCTTCATGTATTGGAAGTGTTCAATATTACACATTGGTACTTGATTTATTGTTTTGTTGATTGCCTGTATTTTAAAAAGTCATTAATACCATGTTAATAATTCAGATTAAACTCAAGGGATAGCTGGGTACACATTTTCTCCCAGACAGCCATATTGTTAACCAATATGCCAATGCAGAATTAAAACTAGTGTAATGAAAAGCTACCAAAAATAGAAACCTAAAGAGAGAAACCAACAAGTGGGAATGAGATAAAACACACATAATCCCAATTATCCTCTCTGCTATCAGATTTTTCCTGAAGAGACTTTCCGTGACTTTACAGAGCTAAGCGTCACTCTCACAAAATCAAAAAAAAAGAGAAATTTAAAATTTTAAAATGATAATAGTAAGATAGTGACTTGTTGGCAATAGTATTTGTATTTAATTTCTGTTAAAACAAGATGAAAAGATGGGAATGATGATGATGATAGCAGCTTAGATTCAGGCAATATTTTAGTATGATTGCCCTAAAGCCATTAGGGACCTTTATAACACCTTCATTTTATGAGCTAGGGATATTAGTGTCCAAAGAGGCCAATGAATGTTCTAAGATCATACAGATAGCAAGAACTAAAGAGAAGTTTTGAATCTTCTTCTCTGACTCCGGACAGCCATATTTCCTTCACACAGTCCTTTGAAGTTTGGAAAGTTCTTTTCTCAAAACATTCCTGCTTGATGGATATCTTGGTTCTCATCACTGACATATTCCCAGTGAACAAAGCAAAGCTTAGAGCTCTTGAGATTTTTCCAGAGCCCTGAGGCTGGTAAAAGTTGGGATAGGAGAATTCTCCCCTGGTCTTTTGATTCTTTGGAATGGTCATCAATTGAATCCCACTCCCATTTCCATTTTGAAAAGTCACAAGAACAATCACAGTTGGCTTCCATCTTGCCTTTCTAGGTCATCTTGGGCCCCAGAGGTGGATTTGGGGTGGAAGGTGGTGCAGCAGGTGAGGGCTTGTGTATGTACCTGGGATTCCTTCCGTGGGGTACTGAGCTAAAGAGCCGCTGCAGCTCTTGCTGCTGAGCCAGGCCACTGCTACGGATCAATGGTCGCAATATAATCAGACCCTTAAACACTCTGCTACATCAAAACCTCCACCTGCTTTTTACTTATGAGGGGGAATCATGATGAGTTATGTTACAAGATAACACAACCTGACAAGATACACCGGTTCTAAACATTCACAGCCTTAGCCTTGTTTTTCCCTTGAGAAGAAGCTGTTAAAACATCTCGGGATAATCGCTGTAACATGATCAGCAGGAGAAGAGATTGATCACATCTGAGAAACTGACCTCTTGAAGGCACTTTGGAAAAAGGCACACCTTTCCTGTTGATTGATTACACGTCGGGGTGACCACCACTGAACGGGAAAGCCACGTGGGCGCCTCCATTTCTGCTGGCACATATGCTGCAAGAAAAGATTGATGTGTGGGATCTAGAGTAAAAGGTCCTGGGCATTAATCCAAGAGGACCTAGATATTTCTGAAAAGGAGTAAAAAATAATGTCAGTATAATGAGCTCTGTCAGATCTATACCTAAGAATTCCTTTTTTAAAAAATTTTAATAAAACTGTGTTTTTATTTAAAATGAAAACAAAAACAAATCCATGTACTTGGATCACATTGCTGTTGCTGACAGTTTTAGTTTTTTGGGGGACAGGATTACATCTTTAGTGCCCATGTTTTTTCCCCCAAAGCTTTTTATTTTTAAAACATATGCACAGATAATTTGACAACATTGATCCTTGCATAGCCTTGTGTTTCACATTTTCTCCTCCTCCCCCCCAAGATGGCAAGCAATCCAGTATATGTTAAACATGTTAAAATACAGCTTAAATCCAATATGTATAAACATATTTATATAATTCTCTTGCTATGCAAGAGAAATCAGATAAAAAAAGAAAGTAAATGAATAAGAAAACAAAATGCTAGTGAACAACAACAAAAAGAATAAGAATGTTATGTTGTGATCCACAATCAGTTCCTCCACTTCTCTCTCTGGGTGCAGATGGCTTTCTTTATCACAAGAGCATTGGAACTGGCCTGAATCATCTTATTGTTGAAGAGAACTATGTCTATCTGAATAACATTGATGGATCAATGGTGGAGATAGGAGTCTGAGTGAGAATCCAGTCATTTTAGAACAGGAGGGGGCCACTTCCACAGAGATTTGAACTCATCTCCTTGAGGACTTAAAGATAAGGGAGGATTGGGACAATTTGGCAACTTGGAGAAATTCAGGCCATCATTCTGGGTTTTTTGGTGAGAGGTGCTTGTGACTGAAAGATGGGATCCAGTAGGGCACATTGAAGCAAGGGAACTGGGGTAACATTCACAATAGAAAGAAGCATCCCTTCTGTGAATAATGTTAGCTTCACTCCATGTCAAAGCTCTGGGGTAAAACCTCACTTGTTTGAAGTTTGTCACAGATCTGATATGAAGTTTCTTAAGTCTCTGCTTTTCCCTGGCCCCTCCATCCTGCTTCTTTATTTGAGGGGGTGGAGATTTGCTTGTGGGAGACGAGTGGAACACCAAGGATGGGTCAATCCCATTAAATAATAGTGCTCATCAAGAAAATGATGGAAGAGGCTGAGAAGTACCAAAAGATAGCTTGTACCCTCAAGGGACAGTTAACATTGTGAGTGGAAGCACAGCAAAGAGTCGGCCAAGCAGACACCCAGATTTTCTGTGGTTATTGCTTGGGGTACAGGGTGCTGTTGTACCCTCAGAGATAATAGGAGCTATTGTGATCATCACTAGGCCTATTGCTCCCATTGTTATAAAACGCATAATAACCACGACATCGTTTCACGTTCAGGTTTGTGTTGGTTGAGTTCTCACTGGGAAGTTTGGGAAGGCTATCCCCTGATGCGTTGATTTGTAATCAGGTCTTTCATTGTGGAAGGATTTACATTTCCCCTTTTCTTTACCCCCCCCAAACCCCCACTGCCTGTCAGCTTGCTTTATTTTGATATTTCATAAAGATCTGAAATCAAGTCTGTACAAAATCTCCTAATCCCCCACCTACTGCCAGGGAGACAATATCTGGTGAATGCACTGCCATTCTTCCAGTCACTCTGATTAACTGAACTTGAAGTCCTCCTCTACTCTTGCCTTTCTCCTCTTGACTCATAATCAACGAGTTGTGGGGTCTTCTACAGCATCAGTATTTCTAGAATCTGTCCCTATCTCTACTCACAAAGTCGCCATCTCAGTTCAACCCTGATCGTATCCTTTCTGCACAATTGAAATAGGCTCCTATCGGTTGCTCCGATTCAGCACTGATATTTTCTCCTTTCTATAGGTGCTGAAAATATCATTTTCTCCTGTAATCTCACCATAAGGAATTCACCTCCAAGACTGGAGGCCTTTCTTCTGACATCATTCCGGAACCAACAGAGCACTTGGCCATCCAGATCTCGTCCCTTGCCTTCGATATATAACTCATCGCTTTTCTCATCCTATCACACATGATTGAAGACTGATGGCATTCCATACTCCTGGGGCTCTTCAGTTTCCACATCGGTTGTATGTTGCAAACAGCTCACATTCATTTTGTTCCTCTCCATTGGCTTCTTTGTAACACTCAATTTTAATCATTTTAATTTCAGTAGTTAACTATCTGTAGGTTCTCTGAGATGGACATTTGAAGGGAGCTTATAAACTTTTGACAGGCTATTTTACCCATGTTTTCCTTTCAGATAGCAACACCAGTAGAATATGGATAACAAAATGATGGCTTTTAATTTCCATGAGGAGATTGGGGTTGTCAAAAAACTCTTACAATGAACATTTTCTATGTTTCTTTGTACAAAGCTCCTTACATATATTCTCTCATTTGATCCTCACAAAACTCTGCTGTTATGGCAGCTGGTAGTTGATTATTAACCCTATTTTATGGTGGAGGGAGCTGAAGCTCTGAGAAACTTCAACCCAAGAGTTGAGTCCAACACTGTTGAGGTTGAGGTGACTTTGAACAGTAATAGATTGTATAGTGTACACATTGTTCTCCCATTGGAACATAAGCTCTTTGGAGGTAGAGACATTCCTTTTTATATTCTCAGTACTTGGCAAGTGGTAAGCTCTTAGTAAATGCCTGTTTCTATGGTTTGTGTCTGTGACCCAGCCCCTCATGAGCATCTTTCCAGCCTTAGAAACTCAATTTGCTGGTGAGAGTGGGAGTTGGCTTAAGGACCCCAGAGTCTATAATGTCTACACTTTAAGTGATATTATCCCACTAGTGTTTATTTTTTTGAGAAGTGCTTTATTTTACCATTAGCCCAGACCTTTATGATCTTTCTCTTAAGGAACTTTTGGTCTATCATAACAGAGAAATGGGATTATATATTTTTCATATCCATTAAAATCCTCACATACTGGAGCAGGACTGGAATGGGACTAGTTGGACCGCTCTAAGCTCAGTATTGCGGACCCCATTGCAGTCCCACTGTAGAGATTCCTTCTTGTGTGGGTCATGAGTCAGCCTTGTAGTCACTAAGTCTCCACTAGCTTTAGGCTGTATGTAGGGCACTATAAAATCAAACTGTTCATTTTCTTTTACCCTCTGTCAGGTGGGCCAATTAAAATGTTACATCTGAAAAAACACAGTTTTCCAGCTCCGTTTCTTGAAATAATGATATCAACTTTCCAAGGGACCTTCTGTTGAACTGCTTTACCTGCTTCAATTAATGGTAGTTCCCAGTGTGACTTCTTGAGCTAGCTCAGTTCCCAGTTAGAGTCCAGTGCTAATGGACTGTTAGAGATGGGCTCATTGGCAACTAGGAAAGATAGCTTGATCTAAGGAAAAGTGTGTTTTCCCATATCCAAGGACTGAGCACTGAGCTTTGGTCAGGTATCTTCTGAATGTCTTCAGAAGGATGAGTATGTCAGAGAGCATGGATAAAGTAATACCAACTACTCCTGGTAAGAAATTCAATTTTTAAAAAAAGCATTTAAGTACTTACTATGAGCCAAGAAATGTACTAAATGCAAGGAATACAGATATAAAAACCAAAAAGAATCGCTGTCCTCAGTGAGTTTATAGTCTTTCCCCCTCTTTTTAAATAGGTATTTTAATTACTTTCCCATTTTATCAATTTAATTAATTAATTTAATTAATTTCCCATTTTATTTACCCACTCCCACTCAGAGAGTCAATTCTTACAATGAATTTAAAAAGAAGAAAATAATAAAAGTTTAGTAGCAAAAAATCTGATATCCTATATGGTGTTTTACATTCCTGGCCTCCCATCTTCCCCCTGGGAGGGAGGATGCTTAGAATATCCCGCTCCCACTATAACCCTAAATCAAACTTTTCATGATTTCTTTTTTGAGCCTTGCTTAATCATTTTCTTCAGCATTGAATTTCAGTGATTTTCATTTTGTTGTTCTTTCTACTTATATGCATTTATATATATTACTATACTACTGGTTGTGTGGCTTTCACTTTTTATAACACAGTACTATAGTCAATTCATTTCATCCACCACAATTTATTTCATCATTGGCCAATCGAAGAATATCTCATTTGTCTCCAGTGATTTGCTACCACTAGAAGAGCTGCTTTGAATATTGTGGTGTATAGGAGCCCTTTCTTTTGGTCATTTACCTCTTCGAATTATATGCTGATGGAATACCAGTAGTATGATGGTGGGAGAGATGATAATACATCTTCTTTAGCATCATTTCTATTGATGAAAAAAATACTATTTGAGAACACTAAGGACTCTGGTGACTAGAGCTTTGCTTTCTGAATATTCACAAGCCTGTAGCTGTTAAGGCTAAAGCCCCTGCAGAATGGCTGTCATGTCTTACCTCTTCAATAAATCCTTTTCCTGGCTTTCTCTAAGTCCCAACTAAAATCCCACCTTCTACAGGAATCCTTCCCTAACCCGCTTAATTCCAGTGCTTTCTCTCTTTTGATTATTTCCTATGAATCCTCTATATATCTTGTTGTGTGTATATTTATTTACAAGCTGCCACCCCCAGTAGTTGTCTTTTGCTTTTTTTTTGGGGGGGGAGGGAAACTGGGCATCTTTACTGTCTAGCACAGTGCCTGACACATAGTAGGTGCTTGATAGATGTTGATTGATCTATCAATTGGTGATGGGTGAGCTACCACTAGAGATTATGTGGTGAAATTACAAAGACAAACATGATAGCAGTAGAGATTTAGAAATAGACTGCCTTAATAATCAATCCTTCTTCCATACAGGTGAGAGAATGAGGTCCACTGGGCTTAAAGCATTGACCATCATTGCCCAAATATTAAATGAGAGAGCAAGGATTTCAACCTATTTTTTCTGCCTTTAAATCCAACATTTTTTTTAAAACTAGAACTCAAAACTTGTACTCCCTGTTTACTTCTAAGTGAGAAAGCTGAGACAAACAGGTAAAATGACCTGTCCAGGGTCACCCAACTGATGTCTGTGGCTGCATTTAGACTCCAAAATTAGTGGTCTGTGCATTGAGTCACTAATAATTTTGGCCCCAGTTCTGAGGTCACAAAGAAATACATGCTAGACATGGTTGGGAATCTGGGCAAAGGCACCGGAAAGGGACACGGATTGATTAGCTCAAGGAGCAACAAATGGGCCAGCATAGCTGCATCCCAGAATGCCTGAAGGGGAGCAATGTACAGTGAGCCTGAACAAGGACTAATGTGTCCCGATTGTGAAACTGAAAACTTTGTATCTTGTTCTGCTGTTGTGGTTTTTTGGTCCTTTGTTAAAAGGACCATGACATTGGGGAGGTGACGCCATGACATGCAAGTGAGGGTGGGGCTGGATAAGATCACTTGCCTCACTTTCCCCTCCAGAACCATCTGGGTCCAGTGGCCAGACATAGACCCCACTGGAGATGGCCCTGGATGCAGTGGAAGATCTTGGCCTTTTTAAGGTAAAGTCTTTAATGGGTCTGGGCAAACCACTTAACCCTATTTGCCTCAGTTTCCTTAACTGTAAAAGGAGCTGGAGAAAGAAATGGCAAATCACTCCAGGATCTTTGCCAAGAAAAATCCCCAACTCATAACATCTTGTCCTAGTAGCTTAAGGGAGTGACTGCACATTTGAATTTTAAATGGTTTCTGCCCTCATTTGGAAGATGGTATGGAGAGGGCAGGTCTGGAAGCCAGGATTTCATCGAGGAGATTGTTGCAATGATCAAGTATGAGAAACTCCTTTTTTTTTTTCTTTTTCATTTTTCCATTTTTTCTGTTTCTGCCTTTGGAAAATAAAGCATAAGAGAAAATTTGTCGAAACCAATGGAAACTATTTTGGGAAACAAGTAGAGCATGTATTCCTTGGGTAATGTACAGAGCAATGCAGTTCCCATTTCTCCAGGGTTTCAGAATGTCCCTTTTCGAGGAGATATCTCATCTACCCATCTGTGTTGGAGCCCCTGAGACTAATGTCCTGCCAAAAAGGAGCTTGGAATCCCTGGAAATCCTTCCATTTATAAATGGACTGTGGAAATGTGCAACGCCAGAGAGATTTTGAAATTGTCCCGGAATATCTCCCCCTGCCACTCCCACCTACGTGGTTCTGTCCAGTGCCACCTGGATGACGGCCATCGCTCCTTCCTCAACCATCCGGGGAGTTTCACGACAACCTCCTAAGAGAACAGATGTTTTTGAAAGTTAATGACAGAGAATTATAAATGGCCAGAATGATATTATCCACTATTTTACATAATTTCTCCAGCCCGGTGGCTCGTATGCCGAGGGCCGGAACTCAGCCTATATACCTCATTGCTCTTCTTTCTTGATCAAACCTGCTCCTCGAGCCAAGGGAGGTGTGAAGTCCCTTTCCAGATCATCCCATAGGGAGATCAGGAGGACACTGATTCCACTAAGAGCATAAGCAAAGAGAGCAAGCATAAAAAGATGGGGGAAGGGGAGGGATGGTGATGAAGGGGAGAGGCAATTCCCTCAGCTGCCTGCGGTTTAAATAGTCCCCCTGTGGTTTCAAGTTCAGATCTGTTCAGCATTTAAGTTAAAACCATTCTGCATGAGGCAACCGAATTTGGCTAGTCTCTTGGGTGATTTCTTAAGACAGATTTCACTGTAGCCTACCCTTGTGCGTGCACTTAGCGCCCATTAACAGTAATGGGTGCCGTGCGGGTATTGCTGCCATTAACAATAATGGGAATTATGCATGGGCATCCAGAGGAGGATATGTACCTTAGGCTTGGGATTTTTTTTTTTTTTGGTAGGAGAAGTACTTTTCATACAGCCTTTGCCTTCCATCTTAGAGCACTCTATCGTGGAAAGATTTTATTTTGGGCAAACAGGGTGGGGATTTTAGTCTCTGAGTGGTCATTCTGTATTGGACTTTTAAAACCCTTGTGGCTTTTCTTGAACTTGACGCCGTGCTGGGGCCCAGTTAACAGTGAGACAAAGCTTATTAATGAAGGCTCATAAATCCAGGTCAGTGAAAAAAAAAAGTGAACGAAATTTCCGAAAACTTAACCATTCTGGGAAGTTAAATGAGTGTTTCAGGGCAAAGAATGTGAGCAGATGGAGAAAATCAGCTTTCATAAATAACTGGATGCTGCTCAGACAGACTGTAATCACATTCTTCCAGATGAAAGTCCTTTAACCCAAGGAGGAGAAAACTTCTAGCCTAACGATGGCAAAAAAACAACAGACAAAAGATGATTTCACAGAAATGCTCGGGGATCATCAGACTATTAATTTTGGACCAAATCATGCAAAAAGGATCTTTTAATGAAATCATCAAATCAAGCATCTGATTCATCCTAATTTTTCTGATTGGCAGAATATATTTAACGTGTAACATACTCCGGCCTTGTGAAAATCACAGAAGAAGCATTTAATTTTTCTTCCAAATGAATGCATGACCTGCTTTAATGGGTCATTGCCCCAGTTCCCCTATTTATCTAAAAAAGAACACGATCTCCGCTTATTCTTCTGGATATAAGTTGTTGCCATGTGGAAATATATAGACTGTCCTCACCAATACAACAGCACATACAATGACTACGACAACTGAAACAGAAAACGAACCCAAGCTAAAAGTCAACTCAAATTATTTACGGGGAGTGTTCTTAGTCTTAAGGATCAGAGGAGGAAACATGTTGAACAGTAGAAGGCAGATGATTAGAGGGATATAGTATGAAATACTCTACTAAAGTCTTGGCTTTTGCATTTGCTTTGGTTTCACACCCATATGTATATATGTGAATGACTGTGTTGTTGAACAATGATTTTTTAAAGGAATTATATAATGCCCACTATGTCCCATGGTGGAACATGGGGAATGGTAAGAAATAGAAGAATATTCTAGTGTACATGTCGGGGTCCTGCTGATGATCTCAGAGTGTTGCCTGTGGCAATCTGGGATCCTCCAGATTGAAGATCTCCAGAGAGAATTACAGAATTCAAGAGGTGAAAGGAACCTCGATGGCCATCCAATTGATTAAATGTGATTTTACAAAAAGTGATAGATTGGGGAGGGGTAACAGCATAGTTTATCTGCAAAAACTTGGGGATGTTAGTGGATTGTCAGTTGAAAATAAGTCACTCGTCAACAATATGAATCCCCAAAGTTAATGAACTTTAGATTGCCTTAAGAGACCATTGCATCCAAGGCAAGGAAGGGGGCCATCCCAGCATCCTCCGCACATGACATCTGCGATATTGTACTCAGTGCTAGACATCGATAGTCTTTATGAAGGATATTTAGGATGAACGTTAGCAAACAGTAACAACTCAGTGTGCAAAACCAATGGAACAAGTGGTTCCCACCTTTGCTCATAAAGGACACACAAAAGTGCCAAGATTCATCTGCATTTTTTGTTTTCCCTGTACCCATCATCTGGGCTCCTGGAAGCAGCTGAGTGATGGCTTGATTATTTTTCCTTTCTTTCCAGAAGTTGGGTCTCATTCACATCTGGCTCCAGAGTGAGAGAAAGCTGGGACCTGAGATTTTTGATTTATTTTATTCATCACCCACAGCTCAGGTGTGACTTTGTTAAGCACTCTCCTAGTTGGACTGATAAATGTGGGGGCAGGACATTCACCTTCTGATAGGGTTTTATGAGAGTTGCCTGCTTTCCCGAGACAGCCCAGACCAACTCTGGCGACACTTTTCCCCACATAATTACTACTGTTGACATGAGCCCTGGTGTGTTTGACAGAGGAAGCTTGCTGTGTTAGCGGGAAAGGTGCCAAATTACAATGGATTCTGGGCCTTCTAAGTCCACGTTAAGTCTGAACATTTCTCCCCTCACTTAATGTGTGAGAGAAAATGACATTTCGCATCCAGCGAGCTTGGCTCGTGGGGACTGTTTGCAGGCAGTCCTGACAGCCATGGGCTGAGCCTGCCACGGGGACTCACAAGTAAGCCCAGGGATGCTGATAAAAGGCTATAGGAGGCAGCCCCTCATGGAGGCTTCTCACCGAGCCCTCAGCTGGACCCAGCCCCTAAAGGAGGCAGGAACAGAGAGAGGGAGACCTTGGAACACCAACTGTGATCCTGGGAGGCACTGAGGGAATGCGCAGGGACATCGAGGCAATGGACAGGGTTCTGTCAGCACCCCTCAACTTGAGTTGCATTTCCCTTTCCTACAAAAAGAAATCGGCCGGCCTGGTTTCTTAGGATGGAGTCTGTGGGACCGAATAATTACAAATTCACAAAGAGCAATAGCTTAGGGTACGAGGACCATCCGTATCCAAGGATCGTCTGATACTCACTGGGGAGGCTCCTGACCAACTTTCCCAATCCATTGGGTCGGTCAATAAGCATTTAGAAGGTGCCAAATAATTTAGCAGATATTATTAACTGCCCAGTCAGTTAAAAACATCTCTTTAGCACCTACTGGGTGCCAGGCACCGTGCCCAAGGCCAAAATGAAATAGCTTTTGCCTTCAAGAAGCTTCTCCAGTATGGTGGGAAGTTCTCCAGTACGGACATGTTGCTAGGAATGGAATTAGGGACCCTCTCCTCTTGAAAATATGGCACGCGTGTGGCTGGAATGGCCTTCAAAATGAAGAGTCCCAACAGCTTTACAGGAAATAGCTTCTTTCTGACTAATTTAGCTTTGGTTGGAGAAAAGCTGTTTTCCTTCTGAAGACAGAAGTAGGGCAAATGGATCTGACCACCATTGAGAGATTTTGCTTGAGCATAAATAATAACTCTCATTTCCAGAGTCCTTTACAGTTTATAAAATTTTTGGCTAAGAATAAAGCCAAGTTTGAATATTGGCTCTGACCTTTACTAGCTCTGTGAACCTGGCCAAGTAATTTCATGCCGGTGTGCCTCAGTTTCCTTATATGTGAAATAGTTATAATTGCACTCCCCACTTGACATCGTGGTTGTGAGGAAAGTGGGAATTACAGAGGAGGCTTGAGAATGGGTGCCACGTGGTCTTTGGGCCATCACAGGCTTTCCCTGTCATTCTTTAATTATTTATTTATATTTATATTTAATTATTACCCCAAAGTCTCTTAGTGACAGGGAAGTGGTCCTGATTGTTCCCACAGGATGATATAATCAATTAAATTCAATCAGCACTTATTAAACACCAACTATATGTCAGCCACCGTGCTAAGCCCTGGGGATACAAAAAGAGGCAAAAGACAGTTTCTGCCTTTAAGGAGCTTACAATTAAATGGAGTGGATTTTACACAGACGTTGATCTTAGACAATCTCCAAAGCTGTCCCATCATCCTTTAAACCTGGCTATCGGATGGAGACAGAGGACCTGTGTTCAAACCCACAATTTTACAGCCTAAGTTTTTGATGAGCCATTTGAGCTCTGGACACATATATACATGTATGTATGTATTTATGTATGCATATATGTGTGTACATATATGAATATACAAATATATACATATTCACAAAATATGAAGAGATAGATGAATAGATATGAAAATATTATTATACTGTTATGGGGAAAATTGTTATACTTTTAAATCCAACCTTATATGATTAAAGGCTATTCCACAAGCAGAAAGTCACTTGACCCTGGTAATGCTCTAGCCCCAAGTCACATAGAAAGTAAATGGAGAATCCCCCAACAAGCCTCTGGTTTCCAATCCAGGCATCATTTCACTGCACTAGAAGTGGGTATTGGTATAAATTGGGATAAATTCATGAAAAGGCAGAACTGGGGGAACATAAGTAGATTCCATCCTTGGATGGGCACGAACGGGTCCCTCTCACTCTACTTGGACTAGAGCCAGCCATAGCTCCACGGTATTCCTGATTCCATCAGGTCCCATCTAGCCAAAGTATTCTGGTTGTCGGTCACTCTACCCAGAAGCTCCTGAGGGTCCATCCCAAGCTTCTGTTCTGGTCCCAATTACTCATCTCTATTTTAATCTTCCTTGCCAAACTGCTTATCTGCCATTCATGGATATAGGGGTCGTGTTGGAGAGACTAAGTAAGACTGTCTATAATATAAATCTTCCAGAATCTGGGGAGAGAGGGCCAGGCCTCCTTTCCAACTTGCTCTCCTCTACCTACATTGCTTTCTAAACCTCTTTCAGCTATGAGGGTCTTTTTTTCTAGAACAACAACACATAGCCAGAGCAGTAAAGGAGAAAAAAGAAATAATGAAAAGAAGGCTAGTCCTGGATTTAAGAGGGCAGGCTCAGTAGCACTCCCGAGGGCCAGGATTCTGCACTTAGCATATTGTGGGGCACTTAATAAGTACTTAAATAATAATTGTTTTTTGAGCTTTCTTGAGGTTGATGCAGCAGGATCTTCCAAGCTGGCAAAGCTTTACTGATACGTGTTGAAATAAATAATATGTCTGCCACCCAAGAAACTTCCTAGTTTAGAGTGGGCAGTTTTATGATGGAGCAATAATAAGTGATTTCTGCATCTTGGATGGTGATGGAGAGAAGGTAGGAAGCTGTCAAGGTAAAACAAACAAATAAAAGATTTCTGGGAAGATATTGCTATTGCTGCTGCTTTAGTTCCATAGTCACTTACTGCTGTGGCTATGAGACTGGTTTGGCAAAGGGACAAAAAGATACCAAGATGATATTTTTGATATTAAAAAAATTTTTTTGGGTCTGTACAAAGCCCCAGTCGCTTCCCCTTAGGTTCACATAAATCCCTGAAGAGTCCTAGACATGTAAATGAACTTGGTTGAAGTGGGATTTGGTGAGCTTAGTGTGTTTTACTAGGTGTCACAGGACTTGGATCAAATGAAAGCTGTGTTCCATCGTCTCTTTGACATAGACCTTTTTGGGATTTCAAAAGGAAATGGCTGCAAGCAATGATCTCAGCTGCCCTCCAGCTTGGGATTCATAGAGCCATGACTTAGGGGAAATTTTTGCACAGAAGCAGGCTAATGAGCTCGACAGTCTCCTTCATTCTCTTGGGGGTCATTTTGTTTTGGACTAGGTCCGGGATTTTATTGGCAAAGAGAACTCCCACTGAGGCAGCTTCTAGCCCTGAGGCAGAGTGCTCTGCACCTGGGATCTTTATTCCAAGGGCACTGGGAGATTAAGTGACTTGCCCATGAGCCTCGAGCTGGTGTGTGTCAGAGATGGGACTCTAACTCGGTTCTCCAGAATCCTGAGGCTGGCTTTCCAACTCAGAGGCCGGGCTGCCTCTCTAGAGTCTTGGAAGTATAGGTGGTGAGCTCAAATGACTGGAGAGATCAACCAGAATCTCTTCTCCCCACCCAAGTCACACAGTAAATAAGTGGGGAATCCCCCAACAACCTTTGCTTCCCAATCCGGACGTCATTTCACTACCCTATAAGTGGGTATTGGAATAAGTTGGGATAAATTCATGAAAAGGCAGAACTGGGGGAACATAAGCAGATTCCATCCTTGGATGGGCACGAGCCGGTCCCTCTCACTTCACTGGGATCGGAGTAGGCAGCGTGCATTTGGGGGCAGATGCCCCCATATTTGGCTGCGGAAGGAGAGGCAGCATCTGCAGCCCGCAGAAGTTGGGGGGGCCCCCATCCTCGGAGTTATTCAGCTCACTTCACAAAAGACACATTAGAAAAAAGTCACAGCTGAGTGATGAAACTCATATTTTTCATTTCCACAGCAACTAGCCAGGGAAAAATAACATCTTCACTCCTAGAGTACCGGTTTCCCAGAAAGGAAAATTGGTATCTAGCTTAGATCTTGTAGCCAGACCAGGTTTTCATTTCAGGCATCAGTGGCAGGCCTCGTTCAGGATGGGGACAACTTTTCCCAACTGAGAGGATGAGTTTGACGGCTGCAAGGGAACCGGGAGCCAATCTGTATTG
Organism: Antechinus flavipes; assembly: GCF_016432865.1. Classification (NCBI taxonomy): domain Eukaryota; kingdom Metazoa; phylum Chordata; class Mammalia; order Dasyuromorphia; family Dasyuridae; genus Antechinus; species Antechinus flavipes. The sequence goes on along the minus strand of NC_067401.1, from coordinate 456,190,868 downwards.
GGAATCTCCATCCCAACTACCCATTTTAGGTGCTTGTTCAGCCTTTGCTTAAAGCCTTTCAGTGAAGGCGAACAAACTACCAGCCAAGGCAGCCCGCCTCATTGGAGCCTCGTTTCCGTTGTTAAGAAAGCCTTTCTTGAATCGAGTCTCCATTTGTCTCGTGGAAAATTCCAGTCTCTGTTTTTTTGTTCTGCCCTCGGGGGCCAAGCTCAATGAGTGCCATCCCTTACAGAGGCCACGTCACGTGGCCAGTAACAGCCAGCTAGGCTCACATCAAGGCAGCTCCGCTCACACTGGAGATACAAGGCAGAAAAGATGAGAAATGCAGATGGGAACGGTGTCAACCATTGACTTTTAATTGAGAAAATCCTCAAGGGAAGATGTCCTTGAGCAAGCAGAGAGACCCTCTGATCTAGCTCTCAGCGAGTGAGCGGAGAAAGCTCACCGTATCCTGACACCCTTCCCCTGATTAGGGAAGCCTGTGTTCTCACACATTTTCATTTTCTCCAGGGTAAGCTCCAAAATATTGCAAAGAATCCAGCGGCTCTCCAGGGTAGGCTGTTGGGTCTGCAAGAACAGCAGTCACCTTGGTACTCCAGAACACTTAAGGGTACCGTGAGAATAAGAGTACTAAATCAAGATAAATCCCATTGCATTCTACTAGTCAGCGCACACTGAGTCACTCCTGCTCTCTTTATACTGAAAAAGAAAAAGGGAAGAGCTACCTCCAACCTTCTAATAAATCTGCAAAGATTGAGCATCTTAGGGCAGGGATAATGCACTGAGAGATTTGGAGGGGCCGAGGTCACCTGGCCAGTGTCTCTCCTTCAAGTTGGAAAGCATGAAGGCTGCAGAACACCCAGGGAAGCATGGCTGTGTCGGCAGGAAGCGAGAGTGGATTTGGGCCAATTACTGAGATCGCAATTCATTTCCCATCAGGCTGCATACCTCTGTACTTCACCAGGTCTTCTGGTATGAGCAACTCTCATCACCCACTCCATTCAGCTTCCTTTTAAGTCCTCTTATGTCTTATTGTCTTCTGCATTAGAATATAAACTCTATGAGGGCAGCTACTGAGTTTTGTCTCTTTGAATTCTCATAGTTCAGCATAGTATCTGGCACTTAGTATTTTTCTTTCCTTCCTTCTTTCCTCCCTTCCTTTCTTCCTTCCTCCCTCCCTCCCTTTCATCCTTCCTTCCTTTCTTCCCTCCCCTCATCTCTCCCTTCCTCCCTCCTATCCCTTCCTTTCTTCTTCCCTTCCTTTCTTTTTCCCTCCTTCCTCCCTCCCTTCCTTTCTTCTCTCCTTCCTTTCCTCCTTCCCTCTTTCTTTTTCTTCCTCTATTTCATGATGAGGCCTTAGAGCAGGCTTTATGAGGTCACGGAGACAATTTTGGCTTATGGAACCATTTCTACTTATTATATGTGATGGTTATCTAAAAAGCCATATATCCTCTCTGTTTATTTCACACCCCGTTCGGAGGTTTTTCTTTCTTAGTTCTTAATTCTGTCTTTGGAACTTTCAGTATTTTACAGGATCCAATCCAGGTAACAACACTCCAGGAGTGACTCAATTGTAGCCAAGTGCTCTGCCTTCCCCTATTCTATCCCATGCAGAGAATCAATCACAGTATAGCTCCACAGAACTAAAAAAGACATGTTGGCTGCATCTGTCTTGCTTTCTCACCCACCATTACATAAATGAAATGATTTATGAAGTGTCGGAGGCAATAAAAAGTGACGAGGGAGATGGCTTGATCTTTCTCCACCTGCTTTCCCACATCGACAAACTTTGTCCTCCTTACCCTGGGATGGAGGACACTGCCTTTCTTCCAGCATCAGCGTCCTACGGAGTTGGCAACGTGACCTTTTTGGTCCCACTGTTGCCTATTTTTCCTGCTGTGCCCTAAGATTGGTAAAATGTCAGCCTGGACCTTGTACCCCACTGGCTGCTATGGGGGTTCCTGGTGACCTGCTAATACCGCTCATCAGCTCCATAGGGTGAGAGTGATTGATCTCCCATTTTGTGGTAGAGTCCAATCATCGCTCCCCAGCCATCAGATGAATAGGGTCACGGCATAGTACCTCCTGTCACTCCGATATGCTGCCATTCTTGCCATGAAAATTCAGGCCTATCACATCAAAGTGCTCCTGCTTCCCCTCCCTGCCATTTCCTTTTCTTCCTACTTCCTATTCCCTCTCTTTATTTCTCTCCCTTCTCCCTCCCCCACTCTCTCTCCAAACCAAATGTACACTACCGTGGAAAATGAAAAGGAATCAGGATGCTTCTGTTGCCATGGTGACAGTGTAGATCTTGTCTCCCATTCAATACCGCTGACTGGATCTAGTAGAAAAAACTTCCGTGGCAAGAGGCCAGGGGTTGGGAGGGGCTGGGGGGCAATGGGGCAGGAGGATGGGGGAGGCTGTGGGAATTTGCAGGAGTGATGAACCAGACTACTGTTGGTCATTTTTGATAATGGAGAAAAGACTGAAAAAGTTTCAGGAAACTGAGATGAATTAATGATGAGCAAATGTTAGTAATATGCTCCTATCAGGCAAGAAGCAGGATGGACATTTCTAGAATTATACAATGTTTTTGCCCCCTCTCCACTTTCTAAACCATTCCCAGTGCTTAGTTCTTGGCACCCAGTAAGCCCTCAATGAATGCTTGCTGACTGCACTCATTCATTAATTCATTTTGTTCATTTACCAAGGGCTTATTAAGCACATAATGTCCGGAGGATGGATTCCGGGAAGGTTTGCTGTGCTATGGCGAGGCTTCCTCATTTTTGTCTTGGACCCCTTTGGCGAGCAGAGGAAGCCCACAGAGCCCCTCAAAAAGGAATATTTGTAAATAAATGCATGAAATGAAATGCAGCAAAACTGGTTTCAAGTTCATCTTCCCTGCCCCCCCCCAAAATTTATTCACGATCTCTATGGGGGAGGAGACCCTTGATTTAGGATTATTCAAGTACTTTCTTTCCCTTCTCTTGTTGGATCCTCATGACAATCCTATGAGATAATTTTTAAAACCATTGCAAAACTTTGCATTTAACTAAAACATACACAACTTTGTCAACTAATAACAACACTAATAGTTCACATTTGCATAATTAAAATTTGCCCAGCACTTTACAAATATCTCATTTGCTCTGGGAGGGGAATAGGTGCTATCATAAGTCCCATTTTTCTAATGAGGAAGATAGACAGAAGTCAAGTGACTTGTCCAGAATCACCCAGCTAGGCAGGCCAGTCTAAGGCCAGATTTAAAGTGAGTTCTTCCTGACACTGGGCCTCCAGATGCTCCATAGTACCAAAAGTGCTGGACCCGCAGTCAGCAAGACTGAACTTTCTGAGTTCAAATCTTGTCTCAGACACTTCCGAGCTGGGTGACCCAGGGCAAGTCACTTAGCTCTATTTACCTCAGTTTCCTTATTTGTCAAAAGAGCTGGAGAAGGGAATGGCAATCCAGTCCAGTATCTCTCCCAATAAGCTCCAAGGAGTCATGGAGAGTCAAGCAGGATGAACAGCTTCCTAACTCTGGATCAGGGGCACCACAGGTCCCTTAGCTGCCTCCTACATACTTGTAAAACCCAGAACAAACTGGCAGCTTCCTAAAGTGTTTGCATCTGGGGAGACAAAGTTATTTCTACACTGCATCTTTTCAGTTTCTCCCAAAATAGTATATCTTAAACACACACACACACACACACACACACACACACACACACACTCACACACACACTCACACACACACTCACACACACGGGATTTATGGAAAATATCGCAAAGATCAAAACTTTGACCAAGGGGTACCAGACAGGGAAAGGCATAGCTACTCTCCCAGGAACTATTTATTATGTACCTACTAGATGACAAGCACTGTGGTAAGCATTTTATGAGCATAATAAATCCCTTAAACTTACTTTACAGAGTTGTTGTGAGGTCCATACAGAAGAACACTGGAGGTTTGCTAACTTTAAACACAATATAAATATTGGTAACTATTACCAATGACTTTAAAGCAACAGTATTATCCTCATTAAAAATTACTTTTTATTTCCATCTAGTTACATGTAAAAACAATTTTTAAACATTCATTTTTAAAACTTTGAATTCCAAATTCTATCTCTTCCCACCACTTTCCTTATTGAGAAGGCAAACAATTTGATACAGATTATACATGTGGAGTCAGGCAAAATATTTCTATAATAGTCATGATATAAATAGAAAATATAAATTAAAAAAACCCTCAGGGAAAATAAAGAAAGCAAAAAAAAAATATGCTTCAACCTGTATACAAGCACCATCATTTTTTTTTTCCTTAAGGATGGACGGCATTTTTCATCCCAGATCCCCCAGAGTGGACTTGGATCATTGTACTGCTGAAAATAGTTAAGTCATTCACAGCTGATTAACTTACAACATTGCTGTTACTTTGTACACTGCAAATTTTATAATTTCTTGAAAGATGATGTCCAGGTCCTTTTGTAGATCATGATTTTTAGGCAGTCCAATTATTTTAAATTTATTTTTCCTGGATCTATTTTCCAGGTTAACTGGTTTTCCAATGAGATATTTTTTACAATATCTTCTATTTTTTACTCTTTTGTTTTGTTTTATTATTTCTTCATTTCTCATTAAGTCATGAACTTCTATTTACTCAATTCTAAGTTTTAAGGAACTATTTTCTTCAAAGAGTTTTTGTACTTCCTTTTCTATTTGGCCAATTTTACTTTTTAAGGCATTTTTCTTCAATGGATTTTTGGGCCTTTCTTTCCCTTTGTCCAATTCTAGTTTCAAGCCATGATTTTCATGCATCACATGCAATTTTTCTCCTACCTCTCTTACTTGATTTTCAGTCTTTTTTGAGCTCTTCTATAGCCTGAGACCAATTCATATTTTTCTTGGAAGCTTTGGATATAAAAATTGTGTCTTTGTTATCTTTAGTGTATGTTTTAGTCTTCCTAGTGACCACATTAACTTTCTATGGTGAGAATCTTTTTCTGTTGTTTGCTCATTTTCCCCAGCCTATTTTTAACTTTTTGTTAAAGTCAGGCTCTACTTCCAGGGTAGAAGGTGCAATTCCAAGCTTCAGAATTTTGTGCAGCTGCTTTCAGAGATCCTTCTAAGGTCCTGCAAGTTTTTATATCTTCCAAGGTGGTATGATTTAAGGAGAGGTACCTTTAATACTGTCATGGCTTATGAATGACCACAATGACTCTTTTTTGCTGCGAACTGTGACAAACTGTCCCTGCTCTATTATTGCAGCAAGCTCTGGTATGCTAATGCTCTTTCTCAGTCTGGGATTGAGATCCAGTTCTGTGACTCAGATCCACACATGGATAATGCAATAATCCTGCCCCCAGTGCCAGCAAAAGAACATTTGTAACTTCCCTCTACTATTTGTCTGACAGTCCTTTTGTCTGTGGGCTGAGAATTCCAGCATCCACCTCGGATACATCTGATTTAGAGATTGCCAAGCCTTATTCCTGGTTTTCTGGGGCCTAGGGTTATGTTGGTGCTGGACTGGACTCCATTATCACCCAAATGCTACAGACCTTTCCCCAAACCATCATTTTTTAAAAAATCACTTTGATTGGCCATTGAGATTCCTTTCACCTCTTAAATTCTGTGATTCTTTCTGGAGGGGAGAATCCCATATTGACACAGGGAACACCCTGGTTTCATGAGCAAGAGCCTGCCATGTACATGTGATAAACCCTTTTGCCAGCTGTGAAGCCTATGGACCTATTTTTAGAATAATGGTTTTAATTAATAAAATTAGACTATCATTAATAAAATGATGATGAAGCTACCCAATTGCATTGAAATAGTTATCAATAAAATACATTCAGTTTCTGGATTGAGGCCTTGATTTAAGCTATAAAAGACAAGCATTTTAAGTCTACGAGCATTGATTAAACACCTACCATGTGCACTGATCTGAGTATTAGAGATACAAAGACAGAAAATCCCAGATCTTGCTGTCAGGGAGCTCATAGTTTAATGAGCTAGACAACAAATAAAAGACTATGTACCAGATATGGCAAGAAAAGTGATCTAGCATCAGAGGGAAGGAGACCTTAGCAGGAAGGAAGATTGAGGAAATCTTTTTGTAGGTGAGATTTTTGCTGGGACTAGAAGGAAATCAGGAGCCCAATGAGGAGGGAGAGCATTCTGGGTTTGTAGGGCAGTCAGTGAAAATGTCCGGTATCTAGTGGTGGGATTCTGGACTGGAGAACAAATAAATGGAGGGGAAAGATGAAGAAGACTAGAAAGGGCAGAGAAAACCGGGCTGTAAGAGAGATAGAGGACTCAGAAGTTACAAGGAACCACTGGAAGTCACTGTGGGGAGGATGTGGCCAAGTCTGCTCTTTAGGAAAATTAGTTTGACAGCTGAATGGAGGCTGGCCTGGAGTAGGAAAGAGACTTTAGGCAGGAAAAGCAGCCAGCAGTAATCCGGGTTTGAGCTTAGGAGGGCTGCACTGAGTGGTGGTGTGCCGGAAGGCAGAAGAGACCCTATTGAGTGATGTGCTAAAGGATGAAACAACGGGACTTGCCAAGAGCTTGGACATGGGAGAAAGTGATCAATGGCAGCTAAAGGCAGATTGTCAGCCTGGATGACTGGGAAGACTTTCTGTGGTGTCTTTGATGGCCATAGGGAAATTAGGAAGGATGAGGGGTTTGGGGAGAGAGAGAATGAGCTCTGTTTTAGATCTACAGAGTTTAAGATGACTGCAGAGTATCTGATTCAAGAGAGTGGTTTGAGATGTAAGACTAAAGGGGGAGACAAAAATATCTAAAATCATTTGCATCTGATAATTGAGTGCATGAGAGATAATGGATTCACAAGAAAAAATATTATAGACCAAGAAGACAAGGCCCAGGATAGAGCCTTGGGGAAAACCCTCCTTTAATGGAGGGACTAGGAAAGGTGCAATCAGCTGCTACTCCTTGGGGTGCTGTCTCCTGGGAAGCTGGAGGAAGGAAGAAATTTGAGCATTTTTGGCTTCCAGATCTTCAGGTGCTTTAGGTCTCTATGGTCCCCATGGTCCCGCTTCAGTTCCAACCTGGCTCTCAGGGTCCTGACTCATTGCTAGGACTAGACAGGCAGGCTCTCATTCCTTCTATGTCACTAATCCCCAGGAGAACGGGCCAGTAAAACTGAAGGGAAAGCTGGGGAAGAACTCTTTCTGCTCACAGCTCATTCTTTTCAGCCCAATTAGACTCTTAGGAAAACCTATTTATGGGTAGTACAATGGATAGAGCACTGGGTCTGGAGACAGGAAGCCTTATCTTCCTGATAGACCTCAGACACTTCCTAGCTCTGTAACCCTGGGGAAGTCACTTCACCCTGTTTGCCTCAGTTTCCTCATCAGCTAAATGAGCTGGAGAAGGAAAATCCTATGTCTCTGCCAAGAAAATCTCCAAAGGCGTGGGGAAGAGTCAGATGTGACTGGATATTTAAGGGAGAAGAGAAGTCATTCTTTCATACATTGAATAAGTTTATAAAGCACTTACCAAGTTTCACCATCATTGGTATTTAGGGTTTTATTAGTATAGACAAACTCACAAGTTCACATTTTATCTCTATCTATAAAACTATATGTAGATATCAACATATCTTTACATTTGTCTAACTAGTCTTAGAGATGTTTATATATCTACTTCTGTAGAAACACACACACATATATTCTACCCATGGAAATACATGGGGAGATGGATATGGATATCCATGTGTAGGGAGATATACAGTATGTTCCCAAAGTCTACTAAGTTGAAGTTTTTAAAGCTTAAAACCAAACTAAGAGTTTTAGGACATCCTGGACATCCATATCTAGTTCCCTATCTGCCTATATGTATGTTGATGTGTACACATGTATATATGTACCTATGTATATACACACATACACACAAACATTACACACACACACACACACACAGACACATACAGACACACAGTTTAAAAAGTCATTTGGTCAAAGCAAACCTGAAACCAGGAATCCAAATGTTACTGTCTCCATTTTACAGAAAGAAACTGAGGCTCAGAGAAGGTCGGTGAGATATTAGTCATCACCTGGTTAGGAAGCAGAAGAACTAGGCCTTGGATCTAAGTCTTCTAGTTCCAAGAGCACCTTTCCAAGTCCATGACGCCAAAGGAACTTATTTCATTTCTAAGAACTACCGGGTTTTGTCTGTATCGCTTTCCTCTGTTGGGATTCTCTGTAACACCGAGGGATGGGGAGAAAGATGTGGAGGGATCTTTTGGGACGTTCATTAGGCTCATTTATTACACAATTTTCTATTAAGCATATACTGTGCCTGTCAGAAAGGGAAATGGGCCATTTGGATGAGACCCAGTTCCTGTTCTCAGGCAGATTGCAGTCTGTTCAGGGGATTGGCTCCATCAACCTAGAACCATGATGTGTAATGTCATTCAAGGATTATTAGAAACGAAGATATAGGAGATCTTGGGGAAGATCAGCCCCCAGTGGAGGCAAGAAGAGTTGATGATGAAGGGACCCAGGAAGAGATTTTTGTATGTCTGACTCTGAAGGATGAGCAAGAATTCACCAGATGAAAAGGGAAGAGAACCAGGAGAGAAAGGGGGAGCAAAGGCAGAGAGGCAGGAAAGCCTGAGGGGCATCCAAGCCCAGAGACTCCTTTGCTTAGATTGCGTGGGTTAGACTGAACAAAGCAGAGCTGGATGGGCAGGACATGAGATTTAAGTCTCAAAATCCAGCCTGAAGACTCTGACCTTTCCTCACAAGTCAGCTGGATGACCCTGAAGCTTTTTGAGCAGAGGAGGGAGCTGCCATCCACCCACACAGAACCAGATCATTCTGGTTTGAAGGCTAGATGGAGGGAAGAGAGAGCCACAGAGGGTGGAAATGTGTTTGGAGAGGTGCTGACTTCTGGGATGCCTCAGGGCATGTTACTGGGCGCTCTGACTCCTGAAGAGGAGAATTAAACTGGATGATCCCCTAGCACATGTCAACATTTCCACCAGAGATGTGTTCTACTTACCAACAGCATATGATTTCCAATTGCCTCGGATTTGGCATTTCTGTAAACAGGAACAAACATTCTGGAGATCCAATCTGTCAGAATTTCTCTCTCCTCGCGCTCAGCAGTGACCATAACCCTTCGGGGCACCGACCTGATGCAAGCCTACATCCCTGCAGGCGATATTTCTTTTCCGCCTGCTTAGACAGATATTGCTCCAGGCCTGTTACCTTACAATACTGACAGTTTGCAATTCTCTTAATCAGGTTATCACATTGGAAACTCTAAGGAAGAATAATGGAGTTTGTGCTCAATTACAAACCAGTATTGTTGGTTTTTTTCTATTTAAAAAATTACTTTCAGTTCATCCACAACATATGTACAGAGCAGAGGAATAAGGATGGGACAACTGAGAATTCTGGGAAGAATTCTGTAAGCAGATTTAGCCCCTTTGTGCCTAAAACCACCTGCCGCTCCTAGGTATGAGAAAGGATTGATGTGACTCCCGTCTTAGGATCTAAATCTTCTAGTTCCAAGACCACTTCTCCAATGTCTTTGGATCATTTAGAAATAAGATCGCAAGACCCCTGGATCCCGGGAATATTGTGGACCAGGATTCTGAACTTGTATCCATGTAGAGGCAACAAGACAAGCAGGAGAAAGCGGAGGAGGATACGTGGGAGGAGGGCGATCGACATTGCCAAAACGTTGGAGAGAGGTCTTGTGGAAGGAGTGAGAAAAGACTGGTGGATTGAACCAATGGGAGACGGTAGTTCACCTTGGAGAGGACACATTCAGTAGAATGGTGGGGTTGAAAGGGGTTGAAAGCCTCCAAGAAAGGCTTGGGAAGTGAGTGGGAGGTGAGAAAGGACAGACATGAGAGCATATTGAAGGAAGAGGAGGAGAAGATAGAACAGCAATCCCTAAGTGCCCTTTGGGCTCATGGTATTATCTATTCACACCTCGAAGGGACCCTGGAGACTGTCGCTTCCAAACAAACTCATTTTACAAATGAGGAGACAGAGGGCCGGATTTTGACTTGCTTAGGATATCTATGCAGGATTCGAACTCAGGTCTTCCTGATTCCAAGCCCAGATTTCCAGAGGATGCCACTTTGGTGCAGAGAAAGACTGAAGCAAAGGAAGAAATGGTGGGTCCGGTAGAAGGGTGATGCAGAGGTTTTGGAGTATAATATCAATGAATTTTTGGTTACTAGTCTATTTTCTCAACAATATAAGAGGTGATATCCTCTAATGAGAGGGGAGAGGGAATGGAAACTTGAGGAGTGAAGGGTTTGGATATTTGGGTTCAGAGAAAGGTTTTGGTTAGAAGATGTAGAAGAATACTCATGGTAGTGGGAGGTGGGACACTCAGGTTCCCTTCTTTGGTCCTGGAGCCCTGCTTCTGAACCACAGGCACAAGACCTTGGCTAGAGCTTTCTGAGAGCTGTCTCTTGGTTCCAGGGTCTTTCTCTTATCATCTTCTCTATTCCACTGCCATTCATGATACCTTCCCTCATCAACTCCGGCCATTGTTGTTTTTGCTCCTTCTTCCATCTGATCTTTTGTCATCATTTCAGCCTCGGTTATTTTCTAATACTGGGGAAATGGTTGTCATGGTAGAACAAAAGGAGTAGATTTCTCTAACAAAAGATACGTTCGATCCTATAGCCCTGGGTTCTAAGACAGGGATAAGGAAGGAGAAAGCCTGGGTGCAATAATCTGAGCTCTCCTGTCCCGGACCATCCTTTTGCTGTGAGTTCTTGCAGCCTGGTCCTTTCTCATTTGTCCCCTGATCTTCTGGTATCATTAGACTAGGCATCTGTTTGCATCAGGAGCCCCCACCGGTGTTTCTTTCACTAAGCCAAACCTATCAGCTGCGAATCCAAAGCGAGGCCATCCAATGAAACAGCATGAAAAGTAATAACGTGAAACCTTATTTTAAACAAGGACTGAATTCTCCCAGTACTCATATACTTTTACCCACTCCCACCTCCCACATCCATCTTCCTGATTTTTCTGCAGATTAACTACTTGGTCACCCTAAAGGAGTAGAAGAAGGCTGTATCAATCAATCATTATGGGTGTTGAGGGTCTCTTTGGGGTTTCAAGTTTCCCTCCCTCCCTCAGTGTCCTGAGCGTGGGATATTTCTCTTTCTGGTTTCCAGATATCTCTTCTTTCTACAGACGGCTCATGCTAACCCCGCCATCTGCCATTGGCTCCTTACCTGGTCTTGCTGTTTGAGCTGCCTCCTGGCTGTTGGTCATTTATTCCTTTACTTATCTTTCCAGGCAATAGTTCATTTGAATCTAGACCCTTGTGGGCAGGGGAGAATTTCATAGTATTAAAAAAAAAAAAAAAGGAATTCACTAAAAGGTCCTGTTCATGCAAAGGATTTTGACAGACACAGGAGCCCTGGAGTGGGAGCATCTCCTAGCTACCGGTTCAATTTCCAGCCCACCCCTTCACAGCTATTATCCAGGGAAGCAATTAATGTGGAGAAAGGGGATTAGCTCCCTCAATACACTGGGTTGGCAAGGCAGAGTAGGTGAAATAGCAATGTACCTTGAGGGAAAATCAGGAGGCAGCATTTGCCAGGCAAGTCAAAACAGCCTCACCACCTCCATTATCATCTCTGCTCAGTCTGTGATGGAGGCAGCCCAGACCTTGAACCCTAAAGCCTTGGCAATAAAGATGCTTCCAGCCTAGTGCCCTCTGCCATAACCCTCAGAAGAACTCCTCTGGAGGCGCTACCTGGCAACTGTTCCTCTATGGTCACAGCTACCAAAGGCAAAAGCTTGCCCCTGAAGTCTCTGGCACTGTCCTGGGCTCAGCATCATAAATGAGTGGGATCTTGTCAGTGGAAATGGCATTAAAGAGGCAGAACAATCAGCCCTGTTGCTGGGCACTTGGCACTTTTATATCTGATCGGTAGCTGAAATTTTCCCATGTTTGCTGTCTTCCCAGACACCTATTAGAAAATGGGACAATTCAATTCAAACTGGAGCGATTCAGTTTGCTGGCGTGGTGCTGACCGACTGTCCAGTTTCACAAGCGTACAACAACGAGATCGGCAAAATGGCTCCGTGGACCTTTGGTTTGGTGGTCAATCTAATAACTCTCTTCTCCCACATTTTCCTTTGGAGCTTCCCTTACCCTGAGCTACCTCTGGCAATGATGTCGATCTCATTATCAATGTGGACATCTCTGGAAAGTATATTTCCAAGTAAGACAACCCAGCCACAGCATTCAAAACTTCACTATTGGCTGCCACTGAGGGTTCCCCACATGGATGGCGTGGTTCTGGCTGATGGAGGACCTGTAGTTTCTTGGTATTAATTCTTAGACCAAAATCAGCACAAACAGTGGAGAAAGATCCATAGTTTGTTGCATCTCAGCTGTGGAAGCTGCATCCAGTGCACAAACATCTGCAAACAGAAGACCTTGTACCAGCACTCCCTCCACTTTAGTTTTGGCTCAAAGCCTTTTCAAGTTGAAGGATTTCCCATCAGTGCGGAGGCTGATTTTGATTCCATGTTTGTTCTCATTGAGGGCATTTGACAACATGGCCGAAAACCTCATGTTAAAAATCAGGGGAGCAAGCACACAGCCTTGTTTCCCTCCATTTGAATTATCTTAGGAAGATTCCGAAGATTATCAGGCAAGATAAGATACCATTTGCGGAGGTCTTTTCTTGAACTAAATTAGCAAGCATTCCAATTTTACTGCAGAGAGCAGAACTCTGTTAGGCCGGCCATATTGTTCTACTTTCAAATGTACGCTTGCCAAAAAGAATATTTTATGGAGAACTCACACATGGCAAGTGCTCACAAGTGGGTCAGAAAAAGTGGTACAAGGACACTCTCAAAGTCTCTCTTAAGAACTTTAGAATTAATAGCATGACATGGAAGATGCTGGCACAGGACCGCCCAGCATGACATGCCCTCATCACAGAAGATGCCGTGCTTTGTGAGAAAAGCAGAATTGAATCAGCTCAGGAGAAATATGAGATGTGCAAAATTAGAGAAGCAGCCCCGAATGTTCCTAGGAACTACTTATGTCTGACCTATGGCAGAGCACGCTGAGCTCACTCTGGTCTGATCAGCTATAGTTGGACACACTGTAACTTGACTCTAATATAGTGATTTCATTTTGGTCCTTTGAGAACAAAGGACAACAAAAATCCAAGAAACTGGGAACTCCTTAAGAGGAGGGATTGCCTTATTTTTCCACACTTAACATGGTGTCTTATACACAGTAAGTCACTGCTAAATGCTTCATTCATTTTTTCAGTCTCATATATTTTGTAAAAGTAAACACTGCATCCATTCCCAGAAACTGCCCCCTTACACTCTGTTGGGTAGTTCTCAGTTTCCTGGAATCAGAGAATAAAAGGTAATTACAAGTAATCACAGATGAGCCATTGGCGGTTGTAGCAAACACTCAGAAGTTCATGAATTTTATTTTCTCATAACTGATCAGTCTAGAATTTGTTGCATATCTTCTTGGCTGTCTGACATAGCTAGTAAATGTCACAGCACAAGGCTATGCTTTGAGGCCACCAGGAATCAGATTCTCTGGAGCTTGAGGCTACCTCAGAGGCTTCTAATGTAAACACTCATTTTTTTTTTAGTTGTTATTTTTTAGTTTTTTTTCTTTTTTTAACCACTCATTTCACATAAGCAGACATTGATGACGGGAGTGGTCAGGTGGCTTGTTCAGGATTATTTGGGCTGAGCTAGCTTTGTAGAAATGAATGCCTTTTTTATTTGCCAGGCAGCAGCTGGAGTCATCAGAAGCAAATGGGACCCAGCCCAGTGTAAAGTCCAGAACGCTGGATCTGGACTCCGAGGCACTGAGTTCAAATCCTCACCTTCTGACTTAATACCTTGTGATCACTGGTAGCTCATTCCACTTGTTTGGCAATCACACTGCATGATCTCTGTGGTACTTTCTGGCGTTAGCAAAAAATTTCTCTGTGCTTCAGAGTCCCGTTCACTTGTATATCATGGCATCTCCTCCCGGATGTCCCATTCCTCTTGGAGAATGAAAGGCAACAAGAAGCAGTGAGGCAGTGGGAGGGGGACGGGGCATTTCTGTCCACACATATGAAGGGATTAGAAAGTGAGGTACCTGGGACTTAGAGAAGTAAACCTTTAAGGGGATCGAACACTGCTGATGCTTTGGGGTTCCCTTCCAATTCCTTGCCAAGGGTTGCATTCCCTGACACTGGAAGATGTTGCTGTGAGGGTGATGGCTGGAGGATGGGGGTGGTGATCAGCTTCATGGAGGGGGTTCTGAACTAGGGAAGATCCTATTTTCTTCTTTCCTCTCTGCTCCCCATTTCTGCTCCCCAAATGCTAAGACATATCAACTACTCTCAGGAAATAGTTTTAGTTTTTATTTTCTTTTGGACCAAGATTGATGTTTGCGACCTCCTGTGAGTACACAGGACTGACCTTTCAAGTTGCCCAATTAGCATTTGCGAGGTAGGAAGCTCTAAGTATTGGGGGAATGCTGAGGGTTTTATCCGGAGCTCTTGGGAAGATTTTGCTCCATTGTTAGACTGAGGTGGGGGCAGAGCCCTTAAATTTCTCAGGTTGGCAGATTTCTCTTACTTAGGAGGAATGCAAACTAGCCAGAGCCTACAACGACATATATAATCTTATAAATAATTAATAAAATAAGATTTAATGTTTTAGGAAATGCTGGGAAGAACATACATCATCACCAAGACAGAACTGCGAGAAGCCACTGAAAATCCGTTTTGGGAGGGCTTTCAGAAGCCACCTAGTCCAATCTATCCCAGAATGACAAGGGTAATCATAAAGGACTTTAAGATCTGGCAAGTTTAATTGCATCCATTTTAGAGATGAAAAAAGTGAAGGTGAGAAGTCACTAACTTGTCCAGAGCCACCCAGCTGGTACCTGAGGCGAGATTGGAATCCAGATCTTCTTGTTTCCAAGTCTAGCATTCTATGCCCAACTGCATCCTTGACAAGTGGCCGTCCAGCTGTTGCACAAAGACTTCCCTGCCTCCTCTTCTGCTTAAGTATCTCTGAGTTCCTTCAAACATTCCTCTCATTGATCCAAGTTCCAAAGTCCCCTTTTCTGATCCTATTTGTATGAGCATAGGAAAGTCACTTAGTCATTATTACCCTCAATTTCCACATCTACAAAGTGGACTGTAGGTCTATCACAGGGCTGTCATGAGGGTCAAATGTGACAATGAATGTAAAACACTCTCCAAACACGTGGCCATCAATATACCATTTGCCATCTCAGCCACCTTGGACAAGTAACTGGACTTGGCTTTCCTCAGTTTCCTTTTCTAGAACATGGTGCTGGGCTAGATCACTTCATAAGTCCCTTCCATCATGAAGGCATCCCTTCCTCTCAGCATCCTAGTTTCCCTCCTCTGAACCTTCTCCAGTAGCAATATCCTTTGTAAAACATGGCTGTGGTTTCATCGATTTGGCAACTCCCAGTGGAGGAAAGTCTTTCCATAATTTGCGCCAATGCTCCTCTACAACCTACATTCTTAGAGCTATCTGGAGCCCCGAGAGGCGATTTATTCCCAGCGTATGTGTCAGAGGCAGCACTCGAACCTGGTCTTGCCTCAAGGCCAGCTTTCTCCATGCTACCAAAGTGCTTGTCAAATTTATTAGGATTAATTGGTGAAATGCACAGAGCACTGGACCTGGGTCCAGCCTCAGACTGCCTAGCTGTGTGACCCTGAGCACGTCCCTTCATACTGTCTGCCTCAGTTTCCTCATCTGTCCAATGAACTGAAGAAGAAAATGGCAAACTACTTCAATTCCTTTGCCAAGAAAACCCCAAATGGGGTCATGAAGAATCAGATATAAATGAAATGACTGAACAACAACACAACAATAAATGAATCAAGAGAGATGGCATGGGGGAGAGCAGGGATTTTTAATCTAAATTTGTTTATAACTATAGTTGTTATATTTATATATTATTATGTTACATATATAGTTATATTAATTATATGTGTATAACTATAACTATCTGCACATATAATTAATATAACTAAATATATGTAAAACTATACACACATATATTTATCTATTATACTGTTGACTATTTCTGTATAATTGGTTTCCTTTGAAATTCTGTGTATTTACTGTGGTGACTTTCGACATCCTGATGTGAGCATCCTGGTCCTAAGGCCTCTCCCACACGGACTCTCCAAAGGGGCCCACGGCACAACTGAGGGTAGGAGCCCGTAGATGGATGGCGATTTGCTAACAGCACTGGGATCATGTGACCTGACTCTGGGCCTACATGGGGATAGGAAAAGAGCCTGGGATTTCACTGTATGTAGTCGTGGGCAGATCTGAACCCCAGATCTCTCTGGCTTAGAGGCCGGCTTTCCGCCCACCATTCCATGCTGCCTCATGGCATGGAGCAGGGCCTTAATAGACCTTGTGGATTGATTGCTCTTGGCAAGTTAAGGATGAAGGGAATGGGGACCACTCAAATTTGAATAGTTTCAAAATGAGATTTAATCAGCTTTACTTTTGGAAGAGATAATGGCCAGTTATTTGCTTATCCCAGAGTAGCAGACATTGTCTTTCCCTTAACACTTTTTTTTTTTTTTTACCTTGAACTAAAAAAAAAAAAAAAAAAAAGAAAGAAATTCCCATAAACCTAAACATGTGCCTCTGGAAGACAGGCCTTAAGGCAATGAAAATAAATAGATAAGGCATAAATATTTATAGCCAGACAATTCAGATCAGGGCAGGGAAGGACAGACGCAGGGGAGACCCGTGAAGTGGTGAGACTGGGTGGGGAAATAGGAGGCTGCTCCCTCACTTCTGCCCAGTCTAACCAAGACTGAATACTAACTCTGTAGGGGCAGGGAGCGCACCCATCTTAACTAGGATGACTCAGTAGCCTCCTATGCCACACAGGTAGTCGGTTTTAGGAACAAAGAAAGGCAAAATCACCGATGGCTGACTGTGAGGATTACTGGACAACAGCATGGAAGTCACTAACAGAAACCTTAATCATCTGAAAGGGGGTTTAGTCTGGTGTCCATCTCACTGCCCTCCTCAGGCTTCCACTCTGGCCTTGGATGGGGAGACCAACCCCACAGAGAGGGTTCTGAATCCCGGAAAGGCAGGTCCTTGCAGGAAGCCCCTGAATGGCCCATGGACTAGAGGACTGTGAGCTTGCATTCTGCAACAGACAAAGGGATGCTCCAATCACGGGCGAGCAAACTCCACTCATATTTGAGTTTTCCAATGAAAGATAAGATAACAATTCTAAACTAAGGAAATCAGGACCCAGGCATGCACATGTCCCTCACTCTAGTCAGCGAGGTGGTACAGTGGGCAGAGTATTGGATTTGGAGTCAAGAAAACATAAATTCAGTCAGTCAGTAATGATTTGGTAAGCAATTATTATGAGTCAAGCACTGAGATCTTGCCTTAGACATTTACTTTCTAGGTGATCCTGATCAAGTTCTTTACCTGCTCTCAACCTCAGTTTCATTATTTGTACAATGGGAATAATAACAGGGATGTTGTGGGGATAAAATAATATTTGTACAATGATTAAACATTAAAACATGAGATAATTTATTATTATTGTTCTTGTTTTCTCTTTAGTTCCAAATCTCCCCTTTGGGTGAAATTCTTGATCTAAATGGCCTGCATCAATTATCCTGATATAAAGCAACTGACCCAGAGATTAGAATGATTATTTTTAAAGCCTGGAGTAGGTTTCCTAGGATTATGGAAGGGATCTTCAAGGCCATTTATTTCCACTCGTGACTGAGGAAGAAGCCTCCTAAGTTATAACCCACTAGTTTGCCTCTTGCTATTATTTCCAGACCCCAGTAAAGCAGAACCCACTATTCTCTCAGGCATCCTAAAGTGCTCACAAGTAGTCCTTATTATTCTCCAATTTTCCTTTTCTTGCAGTTTCTCCTTTTGCTCCTGGCTCTGCTTAAAGGAATACTCCAATCTCTTATTCTCCTGGGAGTCTTCCAAATAGTGAAAGATTGATAGTCCTATCTTTTCAAGTCTCTATGTTCTCAGTTCTGAACTTCCAACTATAATCCAGTTATAATTATATAATTATATAATCTAGATATCATATATATTTTATAATTATATAATAATAAAAGTTTTATTGGCAGAGGACTATTGTTTTTATCTATATAGATGTAGAATCAAGGTAGTATGGTGTAGTGACTAGAATGCTGGCCTTGGGATCAGAGAGGTAGGTTCAATCGGACATCTGACACTTATACCCCTGTGATCCTGTACAAGATGGACAAGCACAAATGAATGAGTGAATGAACAAATATTTATTAAGTACAAAGCTGGTGCAGAACACAAGGGACAGATAAAGAGAAACAAGAGATCGCCTACTTTTAAGGAGTCCTTATTCCATGGCGGAAGACAACACCTGCAAGGGACAGGGAAAGACCTAATGCTCCTTCCGAGGTAAGAGTAGGGGAGGTGATAATATATCTTCTTTAATGTCATTTTCACAGTTAAACTGATACCTTTCTGATGCTGAGCTATTTGATAGTGTCAAAGACTGTTGCCAAGGATTTTCCAAGTGAGGGTCCGCAGTGGTAATAATCAGGTTACATTTATGTGAAAATGGCCCCGAGTCTGGGTTGAAAGCAGGACCACTGGTTTCAGGAACACTGCTATTCCCAGGGCTCTAGGGCTTTGGGTTCTGGTTCTAGTCTAACCCTACTAGGATTCGAGGAGAGATCATTTATGATGGTGGTTGGGACTCCACCTTGCAGTTCCTTTTCCTGCCTTTCCCTCAGGATGCCTCGCTGCTTCAGCCAGGCTAGTTTACCTGTCTTCTTGGTGACTCTTGGCCAGCACTTAGTATTGATGGTGGTGAAGATGGTGGCCCTTTTTTCTAAGAGATCTGGTCTCTTGGATGAAGGTTATTATGGTGCTAGTTGGCTGAAAAAAATTCTGCTAATGTAGGGTGGGGCGCTAACATTTTGAGAAAAAAATGGCCGTTGAGGTGTTGTTGGTGGACTGACCCACCTATCTCTTACTCAGGATGTTTTGCTGCTTCACCATGTTGGTTAGTCTGTTCTGTTGGCCACAGCTGCTTAGTATTTGGCAGTAGTTGTGATAAGGATGCTGGTCCCTTCTCCACAAAGGCTGCTTCCTTGGATGATGGCTGTAGGGACCTGGCTGAAGGCAGGGCTGGTGGGCTGAAGTGTGCTGTTCTTAAGATTCTTCTATCAGAGATGGTACTTGGGAGTTTTCTGGGCTTCATATGACTCCCTACAATTCATCAACTAAAATCACCGATGGATTTTAATCTGTATTAGCATGTCTATAGAAATGCTCACTGTTTTAATACTTATTGATTAATCAACTGTTGGTGGAAGGAGTTCTGTAGAGGAAGCTCCCTGTACTAACAAAATTAGAGATTTTTCTCACATTTGAATATATACAAGTCCATCCAGATGTGCATACAATCTTAATTTTATACATACAGTATGACCATACATGTAAATACACATTCGTGTATTTCATTCAGGCTCATTCTCTCCAGGCCCATTCACGGGTCAGTCACCTTTCCAAAGCTGGCAAAAAAACAAAAACAAAAACAAAAACAAAACAGAAAAAAAACAAAAAAAACAAACAAGTTTCAGGGAAGTTTTACAGGTAACTTTGAGGCATTGGGATATTTTCTGATTCTATTGTTCATGAGCCCCCATCTGATGTAGCTCTCCCTATTAGTCACCAGTTGTTATCTCTTCAGGATCAACTGACCAGTTAAATCAATAATCTTTGATAAAGATCCATTAATTGAGAAAGTATAAGAAGAGCTTGTATTTCTCAATCTTTCAAACCAAAAGCACATTTCCCTCTAATACATATTATATATACATATACATACATACATATATGTATATACATGTATGTGTGTGTATGTGTGTATGTATATATTATGTATAAGTCCATTGTTGGGTAGGTCGGCCAACTCCTTCTTCAGGGCTGGCACCTTCAGGATTGGCTGCCACAGCTACTAACACACTTGACCGTGGACTATGGCTGCTTAGGCTTCTAGTAGCTCTGACTTCTTAAAGTTCAAAAAAGCACAAACTGGTCTGTTCTGCCTCCCATGCTCATTAACCTAATTATCAAGAGGGAAGACACACAAAGAGACAACGAGAAATAGTGCCACCGTGTGTCTCCAGGCACACAATGACAGAGTGGCTAGATAAGGCAGCCATAACACCATTTGCCAGGGTCACTTTTGCTCCTGCTACCAGGGTCACTTTTGCTCCTGCTGCCATTCTTTCTCCTCCGAGCTCAGATCACTTCCTCCCAACATGAAAGCTTCCAGGGAAGACAAAGAGATTCCATCTATTCCAGACTTTGCTATGTACACTTGGTTCTGGCTCAGAAGGCAATAAAAGGCTTTTCACCACCATACAGTACGTAGAGAGGAGACAGTCCGAAGAGCCAAGGCTTTGAAGTGGAGAAATAAAGGCGTCCTCTGTCGAGCTTTCCAAGAAGCAGGTCTGCAAGCCTCCTTACACCTCCACGTGGACTGGGGCCAATCAGAACATAATGGGCCCTCACTGGCTCTCGAACACACACACACACATCCATACACATCTCTATGTGTTTCTCTATATAAGGAGCTTTTGTACTGATTATAAATATACTATGAAGTCATTTTAATTGGCTGCTAAAATTTCATCTTCTACATGAAATCTTTCCTGACCCACCCCTTAATGTTAGTGCCTTCCTCTTTTGATAATGTCCAATTTATCACGGAGACGGCTGGTTTGCACAAGCATATTATCATTCCCATTAGTCTAGGATATTCTGAAAGCAGAATTGACTCTTTCTTCTTTTTCTCTTAGCATAGTATCTGGCACATAGATATTAATAAAGATGTTAAATGATGTTTGTTGACTGCCTAGAGCTGGCTGACTCAGCCATAGGTGGTACCATAAGTGTAAGAAGTTGGATTCGAACTCAGATTTTCCTGAGTCCGAGACCAGCACTATATATAGGACTTCCCACCAAGCGTGGAATGGGAGAATAGTGTGCATGAAAACACTGGAAGTTATGAAACGTTTTTTAGCTTGTTCAGTAACATATTTAAAGAAAGTTCAAGACAGAAAGGTGGACGTCCCCTCCAGACTGGACCATTGGCACTTTACTTGGTCCACAAAAGAACGTTGTTTTTCCAAGTTTGTTTCCATCATCATTTGTTCTCTGGGATTGTTCTTAAAATCAAGGATACCATAGGACATTTGTATTAGCACAATGCCTGGCACATAGTAAGCCCTAAACATGTTATATCTACCTACCTATCTTTTTTGTACCCATCTATTTATAATTTATCCATTTATCTGCCATCTATCTACCTACTTATCTCTCTATGGGTCTATCTGTGTATCCGTGTCTATATATCTATCTAGCATTTGCTCTCTGATTGAATTCTACTAAAACTGATGTGATTTGGGATGATTTTGTTTGTATTTTGTCCGACATCACTTTGTTTCTACTGATGCATTAAAGACGAGATTTTACATCTTTCCTTTTTTAATGTGAAGACTATTTGGACTTGATTCTCCTCTGTTCTTTGACCTCACATGTCTTACCCAAATGTCGGGGAGAGTGGAGATTCATATCCAGAGAAGAAAATCTCCATGTTATAAGTACAGACAGACTGTACTGTTTGGTTCAGTAGCAAAGCAGGTCAGTCATCTATAATTGGATCTCCTGGACCCGTACAGAAACTGGCTACATGTTTTATCTGTTGCCAAAGGAGGATCAAAAAGTTGCAAAAAAGCTTTTCTACCTTGGGAAGCCTCAAATGAATTCAAAGAGCCAGCTTCTTCCCCAATCACCACTGTCCAAAACATCCCAAGAAATATCTGTAGGAGGAATGAATCAGCCCAGATAGTTTTGGAATATATTTTGATGGGCTCTGAAGGATGTATCGAAGAAGCTAGAACTTTTAAAGAGCCAAATGCCTTCTTCTGCTGACACTTTTGCTATAATTTCCCAGGCTGCATTTTCCTCTCCACGGTTTTCTGGTAAGCTTTCAGTCTAACTAGACTCCCCAGGTCAACTGTAGGGAGTGGCAAAGGCAGATCTGTGAGTTAATGTGGTTTAATTGCATCTCCCCACTTTTGAGAGATCTCTAAGTTTTTTTTTTTTTTTTCAGCAGGATTGCACAAAACATCTCTCTCTCTCTCTCTCTGGGTGTCTCTGTGTCTCTGTCGCCGTCTCTCTTTTTAAAAGCAAGATATGTGATTGAACTTGGGATTTCATTGTTATGGTTGTAGGTAGACTGGGAAATGTTTTACAACTTAGTCTCAGGGAAAAATATATATATTTCTATCTCTCCCTTTTTTCCCCTCTTTTTCTGTCTTTCTATACACACACTCTCTCACACACAATCTCCATGACTTGATTTTAAATTTGTTCTATATTATTAACATTTTCTTCACTCTATATTATTAACATTTCTTAAGCCTATGCATCCAAAAAACAATAAATCAGGCCCTGATTTGTAGTGTCTGTCAGCTTCCTAGGTGTAAATGCTGCAGCATATTCTAGGAGATGGAGCAATTCTGGGGAAAATGCCTTTTGCCAGAGCTGATGGGCATCTTCTCTACAAACTTAGAGAGTTGTTTATGTCACTTTGGGATAAAATAACTTCCCTAGGGTCCCATCACCAGGGATCTGGGTCTCCTGACTCCAAAGTTGGCTTTCCAGCAATGCTACTTCTCATTTTGGCAAGAACTGTTGGCAAGTGTTCATTCATAGGTAGGAAATTCAACTTTAACAACAATGAGGTTGTTGAAACTGCAACACATTGTTATGAGGTAGACAATTTTAATGTCTTTCAAATACTTAGAAAGAAAAGACTTTTATGGTTAGAATTATCAGAAGCTCACTGTCTTTCATAATCTAACAGATAAGAAATCTGTTATCTGTGAATACCAAACTCAAAATCTTCTTGAGAATTTTAAAATTTGGGGAACTAGATCATTATCCAAGATTAAACCGTTAGCCATGATCTCCTGGACATAAGGTTGATGTGTCAAAATTCAAAACTGTTATTTTCCTATTTGCTACTAAATCAAATAAAGGGCAGCTGGATGTACAGTGGATAGACCGCCAGGTCTGGGCTCAGGAAGATCTGAGTTCTAATATGAACTCAGACGCTTATCGGCCATGTGACCCCATCATGTTGTCCCTGTCTACTTCAGTTTTTCATCTGCAAAACAGGGACATACCAAAGAAGGAAATGACAAACTACCATAGTACCTTTTTTCAAGAATACCCCAAAGTTCATGGAGTAACATAAAATTAGACACAATTGAATGACTGAAGAACAACGATGATATCAAATACTCATAATCTCCAAGTTGCATAGGATGAAAAGCTTTCAAAATCTAAAGATATAGCAGAAGAAATGAAAGTCACGGAACAACAGAGTGAAGGACAACATATCATTCCCATCATCCCGCTGGCTATTGAAGTTGTCTCCAATAAGTCTCTAGTGAGCCTTCAAAATGTGAGTATACAGCATAATGCTTTCATTCAATTACCCCAAAAGGCATTTATTTTATCCCCCTTTGATAAATAATCCTTAGAATATTAAATTTCTAAAACATGATAGTAGGCTAGCAATTTGCTCCAGGACCATTTTAAATTTGAATTCCAATAAGAAGATGACCAGATATAATAATAACAGCTGACATTTATATAGGACTTCATATGAATTATCTCATTTGATCTTTATAATAAATCTCAAGGTGCTACTGGCATTCCCATTTTATATATTAGAATATTAAGGGGAGATGACTTGCCTAGAGTCACACAGCTAAATATCTAAAGGCACTAGGTGGCTAAATCCAAGGTCTTTAGGATGTCTAATTCAATGCTCCCTCTGGAGTTATGCTTAACTTTTTGCTTAGAAGACATTTGCAGAAAATGAGATTTTTTTTTAAAGGGGGGAAGGGAGTTGGCAGTTGTTGTTATTCTTGGGGTATATCAAAGAAGTCTTTGCTACATCCATGAAACATTTTTAAGAATATTTTCCACAACATCTATCTCACCTAGACAAGAAGACCATTTTAAATTGGACTCATTAAATCATTCGTTGACACAGCCAACAGCCACGTTGAGGCTAGTTAACAAATGAAAAATGAGTTTTTCTTACTTGTTTACTTTCTAAGGATGCTTTTTTATTTCCTTTTTTTATTCCTGGTAACACATGGACTTAGGGGAGCTTGTTACATGACATTCTGACAGAAATTAAAAATGTGAAGCCTGAAAATCCAATAGATAGCAAGTCTTCCCCCACATGGGGTACAAGTGTGTAGGTTGTTACTGACAAAAGAGACCTGGATGCCTCTTCTGTTGCAAGGAGGACTGCCAATTAAAATCTTACATATTTGCTTAAAAAGATAATAAAAAGCTTACACTCACTTTAGAAACAAAATAAACAACTTCGGGGAAGAAAATGAAACATAAGGTGACCATAATTCATTTCATCCTTTTCTTATTTGTTTCAGCTCGGACTTGCTCCCCCTATTACAAGCTCTAGTGTTTGTAGAATCACAACTTGGTTGGGGGTAAACGGAGCTCTGTCCTAAGCTGTCCAATTTATGGGATGTAGCTAGTAATACAACAGTTCAGTAACAGAAGCGGCAAAACAGAATACCTGAATTAAATTAAATTAAATAATGAATTAAAATAGAAAGTAACTGGATGGCAAGATGAAGTGGATTCTTCTATCTCACTCTGATCCTCTCCCCCCAAATCCTAGCTATGGTTCTGTGTGTTTGATCCAATTAAGTTTTCATTGTAACAACTAATTAAACTTCCCCTTCTTTCTGTTGGAGGCTATTCAATATCAAATAGAATTTGAAGGCATGAAGTCTTGTCTTTGATACTTGGTCTAAAATAGCTTTTCCCCCTTTGTTTTATCCTATTACAACAAGTTAAATCATATCTGCTCCTGTGCTATTAGAATTTATAGCTTTTTAAAAACAGAATCTTATGTTACATAGAAAAGCTACATATATCATGTGTATTTGTGCTCATCAATTCAATAATATTATCAATACTGTCCTACAACGATATAATTTTTAAGGCTTTCAAAGCATTTTATATTATCTTATTTGATCCTCATAGAAACTTCCTCAGAAATAGACCTGTCCAAAATGGAATAGAAAGGGAGAATGATGGCTTCTTTCTCTCTGGAGGTTTTGAGAAGAGAGGCTGGATGACCATTTGTTTTGATGTAGAATGAGATTTACTTTCATGTGTAGGTTATTCTTGATGACTGCTAAGGTCTCTTCATGCTTAAAATTTTGTGACTTTGTGATCTTAGTATGAAGAACAGACAAAACTCCACTGTAACTTATTTTCAGTGTTTAATGTTTATATTTCTGCTACTGGTTATTATCTATGTTCAAATAGCAGGTTAGTCTACATTATAGAAGGGAAGGCAAAGGAGCATGAGGAACATTTTTCCACAGTTCAAGTTATATTGGAAAATTAAGATTTTTTTCCTAAATAAAAATAAAGGAACACATCCAGAAATGGGATTTCACAAAAATTAACACTGCAAGAAAAATATCTGAAGTCAAAAAGTTGACATGTCAGGAGGGTGGAGAGTGAGAGGATGTTATACAGGAGAAGGGGCAAAAAGGGACAAATCATTGTCTACTTAAAGGGATTAAAAATAAATTTCATACTCTTTCTAAAAATAAAGGAGCTCTTTACTTTAAGGAGAAAGGAGGTATGTATCTTCTAATGAATGATTAAGTAGATCCCCAAATAATGTCAAACAAGATGGAGCATCCATTAAGTGCCAAAGGAAAAACAGAAAAGAAGAGCCAAAGAATATTGGTTATTGATTTCCTACTCAGGGTACAAAGACAGCTCATGGTTGTCCTGGAAAAATAGTGAGGTTGGTTGATTTCCTGGGGAATGTGCCTAAAGCACAAGTGATAAGGGTAGGAGGAAAATAAAAAGCATCAGGGAAGATTATAAAGTTCTGAGAAAGAGCTGATGAACATTAGAGCCACTGGTGGTGTGTTCCTGACTTTTATTCTTCTAAGGAAAGGGTTTCAGAAGAAAAACATGATTGCAAAAGTCAATAGCTACTCTGATAATGACAGTGAAAAATGACATTAACTCTCAATTTTCTACTCCACAATTTAAATATAAGGTGAATTATAGCCACAAAAGGTAAGATGCCCAGAATCTTTCAATATCTGCTCAGAGTTTCAAATTTAAATGAAAAAGACTTTGAACTAAAAACAGTGAGGAAGGGGGAAATATTGTACATCTATAAGCTATTGATCTAGACTTCATAGAGAGTAACTATAATAATGAGCAGCTAAGTGTCCCAGTGTATAGAATGTCAAAAGATTAATCTTTCTGAGCTCAAATATGGCCTCAGATACTTATTAACTATACGACCCTGGAAAAGTCACTGTTTGCCTCAGTTTCTTCATCTGTCAAATAAGTTGGAGAAGGAAATGGCAGACCATTCTTGTTTCTTTGTCAAGAAAATTCCCAAACGGAGTCACAAAGAGTCAGACGTAACTGAAATCACTCCACAACGAGGCATAATAAAACCAGAAGAATAGCAGTTGAGGTAACCACAGGAGTGGTTTACAGGAGAAAAGAAATTCATAGAAGTTCATAGGAGAAAGAAATGAGTCAATAGTAAAACTCATGATTTTAAATGTCTATACACAAGTGCACAAAGTTAAGGCCACAAGGAAAATAAATTGGATTTTGTAAGGTGAGGAAATAAATTTGACCTCATAGACATCCCTGGATTTGATGGGATGAAACACAACTGGAATGTGATTCAGTCAATAGAAGCAGGAGAGGCAAAAAGGGTGAGATTGGATAGGGTTGTATGTTACAGGTGTCTGTATATATATATATATATACACACATATATACATATTATAAAGTGAGAAACATGAGACAATCTAGTAACTAGAATGGACAAGTGTGGTGAAGAAGAGTTGGATGACTATTAATGGACTATTAAGAATTTGTCACAAGGCATATTAAGAAGGAAGGATGAAAGCAAAACAGCATTGCATTTATTAAACACCTACTATTTGTCAAACACTGTGCTAAAATTTTTACAAATATCATCTCATTTGATCCTCCCAATGACAATGAAAATTAAGTGCTTTTATTAATCCTCATTTTGCAATTGAAATAAATCTATCCATGGTATCATCTAGTCTCCAGTGCAATAGCTCCATTGACTTTGTTGATAAGGTTTTACTATAAAAATCTTTTAAAATCTTTTCCATTTTCTTCTTTTTTTCTCCTTCTTCTCTACATTCTTTGATGCTGAATTAGAGATGATTTGGGTTCTCTCAAAAGGAATATAAAACAAACTGGTTTTACCTTTCCTTGATTCTCCTGGTATTTCTCATATTTTTTTTTTCATTCTTTTTCATAACATCTTAAAAATAAGTTTATAGTCTAAATGTGTAATATCTTTGATTATTATTTCTATCTTCTTAACTAAGGCACTTTTTGGAATATTTTGTTTTCTTATTATGGCAAATGATTTACACTGGTCAGACTTGTATATAAACTTATAACTAGTGTCAATATCCTTTCTGCTATCCACTTTCTATTTTTGTTATTAATAACTTCTTCTTATAGGTCAAGAATAAGTAATTTTTAATTTTACCTTGTGTCTTTTTCATGATGATGATGATGATTTTTACTATTTTTAAGGTTTGCTCTAACAAACCAGTGGCCTGAGTATACAGAAACAATGACTATAGGAATGATATCCATATCAATAGTAAGTCTTTTCCTATCTATTAAGAGATCATAATTTTTATTCCTTACAGCATGGTAATACTCAATTACATTCAACACCATGATTTGTTTAGATTTTCTTTAATGGTTGGATACACATTTTAATTCCAGCCTTTTTTGTTGTTAAACTAATTCTTCTCTGAGAATCTTTATACATAAATAATCTTTTCTTGCAGTCAGTGACTGCTTTAGGTCATTGTCCCACTTGTGGAATCTTCGGGTCAATGGGTATGAAGAATTTAGAATCTTTCTTGAATAATTCTGGATTACTTTCTAGCATACTTAAGCCAATTCATATCTCTCTCAGCACTGAATGTGTGTGCCTCCCTTTCCGGGGCCCTACAACAATGAATTTCTCCCTGTTTTAGTAATTTTATGAGCTTGAGGAATCATGACATTATGCCTCAGGATTGTTTTAATTTGCACTTCTCTAATAATTACTGATTTGGAACATTATTTAAAAGTTTCTGGTGATAATCTTTATTTCTTTAAAAAAAAAAAAAACAATTTATATCTTTGACAACTTGTTCAATCCCATAGGATTTTAAGGGATTTGCAGAAAGACTTTTAGGCTGTTGGATCAATCATCTATGAAATATTTGTGGAGATATGGAGATACATAATCAAGATATAAAGGTCAGGATAGATTTCAATCAGTACCACAAAAGAAGAACACCTATTTCAAGCTCCTGGTTCCAATGAAGCATTGATGGATTTACAGCCAATGAAACACAGGCTCCACAAGTTTAAATGTTCTGCTCATAACCACATAGACAGAAAATGACAGAACCTCGACTCAACACAGCTAATCTGATCCCAATCCAAGGCTGCTTCCACTATATCAGTCTGCCTTCCCAATGATGACTGGAATTTTAACTGAGTTTCCTGAAAACTCACAATTTTCCACATTAAAAATCAGACAGACGATGGATCCTCAACTTTTTGTCTACTTATGCTTTTAAGGCAATTGAAATTATTTATTCATTGTGTCTTACCTGTCATTTGCCACACAATTCAATTTTAGAGCTGCAGCTTCAATAATGGAATGTTTGTGTCTTTTCACCATTCATTAATAAAGATATTAAAGGAACCTACATTTCACAACAGTCATGATGTGAAAGAACAGTGTCCCTTCCTTTCTATTTATCAAGACTCTCGGCTGCTCTGGCAGCCAGTTCCCAACACGGTATATGAGAAGGGATGTGTTGTGAGACAGTCTGTTTCCAACTATTTTTCATTTTATTGGAGTTTTCACATTAAGGTTCCCAATAGCTCATATTTATTGTGTCCAATTAATTTAACAGCCTGTCTATCTTAATTTAGATTGCTAAGCCTAAAAGGGAGCTGTTCCAAAGTAGAATGGACCCTCTCAGAAAGTTGAGAGTTACCTACCATTGGAGGTTTTCAAGCAGAGGGCAGATGATCATTTATCAGGTAAGAAGTAGAGAAAATTCATGTTTAGATTTGGGTTGAATGAATGGTTATCGAGGTCCCTTCTAACTATGAGATTCTATGATTTTAGGATTTTTGATATTATAATTCTAGAACAAGGTTCTTTGAGGCAGTTAGTAGCATGGTAGAGAGAATGAAGTCAGGAAAACCTGAGTACAAATCTGACTTTTGACACTTATTAGCTTTGTGACCCTGGGACAGACATACAATCTCCGTCTATCTCAGTTTTTTCATCTGTAAAATGTGGATCATAGTAGCATCTACCTCTCAGGTTGCTGTGAGGATCAAATAAGGGAATATTTATAATACATGTTCAACATAGTGCCCAGTTCATAGTAGGTACTTTATAGTTTTATAATTATAATTCATTTGTAATGCTATTCATTTCATTTTATGTGCTTAAAAACTAAAAAGTGGATCATGGAGTTCACCAGACTGCCAAGGGGTCTAGGACACAGAAACAGTTAAGAGTCCCTGCTCTCCATAGTATTTTATTTTCTATAGGTCTCTGAAATCTCTGCCAGCTCAAAATCAATGAGCTCATGATTGCCAGCCACTTACTCATGTATTCCAGGAAATGCAAACATTCCACTGACAGAGTCAGTATTATGGAGAATGGTCAATAGCTTCAGAGGACTGAGAGGGTAGAATCAGGTAGAATCATTTTCTAGATCTTCAGTTTGACCTATCTGCCAAATGGGGAATTTAATCTTAATCACTTCATTTATTTACTCTAAGTTATTGGGAGCCTGAATTCTCAAAGTACTGATAGGTTTTGTAGGGATGTAAGAATGAATCCGATACAATCTCTGCCCTCATGGAGCTATAATCTAATATGGCAGATTAAATATGTAAACAAATAACTCTAATGCAATGCAAAATGCTATCACTGCTACCCCAAAGAAGTACAAAGTATTATTTATGGGAATTCAGAAGAGACGAGGATTAGGAAAAGTTCCCTGTTCTCTGTTTTTTCAAATGAGGAAACTAAGACCCAAAGATGTTAAGTTATTCAGCCAAATTCCCATCAACAGTAGGTGTCAGAGATGCTTTGTAAATATCCAGAGTTTTCACATCTTTTCTACCTCTCCATTATCCACTGGGGAGCTCATCCCCTCACCTGACTAAATATTATCTTGATTTAGATGACCCTCAAGTTGCCATTTCTTTCCTGAACTTCTCCTTTGGACATCAACATTTTCAGGTCTCTCTTGTGTCTGGAGTTCCCACTCCTACAATACATTTATCATGTTCCAAATTGAAGTCATCATTTTCACACCATGCTCCTCAAATGCCCATTAAAACCAGCTCTTTTCCTTACTTCCCTATTTTTTGGTGGTGGGTTCCTTAAAATCATCTATTACTTTTCCCTTTCTTTCATTGCCCTTATCCAAGTAGTTGCTAAGTCCTGTCAGTTATACTTCTGTGATATCTCTCTTCTGTCATAAGTGCCTTCTCTCCCGTCCAAATGTGATTGACACATGGAATCTGCGACTTCACCCTTTTTTAGAGACACCCAAAATGTCTCTAAAAACCACTGTCTCCTCTTCATTCCCTTTATTATCACCCTAGTTCCATCCATCATAGATGGGATTCTTATGTCTAGAATTTTTTTTTAACAGTGATCACAAATAGGGATTGAATATCCAGATTATTTTTTTTTCTTGATGGACTATTGGAAGTCGTTGAAGGGTTTTGACCCGAGAAGTTGTGATTTTAGAGATGATTACTAGGAAAGCTGTGATGTCTAAGGAATTCAAGAGGGATTAACACCTCTGGTGTGAGGGCTGTTGAGCACTTTTCAGGACTGCTTATCCACCTTGTGTCTACCTACCACTTAATTCTCACCTGTGACCCCAAGAAGTTATAGCATGTGGAGTGACCACACCCTCTACACCATTCTGGTAGATGGCCTAAACCAGGTTGAGGGTAACTGACAGGCTTCAAACCTTATGGTGAATTAAGGAGGGTTGTATGCCCTGGACTTGTGAAGACTTCTCCTGGTACATTGGATGGATGAGAACAATTTCCATCAGCCATGAAGGCAGATGAAGCAGGATCCATGGATCACTTAGAGCTTGATCAGACATTGTATATGTCGAGGGCATTCACTGCATCCTGGGTCTGACATTTGTCTTGCCACTGGATCTTCATGACCCTGAAAGAGAGGGAGGCTGACGATCGTCTGTGATTGCTTCATGTACATGCAATTCTCTTACAAGTCAAAACTTCACTCCCCTGTTATCACTGGTCTTCTTCAAAAATAAAGGATGAGCAACAACCAGGAGAGAGTCTCAGATAGCAGGACAAAGGGTGGAGTGGAGAAGCAGAAATCACTTTGAAGCTATTGAAAGAGTTCAGGTGGAAGTTAAAAATGACCTGAATATTAATAATAATGAATACAGAGCATTTGAATGTTTGCAAAGAACTTAGCATATATTGTATCATTTTATTAACCTTCACAGCAACCTATGAGGCAGATGATATTAATCCTCCAACTCTGAGTATTGTCACTATCTGTTCCCCATACTTAAAACTTTCTTCTTTCTCATCTTCGTCTCCTAGTTTTTCTCCCATCTCAACTAAAGTCTCATGTTCTTCAGAAATCCTTTCCTGGCCCTCCTTAATCTTCATGCTTTCCTACTGAGGTTGCCACAAATTTATACTGCGTGTCTCAAACATGATTGTTTACACATCCTCCATTGAGCTCCGTAAGAGCAGGGACTTTTTTACTTTTCTTTGTATCCCTAGTGCTTAATACAGTGCCTGACACATAATAGACAATTAATAAATGCTAATTTACTGAGTGATGCATTTTCCAGATGAAAAAAAAAAAAACTGTGGTGAAATGAATTGTCCAGAGTAATAAAGCAGATAATTGTTGGGATAGGATTTGAATTCAGTTCTCTGAGTTAGTTTGAACTAGGTCCAGTGCTTTATCTCTTATGCTTGAAATTTTCAAACAAGAGGAAGTCATAATTTCCCAAGGTGGCCCACTCCAGTTTTGGATAATTTAAAAGTTTCTTCTGACATCAAGACTCAATTGCAATACCTTCTGTTGTTCCTGGCTTTTTCCTCTGGGGCCAAACAGAAAATTTAAGACTCTTCCACATGACAGTCATTAAATGAATGAATACAGCTATTATGTCTCCCCAAGACATTGCCTTCATGTGATTATTTATGGCTCGACTTTGGGTTTTGGGGACTCTTTCAATATCCTGGTGGGAGATGGGAATCAGGAAGTTAGCTTACAGAATATTCTAGGTGAGGAGAAGGTGGCCACTAGAAAGATTGAAGAGACAAAGAGAAGGGGAGATAGTTAGGGACAGAGATGGAGAGAGAGAGGAAACAGAGACATAGATCCAGAGAAACAGATAGAGACAGATGCACACAGTCAGAGAGAAAACACCAGAGGGAGAAGGAGTAGATGATGTGAAGGGGGGGATGTGAAGGTAGTACTTTTGGCAAGGAAATCTCCATGTCCTCCCTTAATATGTCAGAGAAGGAGCTAAGTAGGGATGAGCACATAGAGGTTTGAAAGAGAGAAGAGTTGATGCCTTTGATGACCTTGATCTTTTCAGGAAATTAGGAAGTGAATTCATCTGATGATTTAATATAGAGAGATTATGGTTTTTTTTTTCCTTAAAGGGAGAAGAACATATATGGTAAACTTACATGGAGAATGTGATTGGGGCTTAATGTGAGATAAATTAAAAAAAATAGACATTCAGGTGTAAGGGAGCAATTGCAGTAAGATAGAACAAATTTATAGAGAACATAATGAAGTGTAGTTGGTGATTTCCTGTAGCAGTTGGCTCCTCATGAGTTGGCACTAGAGAGAAATGTGTTTGGCAAACTGAAGGTCAAGGAATCTAAGTTGTAGACAATTACCGTCTTAAAATGTTTGACCATTGGATCAAAGCAGAACTGTAAGATTTGAAAATATTGAGGAATAGAGCCTAAGATCCCTCTGGTCAATTCTGACTAGAATATTTAATGTGCATCACCAAGAGTATCCCATTCTGATGCCAACTGATGGACTAACTCAGTAGGACGTCTACTCAACTTCACGCTATAATGAGGGCAATGTTCATTTTAATTGGATCGAGCTCTTTTGGCAGGAGGTCTGAAGGACAGGTGAGAGGGGAAGAAGTTGATATGTAGGAAAATCAGTTAGAAGATCATTACATACTTTGGCGATGAATATTGAGGGCCCAAAATAAGGTGACATCCAATGGAAGGAGTTCACGGAAATATTGCCAAGATAGAATCAACTGCTTGGAACTGGGAAGTGGGGGAAGAAGAATTCCATTTGTCAGAGGATTCAAGCCCTCATGATGAGAGGAATGGTGATATTATAAAAGGAACATTGGATAGCAGGGCAAGATTTTTTGGTAGATATGACATGTTTTAGTTTTGTCCACCTTGAGCATGAGGTGTCAACATAACAAGAGAGGGAGAAATGTTTAGAAAGAAGTTGGGAACATGATTCTGAAGATTAGTGAAAAAATGCAAACTGAGCATACAGATTTGGGAGTTGCAATCATAGTGAGGTGTTAAGGGACAGGCCAATTTCCCGAGAGCCTCCACAGCTGTAGATCATAACATCAGAAGGTTGTGGACTGGGAAGGAGATAAATTGGAGGCAGATGGAAGAGGAGAGAGGTCAGACAACACAACAGCCTCTCAGTCAGAGAGGTCAGAGAACAACAACTGCCTCTCAGTCTTCTTATATCATACTCTTACAAGAGGAGATCCATTATGAGTTGGATCTCCAGCAGCCACTATCAGGTGGCTCCCATGTATTCCAACAGCTCTCCCGTGTATCTCCCGTGTAAATTCCCACAGTGAGGAATTTTGGAGTCTAAGATATAGTAGATTAATTTCAAGCAATGGTGATGTCTAAGTCTTGTAACCAGCCTTGTGGCTAGCTTAGGAAGAGGATAGAAGTCATCATGGCAGCTGAATTCAAGACAGACATTGTGTGATGTTAGAAGGTCAACAAGATGGACATTGTGTGATGTTAGAAAAGTCATAAAGATTGATATTGTGTGAAGTTAAAAGAGTCATCAAGATGGACATTGTGTAAAGATAGAAGGTCATCAAGATTGACATTTTGTGACATTATAAGGTCATCAAGATGGACATTGTGTGACATTAGAAGGTCATTAAAATTTTTAACCTTGTGGTTATGTTAAAATGCCTGGCAATAAAAAGTAGATGACTTAAATCAAAATGGGCTTGAAATAATTTTAGTTCCTAACATCCCCAAACTGAAAGTTCCATTAATGGAATCACTAGGCAGTGTTAACAAGCTGGCTAGAAGTAGGAAAAAATTCCAGCAGAGACCCTTTTTGCATCACTTATCAATCTTATTAAGCTTATTGCTTGTACTCCAGATCTAGTGGGAGGCCCCAAATCTTGGGATCTTCTTATTGCTGGACATGAGAGTTCCCAGAAACTTCACAGGATAAAAACGAAATTGTTGTTAAAAAGAGAGATTTACTAAGAATATTCAGACATATGGGTATCTGAGAGAAATTACTAATTCATTACAAACATATACTTCTATCAAAAATGATGCCTATGAAAGGAAAAAATAGTCTTTATCATTCATTCTAAAGCTGCAAAATATAGACATACTTATTCCAGAATGGAAGATGGCAATGGTTTACCCCTCCAAGACCTGATTAAGCCTACTTTGAATAAAGATCACATAGGCTTCCCATCTCCTAGAAAAGAAAAAGGGGGAAAAAAAGGAAAAAGAAAGGGCATATTTCTGGTCATTCTCTTTCTGCCAGAAGGACTAGCTTTTCTGCAAATCTGCCAGCAGAGAAGCTGAAGAGGTCTTTTGCTCCCTGATTTTATGTCATACAGAAGAGGAAAAAAATAGGAGAAGGAGTGGAGTCAGAGTAGGGCTAAGAGACTCTATTGATCAACTAAAAGGTAAGAGAGAAAGCAAGGTCAAGGACAAAGGACCCAGAGCCTGTGTTTAAATTAAATTTAAATTAAATAAAGAGCCTCTTATTTGTAGTGAGATCTAGTGACATGCTCTTCATCAAGTGTTATCTTGCTGAGTCCAAGCCCCCATCTAAGTTCCTTCCCTCAGGATGAGGAAATACCTTCTTTCTCTTCTAATTTCTTGTCAGAGGATCTCATTTTGAATTCAAACTAAGCCCAATAATGAACTGAAAGCCACCTCTTAATCAATTCACATGATTCATTAAGGATCACAATTTTGAAAGAAGTGGGTTTTTCTCCCCCTGTCCTCCAGCACCCAGGCAAATTGGAAACAGAAAGTTGTTCCTCTAGCTCAGTGTTTAGCACAGTGCCTGCAATGCAATGGATGCCATACAAATGCCAGTTATTATTATCACTGGTGTCATAATATTATTGTGATTATTATTTAGTACAGAAATATTCTGAAATAAGTCATCAACAAACCTCTTATTAAGCATTTTGCAAACATCTCCTTTGATAGAGAAGAAACTCTTCCCTCCCTCTATTCAGACAGCTAATGGTTGGTCAGTCAATAGGGATATTGTCAAGATCAGCTGACCTGAAGAAGCCGCCATGGGATGAACTAATTACACCCATCTTATCACGCCTACCACATTATGACCAAGCAGTCAAACTCCTCATAAGCTAGCAGGAAGGCTGGTAACATCGTTCAGTCTGAAATAAGCACAATGAACATTTCCCATCGTTTTCTGAACTTTGGAGTGTAGCTTTGATGCGTCTGCTCTTTAAAAGGATTTCTGTACTTTGGAGGCATTTTGTGGCTTTATGATAATCCCTGGAGAAATTTCTATAGATTTTGAGATAAAGCAAAAGGAGGACATCAGTACATGTGTATATAAATAGCACTGGGGAATTATTAAGAGAGTCCTTCAAAAGGCACCTGAGAAGTCATTGGATCCTGTTGGAGTCCTCTGAAGGCATTACATATTGAACACTTGCCTTCCGTCTTTCCTCCCTGAAGATGTTTTCTGGCTTGTCAGCTTCTCAGGAAGACTCGAAAGCTCTAAATTCCCTATGGCATTTCAGAGACTTACACGGGCACATTCACATCCAGCACTGACCTCTTCAAGTAGCTCAAGTGCAAACCCCACCTGCTGCTCAATAAGCAACATGCTACCTGAAAAAAAAATGGAGGAAGAGAGACTGCACAAGGGTAGAGAGATAATCTGAATATTGCTCTCTGAAGTCCCAGACTCCCAGAATGACAGAATTTTAGAGTAAAAAAGAATCTGGCAGCTATCTGTGTAGTCCAGTTCATACCTCTTCAATAGCCCAGCTCTAATGTATCCCATAAGTCATCACCCAAGTTGATGTGATGGCCTCCAGTAAATGACAACCCTCTTCTTCCACTTATGGACATCTCTCAGTGTTAGCAAGTTCTTAAATTTCCTTTTGGCAATTTTAGCCTTTTGTTCTTTGTTCTACTCTTCAGGGATAAACGGAACCAAGCTTCTCCTAACTCTCCGACATGATCTCCTTTCACATACTTAAAATCACGTCCCCTTTTCAGTTAAAAATGGAGCCAATTCCTTTAACTGATCCATATTTCAGCATTGTGTTCAAATTAGAATGCAAGTCAGTAAAAGATTTTATTCGGTAGATAAATTATAGGTCAAGGTAGAGAGAAGCAACAATGGAAACAAAGAGAAGCCTCCATCTCTCTATAGGACAAGTGGGCATCCAAATATGAGCCATCACCCACACATGCTTATGGTAACCAAAAACATATTCTGGGTTCATAATGGATCAGTTACTGGTCTTGGGACCATTTGTGTGTGTGTGTGTGTGTGTGTTTTATGGCAGACATGCGTCTTTCTAATCTTCTAGTTTTTAATTGGTCTTGAGATCTGAGACAGGCTAAATTTTGTTGTCTTTTAATTAGCCTCATCAAATAACTGGGCTAAAGGAAGACAAAACAGGGTTAAAGTTGTCCTTTGCATCTTAAATGGAGGCTTCCTTTAAAATGGCATTACTGATATTAATAAAGGGAAAATATACCATCTTCTCCAGTCTCATCCCTGCCATGGTAGAATAGGAAGATTCTGAGATCAGAGTATTAAAGTTCTTTCCTTTCCCCAGCATTTGGCACAATCTTTGTAGCATGAATTAGTGATATAAAATGTTTGTTGATGGATTGATTGATGTGATATGAACTCAAAGCCTTTATCAGCCTGGCAGATGTTCTCTGGATTGTCTCTAGTGGGACCATGGCCTTCTGTCATGTGGTAGCCAAAATTAATGTCATCTTTCTAGATTTATTATGACAGGGGGAGAGTGGGGAAAGATTGTGATCATTTTGTCAATTGCATCTTTTTTTAAAGACCAAGATCTCATTAGATTTTTCAGATGGCTACCATATTTGGTAAACTTCTCTTCCTCATCCCGTTCTAGGGTATGAACACAGGGGCCAAGAGACTGGCTTAGGGAGGGTTAATTGCTTAGCAACAAAGCTATTGTTTAGAGCCTGCTGGCAGGGAATGGGTCAGGAAAGACTAATTAGAAGAGCTCCAAGTTCTAGGGATAAGCAAGTAGAACAGGTGAAAATCAAGCTGGTGATAATTGAGGGCTAATTATCCTCCACCCAGCAATTGGCCACCAGGTGTTTTGTGCCACATAAAAGCAGAGACTGGCAGTTCAACAGAGGCTGGGTTTTATTCAGAGAAACAGTGAGAGCTGGAAACTACTCAAGGTTTTAAACCCCACAGAAATGGTTCTTGTTGATCTGAGTTATTTGCTCTCACTTACTTTAAGGATTAATGGCAAAACTGGGGGAGTCAATCTGCTGGGTGATTTTGTGTCCTTTTCTCCTCTGCTGGCTACTCCTTCATAACTCAGACGGATGGCGCTTACACTAACCTTGGCTTCATTGGCTAAAATAGTATTTGGCTTAGCACTGCTCCAACATGATCTTACTACTGTGTTTTTCTAGGAGGGACAATTGACCTGGTACATGCCAGGCAGAAAATTGAGCTGGGCCTTTTGCAGGGCCATGCTTGAAGGCAGAATGTAGTCCATCTGTTGGAACTAAGGAGGGTGTTTGGATCCCAGAAATAATCATAATAGCTAACATTTGTATGGTGCTTTAAGCTTTACAAAGTACTTTACATATATTATCTCATTTGATCCTGAATTACATTCTCAAAAAAAAATTCCATCAGACTAGCGATATGATTGTCCTTGATTTTACAGTTGAGGAAACTGAGACAGAAAAAAAAGATTAAATGGCTTGTTCAAGGTTACCTAGCTAATAAGAAGTGTCTGAGACAGTGTTTGAATGCATCTACTTCAATCCAAGTCCAGTACTCTGTTCACTGTGCCACCTGGCAGCCTTGCTGGATCTATGTGATCTGATCTACTAAAAATAGCAGGTAGGAATAAAGGCAGACCTCGTAGGCCTTCACCCTTGACCTTGCTTTCATTCTTATTTTCAGACTCATTGACCTATGGTTGCAGACTTACTTTAGGTTTCCTATCTAACAGTTCGAGAATATAAGAGTTTCTCCAATATCTGCCAGAGGTTGAAGTGATTCCAAGAATGTTTTTCATTCCTGTGAATGTTTTTGTTGCCTTTATTCTATTATTCAGCAGAAAAAATGTTGTGCAGTCCCCATATAACTGGGTCCTTGGTCTCCTTCCATTGGTTGATGCTCTCCAAGGCTCATTTTCCTTATTCTCAAATGAAGCTATTTCTCTGCTTGGAAGGTCTGTCTTTCTTCTCAGTGCTTTCCTTGGTTCTGGTTCTCATCACTATTTTCTTGGGAGTCCTTTAATAGTTTCCAATTGGATTTTCCTGCCTCAAGTCTCTACCTGTTATTGTTCTGTTCTTCCGGTCATATCTGACTCTTCATGACTTGATTTAGGTTTTCTTGGCAAAAATACTGGGGATGGAAAATCTCTTTTTCTTCTCCTTCTCCAGCTCATTTTACAGGTGAAAAAACTGAGGCAAACAGGAATAAGTGACTTGTTAGATCATATTACTCTTCACCTCAGTAAACTTCCTCAGCCCTTTATTGCTTCTAGTAGGATAGATTCTGGCCCATCGGTGTGAAGCACTCTGGGATGAAGAAACCTTATCAGCCAATCTATCTTTTTGTCTAACAGAATTGTCTGGAACACTGAGGGACTAAGTTGCTCACAGTTACATATTCTGGATGTGTTTGAGGTAGAATTTTAACCTGGGACTTCTTGGCTTCAATACTGGCTTTATCCATGGTACCATGCTGTCTCAACATGGCTTTTAGAAAAAAAAAATTGCGAGCTCCCCTTAAAGATGTTCTCTACTCACAAGTTTTCTGAGCAGTCAAATTGACCTTTTCATGGTTCATCATATAAGACACTCCATTTTCCATGGCTGTGTCCTCATACCTCCCACTCTTGCTTCTTCCTCAGCTATGCATGTTGACACTCCTAATTTTCTTCAAGTCTTAGCTCAAGGCCTGTTGCCTGATGGAACCTGCCCTCAATTCCTTTCCAATCCACCCCCAGTGCTAATTCCTTAACCCTCAAATAATCCAGAATCTGTTGTGTCTATACCTTGGTATGTAGATGCCGTCTCCCTCAACAAGACTATGAGCTCTTCAAGAGCAGGCAGTGTTTCACTCTAGACTTTGCATCTGGTGTCTAGTCCAGAGCAGGCACTAGACCAACATTTCTGACTGGCAGGCCAAACTGACTCCTATTCTAATTTGCATGCTTCCCATGATAAACTTCTTGAGGGCAGCAGCTCTAGTATGGAGTTACACAATGTGAACCGGTGAACAAGTCATCATCACTCTAGACTTTGCTTTCTTTCTTTGTCAAATATGAAGTTCAGTTTAGGTCACCAAAGTCCTTCTACATCTAAATATTATGATTCCATGGTTCCAGCAATGGTTCCAATTTTGTAGGAACTTTTCAGATTAATGCCTCCTTTTCCGTTAACTAGTGGATTTATTTATCTCTCCAACCTTTTGTTTCAGAATCCAGTTCAGGTGATACCTTGCCATCATTTCTTGTTCCTCCAGCTAGAGTGAACTCACCCACCCACATCTCTCTTAGCCTTTGTTTGATGTCACCCATTCCTTTTGTTCATTCAAGCTTGTCCACTATTTCTCCATATTTGATTCAGATCGACAAGCATTTCATAAGCATAGATTCTCTGCGATTTTGTTTTCTGGAGCCTAAAAATACAATGACCAAAATGACTCAGTCCCTTCCCTCAAGGAGGTTACATTTCCCTTGGACAAACAGTGACAAAGAATATAGAGATTTTCTTTCTATACCTCTTGTTCTTTCAGCATCCATAACAGGTGATGCTTTCCCTTCTCTGCTTTCTTCTACCAACTGATCTTGCCCATCATCATATTTCTCACGGTACTTTGCTTTTGTCCCTCCTTGCCTGTGGCCACATTCTCTAAAGATAGTGACACAACTTATAATGGCATCCACAAAGCACTCAAAGACATGGAAGATGGTCTTTACCTAAACGTTTGTCATTTTTTTCCTAGTGTGAATGACAAATAATAATAAGATATTTATGGAGTGTGATTTGCACTTGGGGAGAGACTATCTGTATTACCAAGGACGCAGATCACTGAAGCATTGAAACAGATATCGAATGTTCTATCATGCTCATTTATGACTGTGTCGGATTCCTCCAGGACACTCCCCGAGGGGTCAGGAGTGTGTGTTGTTTGTTTTAATTTCTGTCTCCCAGCATTTAGCGTACTGCCTTGTACGGAAGGAACATTTAATAAATGCCTGTTGAATGGGGGGGGGGATCCAACAACCATGAATTGAATCATTAAAAGCTTAAATTATATTCAGTAACCTATCACAGTGTCTTACGTATAATAAGTATTTAATGAATGTTTCTTGTATTGGATTAAATCTTCAGTTTAAGAAGGGAAATATATGTTTGAAAGATACATGCATTAAGCTGTCAAAAATGCTTTTAAACTGTTTTGGTGTTTAAGTTATTTGTAAAATCTACTGATAAAAAGTGCTGCAGTCTCCTTATAAAACCTAGTAAATGATAATAACCTGTATTTATGTGGCCCTTAAAACAAGATTTCATTTGATCCCTACAGCAACCTTGTGAGACAAGGTGCTCTAACTATGAATATCCTTATTACCCAGATGAGTATATTGTCTGAAGCTGAGAGGCTAAGTGATTTGCCCAGACTTTCACAGAAGGAGAAGTTTGAGAATCCAGGGCTTGTTGGACTCCAAGACCAGTACTATAGCCCCCTCTCACCTGAGATAGCCTGAGAGAGAGAGAAACAGACAGAGACAGAGGCAGAGACAGAGAGACAGAGAGAGACAGAGACAGAGACAGAGAAAGAATGCCTGGGTCATATTTACCACCATTAGTTCAACCATTGAGCCACAAGAGTAGCAAAAGCCCCCAAACTCAATCCAATGCTTGAAACCACTTTAGCCATTATTTAGGTATAACTTTTATGTAACCTGACAATCACATCTGTAGGTATTCTAGCCTCAACATTCTCTGTGGATAAAGCAGAAAAGAAGGTTCTCACCAATGAAGTCCTTGGCAACCCAAAATGGTCAATGCCAGAAAGGGATGTGGTTTAAATCCATGGAAAGGGTATTCAAGAAAATGTATTACCATCTCTTTTGCTGCACAATTCTAAGGATCAGTGATTGGGCCTTTCTATCTATACTGTAGCTGAAACTTCTTCTACATCCTGTCTCATATTAAAGTGGAAATTCCTTGAGAAGAAGCATTATTTACTCTTACATGGAACTCCAGTTCATAACACACAAGTAAATATTTAATAAGTGTTTTTCACATATACATACATGCATTCATACATACATGCTAAGATGCTAGTCTGATATGACTTATCTTTCATGTTGGCCCAACAAATGCAATCAAAATAAATCATAGGATCAAAGAATTATAGCTCTAGAGCTGGAATAAATCTTAGAAATAATCTGGACCAATCCTGTCAGGTAACAGATAGGAAACTGAACTGGAGAATTCGTCTCTTCCTCAAAAGTTCACAAGCAATAAATGGTCGTGCTGACGTAGGAACTCAGTTCCTTTGATTTCTCTTTTTTTATAAAAAGTTAAATGAAGTCTAGAGGAGGAATCTTTCACCTTTTTTTGTTTCCTGAGCTTTTTTTGCAATATCTGGTGAAACTTAGATATGGATTCCCTCTCAGAATAATATTTTTATAGGTTTAAAATACATAGAATTACAAAGGAAGCCAATTTTATTGAAATTCAATCATCAAAATATTAACAAGTTGACAGATGAATTGAAAGCTACACGTGACTATTAAGAACTTTGATATTTTCAATGAATCATTTTCTCATTTCCTTGCATTTTAATATATAGATGAAAATTAGACATTAGAGATCAAAAAGCATCCACTGATTCCAAATAGCAGCCTTTCCCCTTTATTGTTTTTGTAAGGGCAGGTCTAAGCAGTCCCCAGGCTCAGTGATGTGAATTTGGAGAGGCATTTCTGGAGTACAGAGTCCTGGGAATAAAAGGGTCAAGCTAAGAGGATTTTGAATGTGGGTTTTAATCCACTGGGGAAGTCAGTCAGCACTACATTTAGGAAGATAAACTGGATTCTGCTCTTGCCCTACTCAGCTGCTAAACCCCATCCATGACCAAGAGAAACACTGACTTTTCAGATTGAAGAGAACAATGTTTCTCACAGCAAGATGATGCCTGGGGAGGGTGGCTTCCCCAAACATGGCACGGAGACAGATTTCAGTTGACAGAGAGATGAGCAAAGCATTTAGTTGTCAGGTATACATGTTCAAGTGGGATAAAGCCCCGGTCATCTTTCTTTTATCCAGCTCTAGTTTGTTAACTCTTCAAGGGACTGGTTGTTTGGATCTCAGCAGGCTAGTGGGGTTTCTGTAGCATTTATGAAATAGGGGCTTTAGCTGAATCTGAATTCAGAAAGGGCTGCTTCCAAAGGCTTTGTGATCATCTGGCCTACTTACCTTAAATATCTGAAGGAACTTATTGCACACAGAAATCAATCAGTTCAATGATATACCTAAGAAACCAAATGAGTTACCCAGACATTTCAGTCTGAAGACTTGCCAAGACCACTACTTCTGTTTGCCTTTGTCTTTTTCTTTCCTTTCATTTCTCTCCTTGCAAAGTGTCTTATTCTTGGAGTTTACATCTTTTTTTTTTCTTTATTTATTTTTATAGCTTATATTATTATAGCTTTTTATTTACAAGATAATATGCACAGGTAATTTTTCAGCATTGACAGTTGCGAATCCTTTTGTTCTAACTTCCCGCCCCCTTCCCCTCCAGATAGCAGGTTGACCAATACATGTTAAATATGTTAACGTATAAGTTAAACACAATATTACATCTTTATTAATATTCTTTCTCCTAATGTTCCTTTCAGAATATATTGCTCCTCCCCTTCGTAAGCAGTCACACTTAACAAGTACAAAAAGGGAGGAAGCAGTTCAGAGGCATAAACAGAATGGGACATCATATGCAATGTTCTGCATCTACAGTCTCACCTCTTGAGATTCATCTCATCTCTTCTTGAATTGTGCTTTGCCAGAGACTGCTAATCTGCATTTATTGTGAGAATGGAATCTTCAGAAGTTGGTTCATATAATCAGAGAGCACACATTCACATAGACCTTTACATTTTCCCAGTATTTTGCAGAAATGGGAAGAACTTGGGGAACCTGGCTTCAAATCTCACTTTTGATAGTTATGATTTGTGGAATATTAGACAAGTTACTTACTTTCCTTGAGCTTCAGAAGTTTGATGAGATGTCATCTGAGATCCCTTTCAACTCTAGGTCCATTACCTAAGATCTTCATTCAACTACAACTCTGAGAGGTTCATATTACAGGAATTTTTAGCTTCATTTTATGAAGGAGGAAACTGAGACCTGTCATGCATAAGCAGCTTTCCCATAGTCACACAGCTACCAAGTTCTGCTTACAGTCAGCACCTAATAAGTGCTGAATGTTAGAATACATTTTCTTCTCTCTTAGAAGCACAGTGATAAAATTACCTAAGACCTTGCAATCATAGCCAAGAAATGGAAGGATGCCCTTTGCCTTTACAACCTCTCTATA
The DNA here is from genome assembly GCF_016432865.1 of Antechinus flavipes. NCBI lineage: Eukaryota > Metazoa > Chordata > Mammalia > Dasyuromorphia > Dasyuridae > Antechinus > Antechinus flavipes. The sequence goes on along the minus strand of NC_067401.1, from coordinate 456,146,435 downwards.
AGGAAAGCACTTCAGTTTCAGTGGAGCAAGACTATTGAGGAGTTTATTAAGTGATACCCAAAGTTAATGGCTTCTATATGTGAAGGTTTTTATAGGCTGGATACTTCTGAGAAAAGAAGGTCATATCTGCAGTCAGAATACCTGCTTTCCCATTTAAGCTTTACTCCTTTACTGTGTGGGTGAAGTTGTATCAAGCCCCTTCACCCCTTAGTTTTCTCCTGTAAATTAAAAGTTTGGACTAAATGAGCTCTAAGTTCTCTTCTGTGAGAGGCAGGATTCCAAATCAGGTCCCTCCTGATGCCAGGACCTGTGAATTATCAGAATCTTGGGTTCCATATTAAGAACAGTCTGACACATACACCAGGCTTTGGAAGAAGAGATTCAAAGAAAGAAGAGGATTTCATGGTTTAGGATTCTGACAGGCAGCTGACTGAAGAGAAAAGGCAACTTTGCAAGGCCAGCAGCCAGAGGGTACAGTGAATATGATTCTGGAATCACATTCAGTTCAGATCACGAGATTTGGAGCAAACCATGTAAACACTTCCACCCTTGGTTGTTCCACGTGGAAAATGAAGGGTTTGGACTGGATGGGGCTCAAATTCCACTCCAGACCAACACCAACAATCCTTTGAATTCTGATCCACAAATGATCTGATGAATGAGAGGACATAGGGTTGATGAGATCAATGTGTCTGTATAGGGTGTTTTTACTGTTTCTAAATTTATAAAGATATGTATGTAAGATAGCAACAAGGGCAGGTAGCTAAGAATAAATATGAAGAACGAGTAGCATGTATTGACAGGAATATTATTATTGATAGTATAACTCATAACACAATGAGACTTGCGATGAATTCTGAGGACAAAAAATATTGAGGGCAAAGGGACTGTTCCCTGCAGCAGACATGATGATGATAGAAAGAAGACAAAATGACTCAATTCTCATCACATTTCAGTTTTCTTTACTAAGACCAGTTAACAGAAAATGATCGGAGAAACAGTTAATGGAGAATTATAACCCAAAATGAGAATATGGTAAGAGAGCATGTAGCCATTAGTGGTGAAATGCATATTGTGCCTGGATGAACTACAGCCTAGGGTTCTGAGAGAACTGATTGGGATTATCCTCTGGCGTGATCAGACCATTATTAAAGTGTTTATGTAGCTTTGCATTCATTGATGAGCCAAACAATCGCGATGGAGAGCCTCAAGTCCACCCCTTTTCCATTGAAAGAAGCAAGGATCATAATAAAAGACTCAGAGGGAAGTACTAGTTGTCTCCAGTTATTCAGTGGATTGTCAAGCTCATCTCAGTGTATAGGATTCAAAGAAACAGGCAGAAACTTTTAAAATGAGAATTTAGGTTTAATGGAAAGGGGAGGGGAGAGCAGAATTTCTCAACAAGTAGCGCTTTCCAAAAGCAGAACAGCCTACTTTGGGAAACAGAGAATTCCCCTCATTAGAACTATTTTAACAAAGATTGAGTGAACACTTGCTAATTGTGTTGGAGAGGGGATTTTTTTCCTAGATTGGTGGAGTTAATTAGTTTTTGTGGCCCCTTCCAATACAGAAATTGTATGTGATCCTGTGATTTATTTGCTGAACTGCTATTAGTGACTTTTCGAAAATTCTGAGGAATAAATAGTCTTTACTGTAGGACTAGAGACAGGAAGTGTCCTGATTTTTATTTTTTATTTTTTTTAATGGAAAGAAAGATGTAATTTCCAAATGATGTCAGTAAGCACAACTTTCATTCCTGGAAAATTTTTAAGAGATATTTTGTGAGCATTTTGAAAACAAAACAAAACAAAACAATGATTCATGCTAGAGAATTTGGGACTATGCAGAACAAATCAGGCCAGAATAAACTCATTTCCTTTCTTGGCAAAGTTATTAGCCTGATTCACTGTGATCAGTGTACCCTGAATCTGTGTCCCAGAGCTGGGTAGTGAGTGAGAAAGCTGCCAACTGGCATCTTGCTCTATACAACCGATTCTGGCTAAACCCAGTCCTGATGTCTCCAGACTTCTTCATTTGTCTTCTGTGGTCACCTGTGCTGGAAATAATTGCTGTGCCTTTTTCTTGGATATTTTATTCAAGACTTGGTCTGGTGCATTTTCTAGGTTTTTAAAAAGGATTTGTGGAAAAGAAATTGACAGTACTTTCTGCTCCCGATTTATTTTATTTATAACATGGATGTGGCCATAGAAGGGAAACTAAGTCACATCCTTGTGTGACCTGTTGTAAGGGATAGATAATTGAATGTAGACTTGAGAACAGCTCTTGAAGGCTTCAGAAGAAAAGTAAATAGGAGAGCCTAGTCAAAAATCTTACAGGGCAACAATAAAAAATTATTCATGCATATCTTTTGAAAATTAAAAAGCTTTAATAAAAAAAGAAAAAAAAAGAGAAATTCTACAGGGGAGCAATGAAATTCTGGAGTCACAGAGAGAAACAATTATGGAAATCAGAGAAAAGGGGACTTGTCCAAAGAAATGAATTTAGATAAATAAGGAACTTATAAACCAAGTTATAGTTTTTAAAGAGTAAATTTTTATGGATATTTCTTGTTTTTATATCACCTACTTTCCCTCCCTTCAGTTACTTTCCTATTTCTTTCTTCCAAAATAATGAAAAAAAAAGAGAGAAAAGAAAAAAGTTTGGAAAATTAACCACTTAATCAAAATTCTGATATTATATAAATAGGTTCATAACCACAACCTCTCATTTTTGTAAAAATATGAGAACTGAATTTGTCTTCTCAGATTTCTTCTTTGGGACAAAGCTTGGGTACCATCGTTTTGCCGCATTTACTTTGTTGTTCTTCTCATTTCCATTGTTATTTTACATATTGTTTTCCTAAATCTGTTGACTTCGTTTTGCATCGGTTTACATGATCTTCCAGTATTTCGCTGTATTTATCATGTTCATTTTCCTTATGGCATAATAATATTCCATCGCTTTCTCAAGCCAAAACGTGTTTAGCTGTTGTCCATTGAAAAAGCATCTATTTTGTTTGTCATTCTTTGGGACTGCAAAAATGCTGCCATAAATATTTTGCTGTATACTAAGCAATTCCTTTTGTTATTGCCAAAATAGATTTTTAAAAGACATTTACTAGAGATAGAAGCAATGGCACATAATGGAAGATGCATACAATGCTATAGAAAGGAAATTATCAGGATTTCTAAAGCATAGAATAAACTGAAACTTGTGAGGGGAATAAGGAAGATAAAAACAAAGTTATTTTTAAAAACTTGATTGGGAGAAAATCGAAGCTTAGATTTCAGTTCTAACTGCTTAGGGCTCGGAGAGGATGAGATAATAGCCAACAATAGAGAAGGTGGGCTTCTTATTTCTTCACATTTTCTGCCAAAAAGAATAACTTTGGTACTGAAAAAGAATAAGAATTGTTGAGGAGGAATTGCTTCACAATATAAAAACAGAGACAGTAAGAGAGCACGTCACTGTTCTTGTGGAACACATGTCACTTGGCCCAGATCAACTACATCCTGTGCTACTGAAAGATCAGCCAGATGGGATTGCTGAGCCACTGTCATTGAACTTTCCAAGATCATGGGGAATCAGACAAGCTCTGCAAGGCTACAGGCAAATATTGTCCCAATTCAAAACAAGAGAAAAAACAGCCACTCCAAAATAATAGGATTCTGCAAACTGTCTTGTCATTGTTTTATTTTTATTCTGAGTGTATGAGTGTGTGTGCATAAATATATATATATATATAGTCTCTTTCTTCACAGAATATCAGTTCTTACAATATTTTTCTTTATGTGGTCCAGAGTCCATTCTTGGTATAAATTCTCTTCTCACTATCAATGACCAGAATCCATTTTTTTTTCTTCCCAAGTGACCCCATTTTCATGAACTCCTTCCTGATTTTCCCAAACTGCCTTGAACTGAACTCTTTTGCATTTGTTCACTTTATCTTTACACTGTATATGTGTATAGTTGCCTTGGTGTCTCTGTGTTAGACCATAGGCTTCTTATGAATAGATCAGGGCTATTGAATCCCTGGGGTTGGGCCTAATACCTGGTGCACAATGGAGGCTTAGTAAATACTCATTGCTTAATGATTTTTAAAAATGTTTTAATGTTGCTTTTGTCTCTGTATCCCCTGTGCCTAGCCCAGTATCTGACACATACTAGGTTCTTACTAAATATTTGTTGATTATTTGAATAACTGGTACAGAAACCTTGCTCCAACACTGGGAGATATAGTCACATTCTTGGTGCAAGAATCAGGATGTGAAAGGTCTTCCTAGGTTAGAATGGTGGGTCAAATCTTATCAATTAAATTATTAAATTTAGTAGGGGTAGGATTATAGAGAAAGGTTCTACAATGCAATTACTATGTCTTAGTCCCTATGCTAAGTGCTGGGGACAAGAATAAAATCAAGGAAGATAATTCTGATCCTTAAAGTCATTGTATTCAGATGGGAGAAAACCATAGAAAAATGGAAGTTGGAAAGAAGGAACAAAGGGAGGGAGATGTGTTGCCTGGCTGGCTGGTTGTCCTTCATGCTCATAGAGCACCAGTGTGACCTCACTATGCTAATGGACCAATACAAGGTAAAAGAACTCTCCCAAGGGTCAGGCACAAGCAGTCCACGTGAACATTCGGAGTGGATAGATCTGTAAATTTGTGCACCCCATGTTTCTTTGGAGCTACTCTTGCAATTCTGCTTTGCCTCTTTGATATGGACATGCCAGTATCTCCCATGTCTCACATTGGCTTCCCAAGTTCTTCAGAGAGACCTTGAGAGCCTCCTTGCATCATGATTTCTGATCACTATGTCAATTCCTGTTTGTATGGGTTCTGTGGAAAATAGTCTTTTAGGCAAATACGCTCTTAGCACTTAAACCCTCTTCTTCATCTGGAAATTTGTCTAGAGAAAGATGGACCTTTACATAAGGTACATAGTCACTGGCTTCAGCTATAATTGGTAATGGTTGGTTGAGAATACCATAGACATGTTCAGTTTATCTCTCTAGGATCATGTCCTTACTCTTCATCAATGCTGCTCCATCAGTAGTTAAGATGTGCCATAGGTTTTCAGCCCATAAATAGTCTAGAATATCATAAAAGGATTTTGTATTGTTACCATGAGTGTAAAACTGAATTTCATCTGCCTTCTGACTGATCCAAGAATACTGCATCTTTCTAAGTTTTTTTTGCCCTTTACTTTTGATCGATTTAAATGCTGATTTGGAGGTGGATCAATTATCCTACTGATAATTCTTGTGAAATTCTCATTTTTCATTTAGTGGTTTCTGAATTTCCCCATCACTTCCATCAATCCAATCCTGATATTTGTGAGTATTCTGCCCCAGAGGAATAAATGGGGTGCTGTACACCAAATTTTTGAAAGCTATTCCCTCCTTTTCTGTTCCCCTGTTCCCTATCATATATTAACTCAATTTTCCTTACTAAATAAGTAATAAACTGTTCAATTAATATGTTGATATTAGGTCTTTTGATAGTGCTCTTGCCATGACACTGATGATTTTGTCAAATGAAAATGTTTAGCTTAGAGAAGATGAGTCTATGATTTGTCCAGCACACATGGTCTTCATCACTCTCATATCCTGTCTGTCTCTTCTTACAAGATATGATCTGTTAAATGCCAATGTTTGCATGAGGGTGCAACTGTGAAATTTTATTGTGTTTAAGTAAAAGGAACACAGAGTTGATGATAAGAAGGTCATGAGATGCACATCTTCAGTAGTAATTGACCATTGCTATTTCTGCTTCTGACTTCATTCCTTTCAAGGAGTCCTTGACATGTCTGAGAGTCTGTGCCCAGTCATGTTAAAGTCACTCAGAATTACAAGCTCATCTTCTTTTGGCACATTGATGACAACTGTTTTCAGAGCTTTATAAAATTTTTTCTCTGACCTTTTCAGGGTACATATGGTGGGAGCATCGGCACTGATGATGATGGCTTTCCTGGGAATAGCAATTGCACTGTCATGAGCCTGTCATTCATCCCTTTTGGGAGACATCTAGCTGATTAGATCAGTTTAATAACTAATTCTATACAGCTTCACATTGCTCTCTATTCTTGTAGCCACTCCAGAAAACAATGTATATCAAGCTCTGACTTTCATAAGGCCTTCATCTGCCATCCTTGTTTCACACAGGGCTGCCATTTGGTTGAAATACTTTCTGAATTCTCTCACATGAAGAGTTGGACTTCTTTCAGGTACACTAGATTTCTTCTTGTCCACAAGCATGAGCACATTTCATGTTTCTTTTCTTTTCCTTGAAGTTTGGAAGAGTGGATTGTAGGGACAGAAAGACTGGGCGTGGGATAGCTGAGAGTGAAGATGGTGAACAGATTCATCTTTGCAAAGTTTGTGTAATTTGTATGCTTTGACTGCAGGGTAGGATCTCCCCCTGATGTGGCAAGCAGGCCATGGTTAGATTAGGTGTCCTCATGCTAGGAGGTGAGCAGTGTTGTCCTTAAAAAAGGCTGCTCAGACATCAAGAGGCTGCTGAATCCCACTGGGGTTTCAATCCAGTGAGGAGATGATGCTATGGCCTGATCCACTTGTTTGGACTACCACTCATAGTATATCTGCACCTGCTGATTTGTCATTTAGCTGTCATCAGAGAACTTTGAGTTGGGAAAAATGATAAAATGGTATGGGTGAGATCTTTTCATCTACACACAGATTGTAGTTAAGAGGGCAGAATTCTGAAGTTGTCAGTGTGATTCTCTCTTCCAGAGTCATTGGTGCTTAGTAGAAGGATGAAAATCAAAATGACTGGCGATAGCTTGGGATGCACTATGTACCTTTGATATCTAACTCAGCTCTAAGCCCTCCATAGTATTTGATTCTAATGCCTTCAGAGTCCATTGGAACAAATTGTTCAAATTTTCCCATTCCAGTGGGGAAAGTCTTCTCCTATTTGGGGTAGACGGTCCTATTCATTGATGGCTTAGATCCATTGGTTACCCTCAACCTTGTTTAGCCCATTTGCCAAAACAGTTTAATAGAGTGTGACTGCCACACAAGCTGTACCTTCTGGAGCCACAGGTGAGACTGGGGTGACAAGTGAATGCCAAAGGTAGATGATCAGGATTTGCCCCAAAAGGATCCAGAGCCCTCACAGCAGAGGTACTTGTCTTCCTTGAACACCCATCTTGTAGTGATATACATGGCCCTGCGATATGAAGACATGTCTATAGAGGCCTATAATGAAGTAGGATAAATCCCAAATTGACTTATAGGAGCCCAGGGTATTTATGCAAATGGATTTCAAGATTCTAGAGTGATATGAGAGAGATGCAGATAATGGATAAATATAAATTCTTAATCAAGGGTAAAAAAGTTTGACTTCCTAAGGTATACAACATTTAGATGAGAAGGGAAGGTAATGATGGCTCCAAAAAATAACTAGAGAACCACTTTCAGAGAAACTAGGGAAGAATTATATGAACAGTTTCAGAATAAGATTAGAAGAAGAAAACAAACTGTGTAATGATATCCTTGTAAAAGGGAGCAGCTGTGAAAGGGTGACAAATTTTGATCAGCATCCATCAGTGACAACTGCAGAGGACCCACAGAGAAGCCACCACCCATCTCCTAAGTCTGGGTGCCCAATAAGAAGACATGGATTTTCTGTCATAGCCCGGGGTGGGGGAGGGTTGTTTGTCTGGTTGGTTTTGCTTTGCTCTGCATATTTGTTACAAGGGATTTTTTTCTTTTCTTTTCCTTGAATTTTGGAAGAGTGGATTGTAGGGACAGAAAGACTGGGCGTGGGATAGCTGAGAGTGAAGAAAGAAGGGGGCAGAAAGAAGAAAAGCAGGAATGGAAAGGAAGGAATAGAAACAGTGACAGAAGTGGGGAAGGCAGAGAAGAGGAGGGTGAGTAAAGGAAAGGAGAGAAGAAGAGGGGAGAGGAGGGTAGGGAGAGGAAGAAAGGAAGAGGAGAGAAGGGAAGAAGGAGGGGAGAAGAAAGAAGGGAAGGAAATAGGAAGGAGAGAGGAGGAGAAGGGAAGGGTACAGGGAGGGGCTGATTATAAGCTTGCCAATGTTAGAAAACAAGGTGACAAAGCATCCATTGCTTTAGTGGGAGTACCTATCATTTCTTATTGATGATTGTTTTTCTCATTTGGCTTTTTCAAACTTCCTTTTCCCTCTTCATCTCCTCTAGTCTCCCACACCATGATTCTATCCATTTCATCCTCTTTTAGCAGAAGACAAAACCTAATATTTGAATGGGAGAGACCATTTGCCATGAACTCCATTTTTACTACATCTCAAAGCTCCTTGGCAGCATTCACTATTTCTTTTCCTTTCCTTCAGTCTCTGATGAAAAAATGCCCCCCTTTCCATTGATACTTTTGCTTCTGTCTGTCTTCCTTCTCTTCTAAATGACTACTACTTCAAACATCACCTTGAACTCTGGTTCCTTTCCTGTGTCTGTGAGCATGCTCAGGTTTCTGCCGTTTTTAAAACAATCCTGACTTGCCTCTCCTAGTCCCTCATGATCTCCTCCTCTTTTTATACTCGGTATGAAAAGTCTCTAGAGAAAAAGTCGTCTATACTCATTGCCTCCACTTTTCTCACCCTCTTCTCAAATTCAAATCTTTTCACAGAGGCTATTCATTCCAAAGTTCCTAATGATCTCTATGTTGACAAATGCAATAGCTTTGCCTCAGTCTTTTACTTCTCTGCAATACTGACTCTGTTGATCATCTTCCCTGCCTGAGTTTCCCTTCTGGTTGTTCAGTTGTTCATTACACTGATATCTCTTATTTCTTCTCCAAATTTTTGAACCATTCTTTCTTGGTCTCCTTTGCTATATCTCCATTCCTGTCATACTCTGAGTGCACTGCCCAAGGCGCTCTCCCAACTTCTTTTTTCTATTCTCTCACTTTATCTAGTTTCATGGGTTCATTTACCATCTTTATGCATTTGACTCTTAGATTTATATTCTCTATGATATTCTTTCTCTTGAGTTCTAGCCCCTAGTTGCTTATTGGACATTGCTAGATTAGGCATCTCAAACATAACTTACTGTTTTCTCCCCCAAATATACCCCTCTTTTGAATTTTCCCATTTTGTTGATGAATGTTCCCATTCATCAGTTTTTCTAAGGTTCACAGCTTCTGAGTCATCCTAAGTTTCTCACTCCCTCTCATTCTCATCAACTAATTAGTTGCCAATTTTATTTTCATGGAATCTGTTCCATCCATCTTGCTATTCTCATAATCACCACTCTTATCAGGCCCTCATCGCCCACCCTGGACTATTGCTTCCTAATTGTTTTCCCTTTACTCTGGATCTCTCCTCTCTAAACCATCCTTGATCACAACTCCAAAACTGATATTTTAAAATTATGCGTCTGGCTCCATCACCAACCTACTCGATACATTTCTGTTGTTTCCTTTGGACTCTAGAATAAGATTTAAGCTTTTTGACACATCATTTACATTTTTTTCAAAGTGTGCTTACAGGTTACTTTCCCAGAATGCACACTATTCCCTTTCACATCTTTTATAGTGTAGTCCACAGTGTAGTTTACTGTTTCTGAAAGCACATCATTCTATTACCTTCTTTGTGCTTTACCACCCCTTCCCCACCCTGATGGTGCTAGAATTCACTCCCTTCTGACCTCTGTCACTTAAAATCTATAGTTTCCATTAAAACTTCTATCAAATTTCATCTTCTTCATAGGCCTTTTCTTATTTCCCCAAGTATTCACATCTTTTCTCCATTTAATTTGTATATACTTATATAGCACTACCTCTTGGGACCCTCCTTCAACTTGTATTTATGTTTGAGCACCAGGATTCTCAAAGTGCTGGCTACTGACACTCTTAGGGCTCTAGGGATAACCTTAAAAGGCTTTCCTCCTTCTCTGTTCTTCCCTCGCTCCCTCCCTCTCTTCCTTCCTTCCTTTTCCTTTCTCTCCTTTATTTCCTTTTGTGTTTAGTCACATCTTATTTCTAGTTTCCTCCTCCCCCAAACACTAACTTTGTTAGAGGTTTCCCTGCATTTTCTTTAATTCTATAATATTTAATCCTTGTATAGGACCATTGATTACTATTAATTCTTTTCCCACCAATTTCTTTTGATGAGGTTTTATTTTCACCTCTTGAATTGTTTATTGTTTTGTTTTTTACCTCATTTTTTTTCTTTTTAGCTCATGGAGAGCTGGATTTAAACACTGTCACTCATGAACTCATCCCGCTGAAATTTCTGGTTTCATTATTTTAAATGCCTTTTCATCTCTTCTTATGGTTGACTGCTTGCTGAGATGACAGAGTGGTGTTTCCACTGTCACTGAGGATGAGAATAAATCCCTACAGAACCTTTGGAAAATCTGTCCCATTTCTCTACTTCAGTTTTAACTATAAGATTCTCAAGGTATGCTCTGGCTTGGTTCTTATAAAAACCCTCTGCTGGTTAGGCTGGTTAGATTAGGGTTATGTTTGTGTGAGTAGAGAAAAGGAACCAAGTATCACGGGGATAGAATTAGTAGGACTTGATAATTGAATAGATTTGAGAGCAAGGAGGAGAGAAGATTCAAATATGATACAAAAATTTGAAGGTAGATGACTGTGGGAGTGAAGTGTCCTCCAAGGAAAGAGAGAAGCTGGCAGATACGGAAGCTTCAGGAGGAAGATGAGCTCCATTTTGAAGCTGTGAGGTTTAGGGTGCTGAGGAGCACATTAGTAGAAATGTCTATTAGATAGCTGTAGGACATTGAGCCTAGATTTCTTTTGGTTTATTATCTGTTTAACATTTATGTTAAATCCAAATGAAGAGGAATGAAAATTTCAGCACTTTCAGATACATGTTGTCCTTCCTTTGGCTCTTTTTTATTTTATAAATTGGCTCTCTTTGATTTTCCTTCTGTATCACTTATATTCTGTGGCCAGCATGTGCTCATCTGATCCTTTGTCAGATTCATTGATGAGATGGTATACTGTCTATGCGTTGTGCTTTTATTTTTATGGTATAAAAGCATTCCAAAGAACTTTTATGCACACAGTAATTATTACATGTCTAATATATATGTAGATATATTTCCATTTAATAAATCTTAGTTCATTAGGTTGGTTCAATAACTTCAGATACTTATAGGGTTTCTTCATAAGCCATTGGGTCATAATTGTTAATATCTTGTCCACAAGTACTTGGCCAATAATTCACTTGGGGTTGAAAAACTAAAACAGTTGGAAATAGATACAAATCACTTAAATTTTAAATTGCTGAACTATAATTACGTTGGCTTTTGCTAGGTCTGAAATAATGTTATTAACATCAAAGACTATCTCAAACATGCCAGTAATATTACTCTCATGGTACTCATGGTACAGGGTAGGTTGCCATATAGCAAGAATGACAAGTACCAGATGTAAAAGAGGAACTAAAAATGAGATTGGTTTAGTGGGAGATTGGGGTGGGGGGTGATGGATTTGTTTCTTCTTAGTCACACAGGTATTTTCCCTAGTTTATTCATTACAGCTTTGCAGTGGAACTATTGCAACAGCCCTCTGATTGGTCTTCCTTCTTGTCTTTTTGGTTCCAACCTGTGCTCCACATAGTTGGCAAAATTATCTTTCTAAGATACACATTTGATCTTTTCCTTTTAAAAAAAAACCACTTATTTTATTCTGAATTTAGGAAATAAAATTAGCATTTCCATATTATAGTAGAATAGAATAAAAGATGACTTTACATAGTTTTCTAAGCTCCTTGAGCTCATCATTTCTTATAGAACAATAGTATTCCATCCCAATCATACCCAACAACCTGTTCAGTCATTTCCCAGTGACAGACTCAGTTTGGCTCTTTTGTATTTTTCTTCTGATTTCCTACTATGTTCCGTCCCTTACTCTGTCTGTAGTCCACCCTTCTGGGATTCCCCATCCATGACATTTCATCTCGACTCTCTGTTATTTCACAGGCTATCCCCATTAGGGAATGCAGCTTCCCCCTTCCCCCACCAATCCTCTGTCTTACAGGTACCCAAGTTCAGGTGTCGCCTTCTAGACACAGTCCCTCACTACTTGGTCCCTTCATTCCCTAAGTATTCTTTCTCTTCTATAATTACTCTGCCAATTCGTTTGTTTTCACTTATCTGTATAGATAAATTAGTTATGGATAATTATTGGATCTCTTGGGTAAAATATAAGCTGGCTGAGGGTAAAGACTCTTCTTAAAAAAAAAAAACACAAAACCAAACTTCTTTAATATCCTCTTTAAGTACTTCTTTAACAGCTAGTAGAGTGCCTCAAACACCTAACTGGGCCCTTCACGAATGAATTGACTTTGAAAGACTTTGCAATGGTGGATTAGTGCAAAACCTTTAACTTCTGAGTTAAAAAAAAAAGAAACACTTAGACACTTCTTAGGGATTTCAAAAATGAATTCATTTTAAATTGTAACTGCTAGATTGGATCCCCAAATTCCCCCAAAGTCACATGGCAGAGAGTAGATGTGCACCAATTTTTTCTTGACTTGACAAGGCTAGAAAGAGAGAGAGGTACAGGACTGAGCCCAGTTCTCCACACTTCCAGCACGGGGGGACTTTTGGTTGCTGTTGTTATCAGACTTCTTACTTTTATCCAGCATAGAGATGAGAAATTTCTCCCAATCCTTGGGCTTATGCTCTAAAAATGCAAATGAATTTAATATTTAATCGTTGATTTGAAAAGCTAAATCGGAAGATGTGTCTGCTCCCTATGGCAAAAGTAAGAAGCCCATGCATTATATATTTTATATGCATATATTTACATATATGATAGACATATACACACATCTGTAGCCATGTATATAGTCCCTATCATTATGTGAATGTGTGTGTGTACATATATACATACCCACACATATATACACACATATACATACACATTTATGAAATTGTGCATTGGGAAGCCAAACGCAGCAGGGGCATTGTGGGATCATCGGCTGTCTCCCTCCCTCTTGGTCAGTACAGAAAATGGAAAACTGACTCTCTATTAACAACAAGGATTTTGAGATTCCAGTTTTTAAAGACAAATGCTTGTGGGTCTGTTGCAGGAAAAAGCCCCGCGGGTGCCTAGAGGGTTATTATTAGACCAAGAGAAGATGGAGAGGGCATCTGTTGAGGTGAGCTTCTTGCTGAAGCAATTGGTAACAGAGTTCAGCGGCGGGTGGAGTGAATGGAGCAGAACTAAGCAGATGATACATGGTACAGCTTCCCCCCAAGAGGTTTTCAGCATAAAGAAGTGGTACCAGCAGTGTACTAAGAACACTTAAGGGAATCACAAGGCATCAGCGCACTGATCTATGCCATGGAATAATCTGTGCCAAGAAAAAAAGAAGATAAATCAACCTTATTTTTCTGTGTGTGCATATGTGGGGTTACCTGCTCCTGCTACTAATTTTCAGCCTGCTGCCTTGCCCCTGGAGAGTTCTGGTAGTTAGTCTGACAGTGTATATTTCTGGGAAGCCTGGGGATTAATTTCTTAGCAAAGAGCAGCACCCACATTTAAATAACAGTTTCTTCCTTTTACTGGTCGCATAGCAATTCCACCAGAGACGGCGATCAGATGGTTTCTGATTCTCTCCTCACTCTGGTCGTCATCAGAGATGGAACTAGGGTAGAACAAAGGGGGTTTGTCCAAGGGATGCTGAAATTTAAAGGGAGTTGATGATAGGCCATACTTTTAGTCTGTAGGCAACATGAAAACAACTAAAATTCATATCTAATTAGCAAGCAATCAGCAAGCATTTATTAAGTGCTCTCGAGTTGGGCATTATCTTAGATACTGAAGGTACAAAAGCAAAATTGAAATATACCCTGCTCTCCAGGAGATGATGATGTTCTGTCAAGGTTGGTCACATGATCATAGGAAATTAACAATCACTTCCTTCCCCCTCCCTGACATAACTGCATCTCAGAGGATTTCAGTCCCAACTTGAACCCCTTCTTGCTTCTCTTCTGTAACCCCCCCTCCCCTTGTAAAGACCTGATGTTGTTCTTGGAGATTTTCTCATCTGTCCACATAATTATATTATGGGCGGAAATAATCACTCATCTTGTATTTTTAAACATGCTGCCTTTGGCTCATCTGAGGTCTAGGAGTAGTGACACAGGGTGGGGGTGACGGAACATCCAGGGTGGGGAATGGGGGTGTAATGGGAAAATATTCCTTGCATGTTCATCGCTGGCTCAGTGTTATGAATCCAACCAATATTTGATGAATGGCAATCACGACAAAACAATAAAAGGCAAGAGCTAGTGACATTTGGGAGGCTTTACTCCTGATTTTCGACAGCCTCAGGGGATCGGGGGATTGCGGAGTTGGCGGTTAGGATTTGGGATGTCTGTGTGGACAGGCGGAGAGTCCTGGAGCCTGAGCTGGGGGAGGACTGGGTTTTGGGGATGATACGAGTCCTTCCTGAACTCAGCAGGAGAGCCGGGGACTGTACTGCCTCCGGGAAGTCGCCATGTTCTTTTAAGATCTTGTATTCGCACAGAAACAAAAGCCCATCTTTTGAACAGCAATAGTTTTCCGGTGTTGGATGATTGTGAGCCTGGGGACACAAAAGTCTCTGAAGAATGCAAGGTAAGCATTATGAAAAAGGCAATGGAGAGCAACATGGCAAGTGAGGTAGCTGGTAGCCCAGTAGGTAGAGCTCTGGGCCTGGAGTCAGGGAGATCTGAGTTCAAAACTCTCCTCACATACTTCTTAGCTGTGTGATCCTGGGCAAGTCGCTTAATCTCTAATTTCCTGACAAAATGAATTCACAGGAGAAACCATTCCAGTATCTTTGACAAGAAATCCTTGGATGGAGTCCCAAAGGCTTGGACAAGTGAGAGCAGGCTAAAGCCGACAGCCAGAGAGGTCTTCAGAGGCGAACAAGAGGAAAGATGGCCTCAGGGAAGCCTAGGATGAGAAGTCTTGCCAGTCACATCGTGATAGCAAAAGGCTCCAGCTCTGGGGTTGGAGGGCACTGCTGGTGCCTTGGTGATGTCAGGAGGAAGCAAGGAAGACCTAAAGCATAGGGGGAGAGCCTTTGAGGGAACATGGGTATGAGAGTCCCAGGAGGGTCACAGACATCTGCATCTTTGGGGAGAACATACACTAATGCATTTCAATGTTTGAGAATCTAAGATGATTGAGTATCTCCTCAATGTTGGTCTCGGGTCTCCTGGGAAGAACTCATGGGTGGGCTAGGCTGACACAGCTTCCCCTTGTAGGTGATTTTCATGACAGCTGAATCTGGAATTCAGTTCAGGGGAGGAGCACCTTGAGGGAGCAGGGGAGGTTGACAAGAACCAATCCCATGCAAAGACGAGCTGGCAGCTTGAAGCCTCCCTTCCCCTAACCCATGCAGTGTTGGATAAGTAGAACAAAAGCTGTGTAAGAAAAGCACTATTTCATTTATCAGGATGCTTAACCTCTGAACTTGTTTTTAATAACATTTTGCTATTTGGCTTCCTTTATGATCTGCCTTTTCATTTTATTCATTTAACGACTCTGCAGAGTACATCATTTTCCTTAAACTGCAAGCGGGGCCAATGACCTAGAGAAGGATTGAGAACCTTTGACTTAGGTGTTTCTTGAACAATCAAAAAGTGCTAGATTAGAAAACAAAAATGATCTTGAGGGTCAGAATGGAGTGATGGGAAGAACAGCAAAGTTGGAATCATAGAAACAGAGTTCTAATCTTGACTTAGCCATTGAGTCTATGGGTGACCTTTTAAGTAAGATCAAAGGACTTCAACTTAAGTTCCAAATCCCTTCTCTCTTTGAGTCTCCCATCACAACCCCTCCTTGTCCTCTCAGCCATGGATTTCCTCTTATATCATACCAAGAAAATTAAGGTCATTTTCAGAGTCCCCTTTTTAACCCCAACACCATCATCTTCCTACTGACCTTTCCTCCAGTATCCTCCAGGAAGAAGTGGGCCTTCTTGCCAACCAACCCTTTCTCCATGCTATTGCTGTCTCCTCCCTTTTCAACTTTTTTGGAACATTATTTCCTTTCTCATTCATTTTCTCCTAGGCTTCACTTTCTCCTTATTTACCGGTCCCTTCCCTGATGCCTACAAACACAGTTCCCCTAATTTATAAAAATAATCCTCGCTGGACCTGCTATGGATATCAGCTATCATTCTATGTTTCTCCTCCTTCTCAGCTGATCCACTCTGTACTTTAACTCTTCTTCCTCATGATCTACTAAACACTCTGGAAGCTGATTTCTGGCTTGATCACTCAACTGCAAGCATTCTGTCCAAAGTTACCAATGGTCTCCGGCCTTTTCTTAATCTTGATTCTTCTTGGTGGTCACTACCCTCTTTCCTTACACAGGAATTGATGCAAGATGAAGGAAGCAGAAGCCCAAATGCTTCATTTTATTTTATTTTGAAAAATCTAGTAATGCCTTTTGTTTTTACATTACTTTCATTTCCATCTAGAACTATCCCTTCCTTGCTTTGACCCAACAAATCATCTCTTGAAATGTTAAAAAAAGGAAAACAGAAAAAAGGGAAAAAAGCAGTTCGGTAAAGCTAATCAGACCATCAATGGACCCTCCATGGATAAGTGATTTTCTCTGCTTTGAGTCCCATAGCTATCTGATGAAGAGAGTGAATGAATACATTTTTCTTCCTTCTTTGAAAGCAGTCTCAAGATTTATAATGCATAATTTCAGTTTATTATCTGTAATGTTGTATTTCTCCACTTTTGCTTCCTTCACCTTGCCTCAATTTTGCTGTCTTCTCAAGCTTCTCAAAATTCTTTATGTTCATCACTTCTTAAAGTACAGTCATGCTCTTTTTGACTTTCTTTTGTCATAATTTGTCTAACCATTTCCTAATTCAATGCACTATTTTGTTTCCCCTAATAATTATTACCATAGAAACAGTTCTAGGAACACTTAGGTGTATAACAGCCCATTCTTCATATCTTTGGCCTCCATAGGAGAGGAATATAGCCACAAGAGTGGGCTCTTTTAGTTATTTTTTTATCTTTTAGTTATTCTCCCAATTTAATTCTAAATTGCTTTTCAGGATGGTTGGAACACATCATCCATTTAAGCTGCATGTCAACAGCTTCAGCAGCAGTATATTAGTGTTCCTCTCCATATTGCCTCCAGTAGTGACCGTTCTCATGTTTTGTCACCTTTTCTAATTTGACATTTTTCTGGATGGGAAGTGAAACCTTCAATTTGATTTGATTTCATTTGCTTTTCTCTTATTTTTACTAGCAGCAACTAAAGAATTGGATTCAGAATCATTAAGCCTTGATTTCAAATCCTATCAGACATTACTCAAGTGATCCTCGAAGATCCATTTTAACCTCTGCCTGCCTCAGTTTCTTCATCTGCAAAATGGGGATGATACTAGTATTTATCACACTGGGTTGTTTTGAGGATCAAATGAGCTACTAAATAAAAACCACAGTATCTGGAATATAGCAAGCACTATACAATGCCAGGTATTATTATTATTAATTATTATTATAATTATGTGAGATAATATTTGTAAAACACATTACAAAGCTTAAAAGTGCTCTATCTTTACTAATTATTGTATAGCCCAGATCACTTGTGAATAGCTATGGAATTCATCTATGATATATATGGTAGAAGGGGAACACAGATTGTGAAAGGAGTAGTAGGATCAGCAAATGCAGATTTGGAAAAGCATTGAATTTGATAGCTATCTGCACTCATTAGAATGAGCAACTGAGACACACTCACCTACCTGCAGTTCCTTCAACACCTTTATCTGCCACCTCCAAGTCTTAACTGTTCATACCTTCCCCTCTGATTATCTTCCATCTGCTGTGTATAGCTTGCACTTAAATAAAATGCACTTAAATCTACCATTAGAATATATATTTCTTGGACTGTTTTACCTTTGTATCATCACTTACCATGGAACTGGGTACTGGGTATGAGCTTAATTCATGCTTATTGATTGTCTCCATTTTACACATGACTAATTTGTGTGTGAGTGAGTGTGTGTGTGTGTGAATGAGTTTTTATATAAGAAAGTCTAGTTTGTTTTTATGGCTTCAGCTTATTGGGCCAAAAAAACCCATGTCCCGACCCCCCCAAAAGGTCCTGCCTTTCGCTGCCTTCGGAGTAGTTTTCTATAAGAGGTTTAATGTAGTTCATGAGAACTCGCCAGTGCTGAGCCTAAGTAAACTGCAATATAAATTGAAATGGTTGCTCCCAGCTCAACTCATGCCCCGGGATTAAACTGAAATATCACTAGTGTCATGTAGGGATATTGCAGAGTCTTGTAATTCTGTTAGCGCCAAGCGGGAACTCACAGGACTGTCTGCAGAGCAAGTAGCCACATAGAATCCCCCTCAGAATTATTAGCAAAAGACAAGGATCTGCCCAGCTCCTGTGAGGGAAGAAAATTCATAAACTGAAGAATAAGGGAAACCGTTGGCAGGTCTGGGAGAGGGAAGCTGGCAAAGCTCTCACCAGTGTCAGGAGTCCCACCCAAGAAATGGCGGAATCGATCAGCCCCTTCTAGCTCAGCTTCCTTCCTGCTCTTTTCTCAGACACAAAGGATAATTTTTATTTCTGTGAAATATTTCACCCTCCCATATTACTTTTTGCTGCAATTTATGTGGTTTTATTTAGCATTTGCATATGAATGCCCTGGATCTCATTTACACATTCATGGAACACAGTTACCAACATGTCGCTGATTAAATGACCTTCCGTGTGAACGTCATTTCTTCCCCCGTGGAACTTTTGAAACACAGAGATCAAAGAGTCACGGGAAGGCGTCTACACGTTTGGGGATCTGGGCCCGTGTTTATCTCTAGAAATATTTACTCCTCCATCACGGATGATGTTGATGTGTTCAGACGCCAATAAAAATCGCCATATTAGGATAGGAGATGTCGTTGCAGCAACCATGTCACTGAAGTTCCAGAGCTTGCTAGGGTTCTGCCCTGACCACCTGACCGGGTTGGTCTCCATCAGAGCCATTACTGGCTTCTCCTTTTTGAATCTCCAAAGCGGATTTTGCCCAGGAGTGCTCCCTCGTCTCTGAGCTGTGGTTTTCTCCTTGAGGACCTGGTCCCGGACTTCAGAGTCTGTCTGAGGAGGCCTCGGATGAGAACTCAAGTATTCCCTGCTCCTAGAACTAACACCTTGATGCTGGGGAGGCCATCTTTGCACCCTGATTCTCTGGTGAGCAATGAAGTGTCCATGCATGAAGATATTAAAGACACTTTACGGAGATGTATTGGTAATTTGCTTCTGCTTGTGTAGGTTTATGTCTCTCCAGTTCATAAGAGCAAGATTAGAGGAAAAAGTGAGGGGAATAACAAAGGCAATAAAGCAAACGCAGGCTTTGGTTATTTTATTGTAGGCTGGAATCCTCCCAAAGCACACCGTTACTCCACACGCTAAAATATTGGGAGAAAGTTATAGACCCATGAAGTTGTAAAGCTCACCAAGGCTTCGGAGATCCCCCGATGCAGCCTCCTCCATCTGCCGGACCCCATGGGGTAGAGATGCTCAGAGGAAGAGGGGAGTCGGGGGCAGCCCCGGGGAGAGAAGTCAGCCGGGGCTCCAGGCAAAGAACACGGCGCTTTGGTATCGGCCAATGGCCCACGTGCCTCCTTTCATTGGACTTTCTTAACAGCCCCGGGGAGTCGGGACTCCTGCCTGGACTGCTCATTTTATAAGAAAGCCAATGGAAGCTTCGAGGGGAAAGTCAATCGTTCACGTAATAAATGTTGGGTCATACAGCTGACATTCTCTTGTGACTTCCAATAAATGTTGGAATAGATTTAAACATGGGTTCTGTGTGTATACCTATTACACGCTCACACATTCACACACACACACACACACACACACACACACACACACACACACACACAGCTATGTGGTGCCATAGGGCTGGGACCTCTGGACTGGGAGTCAGGAAGCCCTGAGTTCTAATCCAGCCTCAGATACCGACTAGCTGTGTGATTCTGGGCAAGTCATTATTCAGTTTCCTTATCCATAAAATGAACTGGAGGAGAAAATGGCCAGTCATTCCAGATGGTTAGGAAGAAAACCCTAATGAGGTCAGGATAAGGTGGACGCAACTAAAATGATTAAATAACAACAACATAACACAATACACACACTAGTATGTAGGTCTATGTATATAGTAAATCTATGCATATCTGTGACACATGGATGTGTTGTACGAATATTTTGGGCTCCTTCTCCTGCCTCAGAAAAGCACAAGCTGGCTGACTCTCAAGCCCCCAGGTGATACTCTCTCATTGCTTTTTGAGAATGAATCCTGAGTATTGGGAAAAGGGACTCCAAACCTGTGACTCCTGAGCCCTCACTCATGTACTTCCTCCATTGATATCAGTTGTTAGCAATTAGCTGACCAGAACTTAGCAGCTTTTAGAGGTGGGTATTTATGAAGGCAGTCTGGCAAGAGTGGATCTCTCCCAAAGAGACATTTAGAGTATAGGGGATTGTGGGCCAGCTGGAAGAACACCCGGCCAGACATGTTCCTGTTTGCTAGATGTCCTTTTCTCCTCTTTCTGGGGTCCTAATCTACCCTTAGGTAAGGTCTAGCTTTCTGATGGACTCCTACAATACTCAGCTTTTTTTTCTCTCAGGACATAGTTTCTCTTCAACATGAGGTAACGGGGTACGGTCGATAGAGCATGAGGCCAGCAGTCAGGGAGATGAGTTCAAATCCTACCTTAGACATTTATCATCCATGTAATAGTGAGCAAATCATTTAACCTCTATTTGCCTCAGTTTCCTCGAATATGTGATGGGGACAATAATAGAATCCACCTCCACAGGGTCATTATTATTCATTATTTTAAGTCCTTCTAGTTTTGAAGTACTATGATTTTGAGAAGATCCTCAGACTATCTCAGAATGCACCAGAATATACCTAGCTGTATTCAGTTAAGCTCCTACTTTGCTGGAACCTGAAAGACCAGACTTGGTGGAGAAGTACCTAATGTCCTTAAACTTCATTAGACATTGAGTCACCCCATCTTAGAATGTCTTTGACATTCCCTTGCCTTCCCTTACGTGTATACCTTTCTGTTTCTTAATACCATGTATGTCCAGTCTTCTCATTGACATGGAGTATATTTGTGGAAGAGTGCCCCTAAGTTTTATGGGGGAGGAAGTATTTAGTTGCTATTTTCCCTTTAATACTATTTCAGTAAATGTTTTTGTTTTAAGTTAATTATAATAATTATGTCTTCTGGCTTACTAACATCATGGAATCACACTGGTGGGGGCTTATGAACTAATTTTAATAGTATGTATCTAGGAAGTACCTTTTACCTGGGGCAGTTCTCCCATAAGATTTAACCTGAGAAATAGGGATGGTGTATAACCTAGGAATAAACATATTGAAAGTGCTTTGCAAATATAAAGTGCTATCCAATAGCCATCATTAAAGTTACTATTATCATCTGCACCCATGATTTCATCAGTATACAAAATGACAAATTTCTATCAATGATAACAGATCAGTGCTTTGGTGTCTGTTTTTTTTTTTTTGGCAACAGTTCTGTAATTCATATTCTTAATGAGAGTTACCTGGGGTAGTCAGAGCTTATGGACTTTCCCAGAGTGTCAAAGGCAGGACTTGAACCAAGATCTTCTTGTATCTTAAGTCAACTCTTTATCTACTCTACTAAACTGCCTCTCCTCATCACTATCATTCATCATAATCATTATCATCATCACCATCATCATCATCACCATCATCATTATTACTCATCATCTTCATCATTATCATCATCATCATCACCACTATCATCATCACTGCCTCTACCACCACCACCATCATCATCCCTTCCTCCATTCTTCTCCAAGCAGTGCCTCATAAACCTTTTTCCTCTGGAAACTCCCTTCCTCTCTACCCCTCTTCCATTCTGGCCCCTGGTCACTCCCTTTGTCTCTTTCATTCCTAGCCTTTAAGGAGGCTCGGGACAACCTTGTCTTCCCTCCTCCCCAAACAATACTCCCAATTCTCCTGGATTTTGTCCCTAATTGCCCAATTCCCTTCATCTCTCTTTCCTGCTCCACACTTTTATATATTGTTTTTAATCACCATCACCAACCATCAACATCATCTTAGAATCAACTGATGTTCCCTTGCCTCCCTTATATGTACATCTCTCTGCTTCTTAATAGCACATGTATCCAGTCTTCTTGTAGCCATGGAGCAGATTTGTGGGAGAACACCCTAAGTTTTCTGGGGGAGGGACTATTTCCTCATCGTCTTCATCCAGGACTCCCTGCCTCCCTAGAAAGCTGAGGCTTTTTCTCAGCTCATACAGGTAAGAAGAAATAACCTGGTCAGCGGCCCATCACTCAGAAGAGAAAACTACAGCCCATCACTTTCTGTCGGCCTCTCTCTCTCTAAAGTCTGAATCAGCACTGTGTCTGTTTCAAAGTACATTTCCACGAGTGCCAACATTTCGGCGGGGAGTTAGCCGTGACCACGGCAGCGCAATACTATTAGTCAGGCACATCTGCACTCGTTCAGATAAATACACTCACTAAACCTCCTAATTCACTTTCAAGGGATAAGGAAAACCATTAACTGCATCTCAGCAGCTCCCCGGATGGAGTTCTGGTTATCTCTTTTGTTAAAGACAGTTTACAACATGGTCCCTCAGTACACATGGCAGGCTGAAGTGGCTTTGTCATTTCAGACCATGGAGGAGGGTTTCAAGTCTAAGCTCAGAGCAAAATGAAGGAAGAGGGAAATTTGCCACCTTCCGATGCGAGTGTTTATTGGAAGAAAGCCCTCCGATGGAAAGTTTGTGCTTCTGGCAGATCTGCCCCAAAGGCAGAGTCTCATCTGAGGGGATTCAAGTACAGTTGTGCCTTAGAGAGGGAGAGAGAGATAGTGGAGATCACCTCTGGGTGCCCTTCACAGCCCTTAAATTCAGGAGCCGGGCCGCTCACTGAAGGCTCCTTGGAGCTTTTTAAGGGAGTTGCTGCCAATTTCCATAAGTTGTTATTCTCTTATAAAAATTTCGGCGTGTTCATCTTTTTAGACTTCAGTCTTTTCCCTCATGAGGATTTCTTTAGTGTCAGCCATGCGAGAGGAGGAGAGGAGTGGTGGGGGGTGTAGGGGAGAGAAGGGATGGAGAGGGGGGACAGAGGCAGAGACCCTGAGACTGACAAAGAAAGGAGACACAGAGAAGAGCAGAGGCGAGGTGGGGATAAAAAGAGGGAGAGAAAGGAGAGAGGACAGGGAGTGTGTGTGTGTGTGTGTGTGTGTGTGTGTGTGTGTGTGTGAGAGAGAGAGAGAGAGAGAGAGAGAGAGAGAGAGAGAAACTGAGAAAGAAAGGATATAGAGAGAAGAGCAGAGATGAGATGGGGATAAAAAGAGAGAGAACATGGGATGTCAAAAAGAGATAGAGAGAGATGGATGCAGAGACTGAGAGAGAGGCAGAGAGAGAGAGAGACAGAGACTGACAGAAAGATAGAGGAAAGAGGTGAGGAAATTGTAAGAACAGAGGATGAGAAAAGAGGAGGAGTAGAGAGAGAAGATAGAATGAGAAATTGAAAAGAAGCTTGCAAAGGAGGATCAGAGTGTAGAGAATAAAAGAAAGTAAAGAGAGAGAAATAGAGAACAGCAGAGGACAAGAAAAAGGAAGGAAGAGGAAAGAGCTAGACAGAAACAGCTGAAGCTTGTGCTCTGCAGCCCCAACACCTCCAAAATGAAAGAAGCCCCTTCTCTTCCTCTTTGAGGCTTCCCCATTTGGCTAAGACTTATTAGGAGCCACCATTCTTGGGCTGAGAGCCCCATGGCGAATTTGGGCAGAGGAGAGGGAGCTCATAGGGACCCCCCATATACATATATACATAGACATACTCTCTCACACAGACACATGCACACACATACCCAGAGGTAATCTCTCATACACACATACATATATATGCACACACACTCTCTCCTTGTCTCTCTATCTCCCTCTTTCTGTCTCTCTGTCTCTGTCTCTCTCTGTCTCTCCCTCTTTCCCTCCCCTCCTCCCTCCTTTCCCCCCGGAAGAGGCAGGTTATCAGCCCCATCGTGAAGCTTCAGGGATGCAGCAAAGTCTCTTCCTCTTTCATTTCTGTGATTAGAACCGGGGAATGACAGCTCCTTTTGTGTGTTTTCCAAATCACATGCTAAGGAGGAAAGCAGCCATTTACTGAAGGGGACAGCAGAACTGAGCTACTTTGAATGGCCAAAAGGAGTTAATGCAGCTCGGGCAGGCTGGGGCTCTGAGTAGCTGGACATCCACCTCTTCCTTTATTTTTTTCTTTTTCTTTTTTAACAAATATTAAGTGCTTAAGTGAAAGCCGAAATCTGACTTTATGTCTGGGTACACGCACCATTTCTTAATGTTTGCTTAGGTTGTTTCTCTTTGTTTTCCTTTTAAAACCCACAGACAGATGTTTTCATGAATTAATGACCAAAGGTGCTCCTTGGATTATCGGAAAATCCTAACTGAAGCTGGGAAGTCCCTTCCAAATGATGGAAACCTGCTGGCCGACGGGATGAGGCAAAAAATGTACAGAAGTGCTTTCCAAACGGTTAATTACAAAGCCAGGATCAAGCCCTCTCTCCACTGGATGCAGGTTCAGCGAGCTGCTTCTTAGCATCTTGAAGGAAAAGGCACTTGGGCAGGTGAGGGAGCCTGCCCGAGATAACAAAGGGAATCCAGGAGACGGCAACTCTGATTTAGGTCGGGGAAAAACAAACCCCGCAAATTCATCCTGGAATAAGCAGCCGCCGACATCACAAATCCACGCCGTCCAAGGACAAAGGGAAGGGCCGGGGGAAAGCTGTGTTTCGGTGGAGCCTTTGGGGGGGCTACATCCATGCAGCTCCACTTCTGACTCATTAACTTGAAGGCACAAGGAAGCTAAGCCTTGGAAATCCTCTGAAAGAAATCTAGGCACATTTTTAGGTTCAATTCTCAGAGCAATTTATTTTTCCTTTCTTTCCGAGTATTTGTCCATTCGACACATGTTATCCACTGCCTACTAAACCTCAAGCATCTACTAGTAAATTATAGCTTAATCTTTTTAATAGGCGAGGAAGAGAATAACAACTGCCATATGAATACGTGATATATGACAGAAACACCATTTTATAGGGAAATAGCACTGGTCCATACGTACACAGAATAAACTCTCTCATCTGACTGTCTCATAACAAGGAAGTCATGTGTGTGCTTCCATTTGGGGAAAGGGGAGGAATAGGGGCTGACCTGAAGTTTCATTGGTTCAAGGGAGTTCTGGATGAGGACACTCTTTCCACCACTGCAGGTTAGTAAGTTAACTGGGGGTTAAGTGACTTGTCTAGGGTGACACCTCAGGAAGTATCAGAGGAAAGTCTCAACAAAGTTTTTCTGGCTCCAAGGCCAACTCTAGTTATCCATTCAATTCAATTTGTTGTCCTCTACTTCCATTTGAGAGAGGAATCTAAGACTCAGTCACATGAAGTGACTCGTTTATGCTTATAGAGGTAAGAAGGAAGTAGGGAGTTAGGGATTTCTGAAGAGGAAGGGAGGGAGGAGGATGAGGAAGAAGAAAAGGAGGAGAAGAGGAATAACAGGAAGAGGAGAAGGAGAAAAGGAGAAGGAGAAGAAGAGAAGGAAGAATAGGAAGGAAAGAAGAGAAGGAAAAAGAAGAGGAAGAAGAAGAGGGAGAGAAATAAGTACAGTCTGAAGAAGAGGAGAAGAAAAAGGAAGAAGAGAAGAAGGAGAAGAGGAAGAAGAAGAAGGAGGAGGTGAAGAAGAAGGAGAAGAAAAGAGACAGAGAAGAAAGAGAGACAGAGAGAGAGAATGAGAATGAGACACAAAGATGGTACAATGGATAGAGAGCCAGGCATAGAGACATGAAAACCTGCATTCAAATCTTGGTGCTCTCCTGTACTCATATGTCTTTGTGACCATAGGAGCCTCTTCAGCACCTCTCAGGGCTCTAGGCAATGCTGTAAGGCTGCCTGTTACTGACAAGGCATCATTGTACATTAGTAAAATTGATAATACTGTTCACATTTATGTAGCCCTTTCCAAGACTTTGGGTACAACTTCTCTTTTATTCCTAATGACAAGCCTGTGAAGTATTGTTATTATTCCTATTATAAGATGAGGAAACTGAAAGGTTCTGATAAAGGCCTCATTTCCAAAATATATAGAGAACTGACTCAAATTTATAAGAAATCAAGCCATTCTCCAATTGATAAATGGTCAAAGGATATGAACAGACAATTTTCAGAGGATGAAATTGAAACTATTACCACTCATATGAAAGAGTGTTCCAAATCATTATTGATCAGAGAAATGCAAATTAAGACAACTCTGAGATACCACGACACACCTGTCAGATTGGCTAAGATGACAGGAAAAAATAATGATGAATGTTGGAGGGAATGCAGGAAAACGGGGATACTGATGCATTGTTGGTGGAGTTGTGAACGAATCCAACCATTCCAGAGAGCAATCTGGAATTATGCCCAAAAAGTTATCAAATTGTGCATACCCTTTGATCCAGCAGTGTTTCTATTGGGCTTATACCCCAAGAGATACTAAAGAAGGGAAAGAGACCTGTATGTGCCAAAATGTTTGTGGCAGCCCTCTTTGTAGTGGCTAGAAACTGGAAATTGAATGGATGCCCATCAATTGGAGAATGGCTGGGTAAATTGTGGTATATGAACGTTATGGAATATTATTATTCTGTAAGAAATGACCAACAGGATGAATACAGAGAGGCTTGGTGAGACTTAAATGAACTGATGCTGAGTGAAATGAGCAGAACCAGGAGATCATTATACACTTCAACAATGATATTGTATGAGGACATATTCTGATGGAAGTGGATTTCTTTGACAAAGAGACCTAACTGAGTTTCAATTGATAAATGACGGACAGAAGCAGCTACACCCAAAGAAAGAACACTGGGAAACAAATGTGAACTATCTGCATTTTTGTTTTTTTTTCCCCGGGTTATTTTTATCTTCTGAATCCAATTCTCCCTGTGCAACAAGAGAACTGTTTGGTTCTGCACACATATATTAACATATATAGGACTGCTTGCCGTCTAGGGGAGGGGGTGGAGGGAGGGAGGGGAAAAATCGGAACAGAAGCGAGTGCAAGGGATAATGTTGTAAAAAAATTACCCTGGCATGGATTCTGTCAATATAAAGTAATTATTAAATAAAATAAAAAAAAAAAAGATGAGGAAACTGAGCCTCAGAGATGTTAAGGCACTTATCTAGGGTTATATATCTTTCATGTCTGAGGTAGGATTTGAATCTAGATCATCCTGAATCCAGTCCAAGCTTCTGCTCACTATGCATGTAGCTTACAATTTAGGGAACCATGTTTGTAATTTACAGGCAAAGTAAGAATTTTGGCAGAAATGATGTTCCCCCTGCCCCAAGAGTAGCTAAAAAGTCATGGCTTCGGAGCAGCACTACCCTCTGACTTCCCTCGGGGATGGCTCAGCACTCCTAAGAAGGCCAATTATCTCCCCTCCCTGGCACATCCTCTTATCCCCCTCCATTCTCCAACTGGGGCTTACCTGGTTCAAAGCAAACAGCTTCCTCCCTTCTCCTTCCCCTCAATCCCTCAATGCAAAACCTAGAACTTCTAGTTGCTGCTGCCTCAGAAGAGTTTTCTATCTCCTCAGTCAGAGGCTACCTATCCCAAAAACCCTCAAGAAGAAATCTAGATGATACTGGGCCTGGAAGATAGGATTAGAACCTGCTTAAGGAAATGCTACATTCTTGGGCAGGTCCTTCAATCTCTAGGAATCTTGGTGTCCTCATCTGTACAATGGGTACATAGGTATGCCTTTCTAAGTAACAACTCTCACTGCGCATGAAGATTTTTTTTTCATTTTCTAAATTATTATTTTTAAACAATAGCTTTTTATTTTCAAAATACATACAAAAATAGTTTTCAACATTCATCCTTGCAAAACCTTGTGTTCCAAATTTTTCTTCCTCCCTTCTCCCACCCCCTCCCCTAGACAATAGTAATCCAATATATGTTAAACATGTGCAATTCTTCTTATAGTTCCACATTTATCCTGCTTGTGCATGAAGAGTTTCACCAGAAGTATTGGCTGCTACTTTTCAAGCATAACTTTGGGATAACTTTGACTCAAATCTGTGGCAAACTTCCTTCCACCATTTCAGTTTTAACATCCTTCCCTGGTGTTCTTGCCACTACCCAACCAAGTGGCACAGTGGACAGAGCACAGGGCATGGAGGCAGGGAGGCTGAGTTCAAATTTAGCTTCAGGCACTTATTAGCTGTGTGATCCTGGGCAAATTGCTTTACTTTTGTCCACTCAATTTCTTTTTTCTCTGAAATAGAATTCATAAGAGTAGCTATTTCCCAGGATTGTCATGAGGATCAATAAGAAAATATTTATAAAGTGTTTAGCACATGGAACTGCCTGCATCTATCCTTTCTCTCCCTCTCATCCATTTCTGATCTCTAGCTCCCTCTTATAATCCATATCTATCTTTTTTTTCTGTCTGATTCAGGGCACGTGTGAATGCACAAACAAGTATACATTTGTCCAGTGGCACACAAAGTCCATGCATTTCTTACTGTTGGCACACTTACAGATTTGGCGTGGCAGGGATTTCAACAGGACTTTCTTTTTCTCAAGACCAACTCAGTTGTCTCTGATCTTATTATTAGAATTGATCCTCATTTTTCTCTGAATTGATAGTCTCCTGGGAAAGGCACTTTGCTGCCTGTGGACACATGAATCTGCGATTCTTCTGTAGTCAGGAAGGCAATCCAGACTCATTTCATGGGCATGTAAACTGTAACTTGGGGTATGCAGATAAATCCTAGTTTAAGATACTTTCTTTCCTTCCTTCCTCCTTCCCTCCTTTCCTCCCTTCCTCCTCCTTCCCCCCTCCCTCCCTCTCTTCCTTCGTCCTTTTCTCCCTACCTCCCCCCTCCATCTCTCTCTTCCTTCCTCCCTTTCTCCCTTCTTTCCTCTCTCCCTCCCTCCTTTCCTTCCTTCCTTCCTTGCTTCCTTCCTTCCTCTCTCCTTCCCCTTCCTTCCTTTTCTTCCTTCCTTTTTTCCTAGCATGTTTGATTCTTCTTTCAATTTTCCTCTCTGCTTCTCATGAATCACTTTCTCAATTGATTTTTTACATCATCTTACTTAAAAATAGAAAAGGCCAAGGGAGTAAGGTCACTTGGGAATTCCTGGAGGGAAGGGACTATTGTATTTTTGTATTCATAATCACAATAGCTAGCACATGTATATAGCACCTATCGTGTGCCAGGCACTGTGCCAAGGGTTTTACAAACATCCTTTCCTTGATTCTCACAATAGCCTGGGGAAACCAGTGTTGCTATGAGCACCATTGTATCATGGAGAAGAATGACACAAATAGGTTAAGTGTTTTGCCCAGGATCATATTGCTAATAAGTGTCTGAGGCTGCATTCAAACTCAGATCTTCCTGACTCCAGGCCCAATATTCACAAAGACACTTTGTGTCAAAAGTGGGTCTTGAAACCAAGTCTTTGTGACCTTAAAGATTCTCTCTCTTCCCATCATTTTTTGCTGTTTGCCTCCTTCCTTCCTTCCCTCCCTCCCCTTCTTTCTCTCCCTTCTCTCTGTCTCTGTCTGTCTCCCCATCCCTCCTTTCCTACATCTCAGTTTCTATCTCTCTCTCTCTCTTTCTGTCTCTCCTCTCTTTTCCCATCCTCTCTTCCCTCCTCCCTCTTTTCTTCCTCATCTTCTTTCTCTTGCTCCATTCTCCTCTTTCCCTCCCACCCCCTCTCTTCCTGTATCTCTCATAATTGATCTATACAGATAGCGATAAATAGAACATCTGGCAGGGGATACTCTGCTCCAGATCCTGTACTCCTGAGGCTGCTTGTCCTTCATTCTCAAAGAGGCTCATGACATCAGGGGGTGATGTCATGACATGCCAACGAGTTGGACTGAAGCGAGGGAGGGCTGGGTGAGGTCATCTGCCTCACTTGCCCCTCCAGAGCCATGTGGGGCCAATGGAAGGATATAGATCAGAATGACTGGAGATGACTCTGGATGAGAGTGGGAATCTAAGGGCTGGAGACACAACTCAAATTAGGGCAGACCTTTCTTCCCCTACAGCACTTTACATCCCACCTATGTGAGGAAAAACAGAAAGGGAGGTTGGGGAGTTGAGGCAAAAAAGTTCCAACTGAAGATAATGAAGGAGCCCAAGGTAGTAAGACCTTCCTTGACAAATGCGTGCCAGCATCTTGGTCAGCACCTTGGACAGCAACCCCCCCTTGCCGCGCCGCCCCCCCCCCCCCCCCCCATCAAGTTCTAGCCTCTGTTCAGACTGCTAACTCAACTAACTCATCTTCAGGAGGCCTGGGACAACCCAGTTCTAGAGATCTGGAAGGCACCCTAAGTAGTCCAGTTCTGCCCCTCTGGGGATACTGCCAAGATTGTGCTCAATAGGAAAGAAAGGGAAATTAGGCTGATGCCTTATTTTTAGCCTTCAGTTAAGCATTCTTAATTTATTATTTGCCAGGGTACCTGAGGGTACACTTCATCAACTGGGATTCATTTCGAATGCAGCTGCTTCAGGTCCCTGGAGATCCCAGCTTTCCCAGCCTTCTACTCTTTGGTTAGAAATCTCCCCCGTTACTCCCCCGGAAAGTTGGATGTCAATATTGTGCTTTTATTGATAGCCAGGCAACCTGCGTTTGGCCTATTTCTCTCA
Source organism: Antechinus flavipes (assembly GCF_016432865.1). Taxonomy (NCBI): domain Eukaryota; kingdom Metazoa; phylum Chordata; class Mammalia; order Dasyuromorphia; family Dasyuridae; genus Antechinus; species Antechinus flavipes. The sequence continues at coordinate 456,115,683 of NC_067401.1, read as the reverse complement.
ACTTTTCCCTCATGATTGTAGCTGCTTGCTGAGCCCTTTCATGATAGTCATTTGTTTTGGCCTCCAGCACCCAGCCTTGAACAATGCAATGCATTTAAGTGCCACTGAATGAGAGGTTTTATGGGATTGTCTCCACTCGGGGGTGGGGAGGCTCTCCGAGCTCTGTGTCTGGCTGGCAGGGAGGGAGCTGCTCTTTGGGGATTGCTTGTCCAGCTAGAGTCAAGAATGACTGATGGGGAAGCCAGAGGATTGTAAGTCTTGAGTTGGAAGGGACCTCAGAGGTCAGCTCTCGACCCCTTTTATTTGATGGATGAGGAAACTGAGGCACAGGGAGACTAGCCCCACCATAATAAACCACAGAGCATGGATTCAATATCAGATCACAGAACCAATGGATTTTGGGGATTTACCCATTTAGCAAAGCAGAAATAAAGACAGAAAGGAATGATGGGCTTAAATTTCCTTTTAGATGAAGTAAAAATCCCTAAGATGTAGAAGAAGAAGAGACTTCAAAGGTCATTAAGTCCATCATTCTACTTTTGGCAGATGAAGAAACTTGAAGTGACTTATTTTGGTTATACAGATAGTCAGCAGCAGAGCTCTAATCAGAGTGACAGATTTCCAAACTAAAATGGCTCTAATTACCCATCAATCCTCCAGATTTCTCCCGAGAGAATAAATGACCTGCCCAGGTTTTGTGGCTACTAAGTAGCTGACACAGAATTTGAATTCAAGTCTTTCTGCCTTTGAGCCTAATACTCCTGCCCCAACTAGGTTTCACTCTCAGGTGCAAAATCTGGGCTCTTTGCCACTGCTACCATTGCTGCTGCTGTCATTGCTACTCCTAAAAGCATCCTGAACCACTTGGCTGCCCTCAGATTCTCTCATTCTCTCACTCTTGAACCCTATCCCACTGGGTTGCTAACTGACCCCCTATGTCCCCTTCACATGCTTAAATGGCACAGTGTGTCTACCATGCTCCCCCACCCCCACCCACTTCATTCAGAGAACAGTTCTTGAGCCCTTCTCCATGAGACTTGCTCTGCTTTCCATCTCTCTTCTCCCCAGGCCCCAGCTGCCAGTATACCCCCCGGCCCTTGAATGAGCTTACTTATACTTCATATTTTATCTGAATGGATCCAAGGCTTTTTGAGGGCAGGGGCCATTTCATTGTAGTGTTTATACCTTCAGTGCTTAGTAGTATTCCCTGAACATGGTAGGAAACAATCAATGCTTTCTGAAGAAGGAATAAATCAGTGGCTGAAATGTAGTTAAGGTTCCCCATGGATGAGAAGGGGAATGTTGTGGAAACCTGGAATTGAATCCTATCTGAGATGAGCTAATTGTGTGAACCTGAGCACAGGCTCAAATCTGGTAAGCCTCAGTTTACTTATTTATCAAATAGGACTAACAGCAGCCCCATATCTTCTAATAGTCTTGTGGTCATCTAAGAAAATGATCTATGGAAAGTATCTTGTAAACTTAAAGCCTCAGCTGTTAGCACATTGAATTTTGTTTAACAAACAAGTACTAGCTTTCTGTCCTAGATGACTCATTTGTACAAATGGTCGCAATCAAAGGGACGGGTGACCTAAGGAAGTCCAGCCCCAGCACTGAGGAGACAGTAACTCATTGAGCACTAATTTGAGTTTTTCTAGAATTCACACTGAAAACATTTTGAAGAAAGTCTAAATAGCTTCCTTAGATGGAGGAGAGTCTGAGAATCTACTAGGGGGATGAGCTGTAAGACAGAGCCTTTCTTCAGCACAAATTGACCCAGATGTCCACTGAGGCATCTTCCAGCTCCAAGACCCCGTGACTCAGTGATAGCACAGAACCACCAAGTTGCTTCCAGCTGGCTTCTTCCCTTCTCGTGAACCGGAAAGGCTTTGCTCTCAGCTGGGCTATAAATGCTTCATGAGGATCTTTTAATATTAAACTTGTTTTTGTTCTCCGGTTGCCTGAAAATAGCCACCGGCCTCGGTGCCAAAGGCTTTAGATTTCTTTGTAGAAAGCATCCACCGGGAATAATCCAGCCCAAATGCTTTATTTGGACAACACGAATACAAGGAAATCCCAAACATCCCCAGTTTTCAGACCTTGGTACAAAATTACTGTACACATGGACAGCTGCCATATTTTTCCAGCTAACAAAATGTTGAACTCTTAATAAAATTATTAAAATATACCCATTTCATTGACACTGTTCTACATCATACACCTCTCTGGGATAAGAAAAATTTCATGAACAATATACAACAGAGGCATCTTCTCTAAACTAATCAAATATTCCACAGAAGTGATAATCATTGTCATATTTTATGTGTCTATATATAATTCTGAAAGTTCATATTCTGTTGCTACTAAAAATGATACGCATTCAACAAACGTATACATCGTTTAAAGTTTGGATTTGTCAGATTGTTGGATGTTCACGCAGTACGTCCATTTGAGGGTTTGATTTCTCTTTGAAAAACATGGCATGCTGCCACTCCACCCCCAGTCCATTTCAGCCTTTGTGACCAGAGGTGCAATTAAAAATAATGGCCCAAAGAACAGAGTAATAGGTTGGCAACGGAACATCAGGGTCGTACATCTGACGTTCTCTTGTGACTTCTAGGCACGCCGTCTCGTTTGAAACCGATGGCAGGGTAAAGATTTTTGGTCTTATCATTTTTTCCTGGACAATTAGCAAGATGGAAATGAAGGAAATTTCTAAGAAGAGAGACTCCGACTAGGCTACAACACCAAGATCAATAACCGCAAGCATTTTCAAAATGTAAATATTCCATAAGCACATCCCCAGAGACAGACTGGAGATCAAGTTTGGAGAAACAGCTTTCTCATTTTAGACAGAAGCTGAAGAAAATAAGGTTTGGGTTTCTGAAGGGTTTGGGAAGAGTTCAGAGAGAAATGTAATGAAACATCCCAGGTGCTTTAAACCTAGAATAAATTCTTGTTCTGCTCCATATTCTTCCTATAAAGTGTTACCTCCCCAGTAGGATGTTAGTTCTTTAAGGGAAGACTACTGCCTTTGACTTGATATACTTGGTTCGTAGCACTGTGGCTGGCAAGTAAACATTTTGAAAAGGATTGTTGATTATTCTAAGCAAAGACATTTCTCTAGAAAATAATAGTTGGTGATTCTATGCCACTGTGCGCTTTCCAGAAATTGAATGATTTGACTGATTTACACATAGTAATTACTTAATAATGCTTTATTGTGATTGAATCTAAGATTTCTGAGTTTGAGGGTTTTCTTTTGAAGGAATCTCAAACCCTTTTTTTTTTAACTAATTACCTTTTAGAGATCAGTAAATAATAATGAGTCTTATTTTGATGGAAGTTTGTGTATGTGAAGTTGCAGTCTAGATGGGGTACATTGCTTTCTAAAGGAAGGGATGAATCATTTCTCAGATTGACTTCTTCTTTGAACCAAAATGCAATTCTGTTTGAAAAGTTATAAAGTTGTGCTTTATACTAGAATATTTAGAAAATCATCTTCTCAGGGTTCAAAGGGCATCTAGACCAACTCATATCTGAAGAAGAATGATCTGGCTAAAAGACCATTTGGCTTTTGCTTAAAGAGCTCTAATGAGGCAAGAAATTATGACTTCCAGAGACAGCCCATTCCTCTTTGGGAAAGGCCCAACTGTTGGCTAATTCTACTGGTCAAAGTTGACCCCTCTGAACTTCTGTGTCCAAAGCTTCTGGTTCTTCCCTCTGGGGCCAAGTAGAACAAATTCCTGAAAGATAGGTATTCTTTTTTTTCCCTTTACTTTTTATCTTCCTTCCTTCTTCTTTTTTCTTTGTTTCCCCTTTCCCTTCTCTCTCTCTCTCTTTAATCTCCTTTCCCTTCTTTCTTTCTCTTTTTCTTTCTCTTTTCCTTGTTTCTTCTTCCTTTCCCTTTCTCTCTTTCCTTCTCTCTTTCTCCTTTTGTCTTCCTTCTTTCTCTCCTCCCTCCCTCCCTTCTTCTCTTCCTTCCTTCCTTTCTCCCTTCCTTTCTCCCTCCTTCCTCTCCTCTGCTCTCCTCTCTTCTCCTTTCCTCTCCTCTCTTCTTCTCTCCTCTCTTGTCCTCTGCTTTACTCTCCTCTTCCTCTCTCTCTTTCCTCTTTATTTTTCTATATTTGATTATGCAGAGCATGCATCGAATGCTTAATGCATGTTTGTTGATTGATCACAAAGAAAATACCTACATCACATCAATGAGTTCACATTTCTCTGAACCAGGGAATAATGCCAATTCTACTTTCTGGGCAACTGTTAAACAATTCTAATAAAAACATTTCTTTTAATGGCATAACCCAGTGATATTTTCTAAAGGGAATGCCAGTCAGAGAACTTGGCTTCCAGAATTTTCTAGTAAATTAATCCACCACCAAAAATCTCTCCAAAGATATCACTTAAAATTGTTTGAGTTCTGCACAAAGGTCAAGAATGGCTCATCAGCACCATTGGGAAGTTTAGAGCAATATGAGGTAGGTTGCATTAAAGCATTTATGGAGCTCTTTTCTCAAGTATATATTTTTAGTGAGGTCAGCCCGGGATAGACAAAAAGTAAAAAATGAAGGGATACAGTTCTGCGTACAGTTCTGCTTAACAAAAGCATGCAAGGATGGCAATCTTATGTGGACTTTTATCAGAGCAATTGCATACACTTGAATAAAAATTAAGCATTGTTGAAGAATAATTCATTCTTTTTGAAAGTGACAAAAATGCTTTAACATAACTTACATCGAATGTCCATTGGTTTACTATAAGCCAAACATAATGTTTTACCTTCTAAGGTAGTGTGTATGTGTTGATAGGAGGAGCAAAGTGATATGGTGGAGAAAGTGCCAAGCCCGAGAGAGCAAGAGTCATCTGGCCGAGTTCAAATCCTGCCTCAGACACTTACTATCCCTACTGGACAAGTCACTTCTCTTGGTTAGCTTCAGTTCCCTCATCTGTAAAACCATCTGGGGTAGGAAATGGTAAACCACTCCAGGATCTCTACCAAGAAAACCCCAAGAGGGGTCATGGAGACTCAGACACAGCTCCAGGGTCCATTTCCTGCCAATTCAGTCAGAAAATGAGAGAATAAATGTGTTGATACCTCCAAGTGGGAGCAGAAATGCCGTTCCCAGTTTGATGTGATGTACTGCATTCCCTGGCTGCACATCTAGCAACAGTCTTCCTCTCTAAAGCTCTGGATTTTTGTTGATATCCAACAATAAGCACTTATTAAGTGCCTACCGCATGCCAGGCCCTGGGCAGTCAGGGAGCAAGAATCAAATAATATTTATTTTCAAAGAGTTTCCATTTTACTCAGGAAGACAACAAATACCTCAGTATGTGAATCAATCAACTTGGTTTTTAATTATATGGATAAACACCCATCCATTTCATTCTCCAAGCCTCTGTTCAGAAGTTGATATTCTCCGATGTATGTCACATCCATACTAATGCCTTGCTTTCATTTGAATTCTATCAAAGCCCAAAAGGCAATCAGCAGGAGCCAGGAATACGTTTGGTACTAATTGCTTGCATTAGCTGATGGGCGAGGTGTACGTTATTAAGTAAATGTTCATTTTACAATGCACAGAATGACCTCTAAAATGGAGTTGCGATAGTCACTGTTGAGGTGGCCTGCTTCCCTGCGGGAGGGATGGTGGCCTCCTTCACAGAAGCCTACATTGCCCTGGCTGAGGCTCTCTCTATCCCAAGTGGCCATCGCGGATGGCGCTGCCCATATCGAGCCCTTCCCGTTAAAGACCCAATGCCCAGTCACTCTCCCCAGGCTGAGGAGAGGATGGCACTCTCTTATACAAAACTCCAAAGGGGATGAAAGACAATGAGACAGTAGCATCTCCGTACCCACCTGCTCTGTACAGAGCTCCAAGGTAGCAGGTGAAAGAGACTGTTCTGGCAGAGCTCTCCGGGGGCCCTCAGCGAGGCGCTCTCTGTGCCATGATTTCATAAAGCAAATTGACTGCAGTCAGCTCTCTGCTCTCTTCTGCTCGCAAGAGAGAGAGGCTTTTAGGCTCCCATTAAGCTATTCTCTTAAAAAAAAAGCCACCTACAATAATGTAATTTGTTTGCTAGGAAGCTTCTGTATTTTTATATGTGTGAGTGCTGCAAATGCAAAAAAAAAAAAAAAAAAAACACCCAAAAAAGTGCTCCTAACAATCCCTTTGGGTAGATCAGTTATTTTCCCCTGGTGAATGTCTATGAAAATGCAGTCTTTTGTTAAGAAATTATTTCCAAAGGCAGAAAAGAGACTGTAATCCTCAAATGGCTCTAAGGATGCAATCTTGACATGAATACCCATTTGGCAAATGGTTCTATCGTTATTATTATTATTTTAACTCCATTCGCCAGTTGATGTTTAACAACTTATGGGGCTTTTTTTTTCTTTTTAAAAGAAAGTACTATTCCAGGAAAACAAAGGGATCTTCAAATATCTTGTATCATTGATTTCTGCTTGTTTGTTTTGTCTTGGTCTCTTTGTCAGAGACAAAAAAGATGGTATTAGAGTGTTCTTTAAGATGTGGCCTGAGCCGGAGGGGCGAGGGACCCCTGGAGCTGTGGTGGATACGCCAGTGCCAGTATTGCCGATCTGCTTCAGAGCACAAGGCCTTCCAAGGTTTTAACTCCTGCTGGAAGTTGCCATGAGCAATCGGGAACAGCGGCAGAATGGGAATTCAAGGGAAATCAAGCTTCATGAGAACAGGAATATTGTCTCCAACTTTTCCATGTTGAGAGTTGAATGAGACCTCAGATGTTGTCCAGACCAAGCTTCTCATTTGGAGGATGGGAAAAATGAGATTGGGAAAGGTTGGTCTTGCCTAAGGTCACCTAGATGTAGACTTGAACTCTGGGCCTCTGGCCTCCGCTTTATGACTCCTTTCTGCTGATTGGCCATCTCTAATTTGTCTTTGTACCCTCAGGACAGTACCTTTCTTACAGTAAGTGCTTAATAAGTGCTCACTGGCTTGGATGGAAGGTGAATGTTGCTTCACTCTATTCCCCAAGAGAGAGCAAACCTGTGGGGAAGCCCTCCATTTGAGCCTTGCTACATTCCACCCTCCCTTCCACCTGTCTTTCTTGAGAGCCTTTATGATTCATAAAGAAATCACCTACAAGGCTTTAATAATTCTCTCTGCTATGAATTTGATTTCCCTTACGTGAAATGTTATGCAAATGTTTGCTTTAAGGGCTAAGAGCGGGGCTGAGGTTTCCTATTCTGTCTCGATGAATAGCATCAGTTGGGGCCGAAATGGCATTTTGACCTCAAATGGTTTGGCAGAAATCTTTGCCCTCCAAAGCTCTGATTCTGCTAGCTGATGGCCCCAACGAGGGTAGGGTCGTGCTGGTAACGCCAGCCAAGCCTCCCAGTGGGTCCGCCGGATGGGGTGGAGATTTCATTATGGAGGAGTTTCATTTTGTGCTCCAGCAACTTCTGCCCATCATTAAGGAACATACTCACTCCATGCAGGTGTGGGGAATGGGAGAAAGGGAATGCAGCCACATGGGAAAGCCACGGACCGGAGACTTAAGCCAGCGTGGAAAATGCACACTCACTTACTTATGTTCTGCTCACGGCTTCTAGAATTTACAAGTAAAAATCCCAAGACAGGGCCATGCTCCTGGGGATGAATTACACTCAGATTGTAAAACAGAATGGCCTGGGCCCCAGTGCCTCGTAATAAATGCAATGCAAGTCCAAGAGGGCAAATGTGATTTCTGTAAATGCTGACCCCGGTCAGGAAAGAAGCTGATGCTTCCTCCCCCTGCATGCTATTCTTTATCGTGAGTCTCCTTTGAGCTGGTCTTTTTCTTCTTTTTGTGGAGTTTCCAGAGTGGAGACTATAAATAACACAAACCTGACAACCATATAGAGCTTTAAGATTTTTAAAGATTGTACTAGACATTATTTCATGTTGGTCTTTCCCCAAGAGTCCTGTGAAGTTCGATTGTTAGCGTCATCTCCATCTATTTTACAGATGAGTAAGCTGAGGATGACAGGGTCTGTGACTCTCCTAAAACTGCTGCCTGGAAAGGATCTCTAGCAGAATTTGAACCCAGGTGCCTTGGATTCTGAATCCAGCTTACTCTTCATTCTGCTACATTGTCTTTGATGGCTGCCTTGTGATTTTTTAGAAATTGGTTAAGTTCAACATGACCAACTTCAAAAAATAATCCATTAAAATGAATAAAAGGTTGCTATTTGGGCACTAGAATATGCCATCAATATTGATGAATGCTTCTTTGCAAAGTCAACAGGAACATTACTCATATTTATAATCTATGAGTTCCACACTCTCTTACTTAAGTAAGTGGAGAGTACTAAGTGGGCCTGATTTTTAGACCTCCTGAGCACAATGTCATTGGGTAGGAGTATCAGCATGAAAATCCTTAATTATTATGTGAATATTTCAACTAATTATTGAGATCACTGAGAAGGAGAAGAAATGTGATTGTTTAGAAAAGGATTGTGACATTATTACTACCAGAGAGACCTTTCAAGCTTTGAGGAGAATTATTTTTACTCATCTGGGCAGGACATTATTGGACTGGTATTAATAAATGCTCATGAAGTACTCGCTTCTCTTCTAAGCGTTTTGGCCGCCATGAGGATTTGCGGTAATTCAGATAAGCATTTTAAAATGGCAGTATAGGTAAAATCTGTTATTTATGAAAACGATGAAGCCCATTTTGAAATGGCATTCACATGCTGTTCAGTTAGGTGAAAGGATAATGCTTTTAGAGCTGGAAGAGATTGTAGAGTATCTGTTTCAACTCCTTTTACAAATGAACAAGCCGCGGTCCAGATAGGTTAGCTAAATTGCCCAAGGTCATACAGGTGGCAAATAGTTGAGCTTGGATAGTCATCAGACCACTAGATTTCAAGTCGAAATAAATACTGATGTAATCTTACAAAATCTAAATTTAAATCCAATTAGAACATCAGAGCTCACCAGTTGTGCACATATTTGCTACTAATTTCGATAATTTGTTACAAGAGTCACAATTAATGCGACATTTCTATTTCATTAGGTCTCCAAAAACAGCTTGTTTATTTCAAAATCTTTTTTTCCACCCAAATAAAACTCCATTTTCCCCCTGTCAAGATAGTTCAGATGGCTTTATTTTGTTAATTTTTATGACAAAGAGCTACTAAGAAGACACGCAATTAAGCCTGACATACTCTGAGTAAAGCAAAAGTTCATAATTAAGGGTAAGTATCCTTGAAATTGTCAGAAGTGTCATTATTTGGGCATTATCCAGAAAATTAGTAATAAGAAGATAGAGTTGTAGAAATCCATCACAACCCCATTATCGCTGGTCCACTGCATATTCTCCTCCTTCCCCCTTTAAGGTTAAAGTTGGGGCTTACAGAGTCATGATCAAATTTGATTGTTATTTTTAAAGATGTACTTCCATACAAGTTTCCATGTTGTGGAGACAAGAAAAATTATTGCCTAACTGCAATAAAATTTGGTTCTTTCCAATGAGAATACATAATTTAGAACCTCAACTTATTTCTAGAGTTATATACTCCAGGTTAAGATATTGAATTTTCAGCTCTCTAAATGGGTAGGTCATTGAGGAATAGACTGAATTGATAACCAAGGCCGACAGGCTCTTTGTTTATCCACTCTTAGAGGACATTTTAAATTTTGTACTAAATCAAGTGTCTTGGCCAACACCAGGTTGCAACTCGAAGGAGGGGCAACCCTATGAGGTTTCATGTCACTAAGAAGTTGATCAGTATGGGCTGGTAGGATCACAATGAACCCAGCTGATTGATTTGGGGATATGGAAATCACAGGGACTCTCTTGGATTCCTGAAATCTTCAAGGCAGCCTAGATGTTGGAATAATACTACTTGCCACTGATTCCCAGTCTGGGGTGATAGTAGAAAAGAAATTAGATAGAAATGATTAGAGATAATGATAACTATTACAATCACTGGCTGCACTCCTGCTGCTTTCAGTAAATGCTTTGGACTAGGTGGATAGTTGGGTCCCTTCCAATTCTAGGTGTCCATTTGTGAAGAATCTTACGTAAGAACACAATTTTAGGGATCATCGCTCTAGCTCAGTCTATGTTGTAGGGCATGTTCAAGGACTCCTGTTGCTGTTGTTTCGTTACTCAATCATGTCCGATTATTTGTGACCGTACCAAGCCAAGTCCTTCCATCCTCCACTAGACCTCCACAAGTCTAAAAGCCTGACCAAGTTCATGTTTGTTGTTTCCATGATACTATCTATCCATCTCATCCTCTGCCAACCTTTTATTTATTTATTTTTGTCTTCTATCTTTCCCAACAAGTTTTTTTTTTTTTTCCAATGAGTCTTGTCTTCTTCTTATGTGGCCAAAATTTTTAAGCTTCACCTTCAATATTTGGCCTTCCTGTGTATAACCTGAAATAATTTCTTCAAGTATTGACTAATTTGATCTCCTTGCTGTCCGTGGGTCTCTGAAAAGTCTTCTCCAGCACCACAATTTGAAAATCTCGATTCTGCTACCAGAAAATCAATAACTTTGACCTTTCTTATGGAGTGATAGCTCTATTTTTAGGATGCTGTCCAGATTTGCCATAGCTTTTTTGTAAGGGGAAGTGGTTTTTAGGGAACTGAAACAAACAGGGCTAAGTAATTTGTCCAGGGTTACACAGCTAGTAAGTATCTGGGGTCATATCTGAATAGAAGAAAATGAGTCTTCCTAACCCAGGCCTGGCACTCTGTTCACTATACCACCTAGCTGCCCAACATAGCGCTACTCTAGTCTTCAATATACTAACTTAGGAAGTTTAAATCTTAAACTACTGACTAGTTTAAAGAACAAATTGGAGGTGGTATTGATAGAATTTACCCAAATAAGTTTCTAATCTGTTGTTTGCTTTCATTACAAGATCAAAGCCAACATTAGCATCTTGTATCATTTGATTATTTGTGTTATCCTTTCATCTCAGATTGACATGGAACCAGAATTGTTTATTATTTTAATAGATCTTTCCAGGGGAGTAATGGACCAAAAATGCCTGCTCATGATCACTAATGAAAATATATGTGCAGGCAGAGAAACAGATGGCTCTGAATTAATCCTTTTCCAGACCAGTGTTATGTACTTCAAAATCTCAAGTACCCTTTGATGCTGATAACCAAATCAAGAACAAATACTATCTTAATAGAGTTATCCTTTGAGTCAGAGTTGGTACTAGCTTCTAATTTCATTGATAAGGAGAATTCTCAGGAGATGAATTTCCTTTTACTAAAAAAGCACCTTCTCTGCAACATTGAGAGTTGCCCAAATCCCTTAGGTTCAATGATTTGTCCAAGGGCACCTAAACAATGGGCATGAAGTGGACTTGATCTGGATTTTCATAGCTTTAAGGCCAACTCTACACAATACTATCTTTCTTTGATTAACCAAAACACAGTCTTGAATTCATATTTAATAATGGAAAGGAGAATGGTTGGGAAAACAATCGATGTGGAAAGAGTGAGAGGAACCCAAAGGATGACCAATTCATCCAATGACATCTACCCAATATCAAGAGAAATAGTGGCAGTTTCACTGGGTAGAACCCTGTGGAGGATTTATGGAAGGACATGCACAGAGGTCATTCAGGATAAGAAGGTAGGGCTAGTTTGTACCCTACAATAACTGTAAACTCTTTATGACAATGCATGGAAAAGAACAATTGTACAAAAAAGCAGAACAGTGGTGAATTTCCTCCACCCAAAAAACACAAAACCATAGGCTATTAGGGCTAAAAGGAATATTATGGCTAATCAAATGCAACCCTATAATTCTAGAGATGAGTAAACTGAGGCTCATGAAGTGAAAGTGACTTGCCCCCAAAGACATACCTCTAATTAGTTATGGAACAGAACCATAACTGAAGCTTCTTGACTTTTTATCCTACAGACCTTCAACCAATCCATTCTATTAAACTATCTCTTATTTATACCATGATTGATTTGGAAATGGGATGTTTGATTCCTAACACTTCAGACAAAATTACAAACACATTCTGTACCTTGGGAGATTTCCTTGTCACCACATTGGCTGACACCTGGATGAGTGACCACATTTTCTGTTTTTATGCAACTGTTTTGTAATAATGCCAACATGGGTTTTTAATTCTTGATTCAGGAAGTAGATGCTGGAAAGCTCTCTAGATTCCCAATTCTGGTCCAGACTTGGTACCTCCCAAAAAAGTAGAGGAGACATAATTCATTTTTTGCTTTTAGATGAAAGATACTAATAAAACTTAATAAATGCCTGAAGTAGATTATGATAAAAGTTAATAAAAATAGAGTCAACTTTTCTTTTCTAATTCCTGCTTTGGGGAATTATATGTCTGTCTGTCTGTCTGTCTCTCTTTCTCAATGGAAGGAGAAGGTAAAACACAAGGAAAGTATAAAAGCAAAGTAAAAGCCATCCTAAGAATGTCTCATTTGCCAGAGTGCATATACCATTCATCCACATATAACAGAATTGATTGTCAGAATAAATATTACAAATAGATCCTTTTGCACTATATTTTATAATTGAAGGCCTAATTGGACAGAAAGCATGTATGAGAAGTGTATTAAGGGTCTTTGGGAATCGGATAAATCAATATTATCTTATTTCTATAGAATTTTGTAGAACACAGTGAATCAGATCCCCTTCCCACTTGAACATTAATTTTGAGAACAAGACAAATGATGTTCTTAATTCCCTATGATAATGCCATGACATGAGACAGAAATCAAAGCCCATGCAGTTCATGGTGACTTCAACATAAAATCCAGCAACTAAACCTGCCCTTATGTTGACAAGACACTCCACTTAACTGAAGAAGCTACAATGAACTGAAGGCATTTAAAGCCAGTGTCTTCTTTCCCAAGTGAATCTTTCTTCTAAGCTGGATGGCTTCCTTTCTCTTCTGCTGCATTGACCGGCTCATAAATTGCCCATGGATTATTTTAAGTCACACAAATTCTCGAACGAACTCAAGAAAGTCAAGGTCTTTACTTTCAAATACGGACATGTACATAACTATGATTCTCCTACTCTTTCAAACATTAGTCCAGAAACTTTTCTAGCTACTGAAGTTCCACAATGATATCCATTTGTATGCTTAGAAAATCTTTTATTCTTTTGAGATGCTATTTATTTTAAAGGACATAATATCATACACATTGACTTTTTTAGAAACCACATCATGCTGTTAACTGAGATTATGTTTAGAATCATCTAACTTTGATCTTCTCCATCTCTCCCATCTATTCATAAGCTCAAAGGATCTTACAACTAGAGCTTGAAAAGACCTCAGATGACATTAGTTCAACTATCTTTACAGATGAGGAAATTGAGGAATTGAGATGTAGGGATTTGTTCCAAAACAAGGTATGGTAGATATAGATCTAAAGTTGAAAGAGACCTCAAAGGGAGACAAAATGATGCAAATCACCGACAAACTCTTCCCCATCTTATAAGTCTAATTGATCTATTTCCCACATAGCATCATTCCTATATTATTACAACTATTTTAAAAATCGACTAGTTTTTTACTGATCTCTAATTTGGAAATCTCTGTGTATACATTTCTTAAAAACAAAGCTTCTGACTTTCTAAAAAAAAAAAACATCGAGGATTTTAAGAAAGAAAAGCAAAACAAAAGGTAGAAATTCTTTCAAGAACTTGGAGAAAAAAGAGTTAAGCAAATCATGGTATTATTCCAAAGTTAACTTGTTACAAAAATATTTCATCTTTGAGAAGCTGTGCTCTCCTTTCCCCTCTCTTTAGGGAACTAGAGTGAACATTTCTGTAAGGCAAGAGCATGTTGTTTCATTCTGCAGTTGGCAGGATCGACTGAATCTCAGTCTGCTTATCTGATACAAGCTATTGCAATATCCATTAAAAAGTCATTCTGCTAATGGCAGCAAATGTGCACATGTTGCTTCTTTTACAAAATATGAAATCCTACAATAATCACAGCGATTAGCTCATTAGATGGGACACGAGGCAGTTTGTGTTTTGTTTTCAAAAATAATCTGTTGCTAATTTAAGAACACCCTCCCCTAGGAAACCTGGGGAAATTTAGAAGAATAAAAACCAAATGCCTTTGTTTTCAATGTGACTAGAAGTAGCTGGGATGATAAGCATGACATCTAATAGAACAGAAGTTCCTTGAGGGCAGAGAATGGTTTTCCTTTTTTCTTCACATCCTCCACAGGCTAGTGTTGCATTTTGGAGAGGAGCTGCTTACATACCCCTTGTAGGGTTAGATGGGATCAGACATTTTAAATCGCTATAACTAAATGAGTTAAAATGGTTTTTCAAAAAGAAAGCTAAGGATATGCTTCACAATCTGAACCGTAATGATGGTGATGATCAAATAATATACTTCTAAAGGGTTTCAAGGCTTCCCTTACAGAAATCTGGGGCTATTGCCACTTACCATATTCTACTGTCCAGCAGTGTTTTCTACTTAAAAAGGAGAAACCAGTTTAGAAGATATCATAATCTATCCTTTTCTTATATGTTTTAAATCTGGACTCCAATGCAAATTTTTAAAATTGCTTCTCAGGGGGAGTAAAAACCCAGATGTATTTGTCCATTACACCATAGAGGAAATGAGACTGGAGCTCAAGATAGAGACAAGGAGGTTATTTCTATAGAGATGATAATGAAGACCATGGGAATTGATGAGATCACAAAGAAGGAGGAAATAGAAAGAGAAGAAATGGCCCAGGATATTGCCCTGGTGACACTGAATTGAATTAAATTCAAGAGGAAAAAGAGAGTCATATTTAATCAATGATATTGTCCAAACATCTGGATAAGTGACTTTTTTCCATTAAAAAGTTTGGGGTCCATGAAGATACTCCCTTTCTCTTATTCCCAGTTTAAAACTATAAAATATAGATTGCTTTCTTAAATTAAATTGAATTCTTGTAGCTGGCTGGTGAATAGAAAAACAAACTCTGGAATCATGAAATAATGTGGATACTGAAATGCTATATATGGCCTGAAATCATGAATTAGCTTCTTTTCACTTGCTAAATCCTCCTAAATTTCAGAAATATAAAAACTAAATGGAAAACATGCTATTCAAAGGAAGGATAATTGTCACCTGTAGAAAAGTTGACTTTCAGAAGAAAAAAAAAATGTCATGTGCCTATTAGGTGGAATTTTAGTTTCTACTCACTAAATTCCACTCACAAATGTTCTGTGTTTAAGATGAATCTAATGCTATGATTATAAAGGTATTTTATGCAAATCACATTCTGTGCTAATAAGCAAGTAGTGAGGGTGATTTTTAAAAGTGGGTCTTAAAATTACATTTAAGATTGTAATTAATATAGTTATTCATGTTACCTTTTCATTACGCTAGAATTTATTTTTAAGTGACTAAATAGAAAAGCTCTCATAGAATGGATTTATTAGCATTTGACCAGAACAGTGCTGTGAATTCTGCATGTTTACATTAATAATGAAAAATTTATTATCTTTCCTACGTAATATTTACTATTATTATCCTTGCCTATATTTACAAATTATTTTGTTAATAATTATGGATGGAAGCTACTAAAGTTGCTACAAAAAGTGGGCTACAGTGACAATTACAAGTTGTGTCTATTTTGCATATTATATCCCTAAACGTGCATGATATATATGTATACAATATGTATGTATTTGTATACACCCATATGTACATAGATATAGATAATAGATTTTTAAAAAATGCAGTATAGCTGGTGAAACAATGGATAGAGGGCTATGCTAGGATCCAGGAAGACCCGAGTTCAAATCCAGTCTTGGATACTTAATAGCTCTGTGATCCAGGGGAAGTCACTTAATCTTGCTTGTCTCAGTTTCCTCACCTTGCAAAATGAGCTGGAGAAGGAAATGGTCAACTACTCCATTTGTTAGAAAAGCCCAAAATGGGGTCAAAGAGTGTAGGACATGATTGAAAATTGACTAAAAATGATAGTATATACATCACTCATTTAGAACATGCATCTGTTGAGTTATTGAAGGATTTGTGACCCAAATTAATTGGGAAGGAATAGGGTCTGAATGTATGATTCCATTGGAAGAGCTCTCAGGGGAAGAATCTTTTATCAGTGTGAGTCAGCTCCTTCTCAGCCATATATGATATTAGAAAGCTGTCTGGATCACCAGGAGATTAAATGATTTGCCCATAGTCAAAAGATTGATATTTGTAAGAGATGATGCTTGAACCTAGATAAGTTTTAAGAGAACAATTTTACTTTATGGCAACTTTGAATGATTAACAATTAGAGATTACATTGACACTGTAAGTCAACAATAAAATTTTTTCTCCAGAAATAATATAATTTTTTTTCTGTGTACATGAATGGTACACAAGTGTGTATATGTGTATATGTATGTGATCATGAGCACACGTATGCATTACAATGGGAGAGAATAAAAGCCTATGTTACTTGGTTGTTTCTGAGTCGACAATATTCTGGCACAATTTTAAAAAAATCAGAATGTTTCTTTGTGCAATCATCAAGAACGTTAAATCAACTAGTTATGTCAAGAGAATTCCCAAATCCCATTCCAAGACTCTGCCTAGCTGTGGACTCTACAATGTTTTTGAGATGCAGATTGGCGTTCTCCATGAGAAAATGAGAATTCCGCACCTGATATGTTTTTCTGGGAGTCTTCCAGATTCAGAGTAACCTGGGCCTAGGGTGGCCAGGTTGCCATTGGAAGCTTGCTTTGGGATGAATGCCAGGGGGAGCCTATAACCCAACAGCCTTGGCTGGCATATGTTCTGAGTTGCAGGACTATACTTCATCATTATTGACAATGCAGTAGAAAAAATGACAAACACTTCAGGAGCATCTGGTGAATGGAATCTGATTGTTCTATTCCCTTTTCCCAATGGTTTTCAGGCCCACTCCTAGATTTACATCCTTTGTAAACAACACAAGGTGTTATGCCATTTTAAAACCACAAATCTGAGATCTAGCCAAACGTTAACCCTCCATATCTGATTGAAGGTTTCCAACTTGCATGGCTGCCTTTCGAATTTGACTCTGTCTTTCCTTTTATGCTTCCATATACCTTTTTTAAAAGGATAAAGGCAGCCAAAGACTCATGGATAAAATCAATTACACGTTCCCACAGTTACTTTTCTGTGTCTTTAATAGAAAGAGTTGAAAATGGATGAGAGGATATTGCCAATTGCTGTTCCTATAATAACTATCAATGAAAAATGATTTATGGCCGTCATGGGAATCAGCAGTGATGCTAATAATTAAGTTACTCCTTACAATTTGAGAACACTGCATATGGTAAGAGACCACTTTCCACTATTCCACAGATTTTGCTTACTCACTTACAGAGTTTTTCCTTTGTGGGGGCTGTTTTCAAAAAAAAAAAAAAAGATCTTGCCTGACTGGTACAACTGACTTTGGGTACACTTATTTGAAATTAATTTAGAGAGGTCTTTAAAAATTTAATGCAAAAAGTAACGTATTTAGAGAGGTACCACACCACAGTTGTTAGATTGCTGGAACTGGCATCAAAAAGCTTAGCTTCCAACCCCACCTTGACTCTTAACAACAATACTTATTTAACCATCTGGGTTTCAGGCAAATGTCCAAGACTCTAAGTTATGGATGGACTTTGATGTAGTTGGTGAACAGGGTTCCATACTAATGCTTGTTCTAATGCCCAGAACATTATTCTGCTAGATGCAGGCACACTAAGGTACACTAAGGAAGATTATCTTCTCTGACACTAAGAGACCAAGTCCAAAATAATCAGTAGAATGCACTTTCTTCCTAGTGACAAAGAATTGCTCATTTATACTCTCAGCAGTTTTCTCAAATGTTTCCCTGAGAATAATTTACTCAGTGAAATAACTTGCTCAGATTGTTTTCCTTGTCATCAAGCACTATAATGAATACCATTTATCTTTTAGCATATATAATCAATACTTTTTTCCAATTAGGATGTATATAATGCTTTATCAGATATTTTTGAAATCATTGCTATTTTGAGCATTAGTAAATTTATTTTTCTAATCCCTGTCTCCTTATATTTATGTGATTATGTAGTTTGAATCTCAAATGAAATGATTAACAAAAGAAAAACAATAGACCATAGGAGGCTGTAGGGGAAGAGGATGGACTGGTTGTTTAACAAAAGATTGCTACCCCATTGATCTCCAATTTCATCATATAGAGAGAGAAATGACCTTGAGAAATTGGGTGGACTCCTGGGGAGGATTTGTGGGAAGGTAAAGAGGAAAGATGAAAGATGGGTGTAATGTTTGGATTAGCTTTCTGGAGGGCCTTGGGACCAGCCTTGGTCTCAGTAGAATAATCACTATGATAATAGTCAGGAATAAAGTCCAAAGTCTTTATCGTCTCCTTTAGTCTCCCAGTCTGAACCAGTTTTCCCCATAGTACAGGAGGTAGGAGAGCTACCACTAGGATAGAATATCTATCTTCCAATCCTTATTAGCCCTTATATACCTTATTGTAATTACATCATTACAGTATATTGATTATGTGTGAACTTAGAGAACCATTATATCCCCATATTAAGTACTAAGTATATATATATATATATATATATAAAAACTAGAGAACCATCGTCTCATCAGTTCCACTGAGTTAACACCTTGTTTCAGGTATCCTTGTCTGAAATTCCACCCTCTACAGATGGAAAGGACATATAGCTAGTCCACATAGCTGAGATAGCTGATCAATCAGAGTGACAACAAAGAATGCTAACGAGCCAATGAAACACAAATTCATGACATCAGTTCCCTGAAAACCATTAGAACTATGTAAAAAAAGACACAACCAATTATTGATGCCCCATCTTTTTTTGTAATCTATTACATTATTTGGGTCTGAGTTGGTTTAAGTAAATATTTTTTACTTTGTGCCAAAAGCTCAGTCTGTTGTATATAAAGCCTGATGTTGAAACAATCCCTTCATGGGCTCAGTAACATTACAGTAACAAGTTTAAAAAACAATTTAAAAGAAGTAACTTTATATAAACCACATTTTTTTAATATTACATTTTTTATTCTTATAGCTTTTTATTTACAGAACATATGCATGGGTAATTTTTCAATACTGATCCTTGCAAAACCTTCTGTTCCAACTTTTCCCCTCCTTCCCCCTACCCCCTCTCCTAGATGGCAGGTTGCTCAATACATGATAAATATATTAAAGTCTATGTTAAATACAATGTATGTATACATATTTATATAATTATCTTGTTGCACAAGAAAAATTGGATCTAGAAAGAAAGAAAACAACCTGAGAAGTAAAACAAAAATGCAAGCAAACAACAACAGAAAAAGTGGAAATGCTATGTTGTTTTCCACACTCAGTTCCCATCATTCTCTCTCTGGGTGTAGCTGACTCTCTTCATTACTGACAATTGAAACTGGTTTGAATCATTTCATTGTTGAAGAGAGCCACATTCATCAGAGTTGATCATCATATAATTTTGTTGTTGCCATGTATAATGATCTCCTGGTTCTGCTCATTTCACTTAGCATCAATACATGTAAGTCTCTCCAGGCCTCTCTGAAATCATTCTGTTCGTCATTTCTTACAGAAGAATAATATTCCATAACATTTATATTCCACAATTTATTCAGCCATTCTCCAATTGATGGGTATCCACTCAGTTTCCAGTTTCTAACCACTACAAACAGGGCTGCCACAAACATTTTGGCACATACAGGTCCCTTTCCCTTCTTTAGTATTTCTTTGGGATATAAGCCCAATAGAAACACTGCTGGATCAAAGGGTATGCACAATTTAATAACTTTTTGGGCATAATTCCAGATTGCTCTCCAGAATGGTTGGATTCGTTCACAACTCCACCAACAATGCATCAGGGTCCCAGTTTTCCCGCATCCCCTCCAACATTCATCATTATTTTTTCCTGTCATCTTAGCCAATCTGACAGGTGTGTAGTGGTATCTCAGAGTTGTCTTAATTTGCATTTCTCTGATCAATAGTGATTTGGAGTACCTTTTCATGTGATTAGAAATACTTCCAATTTCATCATCTGAAAATTGTCTTTTCATATATCCTTTGACTATTTATCAGTTGGAGAATAGCTCAATTTCTTGTAAATTTGAGTCAATTCTTTATATAATTTGGAAATGAGGTCTTTATCAGAACCTTTAATTGTAAAAATGTTTTCCCAGTTTATTGCTTCCCTTCTAATCTTGTCTGCATTAGTTTTGTTTGTATAAAAACTTTTTAACCTAACACAATCAAAATTATCCATTATGGGATCAATAATGATCTCTAGTTCTTCTTTGATCACAAATCCCTTCCTCCTCCACAGGTCTGAGAGGTAAACTATCCCATGTTCTTCTAATTTATTTATAATCTCATTCTTTATATTTAGATCATGAACCCATTTTGACCTTATCTTGGTACAAAATGGTTTTGATGACTGCTGCTTTATGATATAGTTTTAGATCTGGTACAGCTAGGCCATCTCCATTTGATTTTTTTTTTTCATTAGTTCCCTTGAAATTCTTGACCTTCTCTTCTTCCAGATGAATTTTGTTGTTATTTTTTCTAGGTCATTAAGATAGTTTCTTGGGAGTCTGATTGGTATGGCATTAAATAGATTAGTTTAGGGAGTATTGTCATCTTTATTGTATTTGCTTGGCCTATTCAAGAGCATTAATATTTTTCCAGTTGTTTAGATCTGACTTTATTTGTGTGGAGAGTGTTTTGTAGTTTTCCTCATATAGTTTCAGACTTTCCATTGGCAAATAGATTCCCAAATATTTTACACTATCAACAGTTATTTTAAATGGAATTTCTCTTTGTGTCTCTTGCTGTTGGATTTTGTTAGTGATGTATAAAAATGTTGATTATTTATATTGATTTATTTTGTATCTTACAGCTTTGCTAAAGTTGTAGATTATTTTTAAAAGCTTTTTAGTTGATTTTCTGGGGTTCTCTAAGTATACCATCATATCATCTGCAAAGAGTGATAATTTGGTATCCTCATTACCTACTCTAATTCCTTTAATCTTTTTTTTTTTTTCATCTCATCATCAAAGCTACCATGTATAATACCAGTATTAAATAGTAATGGTGATAGTGGGCAACCTTGTTTCAATCCTGATCTTCTTGGGAATGTAACAGTTTATCCCCATTACATATGCTGCTTACTGATGGTTTTAGATAGATGCTACTGACTATTTTAAGGAAAAATCAATTTATTCCTATATTCTCTAGTATTTTTGGTAGGAATGGATGTTGGATTTTATCAAATGCTTTTTCTGCATCTATTGAGATGATCATATGGTTTTTGTTAATTCGATTATTGATAAAGTCAATTATGTTAATGGTTTTCTTAATATTGAACCAGCTCTGCATTCCTGGTATAAATCCTACTTGGTCATGGTATATTATCCTGGGGATGATTTTCTGTAATCTTTTTTGCTAATGTTTTATTTAAGATTTTAGCATCAATATTCATTAGAGAGATTGAAAACAGAGAAAGAAAATTATAGACCAATCTACCTGGTTTAGGTAGCAGTACCATGTCTGTGTCATAAAAGGAATTTGGTAGGACTCCTTCAATCCCTATCTTTTCAAATAGTTCATATAGTATTGGAGTTAATTGTTCTTTAAATATTTGGTAGAATTCACATGTAAATCTACCTGGTCCTGGGGATTTTTTCTTAGGGAGTTGATTAATAGCTTGTTCTATTTCTTTTCCTAAATTAGGACTGTTTAAGCAACTTACTTTCTCCTTTGTTAATCTGGGCAATCTATATTTTTGTAGATATTCCTCCATTTCATTTAGGCTATCAAATTTATTGGCATAAAGTTGGACAAAGTAACTGCTAATCATTATGCTAATTTCCTTTTCATTAGTGGAAAGTTCTCCCTTTTCATTTTTAAGACTAGCAATTTGATTTTCCTTTCCTTTTTTCCTTTTTCTAATCAAATTTACCAAAGGTTTATCTATTTTGTTTTTTTTTCATAAAACTAACTCTTAGTTTTACTTATTAATTCATTTTTTTTACTTTCAATTTTATTAATCTCTCCTTTTATTTTTAGAATTTCAAATTTAGTATTTGATTGGGGGGAGGGTTAATTTGCTCTTTTTCTAGCTTTTTTAGTTGCAAGTCCAATTCATTGATCTTTTCTTTCTCTATTTTATGCAAGTAAGTCTCTAGAGATATAAAATTTCTCCTTATTACCACTTTGGTTGCATCCCACAAATTTTAGTGTGTTGTCTCATTATTGTCATTCTCTTGGATGAAATTATTAATTGTGTTTATGATTTGCTGTTTCACCCATTAATTCTTTAGGATTAGATTATTTAGTTTCAAATTACTTTTTTATTAATTTTCCCCTGGCTTTTTATTGAATATAGTTTTTGTTGTATCATGATCTGAAAAGAATACATTTACTATTTCTGCCTTTCTTTGATTTTGAGGTCTTTATGTCTTAATATATGGTCAGTTTTTGAATAGGCTCCATGAACTGCTAAGAAAGTGTACTCCTTTCTGTCTCCATTCAATTTTTTCCAAAGATCTATCCTACCTGACTTTTCTAGTATTTTATTTACCTCTTTAACTTCTTTCTTATTTATTTTGTGGTTTGATTTATCTAGTTCTGAGAGTGCAAGGTTGAGATCTCCCATCATTATACTTTTGATGTCTGTTTCTTCTTGCAGCTCTCTTAACTTCTCCTTTCAAAATTTAGATGCTACACAACTTGGTGTATATATGTTTAGTATCAATATTTCTTCATTATCTATGGTATCCTTTAGAAAGATATAGTTTTTTCCTTATCTCTTTTAATTAGATCAATTTTTGCTTTTGCTTGATCTGAGATCAGGATGGTTACCCCTGCCTTTTTTTTTTTTTACTTCAATTGAAGCATAATAGATTCTGCTCCAGCCCTTTAACTTTATTCTGTATGTATAACCCTGCTTCAAATGTATTTCTTGTAAACAAAATATTGTAGGATTCTGGCTTTTACTGAAGTCTGTTGTCCTCCTCCAGTTTATGGATAAGTTCACCCCATTCACATTTGTGATTAAAACTACTACTTATTTCCTGCCATCTTATTATCCCAAGATTATACATTTCTCTTTCCTTTTTTCCTTATCCCCCTATCCAGTATTTAACTTATGGGTACCACTTGTCTCAAGCAGCCCTTCTCCTTCAGAATCCCTCCCCCTTTAAAGTTACTCTCCCTTTCTTATATCCTTTATTCTATTATTTCTGTATCCCCTTCTATTTAGCCTACCCCTTCCCTTTTCACTTTTCCCCTCCCACTTTTCAATAGGTTTGGAGAAGTTTCTCTGTAAACCAAATATGTCTAAAATTTTCTTTTTGAGGCAAATCTGATGAGAATAAGATTCACACAATGTTCATCCCCCTTCCCTTCTTTTCCTTAGATACAGTAGGTTTCCTTTGTCTCTGTGTGAGATGTGATTTCTCTCTTTTTATCTCCACTTTTCCCCTTTTCTGGTATAATCCTCATTTCTACCTCTAGTTCCTTTTTATATTATAACAGTAAAACCAAAATATACATGCTCTTTTATGTATACCCATAACAGAAATACAGTTCCTAAGAGTTCTTTTTATGCTTCTCTTGAGTCCTATAGAGGTCAGATTTTTTTTGTTTAGCTCTGGTTTTTTTTTTTTTTTATCAGAAGTAAATGGAATCTTTCTTTCATTGAATGGCCATCTTCTTCCCTGAAAGAAAGTGCTCTGTTTAGCAGGGTAGTTTATTTTTGGCTGCATTCCAAGTTCTTTTGCAGTTCAGAATATCTGATTCCAGCTCATTCTATCCTTTAATGTAGAATCTGCTAGATTTGGCTGCTTGTAATTTTTTTTTGGCTCCTTGTAATAATTTTTCCTTGATCCAATAGTTCTGGAATTTACCCACAATATTCCTTGAAGTTTTAATTTTGGGGTCTCTTTCAAGAAGTGTTTGAAGAATTCTTTCAATGGCTATTTTATGTTCTGATTCTATGACATTTAGGCAGTTCTCTTTGATGATTTCCTGAAAAATAGTGTCCAGACTCTTTTTTTCATCATGGTTTTCAGGGAATCCAATAATCCTTAGATTTTTTTTTCTAGATCTATTTTCCAGGTCTGTTGCTTTCCCAAGTAGGTATTTAACATTTTTTTCCATTCTTTTTTGCTTTTGCTTGACTGATTCTTGATGTCTCATCGAGTCATTCATTTCCATTTGTTCAGTTTTAATTTTTAATGAATTATTTTCTTCATTTACTTTTTAAACTTATTTTTGCATTTTTCCAATTGAGTTTTTAAATGAGTTGTTTTGTACAATGGATTTTTTTTCCATTTCACAATTTTTTAAGAAGATATTTTCTTTTTCCAATTCAAAAATTCTATTTTCCTGGGAGTTCTTTATATTTTCCAATTCACAAATTCTTTTTTTCCTGAGAGTTCTTTACCCATTCCATTTCACATATTCTGCTTGTCAGGGAATTGTTTTCTTTTTCCAATCTATTTTTTTTAATGACCTGAAGTGCAGAAACAAGATTTTTACAGTCATCCTATATCTAGACAAATACCTTGTATTCAAGAGGAATCAAGTCATTTTGAGGAGAAGGCACTGTTTTGTATAAAGATGCTTTAAAAGTTATAAGGAACCCTTTGGTATCCTCAAAAAAAATAAATCTATTCTAAATCTACACTTTTCTTCAAGAGAAATGTGATAGAAAAAGATAGAGAGTAAATGGATTATTTTGGGAGAACTCCATTTTATGAACTTTAGCAGTTTATTTTTTCCATCATGATGTGTGTAAATATGTGCTTTCCAGGCTCTACAGAAAGGGATCTTGGGAGTCAAGGATGACCACTTGCCTCTGCCATGGAACTCCTCTTCATTCCCATTTCCACCTTATTTTCTTCCAAGATAATTATAATCTTATTTAATTAAATATTTGACTTTAATACTTATTTTATTTTTTATTTATTATATTTTAATAGCTTATATAATAAATAAATTATTCATTATAGTATTTTAATATTTGACTTTATTTAAATATCCATTTGGTAGTTCAATTTCAGAAACAAAGATGAAGTAACAAGCCTGCTTGGGTATGTGGTCTATAGGATGAATGGGAAAGAAAGATATTTGCATGACCATCTGTAAGAAATCACATCAAAGCTGCATAGGAATCATTCTAAATTGGCTATAACTTCTTCAACTGGGACTTGTGAATCTATTTTAAAAATATTTTGAAAACTACATTTAAATATAATTACTTTTCTTTTCAGTCCCATGTATTTTATTTTATACATTAAAAATGATTTTGGAAAGAAGTCCATATACTTCACCAGACTCCCAGATGATTCCACCACACACACACACACACACACACACACACACACACATTGAGAATGTGAATTCTGAATGAAATGTAGATTCCACGTCTATTGAACTAGTATCTTTATTTGCTAAGAGCAGATTACAAAATAAACTAGTTTGCTCTCAGAGGGGGAAACCAAAATAATCAAGATTATAAAATGTCTGATAAAAGTTCTGAGTGCTTCGAGTTGAAAGAAACATGGTAAGTGAAAGGGTAAAATGTGTTTTAGTCAAACATTCTTCTTAATTATCTATTTTCTTCAATAGAAGGATGAACAAATGATTTAGATTCAAAAGACCCAGTTTTATTCCTCTCTGGTATTTGTTATACAGAAGCCCTTATCATTGTGACTCAGACCATTGCAATGGTCACCTAACTGCTTTCTCTTTTTGCCTTTAGTTTCTCCCTTCCCCACTCTCTTCTCCAAAGTGTTAGTACTAAGTCACAAATCTGATAGGGCCATTCCCTTGCTCAATAAACTCTAGTAGCTCCCTATGATCATATACACTTTTCTTTGATATTTAAAGTCCTTCACAACCAGGTCCATCAGGGACTGTCATGATTTAGTCTTTCTATCCCTAGCTTGGAAAATGGGAGATACATTATAAATATGTGTTAATGGCATGATTGTGTGACCTGAAGAAAGTTCCTTATTTGTAAAAGGAGTGGGGTTACATCTCATGTTTTCTAATAAACCAAGTAGTAAAAATCCACCTCCTAAAAGTCATCACAGTCTTTTTTTAGCTCCAAATCTTCCTCTTTGAGACCTGACGTAGTGACTTTGTACCTAATAGATATTTTATATTATTGTATATTATAGTCAACTGTATTTATATCTGATTTCCCCAGTAGATTTTAAGTTTCATGAGGCAGGGAGTATGACAATTCAATTATTTTGTTTTGTTTTTATCTTTGATACTGCTTTGCATATTGTAGATATCTAATAAATGACTATTGAATTTCCTTAAATCTCTAGGGTCCATTTCAGTACTTAGCTCCATGATAAGTTGTATTAATTTCTTTGAAAATTTTGTTTGAATGTTCAAATTCGTATCATGTTAATCAAATATGATTTCTTTGTTTATATACTTTTAAAAAATATAACCATATAGTTGTTCCAAAAAGATTAGCCAGTCCAACAACACGGTGGTTTTGTCAAAATTTGCTAGTTCACAGCCATTAGTTTAGTCATTATACTATGGGAAATTTTTCCTCAGCCCTACTTTCAGCAGATATTGACTTAATTTATCATAATTTTCCATTACTGTGTTTTCAGGTAAACATTAACTTGTTTTTTACTCACAAGGTGGGGCATGAATACTTTTGTGCAGAGTAAATTGAGCAATACAACATTCAAATGAAAATGACAAAAATGATCTTGGGGTTGATGGCATCTTAAACTTATTTGCACTCTGTTTTCTAATTCCAGAGCTAATTAGTTCAAAGGACAAATTTGTTCATTTTAATCTGTTTTACCAACACATCCCTGCTCGTGTTCACTTAGACGTAATCTATAACAACATCCTATGTAAGAAACACAAACATTCTAAGGACTACACACACACACACACACTCCCACATTGATCTATGATCCTACAATTCTCTGAAAAAGGAAAAGGCAAGTCACATAGCAAGATAGAAAGATGACTAAAAGATAGCCCTCATTCTCCTTAGGAGATCACCCTAATCATGAGGGAAGAATAATTAAAATCACACTTATGGTCAATAAATCTAGAACCTGTATTACTGAACTGTCATTCTCTTATTAACTTTTTTGCTTTTTTTCCACCTGATCATAGATCCTTGACATGACACCATAATATATAGCTAATGAAAATGTGTTTGTTAAGAGAGTAAAAGGAAGCCTCCTAACTTGTCTTACTACAGGGAATCCCTTATGAATTACAGGAAGACACAAATGTCCATGGGGAGATATTACATGGCATGGGAAATTATACAAGGGTTGCAATGCAAAAAGTACTTAAATCAATGGGCACCATTGGAAATACCCATAGCAAAGAAATCATAGATCCATCAGAATGTTATATATTTTCTATATGCGTGTAGGAAACAATGAATGCATCAGAGAAAGCAAGAGAGAGAGACAGAGAAAGGGAAAAATATAGAACTCCATCCTCACAAAGGATCTTATGTATTTTCCTTTGATCTGATTTCTCACTCAACTGTTTAAAAAAGTAGCTTGTTAATTCAGCCACTATGAGTAATAAGTGAACACCATTTACTTTATCAGTTATATGTTTCTAGTGAAGCTTACCTGGGTAAACATATACTTTAACTACTTGACAGAATGTCCAAAGAACTCCGCTTCGAATACATAGGTTATTAAGATACATATCCTTTCTCTAGAATGGTTTTAACCAGAAAAAGCAGTTCTAAGATTGAAATCACAGTGAAACTGGCATGCTAAATTATAAGTTGGATTTCTTTAATTCAAATAGCAAAGGTTTCTTTCTACCTTTAATGAATGAAGGAAGAAAAATTCTATTCAGCTGGCAAGTTCTATAATCTGAAAAATAAACATACTTTACCAGTTTAATAATTTCTGCCCTAAAACCACTTTTTTCGTTACTGATGTTTGATTTGTATAGGGAAAGTCTCATGTGACTTGTCCAGAAATGAATTCATTTGTTCTAAAATGTATCACAGATGCAATTTCTAAGAGGAACAGTCTCTTGTGCTATATCAAGTATATATATACAGCTCAAGTTAAGGTATTTATTTTTTTTTCTATAGCCCTGGTTACTATCCATGTATTCTTGTATGAGGTAGTGATGTAATGAAGTCTTTTAAGGAGAAATACAGACTCATTACAGGACCAACAAGACTTAATGAATGTGCTTTATTTATACGAAAAGGTAAATGGGAATGTGGAACAAGATTGATGACTAGAAGCTGACCATTTGGGGGCATCTGTTCACTTTGGGAAAGATATCAAAACCACACATTAAATGCTGATTTTTGGTGCCCTCTTAAGTTTACAAATAGAACTTTTGATAGAAATGAGAAAATGGATTTTAAAAATCCTTTTCAGTTTAATATTTTATAGAAATATCAAATCTTACTTTTGGAAGTTAAAGTGAAGTGAAATACAATTATTGATTTGCCACAAAAGAACATGATGAAGAATGTGAAAAATATAGACATCAGAATAATTTGTAAGACTAGCATTGCTGTTCAAAGAAAAGACAACCAATATATGTCAGATGCTATTAAAAAGATGAACATATTATAATTTAGTATATTAGGAGCTATCATTTTGGAACACAGGAGATCAACCTCATCATGAAAGAAGAATAATTAAAATCACAGTTATGGTCAATAAATCTAGAACCTGTATTACTGAACTGTCATATTCTCTTATTAACTTTTTTGCTTTTTTCCACCTAATCATAGGTCCCTGACATAACACCATAATATATGGTTAATGACAATGGTCCAGGAATAAGAGGTATATAAATATTGAGCTGTCTTCAAAGGAACTATGAGAATTTGAAAAAAAATAAGAAATTTGGTTTATTAAAAATGGTAACATATACATGAACATGTATCTCTTGTTATCCAAAGAAAATAAAAGTTTGGATAAAATTTTGAGTTATATGTGTTTATAAGCCTTCAGTCCCTGCCCCCTGAAATTGCTCTTTTTCAATTAGCCATCTGTTATCACCTAACTCTTTTCATCCATCAGGGCAGATTATGTTTAAAGCAAAGTACTCACTCTTAGAAACTCTGTTCCAACAATCTGGCATGTAGATAATTATAGAATTATCAAATGTTTGGCCATTTCTCACAAACAAGTTGGTTCAGGTACACTCTTGTTTATAAAACAAAACATTTTGTTTCCTTCAACAAACTTCTCAAAATCTGATCAAAATCCCAAATATTTTTGATAAGTGAGAAAAAAACCCAAAAAGATAGGCAGAATGCATTGGGGTTGGGCAGAGAGAAGGTCAAGTCCCCTCAGTCAATTCCTTAACTTCCCCAAAGCCACACAGATCTCCAAGAGTCAGTTAGAAATCTTAATGTGCTTTGGTAGAGAGAGTTACCATATTGAAAATTCCTAAGAATAGTGACATCCGGTCCAGGTCTCCTTAAGTATCTGTTGGCAGGTCATTTGACTACATTTCTCTCCTTCTTCCCTTTCCCAGGCACTGAGAGGAATGATGTATAATAATGTATAAAACATTAGACTCGGAAGGAAGAAGACCTTAGTTTGACTCCTTTGTTGTCTTGCTAGTTGTGTGATTTTGGGCAAATCATTTCACCTCAGTTTCTGTTTCCTCATATGTAAAGGTATAGGATATAAATAGCACATAATACCATCTATTCCATAGCAACACTATAAGATTTGATATTTGTAAAGGATTCTACAATTTCCATCTATCATTCTTTCAATTACTTTATGGTTGAACAATTCAGCATGTGCTTTGGAAAAGTCTTTAATGTATGTGTCTACATATGCAGACACAATATAACCTACATATACACACACCTATATATATATATATATATATATATATATATATATATATACACACACACACACACATGAACACACCAGACACATTATGTATATGACAACAAAAATGACACATTTATGTAGCACTTTGAGGTTTACAAATTACTTTACAAATGTCATGTTCTCACTACCTCCATTTGAAAGGCAAAGAAACTGAGGACAGACAGAGGTAAAGTGATTTTGCAGGAGCCACCTAGCTTTTATGTGTCTGAGGCCAGATCTGAACTTGGGTTTGGATTCCAGGTCAAGGGGCTCAATTAAATGAATGAAGCTTTAATACTTGCTAGTCACTCTAGAAACATAGGTCTTAGCTCTGCTTTTGGCTCAAATGGTCAAATGTGCTCTAGGTATGACAATTATAAGGGCACAATCACAAGGAGGCCCACTTTCAGAGATGTTACAAGTTTAGAATCAGGGGGGATTTTGAATCTTAGGACATATGGTTTCCTGTCTTATCTCCCACAGAGCAAGATAGAAACACCTAACACAGATATTGTCTGTCATCTAAGGCAGCTGGGTGGTACAGAAGATCAGACACTGGACCTGGGTTCAGGGAGACTCATTCTTTTGTTCAAGTTAAGCCTCAGACACTTACTAGCTGTATGACCTTGAACAAGTCATTTAATGCAGAGGTCCAGCCTCTACAAGGGGTTCAGGGGGCTGAACAGGGTAATAGGGTCGGCCTCAAAGGAGGACAGGAGTCATGGGGTAGTTTGAATGAGGAAGTGTTGGAAGTGATGCTCCCATTTCTCTCAGGCTCCTTCAGGCTTTATTTTTATATTGTATCATGATCATATACTTTTCTTTAGGTCAACCTAGTCTTCAGCCATGTGTCTGACTTATTGACCTTTATATGTTACTACATTTGACATTTAATATTTGAGTAAGTTTTTTATGGTTAAGTGTTAATTATTGATTATATTACACGAAGCCAATAATGAAAGGTAAATGTTATACAAGGTTAAATGTCAGTGAATCTTGTTAGTTACTTATGTCTTCTTTGTCAATTCTATGGATTCTTTGATTCCTCTACTTCCCTGACTTGAAATCATATCCATAGGCATTTAGGGCAATTCCTACTTATATTTTAACCATCTTTTGGTTGCTAGACCTACTGATCTTTTCTGAGTCTAAGTTGATACACACTATTATTTCCTGGATCTTTTTCTCCCATAGTGACAATGCTTTCCATGGTCTTCTCTCCTTTATCATTTATCTCAGTGAGAGATTAGTTTTATTAAGACAAAATATGACTGTGGAATCATTTCTAGTTAACTTGCCCAAATTCCTCTTGTCACCAGATTTTTTTAGATAATGTTTAGTGCCGTAATCAGGCCAATTATAAATAATATAGGAAATAGTAGTCCACTAATGAGAATCATAGAAGGAAATGTAGTGCTGTGAACATTTGATCTCAGTGCTGGGCTTTGCCAGTCAGCTTAGAGATTGCGGCTCCCAACAATTTAACCCTATTTGCCTCAGTTTCTCATCTGTCAAATAATCTGGAGGAGAAAATGGCACACCACTTTGGTATTTCTGCCAGGAAAACCCCAAATATGTCCCAAAGTGTCAGAAACTATTTGAAAAATGACTAAACAGTGGTCGTATCATCTGAGGTTCTTTGCTGATTCCTTGAATCATTTCACTTGTAGCTGTAATAGAGAATAACATGAAAACAATGTCATTGAAATAATGATCTTGCGATTTTATGAGGTTTCCCTGAGAGACTCTTGAAACCACTGATGTCAGAGCAATAGACTCACCTGATAGAAGAGGAAGGGACCTTCCAGAATTTCTGGGAACCAGTCAGATTTGAACAATAAACAAATATAGGATGGGAAAGTCAGAGAAGCAAGGGGAGCACCACACATGCGAGGGAGAGAAGTTTTACCTCTTAGCAACCTAAAAATTCCTAAAATCTTGCAGCTACCTAATCCTAGATCCTCCTCTTCCAGCTGAGGTCAGCAAAAACCCAGAGAGACCAAGCAACTTCCTTGCGTGTAAAATTATAGCATATAGAATGGTCACAGTCTGTTAAATAGCAAACTAGGGATTCAAACCCGTTTCGATGAAAAGCGATATATATTGATAGTGACTATTCACACATCTAAAGCAGTGTGCACTTTCCTGCTCTATCATTTCATCAACTGAATGATATAATTTAGTTCAATTTACTGGAATTAAATGAGATTCCATTCACATCAGCACTCCACAGCTCTAAGGAGGTTGATCTGTGAGTCCAGCATTATTGATATGGACCAAGCATGGGAATCAATATGGAGTGTCGTGAGCCCCGTGTCTGGTGTCTAGAGAAAGTGGAATCTGAATCCCACTTCTGACATTGTGATGGAATGGCTTTGCGGACTCTCAGTTTTGACCTATGCAAAGTGGGGATGATAATAGCTGAACTTACTATTTCACAAGATTAGTGCTGGGATCAAATAAGGTGAAATGGGTAAAGTCTCCCACAATCTTTGAAGTTCTCCAAAAATGTCAGCCATATTCATTAGCAGGTTCTTCAAACCTGGTAGCAACTGCCCTATGGGTTTTGTTCCAGGCTATTTTTCCATAGCTTAAGTTATCCCTTAATTGTGATATAGAAAAGATGTGTGAATGTGCATATGCATGTGTGTGTGTGTGTGTGTGTGTGTGTGTGTGTGTGTTCTAGTCTTTGCTACGTTTGATAACAATACATCATCAACCTGTACTCTGGACTTCTTTTGGTTTAACCTACAGTGCTAATATACAAATAGTAAAAGGGAAAAAATGATGGAATTTCTCCTCTCCTCTCCTTTTCTTCCTTCCATCCCTTCCACCCTCTTTCCCTTTTTCCTTCTTCCCTTTCTTCTCTTTCTCTGTTCTTCCCTCCCTCCCTCACTCTCTTCTTCTCTTCCTCTTTTCCTCTTTCCTTCTTCCTTCCCTCTCTATCCTTCCTTTTTTCTTCCTTTTCCTTTGTTCCTTCCTTTCCTTCTTTCCTTTCTCCTTTCCCCCCTCCCTCTTTTCTTCCATAATTGAATGCCTAGATAGAAACACTAAAAATCTTGACAAGCAGATTATCAAGAGGATTTCTAGTTTTTAGAACTTGCAAATTCAGGATACTTATGGTTTTGCTCAAAGCAATGAGAGAAAGGCTGCATGATGTGGTACAAAGAACTTTGGCCTTAGGGGCAGGAAGATCCAGGTTCAACTTCTGCCTGACTCGCACTAGCTGATTCACAGCTTGAGATTCTCAGCCCTTCCAGCAACTTTCTAAGACATCAAGTTGCTGGAGTGGCAATTCCGTATTAGGGGGGTGATGTTTATGAACTCAGAGATCCATTCATTAGACAGATGAAATAACAGTTCTCAGGCCTAAACCTATCTATGTGTATATAATATATGCTTATACACACAATGTGTATTTATATATATGTATATATTTATAATATATGTACATATGTTTATATGCAATATATACATATATTATATATTTATATTCACATATATTTTACATGTACACATATATAAGTTTATATATGTGATTTTTACATATAGTATATATAGAAGGACATAAAAGTGCATATGTGTGTGTATATATTCTTCATTTATACATTAACTATCCTTCAATGGAGAATCTTAACACTTGCTATAGGAAAATCACAATTAAAGATCTCATTAGTTATCCCTGAAAATTGATTTCCAGGAGGGTGGCCCAGTTAGTTTAGTTGTTCTATTAAAAGACACAAAAGTCTTACTACCTTTTACAACATCAAAGTGAAGATTGAGTTTCATTGAGCTTTGCTTTTAGCTGAAGCAATTTTCCAAGTGTGTATTTTCTGTCAATTGATTGTATCAAAAAAAAAAAAAGTGTGGCTTCCAGAGACTCGATGAAAGGAGATATATGTTGATAGTGATTCTTCACCAATACATAGCTGTGTGCACTTTAGCTGTATGTTTTAGTAGGGGGCCCTAGAAGAAAGGAAAGTTCAAAAGGAAGGGACATGCTTACCCTTTTAGGACTGTGTTCTCAGATATGGCCTGCTGCTTAGAACGTATCACTTTTCCCCATGATTCTCTTTCCTTTTTATTTTTATTTTTTTGATTCGACTGTAAATCTCACTTATGTCATAAAAACTGATTTTTATTTTGTTTTTGTTAGTTTTTATGTTGATTCTTTTCCTTAATTATTTGACATTTCTGGGAAGGAAAATGAAATTAACTCTATTGCCTGATAAAGGCACGCAGATGAACCATACCTAGAAGGATCACATCAGCATGTAAGAAATGGGTCATGGCTTTAGACACGGGAGAGTCTTGGAAGTCAACTTGTTGGAATATGAGTTAGTATGTTTTTACTTTCTAGGTAAGGCAGATGAGAAGTAAACATCACCTAAGGTGGTAAAGAGCAGAAGCTGCTTTCCAGATCTTGTTCTCTTCTTACAAACACCCACAAGAGGGTGCCATAGATGGGGATCATTTTTTATGTCTTTTGCCAATTAATGATCTAAGTTTATGCGTTGGTTAGTGATTGGTCCTAACACTTAGAGGAAGCTCAGTTTATCCTTATATATGCATGAGTATGTGTATATGTCATGACATTATCTTTTTATTCTTGTTAATAAGAAACTATTTTATATACCGGATTAGCTCAGAAATCAAAGAGAAGAGTGCATTAGAACCTTATCATTATAGTTTATGTGACTTCTTATATTAACTATAATGGTCCTCTAGACTTCAACTCAGGGCGCTAATATCCAAGGGAGTACGCTTAACCCCATTGCCCCTAAACAAAGACAGTTTTCTGTTCTTCCTTTCTACATTACTTGACATCCCTTCATCTTGCTCCCGAGTCTTGACCAATCCTACATGGGATGGGCCTCCCATTTTTCCAAGAGAGTTCGAGACTGCCCATCTTGATCTTTCACAAAGCAGAATTCTTTCCTCTTCATGGAATTAGACTTTTTTATTTGCTATGATGCAGTTAAGTTTTTAAATTGGAAGGATAGAGCTTTCTTTCTGTTTCTCTCCTTGTCTTGCAATTTTGGTCACCTAAGGGCTATCTGCTCATTAGTTACCTTTCCTTTTTTTTTTTTTTTTACCAGGGTCAATGAAATATTCCTAAGGAGAAAGTCAGAATCCTCCACTTCTCTGTGGAAGCTATCATTTGGGAGTTGATCCAGAAGAAAGAACCAGAAAATCAGGGCTTGGGGACCAAAATTGAAAGTTTTCCAAGAATAGTAAGCAAAAGTGTTCAGGAACATTAGAAAGAGCATGAGTATCAGTCACTATATTAATTGTCCTAACTGGTATAGTTTGCACAGTAAAATCAGGGTCAAAGGCAACTCTGCTGCTCATTCTGATGAGGATGACTGTTTGTTTGTGGCAGATGCTATAAAAAGAAATTATTGAATCTTCCTAAAAATCTCATGTTTTGGGGTAGCTGGTTGTGTAGTGCATGAGCACTAGTCTCGAAGTCAGGAGGACCTGAGTTCAAATCTGGTCTCATACACCTAACACTTCATAGCTATGTGACTCTGGGCAAGTCACTTAAACCCAATTGCCTCAGCAAAAATAAATAAATAAAAAATCCTGGGCTCTTAGTTCTGAAATTCTATTTTTAATCTTTTAAAAATAATGAAAAATATCTAATTTTTATAAATTACTACAATGATTCATTTTCCCCTGTCAGAATATCTTCCGATAGTTTTCTGAATTTGAAATGTTTAATATCATAAATATGCAATTTAGGTGAGGAGGAGGGTTTTTTTTTTTAAATCAAAGTTAATGGACCAGTTTTCCTCTTCACTGCTTCCCACGTAAATCTAATTATTGTGTTCTTCATTGAGTGTTCTTACAGCTGAACCAGAACTCTTTGCACCCTCTTTTAAGCAACCAAACACTCTTCCTTCCCTCATTAAAATGTCCTCTGCCCACAAAAGATCCAACTCTATAAATAATGAAGGCTTGGCTACAGAAAAAAAATGCAGATTTCACAACTATTGCTATGCAATCAATGTTAGATATTTAATAAGTGGGTTTTTTGGTATTTTTTTTTCTCTTCTAACATTTATTTGAGATAGGCAAAGTGCATCCGGTTGTATGCTGACTTAGAGGAGCATTGTCCATTTTGTATTCTAGGTTCTAAGAGAGTGGGGTACTGTCTAATATTGATTGAATTTCACAGTGGATTAGAAACAAATAGGAATTATATCCATGTTGATGAAGGAGAAAAGTTCAGGGGAAAAAGAGATGAAAAAGGATAAGGGAGAAGGAAGATGAGACAAAGGAAGATACAGTGAAAGAGGAGGAGATGAAGAAAATCAAGAAGGGCAAGAAAGGGAGCAAGATAGGTATGAGAAGCAAGAAGATGAAAAAGAGAAGCAAGAAAAAGAAAAGGGAAAAGGAGGAGGGGAAAGATGGGGGGAGGAGTAACAGGAAGGAGAAGACAACAAGGAAGAAGAGGAAAAAGAAGAGGCAGACAAAGGAAAGGTGATGATAGTGATGCTGTATCTACCTGGATAGAGTCAGATTTATTGCTAGAATTCCTTCCTTCCCATTTCTGCTAATCAAGAATGGTATTTATATACAGATATATTATACGATGTTATGTTATGTTATAATTATATTATATTTCCCCTTAAAGTATAAGGCATCTTCCCTCCTAATCCAATATAACTATCAAAAGTATTGAAATGGTGGCCAAATTACTCTGAACCAAATTTTGTCTGTTTCTATTTTCTTTCTCTTTCAATTATTATCAGGTGTTGAAGGAGGTTTTGGTTTCGGGAAAGGCTTTTACAGTTGTGGGTTATGACAATATTTTAAAAATAACCCCATTTTGTCTCTCCTGAGTTCAATCAATGGAGTAGTTACAGAATCCCAGCTCATCACTGGGGACATGAAATGAATTTCCCTGTTGAAGGCAGTCAATTATCTGCTGGCTAATTAACAAGGTACATGATCTCTTCCAAAAAGCCGGCCCCTTCTCTTCCGCCTCCCCTGTCTCATTCTCATCTATAAAGTCCTACCTGAACGGCATCGCAGGCAGCCTGCCTGCCATTTTTCAATCAGGTCTGACATGTCAGCAGCCACCAGGGCTGTTTTTCAGAGCCACACCGAATAAAAAATGTCTCTAGATCCAGACAGTAAATGAGTTGGAAGTTAAATTATCCAGAGTCTTTGTAGAGGGAGAGCAAACACATCATCCTGGCACCTTTTGTTTACTGATTGGATGCCAACAAGGTTACTATTGGGAACCTGGAGCTCCGTTAGCCAATAGAAAAAAGTATGCTCTGGTTGCCGGCTGCGACTGAACTTGGCATTAGTATTCTCCCAGCACCCCAAATATGCCATTTGTATCTTTTCATTTAGAACACTAATTACAGAGAATAATTCTAGGTTTTAGTTCTCAAAAGAACCCTTCATGTTATGGGGGACCGTAGAGCTGCTCAGTTCATATGTCAACCCTAATTAAAACCTATCTCGGAATTCATTAAAACCTGGCTCTACTGTTTAACATCTTTTAAAGCAGAGCACCTTTGGATGAAAAACACTGCACCCTCCATTTTTTACCTTTTTTTCAGCTTTACTTGTTAATTAATAGAAACCATTAATTTGGAGGGCTGTATTCAGAATGGAATGAAAGGTAAAGAGGTAGCCTTTGTATAGCTCTCTAAAGATTTTCTATGGGAGAGCTAAGGGAAGGGAGAAATGCTTATTGCGAAAGTCCTGAATTGACATGATTGTGTGTTTACCGGGTATGATTAAGACCCGAGTTACCGGCAAAAATCGGATCTATACAACGGGGGAAAAATTCTATTGGAATGACAGAGAAAAGCAGGGTTTTACTGGTTTAGAAATGTATAGAATAAAAGCCCACACTTCCTCCCCTGACTTTGTGCCAGTCAAAGGAGAACTATCACACCTACTTTTGCCATTATTCTGATCTGGTTCATTTGTTTTGGTCCCTGTCCATTGTTTTTATTAACACGAGAACTCCTAATAAGGAAACTTCCTCTATCCCACTATATCATTACTTTTCTTGCAATTTAAAGCATTAGTCTTAATAATTTGCCCAAGGTCAAACACTGGTGATAGACTGGAGAAAATGCTGGTTCTGGGGTCAGGAAGGCTTATCTTGCAGAGTTCAAATCCAGCTTCAGATACTAGCTGTGTGACCCTAGGCAAGTCACTCAACCCTGTTTACCTCAGTTTCCTCATCTATAAAATGATCTGAAGAAGAAGTCACTACAGTATCTTTGTCAAGAAAACCACAAATTGGGTCATGAATAATAGGATACAACTGAAAACTGATTGAACAGCAACAAGCAGGCCAAATAGACACTATGAATCTGAGGCACAATCTTAACCAGTTTTCCTGACTGGTTCTCTATCCATGGTGCTAGAACATCTCATTTCCATCCAAGGTGAGAAAAATTATGCTTAACCTAAATCTCTGTAGCAAACTATTCCACTTGGATTAAAATGTTTTTATTTTGCCTTATGTGAAAATGAGCAGAGAAGAGCAAGATGAATTTCAACATTTCAATTATACCCTTTGTGGTGAACTCAGTGTGTGTGTGTGTGTGTGTGTGTGTGTGTGTGTGTAGTATGAACAAGAATCACACAAATGGGCAGGTATGGATGGATAGTGATGCATGTTGTAGGATAGAATTTAGACAACAATTGGAGCATGTGGGGACAAAAGAGTGAAAAATTTGGTTCACTCATATTTCTGTCTAATGAAGAATATTTTATTTTTGTCCATCAGAATGAATGGGAAGCTGGGAAGCTACACTCTCATTTCATAGATGAACATTCTGGCTGCTGGGCACAGTGATACAAAAGACAATATTCTCTTGTTTGAGAATGTAGAGGATATAAGTATATCCTTCCTTGGAATAGCTTCTGCTGCTTGAAGCAAGGATGGTATAAGAGAGTATGAAGTTTGCTATGAGGAAGAGAAGGTGAGGTATGAGGGAAGACTGGACTTTTTAACCTATTTGCTGTAGGCAAAAGTCTTAAACTAAGGAGCAGCACATCCCCTACCAGATTTTACATACTATCCACAACTCTAAAAGCATAATTAATCAGATGTTAGATTGGGCCAGAGGGTCTAAATGGGATTGGGCTTATAGGCTTGAACTTGGAAGTGAGAGGATGAGGGATGTAGACATTTTCCAATTTTGTGTCTTTCAGTGAGGAAGGTTCTATAGCCACTGAATTTTGGGCTGAAATAAGGGTTTTATGTATGAAATGAGCACAATTACTATATGCTAGGCAGTATGCTAAGTACTTTACAAATATGATCTCATTTGATCATCAAAATGACCTCAGGAAATAAGTGCTGTTATGATCCTTAACTTCTAATTGAGGAAACTGAGGTAGACAGATGTTAAATGACTTGCCCAGAGTCACATAGCTAAGAAGTAGCTGAGGTCAGACCTGTTTTGTATTTGCCTCAGGTCTTCCAGCCTTCCATGAATATTGCATTTTTAAACAATCCTCCTTAAAAAAAAAAAAGTTGCAAAAAAAAAAAAAAAAAAAAAAAAAAAAAAAAAAAAAAAAAAAAAAAAAAAAAGATTTCCAATGAGAATAGAGAAGCCTCCTAGGCACATCTAGAATATTTGTTCTTCCTCCTCACCTCTGTTTGAGGACCCTTAGTTGTCCTCATTGTCTCCATCAGCTGTCCCTTCCATCAAAGGCCATTGC
The DNA here is from genome assembly GCF_016432865.1 of Antechinus flavipes. Taxonomy (NCBI): domain Eukaryota; kingdom Metazoa; phylum Chordata; class Mammalia; order Dasyuromorphia; family Dasyuridae; genus Antechinus; species Antechinus flavipes. Next base: position 456,076,064 of record NC_067401.1, on the reverse strand, counting down.
TGGAGTCCTCCATTGGTCTCACTCTCAAATCATTTTATGAAAAATTGATTTCACCTTTTATCAACTTGTCTGTGTCATGCTGAATCTGCCATTAGAATGTAAGTTTCTCAAGAGCAGAGATGGATTCTATTGATTTATTTGTTTTTGTTTTTTGTCTTCCCATCCTTAGCTTAGGGAGTGTCTGATTTTAAGGGATTAATAAATGTTTGTGGCATGGAATTGAATAGAATGATGACTTTTCATGTTCTTCTTGAACTAAGCCAGCTTGTATCCTAATTTCTCATCTCAATTAGAAATTGGTCTACTTTTTTTCTGGGAAACAGTAGGTAAAATTCCAACACCTTATCTGTCCTATTCAGAAAGAACTCAACTAATTTCAGGTGTGCTTCAGCTGTGATGATATGAGATCTGAGATCTTGGAGGTTCATCCTTAACCCCCATAATTGTTTAAACAATTGTTGTACTGGACTATTCATACATTGAAAGTCATCATATCTTATGTGACTATAGAGTATGACTTTGATATGTTACCTTGTCACTTCTCACCAAAGCAGATCTCCATTTATCCCAGCAAGCATTATTTTTTCATGCTGTATATTTACTAAGCTCAAGCATCAAATTAAGTGTAAATTCTACAATGAAGATGGTGATCAGCTTATTTTAATAATTAGAAAGCTGATCAGTAAGTATTCATTAGATTATCATTAGAACAAGATGATCCTATTCATCTTTCTTCTATTCACTGACATGCACTCTCGAGCTAAATAGCTATGAATGTTTCCTCTTACTTAAAGATTTGATCTTGGATCACATGATTAATACAAATAACTGACATTTACAAAGTGATTTAAAATTTGCAAAGGGTTTCATGTATATTATTGCTTTGTGACAACTGCTGGTATCACTGTTCTTATTTCATAGATAAGGCTCCTCTGAGACTGCCCAGGGTCATCCGGCTAGGAAATAGTTAACCCAAGATTGGAACCAGGTCTCTTCTCACTCAATGGCTCTTCTACAATATCCTCATTCCACCCTTCCTTGTTTATGAATGTTAAGTCAGCATTTTTGGATGACATTTTATAAGTTGTTTTCTATTAGGTTTCCATACAATGACTGCTAGTGGGTCCCTTTACCCCATCTCCATGTGCTCAATTCTGCCATAATTGTAAGGAGTATGGAGATGTAAGGAGAGAGCTATTCATCAGATCATAATAAATCAGTGTCCTGGACATTTGATCCTTCCCTAACTCAAAAGAATAATTATGCCTTAATAGAAAGTCTAATAACAGGCTGAGGCCCAGGAGGATGGTCAGAGAAGCAAAATCAAGGGTATTATGATTTGTGCTCACGCTGTGTCTTTGAACTCCTACCAGGAAAGTTAGGGAAGAGCGAGCTCTCTATTCCTTACAAAAATAATGTTATTTGTTTTCCACTTTTCACATTTTCAAGGCTGGGTTATGACACTGCAGCAGGGATTCTTAGAAAAATGGCCTGATGGTAACAGTTACACACTTCCCAGCAGTCCTGAGACTTTTATCTCATCACCTTCTCCTATCAAATGGAACAGAACTTCTCCCCTCCCTACTTCCCACTGCTCAAAACAGATCAAACTTTCCAACTCACTAATAAGAAAATAAAGTTCTTAAACACAGTCCAACTGAAAAAAAACCCACCATCCAAATGTGTAAGTTAAAAGTCTATAGATTCCTACATCCCTCATTACTGATTTTCACAGGTTTAATTGGTTATACTTAGCATTTTAGAGAGGCGACATCTCTACAGCACCCCTTTCCCATTAACAGCCTTGCTGGTGTTGACACTGAATACTGAAATTTCAGGGCATTGTTAGGGTAAGATTTTGCTTGCATTTCTGAAAGGTGGTAGGTAGGATGTGAGATGGAGGAAGCAAGAAGAATACTTGACTGGTTGGTCATTTCCACGATACCAGACTCCTGAAAGGAATCAAGACTGGATAATAAATACATCATATCAATGGGATTTGACTAGGATCAAAGCAGTTTGATTCCCTCCCAGTACTTCACATCATACAAATTAGATTTGGTGGATTCAGAGATTGGAAAAGGGGTAGAACATCTGCCATTGATTGACAAGATGCTAAATCAGTCTTCTTGGTCAGGCAAATTTGCACTATCCCATTGGAGTAGCTCAACTGCTGATCACTCTGGAAGTGCTTCCTATTAGAAATAGAATATAAGCTCTCTTAGGCAATTTGAGCATGGTAACTGGTATGGATTAGCTTCTTAATGAATACTTGATGGATTGAATTGAATTAGAATAATTACCTAGCCCCTTTATTTTGCTGTTGTTGTTTAATCACTTTAGGGTCACATCCAACTCTCCCTGACCCCTTTCGAGTTTTCTTGGCAAAGATAGTGGGGTACTTTGTTATTTCCTTCTTCAGCTCATTTCAGAGATGAAGAAACTGAGGCAAACAGATTAAGTTACTTGCCCAGGGTTACATGGCTATTAATTTCTGAGACCAGATGTGAACTCAAGAAGATGAAGTTTCATAACTCCAGGTGTGGCATTCTATTCATAGGAGTGCCACCTAGATGCCAAATCTGAGACTTGACATATGCCAAAATTAAGGGGCTGAGCTCTGACCTATTAGTTGGTAAGTCCTGCCATCTTGAATTTGATGGCTCTTTGAAAAGGTCCTACTAGACCATAAATGAATTTTCAGAATATTTTTAGTATACCTATAGTTACTTTAAGCAAGCTTGTTTTTTTTTAAATTCAGTTTCTTCATCCACAAAAATTAGTGGATGGACCAAAATGGTCACTTTGATACTTTCCAGCTCTATGTACTATGAGTGGTAGGGAATGTTGAAAGATGATGCTGATGGTGTTGAAGGGATTGGGTTTGTATACAACAGTGTATGCTACAATTAGAGTACACAGAGGGCACTGGCACAATTTACAGAGCTCCTGAAGTCAGCACTAGTTTGCAAGGATTGACTCTAACTGAAAGCAAGCTTTCCTACTCACTCCCTACCGGGAACTTCATGTGAATTCCAACTCCCAGAGTGCGCTGAAGCCAGTTCCTACTGGCTTTGGACAATGCATTGTTCAATTTTTAATGTGAGCATTCACAGCTTAGAAATTGGCAAACACTACAAATCATTGCTTAATTTATTGTGATTTTGATTATCTAGGCTTAAGAAAGTGATGGGGGAAATGTTCAGAAGGCACATTAAATTCTATGTGTCATGCATGCATTTCCTTGAGTTTCCATGTCAAACTTCCCAAGCATCCCACTGCCTGAAACTCAATAAAACAACTCAATTCAATCTTTATCACCATGATAGGATACCATATAATCTATGCTTAATCGTAGATTATCAAGAATTACATTATTATAAAAATAATTTTATCATTTATTAAGGAAATAAGAGGACTGACAGGATTGGAAATGCTACATAATAACTGTCCTTTGCTTATACTTGTATATGATTATGTCCATGGAAATCAAAATCATATTATAAAAATAAAGTATTATTCAATTCTAGTATGGATTGTTATACTCTAAAATACTTTTTATTAAATTTTATACTAAGAAGATTTTCCCTCCCAATCCACTCTCACTTTACCCCCATCATTGGCTTTCTTGGATCTTATTTATGTCTAGTTTAAGAAAAATTAAGTTGAACTCTATACTGTACTTGCAGTTGGTGTTTCTTGGCTATGTGCTAATTTCCTGTGGATTACTACTTTCTCCCTCTAAAGATGTTTCATAATTCTTTTTTATTTTATTTTTATTAAAGCTTTTTATTTACAAAACATACGCACGGGTAATTTTTCAACACTGACCCTTGCAAAACCTTCTATTCCAAATTTTCCCCTCCTTCCCCCTCCCATATGGCAGGTAGTCCAAATGATGTTTTAGAGTTCTGAAACATTTCATTTCACCAAAATCTCAAAGGAACTGACAAAGGATTGCATTAATGATTTAATATCCATGACAGAAAGACTATTCCAAAACCAGCTGTATACCTGATCTTCCTGACTCAGTTTCCAATTTTATGACCTGCATCAGTGTATACTTCATGGAAAATACTATTTAACATCATTGTGAGAAAAGATGCCTCAGACTGGTGATGAAGCTTAGATCATAGATTCAGAGCTAAAAGGACATGTCAGTGTAAAATCATGATGCAGAGTTTGAAAGGATCCCAGAGGCCATTTAGTCCAACCTTTTCATTTTACAGATGAGGAAACTGAGGCCCAGGGATATTCTCGGACTGCTCAAATGCAACACAAGAGGGAAGCACTGGTTTTATGTGATTCTTTTACAAGGACTTACATTAAGAGTTTATGACACTTATTAATGAATAAGACCTTGTAAAAACAAATTCAAATTTGCCCATCTTCCCAAAGGAAAGGCACATTGCTGATGCCAACGTGTTTTTCTGAATTCAGACAAAACCAATATTTTTCCATGTCCTTGCTTAAAACAGGTGCCGACTGTTGATTAATTAAGTCTCAAGATGTTACTTCTGCTTAAATCCTCCCAAACTCAACTTAAATGGAGACTCTCGACCATACTGTTTTCTCTTACCCCCTCCCTTTTGTGGAATTATCCAGAACACCACATGGCCAGCTTTTAAGATTGTTTTCCAGACCACTGAAAACAAGAAAAGACTCCCTCCCTCTTCCTTTCTTTAGAGAACAGAAACTTGAAGATGTTTAAAATCTGTGAGAATAATTTCTAAAAATAGGAGTGAGAAAAAAGGATGATAGTGGTGGTGGTGGTGGGGGGGGCAGACAGACAGAGACAGGGAAAGCCAGAGGCAGAATGATTGCACTATTTCTGTGATAGGAAGCTGGTGACTCTTGGGATGGTGGCTTTCTACTTTTGTGAAAGCACAGAGAAGAGGTCACAAAGAGCTATTGATTCTGGTCATTATTTTGGAGAAGCTAACAGAGGAAGGGTGGTTCTCTATCATTATAGACTCCAAAGAGGTTTTATAGGACTGTTTCTGAAAAATGACACCCTAACCTCTCCGAGGATGTTCATGGCCACAGACAGTGCCTGTTTAAGCACAATCCTACCCAGCAGATAGAAGGAGAAGTCTGCTGTGGTTTCCTCGAAAGTTAACTTTTTAATGTAAAAAGGTCAAAATTAATGAAGAAAATAGTGAATTCAAAGTTCCTGGGAGGAACATCCCCATGCTTTTAGCAATTTATTGGAAATGAGGGAGGAAATGCAGCCCCTTTAACATTTTCAAGCTTTCAAAGCCTAATGAAGCTTACCCCCTCCTGGAGTTTCTACTGAGTTAAAATTTCTGCTAGGAACTGGCTCATTAGCATTAAGTGGATGCAGACCATCCAGCCCCTCCTCAGTGGGGCTGCTTCAGATGCCTTACCTTGCTAGCTTTGATTCAATTGATGAAATATTGCCATCTTAACTATTGCCTCAAGATTAAAAAAAAATCAGCGCATCGATGTTGATCATAAGATAATATCCTTAGTCTCCCTAAAGATTAAATGCTTCTTCCCTCCCATTTTCAGCAGTGTCTGGAAAAAAAAAGCATCTTTTCCACACAGTTCCCTTCTTTGAATTTGAGAGAACAGTTCCCCTCTTTTCTCATTTTCATACTCCATTATATTACTCTGTGGACCTCATTCTTCCTTTTGAATAACCATGGGGAAAGAAACCTTGTTGGATAGGCAGTGGGTCTTGCTCATTTTTGTAAACTCCTTCTGGCTCACGATAGGAACCTAATAAGTGTTGATTCAAAGGGATAGTTTTGAGACAAGATTATTCTCATTACCGTTATTAATGTCCATTTCTCCAAGACAAGTAGTCCAAACTCCTTTGAGGGAATGCCTACCAATTGGGGAATGGCTGAGCAAGTGGTGGTATATTTATAATAGTGATGGAATACTATTGTGCTATAAGAAATGAAGGCTATACAACAACAACAACAACAAAAAAACTGAGAAGACTTAAACGGATTAATGTAAAATGAAGTGAGCAGGATCAAGAGAACATTGTACACATTAATAGCAATACTGTAATGACTATCTACTGTGAGAGACTTAGGTCTTCATATCATGACAATGAACCAATATAGTTTTAAAGGACCCTTGATGCAAATTGCTCTCAACCTCCAGAGAGTTGAAGTCTAAATGCAAAGTGAAACACATTAAAATTATTTTTCTCATTTCTTTTTCATGTGTTTTCTTCTGGTAGAGTGTGCTTCTTTTTGCATATGGCTCATATGGAAATATATTTTGCATAACTGAATATATATATAATTGGATTCATATTGCTTCCATTCTTAAGGTATGGAAGAAGGTTAGGAAAAAAAGAAAATTTGGAACTCAATTTTAAAAAATATGAATATTATTTTTGAAAATATTTTATCAGGAAATATTTAGTGAAACAACTAAAATATATTACAAATCAATAGGCGAGGGATCAATAAGTCACAATATTTCATAAAAATTTACTTCTCCCTAAAAAGGGCATTCAAAAATTAAAAATTACATATTTTCTCAGACACACATACAGCTTCATCACCTAATACTGGAACAAATGCCACATTTTGTGTTTCTGCTCTGATAGGAAAGCAGATACTTGACAGTAGGGATTTTCCCCCCTTTATATTCTCAGTGCCTCATAGGACATGGTGCATAGTAGTTGCTGAATAATGATTAATTAGTTGATACTAGAATCTGTTCAAATGAAGTTTAATTTTCATGTTTATAAGAATTGGAAATGATTCTGTCTCCCTACTCTCATTTTGTTTTTGTTTCTTTCTCCATCTCTCTAGCTCCCTGTCTCTTTCTGTCTGTCTGTTTCTGTCTCCCTCTCTTTTCTTCCTTCCCTCCCTCCCTCCCCCTTCACTCTCTGGGCCTTTCAGAGAAGAGGGGTTCTGGCTCTCTTGTCATTAGTTTGATTGAGCTTTCCCAGAATGAAGCTTAGTTAGTGAAATGACTCTGTGGGCAGAGTAATATATCCCACCTGAACTTTACCAAAATCGAAGAGGAATTTCACCAAAATAAACTAATTCTTTTCAAGGTTTACAATATTTATGCAAAATACATAGAGTAAAGTTTTTATTTTCTTATAATATTTAAACTTTCATGTTTAAACCTTCCTCCCTGCTCTAATATTTGAGATATCCTTAGACCATAGAATACCTTTGTCCATTAATCAACAAGCATTTAATAGCTGCCTGAGAACAATGTTACATTTCTTCATTCTTATTTTCTTAATCACAAAATCCCAGTATCTTAGATTTTAAAATTTGGATGATATTTCTACCTAATGACAACCTTGAGCAAATTATAACTGAAAAAAAATTCCTCCTTGAATGTCTGCTATAAATGGACATTCAGGACCTACCCGAAGGCATTGAATGGGACAGAATTGCTCAGAATTAAGTGTCGCCAAACTTTTCCTTTCTTCTAGTCTAAAAAATATTTTTTCTCCTGATTTCCACTCAAGCCTCTTGTTTGTGCTTCATAGGGCAAATAATTGTCTTCTATATTTTTGTAGGACAACCATTCAAATCCCCCCAAAACAAATAACAACAACAACAAAAAAGCAACAACTCAAAACTCCTATCTTGCTCTGTCTTCTTTTTCCTGGGCTAAATATCCCCAGTTCCTTCAAATGTAATATCTAGAATCCTTCCATATTGGTTAGAGTTTGATTCTATGTTGTATATAAATGAGCAAAATTTGAAATATAGACATTTAAAATTTTTAAAATAAATTTATGATTAAGCAAAAATATTTAATTAAATTTTGTTGAATATCTTCCAAATTTTGTCCCTTGGACTGACCCTTGCAGATACAGACTCATCTAAAATTGATTCTTTGCTGGAAATTATCCCAAACAGCACAGTTTAGGGTTAAATTTAATGTATTTCCAAGGAATCCCTAGGAAGCTGGGGAGCCACCTTAGGCAAACTTGTTTGTACAGAGACTGACATAAGGGAAATTAAAGGTAAAAATGGAAGCTTTCAATTACAATATGGTGGAACCAGAGACACCTCTAGGAAAGCTGGGGGAAAAAAAATACCTTGTTCACCCATATCACAATTATAAAGAAAACATCTAGTTTAAATTGCCTTGAGGGCTAACCTTGAAAGAGATGAAAGTTACCCAAAGGTAGCTGCTCAAATTATCTCTTTTTATAAATGAGGAAACTGAGGTCTAGATTGATTAAGTCACTATGTCAAATTCACATAGGCAATACCTATCGGAGGTAAGACTCAGACTCCAAATGGTGGGTATTATTCTATATGAGTAGTTTTTTTTTTTTTTTTTTAACCATCAGCTGCTAATATAACACTCCTCATTTCTTTCTCATTTCCTCTTTGAGTTTCTTTTTTCCATCTGGATGCCCCATCTCCACTTCAGTATCCCATAAGCCATCTATAATCACTCTTAACTGCCATAGCCTCAGGATGTTTTTCAGTCAAGATTATTGGAAGATGAATGCTAAGATCTCCCTTTCATTCTCCTACTATATTTCCCAATCTACAGTTTGTCCCTCAGGGGCTTGCTTCTTATTTCTTACTTGGTTCAATTTGGCTAGACTGCAGACTTAAGTTTGGGTATGGAAACAGCTTTTATTAAGTATTTTGATGATTATTACTATATCATTCACTTCTCTTCTAATACTATGGGTTTTGCTTATTTAAAACCTTATTCCAAGAAGGCATGCATAGGTTTTTATCAAACTCCCAAAGAGGTCCAAGACACAAATGAAGAATTCTTGAGCTAGAGAGACCCCGAGGATTGACACTGCCAAACCAGAGCAGGAGGGATGGCATGGTTCCTCCAGCAGTAGCTCCAGGCTCTTCTCATTTGGGTGATTCTTAAAATATCAGTCAAGTGAAGCCATCTCTGCAGTGAAAAGTCGAAAAGGTACATTCTATTCTATCATGATTATAGTCAACTGTTCTCTAACCTGGATTGATAGCCCTTGCCAAAACATCCTTTCAGATTCTTAAAGTCTCAAATCACAAAGCCATAGAATTCCAGAGTAAGAACTGATCTCATATATTCAACCTATCTAAGGATCTTGAACTCTACACACATCCTTAAGAAACAGTCTTCCAGGCTCTTCTTGAACACTTCCAGAGATAAGGTACTTCCCACCTCATGAGTCAACTCGCATTATTTTGGGATAGTTCTTAATTGTGTAGAAGTTTTGAATCATGAACCATTTTTCTCCCTCTTCTCTCCCATATCCTTAATTATTTTTAATTCCTTACCCACAAATTATTTTGCTTTTGTGAATATTAGCTTTGATTTCCCTATTTCACCAAGAAATATAACAGATGGATTTTCATGTTAAGAAAAAATTGTTGTCCTGTCCCAGACATAAACCAAAAGGTTCAGAGAGAAAGCCTCTCAACTTCAGGCAACCCTGTTGCATGTTCTGAAAGGCAGAGTTATATGCCCTTGGATTTGAAGACAGAGAGAAGTTTAAGAAGGCAGAGATAATGGTGAAGTTGGACAATCATATTTATAACATATTTATTTATATTTGAAATATTAGAAATCCAAGAATCCTCCAAGTTTGACTCCAAAGCCTAGTAAAATGTTTTTCACATGGGCTGCCATTTTGAATTATCTGAATCTTTGCTCTTGACCTCCCCCATCCCACCTCCACCCAAACTCACGGAGAAATCCAAGAATGGCCATCATTTTCTTAGAGATAATATGTTCAATATATTTATTAGGGAAACCTCCTTGGGTTCTTGGCTATGCTGTGAAACCCTGAGCGTGGTCTCAGCCTTCTACAAACCCTGAAAAAAAATCTTCCCTCTTTGCTAATATTGGGGAATGCCAAAAGATGAATGGTATAGGGATTTGGTAATTATGTAACTCCATTCCAACTCGCCCAACTTGCACCCGAAGTCTGTGCCCATTGCCCAATTATTGCTGCCTTCTGAATGCTCTCTTTCCCAAACACAGATCAGGTTCCCTCCTCCAAGAAGTCTCCCCCAACACACACAGTTCTTAACATTCTCTTCTGCTTAAAAACTTTTTGCATTTTTTCAAATAGAATTGGTACTTACTTATCAATGAATATGTTGCATCTCCCATGTTGAATGGACACTTTTTGAGGGCGAAGACTTGTTTTTGTCTTCATATTCCTAGGAACTATCCCAGTTCATCGGAGTTGCCTGATGTATGTTTGTGGAATTGAATTGAATTGCCTTTCTTTTGGGGGAAATCATTCTTAAGAGCAGAGCTCAAGCTTTCCCACCTGTTCCCTGAGGTCTGGAACTCATTTTCCTTTTGATTTGCATCCCCTGAGAATCTGTTAACTTTGCATGTGGGAGGTCTTTAATAAATGCAGATAAAATTGAATTAAATGTGGGTCAGTGGTTGGTGGTAGTGGGGGAAAGAAATTGATGTGATATGGTTGGGTTTAAACTATGAAACCTTAGGTGATTGTCACCCTGCCTTCCTCATTCAGAATCCTCCATCAGGTGGGGTAAATAAAGGCCAAAGTGAGAAAACCTTCACATCTAATTGTGTTTTCCATATCTTTTTAAACCAAACATTTTAAAGTTAGACAATTACATAGTTTTTGAAAACTGACTAACTTTGTAATCCCCTCTTAGAAGCAAGACAATATATTCTATATGTGTTTAGAAGTACGAATGTTCTACCTGAAATAAGAAAGAGATTCCCTTTAACCAGTCCTCCTCCCCCTCCTCCCTACCCCCCAGGCAATTGGGGTTAAGTAATTTGCCCATGGTCATACAGCCAGGAAGAATTAAGTGACTGAAGGCAGTTTTGAACTCAGATCCTCCTGACTCCAGGGCTGGTGCTCTATCCACTACACCAACTAGCAGCCCTCTTTTAATCAGTTTTAAAGAAAATACCTATTTAAAATATCCGAAGACACATAATTTATTCATGTTAATAGCTATTGAAATGTTTTATGTCCACATGCTTTAAGAATTTTTTTTAATTGATATCTCCTAAATCAGTTTTGAATTTCAAGAGTTTTCATCATCCTGCTTCTCATGCATGAAATAAATAAGTGACTTCTGTCTTTGTCTGCCAAAGCCAAGCATAGTGGAGACGACATGGGAGAAAGTCTTTGGGAAATTTCAACCCAGTTAGAGCCCAAGACAGAAAGTCATATCTCCAGACTTGTCCTGTTGACATTTGCCAACTTTGGGGATGATCTGACCCATATTTTAAAAATCCATTTCCCCATTCTCCAGTTTATTTTGTCAGTATCTATTTTCAAATGAAAGGGATTAATTTTGTTCTAAGTCAGACATGTATATAAGCATTTTGTAAATATATATACACTATGTGCATTTTCATTCATCTGAGAATGAAGGATTCAAGACCAACATTTTGACAGCATTTTAAGCTCCAGTGTGCTGGAATGCCATCCTTACCAACATTATTAACAGGGCCTCGATCTTCATTGGGGCATACAGTCAATTTCTTGAGTTACTATGTAATAGAACCATTGTTTCAGAAGCAGAGCTGTGTGGTGGACAAAATGAGAAACCTCAAATTAGGTGAAGATGGGTTCAAATCCCACCTCAAATGCTCACTAACTGCATGGCCCTAGGGAAATCACATTCTACTCTTCACCTCAATTTTTCATCTATAAAATGAGAAGATTTGGCTTAATGAAAAATTAAAGTCTCTTGAAGTTTGATTCTTTGGTTTAATGTAAAAGGCTCCCACTGTCCCCACCTCTAAACCCCCAGTGTAAATGCAAGAAGAGAGATACAGAACATAGGAGTTCATGGAAGCAGTAAGTGGATATCTTTTAAAGAAACCCACTTTGTAAATTTTCTGGGTTTTTTTTCCCCTTTTTTCCCCTGGGGTTTAAAAATGGTAGAGATTGGTAAAAATACTTCTCTTATCAGGATTTGAAGAAAAATATGAACCATATTGTTAACATATGTAAAATCAAGTTAAAAAAGGCATATAAACATTTAAACACACAAAAGGCCAAATGATGTGATCTTATTTGACCAAAACTAAATTCCCAGTGCTCTGTGAATTCATCAAGTTTGTGAGTTTGCCCAGTGGCCTATTTTAGGACTAAGAATATCTCTATGAAGCAGGAGCAAAATAAATATTATCATTTAAAAATGTCTTTTCTAACTTAAAAGGACATGGAAACAGATACTGAGTTAGGACAGAATTTCTGCCACATCCCATAAGAAAAACACCAGACTTTAAAAATTCAAAATTAGGATCACTCTCTAAACTCATTAAAAGTCTTGGTTCATGTATTGATTGACCTGGATTCATCTGTACTTCTGCTCAATGGATCTTCCAAAGAGAAGGGCTTTCTTTGATTTGGGCTTTTCCCAAATGCAATGTCTACCTCTGATCTATTTCTTTTGTCCTTAAACATAGCATGGATATCAACGGTACTGAATTCTGGTGTGATATTGTCATTTCTAGTGAATAAGCCTAAGGTCTTAAAGCAACAATAGGGAAATATTGAGATTTAGAAGCTGTGTTGTCATAGATATACTGATTTCATCAAGATATCTGAAGGGCAAATCCTCTTATTATTTCAAGTGAAAGGCCCATGGTTCTTTGGTTTGGTTTTTATTTGCTTGATTTTATTTTGTTTTCTACTTATTTTTTTTTGTTTGAAAATTCTGCTTTCAGTATACCCACCAAAATGAATTCAATGATGTTTTTAGTGCTACTAAAATGGAAAAATGAATAGGGAGAGCTGAATTTGGAGCTAGTAAGAACTGAGGTCAAGCCTTGCTCATAACACATATTATCTATGTGACCGGGACCAAGTCACAAACCTTAGAGTTAAGGTTTTTCCAAGAGAGAGATTGTCCCCTTGTAAGACCAAGTTATAGATGACTCGTTTACCTGTGAGTTGTGAAGAGTTTTTCCACATATATTGTTTTCATCAATATCTATGAAAACATTTGTCCAAAAAACCCAACAAATTTCTGCCATTAAATATAATCAGATTTCATTTTTGTTTCCATTTTATGAGGAAAAAAAGGACACCATTCCAAAATTCATTTTGTAATTTAAACTGATCCATACTGTATTTTTTGTCCCTAAAATATACTAAGAAAATTTCATGATTTGGGTTGTGTGTGTTTGAAGCAACAGAGGATACCACATATTCAAAGGTGGGTTTGAGGGTGTGTGTTAGAGAGCATCTGGTCCTACCTTTCATTTTGCAAATGAGCAATTCCATGGTGTGGGAGGTTGTGAATCGTCTCTAGTAACAGGAACCATAGACAGCAAGAAGCATATGGGAGCTCCTACTCCAGGCCCAGGGATTTTTGGTCTTTTCCAAGAGGCACAAATGGGCAAGTCCTAATTCTGCATGTATCCTGCCTATGATGTTTCTTGCATCATTTACCTCTGGTGTTAGGATTAGCAGCAAAAACACAACGTAGGACCGAGCTCACGCAAACCTCAGAGGAGTGGAATGGAAAAAGCAGTCAAACGTGGAAACTGGTATTCAAGGCCATAGTGTTACTTTAATAAACAGTAAAACCACAGGAATATTACTGGAGAGTAGCACGTTTCAGGGTAACAGTATTTGTCTTCACTACTGTGGTCCTTGGTTCTTTACAAGAGAAAGAGAAATTTAGTATCCACAATGACTTACAGAATTAACATTTTCTTATTTTCCCATCACTAGTGGCTTACCTTCAACTTACATACATCATGTAAGAAGAAATAAAGCATGCTAACTGGGCCAGGCGATTCATCTGAGGGCGGAAGATTGCCCTTCAGAACGAGCTCTTTCAGAGACTGGCCTGGGATGGAAAGACATTCTAATATTCTGCCACCATTGTCGACTGTATACCAAGGTAGAGTTACTGGAATCACAAATCTTGGAGCACACTTTTAAAAAACATAGATAGCCTAGAACATCACCTGAGAAGGGCTCTCAGATGGCACAGAGTCAAACCCATTTGGCCAACAGAAGCACTGTCTACGGTATACTAACTTAACAGCTGCAATACAAACCCAAGTTCATGAGCAGAATCAATTTGGGAGCAGTGGACAAAAGAACTGCCATATTCTTTGAGGCAGCACAGAACTGATTTCATCTTGGAAGGGTGAGATGCCAAAGGGCCTCATCCCCGAAAAAATCTCCTGAAAGATTTGTGCTGTTTGATTTTTTTTCCAAACAAAAGCAAGAGAATAAAATAAAATAAGGGGGAGAGGGGGGGTCGATATCTTCTTCCAGAGAGGATACAGAGCTTAACTGTATCAACAGAAAAATTTACTTTAAATACACCTGACCTGTCCTGTCCTAGCAGAAAAAAGGGAAAAAAAAATCATCCATTTGAGCTTTGGGTAGAGTTCTGAACTGTTCTTTTATTCCCCTAATGATGGAGAAAGAGGTATTTAAAAAAAATACATATAAGCCAATACCACCTTCATTCAGGTAGGGATCAAGGATGGTCAAACTGACTGTTTTTTTTTTTTTCAATTTTAGCATTCACCCCAAAATTCCAAATTTGTTGAAGAGGAAGAGAAAATCTTTATTTATTTATTTATTTATTTTGTGAAGGCACACCCATGCTGAACTTACAGGAAAAAAAAATAAGCAGGACTGCATAGCGCAGTTATATTACAAGGCTCATTCTTGAAACCTGAATATCATGCTAGCAGAAAAATCTAGATATGTGTTATATTTTGAAGAAATGGTCTGAAGGCAATCGTATTTGCTTTTGTTTTTTTCTGAAAAAAAAAAAAAGGAAAAAATGCATTTGTGTGAATGGGAAGAATTTTTTTTTTTTTTTTTTTGGAAACAGGGAACTAAATGATTGTATTGCAGCCTCAAAGAATCCCATATTCACTGCAATATTCTTTTTTTTTTTTTTTTTTTTTTTTTTTTTTGTTTTTTGTAAACTACGGTCTGCAAGCTAGCAGACCATGACTGAATGCTTTTGAAAAGTTGTCGCTTACAAACATGAAATCACAATTAATATCCTCTAAAAGTAATTTCAGAGCTCGCACGTCTTAAAAAAAGGACAATGTGCACGGTAATGCAGCTAATCAAAAAAGGAGTCGAATTAAAGTATTTACATAATGAGCAATTCTACAGAAGGCGATCATTCCCCATGTAAGCACTGCTGATTACATCCCACGCTGCTCTGAACAAACTGTACCAGATTGGATCCAGTCATCGGCACTTTCAGAGAAACCTTCAAAGCCTTTTATGGGTCTGTACATTTATTGTAGAATGATGTCCTTCAGGTAGAGTATGCTGGTGAGAGAGGGCAGTGACAGGACCAGGGACCAGCAGGAGAACAGGATTTCAGCACTTCCGGTGATTCCATACTGGGCCGTACTTGGAGCTGGAAAGAGAGGGAACAGAGAGACGAGGTTGGATGTCAGTAGGATTCGAGAGAGGCAGGCCATTTTCCTCTGTGCTTGCTGAGGGACCCTTTCCCAACATCTGCCCCTTTCTAGCGGACTCAGATTGTCCAGCTAAATTGATTTCACATCAGCTCTCCTGCTTGGTATCCAATCCACCAACATCATGCCCCCATGCCAACTGCCACCTGGCAGCCCGTCCTTCCGCCCAATACCTTTTTTTTTTTTTTTTTTGTGGATCATCTTCACCAGGAGATTATAAACTCTTTGAGGATAGGGACTATTTTTTTCTTTCTTATTTATATTGACCAGATCAACACAGTCCTTGGCATACAATGTCATTTAAGAAATGTTTATTGACTAAGGTCAATAAAACTTTTTTGGGTTTGGGCAAGTACCACAGAGCTGCAATTTCACCAAGGTGGTTAACGATTCCCCAAATTAAAATGTAACTTGAGAGCTAAAGAGACCTTGGGGGTTATCTGGTTCAAATCCTCATCTTGCAGAAGGGGAAATTGAGGCCCAAGATGGTGAAAAGATTCACTAAGATCATACTGCAATATCAGAGGCAGTCTCCCAAACCAGAGTGCTTTCAACTAGCCTTTGCTGTCTTATTGGAAGTACAGTGTTCTACCCTTTGGTCCATAATCAGCAAGACATTCTGCCTCTGACATACAAAATGTGTGATACTTAACATCTCTCAATCTCAGCTTCCTCATCTCTACAATGGGGCTAATAATAACACTCATCTCCCCGGTCATTTCAAGGATCAATTCAATCCCCAATAGAGAGATTCTTTAAAAAATTAATTCAGTTTTAAACTAACAAAGCTGAAAAAAGCACAAAGACTCGGGGACATGCTCTGTCAAGTTCTTTACAAGCCTGATCTAAAAAGCAACATACTGTTCATCCATTTGCTTTTCTATTGATTTTTCCAATGAAGCTAAAGGTAAAACAGAATTTTTGCAAACATCATGAAGTTGGATTTTCATCAGTGCAGCTAGATTCATCCTAACCAAAATATGTATTGTAGGAAGCATAATCTTAGCTGTGCACTGGGGTGCTCGAGAGGAGAATGAGACCCATCTAGGTGGCTATTTTCCTTCTCCCTAGAATATATGATCAGCAGCATGGGCCACTGGGAAGAGATCTGGCCTTCAAGTTGGAAGTCCTGGGCTCAAGTTTTACTCAGATATATACTGGCTTCATGAACCAGTCACAACTCTCAATGGTTTAATGGCAGAGCCACTCTGGATTTTCTCTATTAATGAAACATGACATACTTAAAACAAAACAAAACAAAACATACTTTAAAAAAATGAATGAAGAAATGAGTACTCTTATTGATGTTTGCATTTCAAGTTCCTTTACTTAATAAGAAAATGAATAATGACCCATAGAAACCTCTTAATTCTTTCCCTTTACCCCAATCTATAAATGGAAACCAGATATACTCTTAGGTCCTCAGCCTATGAATTACCTTCAGGTTGTTTCTAACAGGACTTTCACAAATGCATATATTGCCTGGCAGCAGGAAAAAATAAATTGGTTTGTTTATGTCGATTCAGGAATTAGGAAAGAGGAAAACTACACTTGTTCCCACCAACAGAGAATTTCATTGACAGTATATATGCAAACTGGGTATTGTAGTGGAACGTGATTTGACTTCTAGGTATATTACTCTGCAACATATACAAAACCAAATTAAATGTTTAGTGTCCTTATTTTCATCACAAATTAAGGGGGGGGGGAAGATGATAAAAGAAGTTCTATTGCTGGGGAAATAGCTTTCCAAGGCCTGGTTTAATAGACATCAAGGTTCAGAGTTTGAAAATGCTAAAATAAATGAATGAACAAAACAAGAAATGAACAACTTCAACTTTTTACTTATGACCTAGAGATGTATCTCTCCCTCCTCCCTTTCCCTCTTTCCTCTTTCTCCCTCCCTTTTCTTTTCTTCCCTTTTTCTCTTTTCTTACCCCTCTTCTCTCTTTTCTATCCCTCCCTTTCTCCCTTCTTCTTTCTTCTCTCCTTCCTTCCTTCTTCCTTCCTTCCTTCCTTCCTTCCTTCCTTCCTTCCTTCCTTCCTTCCTTCCTTCCTTCCTTCCTTCCTTCCTTCCTTCCTTCCTTCCTTCCTTCCTTCCTTTCTTCCTTCCTTCTTTCCTTCCTTCCTTCCTTCCTTCTTCTTTTCTCCTGTTTTTCTTTTAAAATATTTAATCAACATTTGCTGCACTTTCATAATTTGCAAAATGTCAGACTTGAAAGTCACATTAGTAGCTGTCTAGTTCAGCTCATCCCTGATCATGAAGCTTTCCACACCATTCTGAACAAACAGTTTATTGATCCTTTTCTCAAAGGCCTGTATTGATGAGGAGCCCATTGTTTTTTAGGTAGACCTTTCTACTTTTGGATAGCTCCAATTGAAATGCATTTGCCCCATCCACTCCCCAATTGAGTCTATCTTGTTCTATCCAATTTCCAAATCCTCCTACTTCTGCCTCTATTCCCCTTCCCTTGACCAAATAAAAGTCTAATTCCATTTCCTAGTGCCAAGACTTTTCTGATATGGGTGCATTGACCGTTGCTTACTAAGAGGAGGAATCATGAGATTTTGTGATTAAGCAATCACATGAGACTATGGAAAATGGGCAACTCTCTACTTTCTGGCCTCTCTCTCTTAACCAACCTTTTGTAGAGTTTGGGCATCTCCCTTTCAATAGAAACATAATACAGATTCATTCTCTTTGGTGTTCCTGAATGAGCAAAGATCATTGGGAAGGGGCTCTTCTGAGCTGAGTTTGGCTATTGGTTTGGAAAAGAAACTGGGGGACACTTTGAATTGGTCAGATAGATTGTCTGGACTGATGGACATGCTAAAGCGCAGACCTCAAGTTACCCAAATAGCTTGATTCTTGTCTGGAAGTTCAAGTGGGATTTTCTTTCTTTTTTCTGGTGTTGGGGGGTGACACTTAGGAGAGAAAATGTAGAACCCATTTCTAATCTCTAATTCTGCCTCTTCATATTAGCATCAATAAACCAGAATTTACAGAGTACTTGAAGGTTTGTGAATTGTTTACAGATAGTATCTTATTTAATTCTCACAACAGTCTTGGGAAGTTGGTGTTATTATTACCCCCATTTTATAGATGATGAAACTGAAGCAAACAATAACTAAATGATTTGTTCAAGAACACAGTTGATAACCATGCGAGGTAGGATTTGAACTCAGGCTGTAATGCCAGAGAAACCGAGGCAAGATAGAGATTAGAGAGTTTTTAATATTTTATTTGAAAGGGAGAGATTTACTGGGACCAAATGGATTCATGGTTTGGTCCTAGGACTGAATGAGGCTATTGTCGCCAAGAATCCAGCCATAGCCAATGTGAGTTCTCAATGATATAATGAGAGTTCTCAATGACATAATGAGAGTTCTCAATGACATGTGGCTCCAAGCTACCAGGGAATAGACTGAGGCAGGGGCAGAGTCAGAGCACTGAGAGTAGAAGGGACTATCAATCTGGTTCTGACAGGGTGAGAGAGGCAGACATTTTGATAAGTAGGGAAGGTCTGGGGTCATGATGTCTAAGATAGAAGGTCTTTTTCCTTATCTGGATCATGATAATTAGGAGGGAGGGGTGTTGTTGCAGGATTGAGCAGAACAATTAGGAACCGAGGCAGAATAATTCAGGGAAACTGAGGCAGGACAATTTAGAAAAACTGAATCAGGACAACAAAAGGGAACTGTGGCACAACAAGGTCTTCCTTCAGGCCTGGGTTTTATCTATTGTGCCAATCTATCTTGTTTTTCATGCATGGGCTTCATACAGAATTGTCCACAATACTTTACTACATGAAAAATAACATTGTTAAATTGTCAATAATTCAAAATTCTGCTTTATTAGTAAACAAAATACATTTTTATATTGCCCCAAATATATTTTATATGTGTTTTATGTTTTGTGTGTAAGCAGTCCCTTTAGTCTATTAAAGAGACCATGGCAAGTACCTCAAGGAGATTTTTCTACTATTCTTAGTAGAGGTTCAACTCTAAACCAAGGCAACCAGGTGCCATCAAGGAATGGTCTGGGGGATCAGAACAGTCTGTCAATCAACATTTATTAAGCACCTACTATGTGCCAAGAATTACTCAAAGATAATTGGATAGGGCAGTTAATCTATCACCAGGTTGACAGTTATGGGTCAAGGGTGACGGCAAAAAGCAGAAGTCAAGCTAAAACATAATCAAAAGCTAGAGAGATTTACAAAAGTTGTAAAGTCAATGACCCAAAGGTTAGAAGCAAGATCCTGGGTACACACTAGTTTAGCAGATTGAAATTCAGACTAAAATAGTCTGAATAATAGTCTTAGATCTAAAGTCTCCCATGCTTTTTGACTTGACAAGAATCAACTATGAGTAGGTTTCCAGAGCAAGGGATGGAGATGCAAGAAAAAAAGTCCAATGAGACGATTATAGAATGACAGAGTTCGAAGAGGCCATGGAGTTTATCCAGCTCAGTGTCCTTTAAAGACACTTCCTACCAATTCACATTTGATACTAATCTGTCATTTCTGTGCCTTTGCACCAGATGTCCCCCATGCCCAGAATACAGTGGGCTCTCACCCTACCTTCTGGATTCCCTCACTTTCTTTGAAAAGTAGCTCAAGCATCATCTATGTGGGACTTTTCCAAATTCCCCCAACCACTTACTTGTTTGAAAGTACTTTATCTTTTTTGGATTCTCTTTATATTTATTCTTTGTATTTATTCACATGTTTATTACATATTGATTCTTTATGTTTATTTATATTTATGTAGGGATTTTTCTTACTCATTAGAATATTAGTGGGGATAGGAATAATTATTTGTTGCATTTTGTATCTCCATCCCTTAGCCCAGCATTAGGCATACAAAGGATATATATTAGGAGGATAACATATCTATATTATATATTATGTTTTCTCCTTTCTTCCTTCTGTCCTTCCTTCCTTCCTTCCTCCCTCTTTCTCTCTCTCTCTCTCTCTCTCTCTCTCTCTCTCTCTCCAATTTTCTCTCTCTCTCTCTCTCTCCAATTTTCTCTCTCTCTCTCTCTCTCTCTCTCTCTCGCCAATTTTCTCTCTCTCTCTCTCTCTCCAATTTTCTCTCTCTCTCTCTCTCTTTCTCTCTCTCTCTCTTTTTCTATTTCTCTCTCTCTTTCCTTCTTATCCCCTCTAGACTGAAAGTGCAATAGCCATTCACTGATTTCACAGAAGCTTAATCTGCTCCATTTCCAGTTCATCCCACCCTCGGCAGCCTGATACTCCCCTCTCCCAGAGATTCACTACTCCACTGCCCGGTCTTTGTCAGCCATCCAACCTGCCGAGGCCATTACCTATCAGAACTCCTTCATTCTAGATTCTACCAGACTCTGGTTCTCTGATAGGAAGGACTGAAACTTAAAAGTCTTAGTAGAGGTTCAAGCATAAACCAAGGCAACCAGATGCCATCAAGGAATGGCATTCTGAGATTTAAGGTCTTAGCGTTTCTTAGGAAAGAAATATGGGAAGTGATCTGGGAATTGATTTGGGTTACTGAGCAGGGGGGTCAGTTAAAATGAAGTTCAGGCAGGTGGGATTTCTTCCAGGCCTCAAGAGAACAATCCAATCTGGACTTTAACACTGATCTTCCATCTCATTGGAGGCTGATTATCATTCCCAATAATTTGCAGCTGCTGCAGCATGTGATTTTTATCTTGGCGGGTTTCCCTTGTCTTGCTATAATTTTTTATTTTTAGGCAAGTGCTGAAAGTGTGAAATATTGAATTTTGGTACAATACCAATTACTCTTCTCGTAATTCCCCTCAATTATTCACGAGTTAATGGAACTAGTTTGATTCAAGTTGGAGAACTATTCCTAAAACAATGATCTGCAATCTTAAGTTACTTTAGTTATCTCCATCAATTTTACTTTTCTTGGAACAACAGCAACAAAACTTAATCAATCAAAGTTAGCGGCACCAAAGCTAGGGATAGCAGCTGGGACTGTGATTGCTAGAGGGGATTCTACTCCTAGAGAGCTGCCCAGAGTAGAGGTGTCCAAAACCCCACCCACAAACAGGCTACATACTGCCAGCTGTGACAGTGCACTCAGGTATAGCCTGGACCACAATAAAATCTAACTAGAAAATATTTAACAAATAAACATCAATAATGTCACATTTAAAAACTAAGTCAATATGGAGCCTCTAGGGATTGTGACACAAAGAATGGTGGCTCCTGCTTTTATTTGAGTTTGATACCACTGATACACCTTATGTGGTGTAAGGGATAGCCTGCTTCACTAGGTAGTATAGGTGCATTAGATGGTATAGGGAATAGCCTGACTCACCTGTGGTCAGGAAGACCCATGTTCAGATTTGAGACAGACATAATCATTTTGTCATTTCAGAATATTCGATTCATTTTATCTGACATTTATTAGGTAACTACTTAGGTACCAGGTGCTGTGCTAGGTACTGTGAATTCAAAGATAATATAAAATAAGGCCCTGCCCTTAAGGAGGCTAAATCTTATTGGATTTGCTTAGAAAGCAGCTTTTTGATTGGCTATCAGGATTGGCAGGTTGGGAGTATGTAGGATGAAATTGCAAATGATACTGACTTCGACTGCTTTGAATGAGACTTTTTTTTTGGGGGGATGGCATTTGTGATTCAATCTGATGTCTCACTAAATGATCAGCTGTTGCTTTATAAGAAATTTTTATGAATATCCCTGTCTATGGAAAAGCCACCAAAATGGCCGCTAAATGAACGTATTGATTCTTTAGAGTTCTATAATTTTGACCCACATCCATCTCCACAAACAGTACCCTAAAGCTTGGCTGTAAGAATGCCAGTAAGGAAATGGGCCTTGGAATTGGGATCAGCTGGTGAGTGGGCTGCATGTGAGAGGAAATAAAAATCCAGATTCTAAAATCCTATTACAAACAAAAGAATACTGCTGATGTCATACACCAGTCAGGACAAATTCAAAGATAATTCACGTGATTTCTGAGGGTAGTGTCACAGGGTGCGAGAATCTCAGTGCAAGTGGTGGAGTCAATTGTTTCAAACTCACAAAAACCTAGAAATGATGTAAAAGAGGGACGTGGGGCCCAGGAGCTAATGGCCAATTTATATTAACCTTTTGTCAAAGTTGGCTCACACCTTATTTCAACAGATTATAGCTAATGAAGTATATGGCCTTTTGTTTGTTTGGATGCTTGTTTTAATTATGCTTACTATGTTTAGATTTTGTTTTTAATAAAAAAGGTGATTATAAGAATATGTTGACTACAAACTGGGGAGCAGGGGCAGTTGGCCATTTTGTCTGTATGTCTCCAGATCCACGATGTCTACATGTTGCCCGTCACATGACTGGTGCTTAAGAAGTGCATTTTCAATTGAGTTGGATTTTGGACTATTCTATATTCAGACTCTGAATACCTATCTATACATTAAAAATACTTTCCTATATACTCACTGCCCAATTTCTTTTTATAATTAGTTGCTAAGATCATAAACTCAAGACTTAGAGATAGAAGGAGCTACAGAGGCACCTATCCAACATCCTCATCTCACTGATGGGCTAAGGAAGGAATATGGAGCTGAAATAACTACTCAAGCATGCACAGGTGGGATTGGAAGCATCCAAAGACACATTTAAATCTTAACCTTTGTTCTTCAGATCTGGGCTTCTTTTCCCTGCTTATGCTTTGGTTCTCTTATCAGCTGGCATGTATAAAAACACATGTGGGATTTTTCTTGAAAGCTAGTGTATCCCTCCAAAAGAGAGGACTGGCCCTTTGAGACAGGGAAACCAAGTCCCTCCTCAGACACATCCTGGCTGTGAGTGAATTACTTCCCTTCTCAATGCCCCAAGCAACTCTCAGAATAATAGCCCATGAGCATTCAATCTACACCAATGGAAGGAGTTTCTACACTTATGATAAATAACAGACCTTCACTGACCATCCTTCCCCTATTATTCACTTACTCACTCATTCAATACAAACTCTTTTCTGTAACTTTCTTCTTCTTCTTTTTTGGTCCTAGCATTCTTGTTTGACATTCAAACTAGCAGCCCTAGAGGGCCTAGACTTCCAATGAGATCTGAACCATTAGATTAACTTCAAATCTGGCTTTTGCTGCCATCAGTGCTTTCTTATTGGCAAACACTATTGCTACTCCTCATGGCAAATAACTATATCCTGGAGGACTTTCTTCCCAGGAGTCTGTTCTCCTCCTTCCTCTCGTAGAATAGAATTTTAAGAAAGCCCCAGCCATGCTTTACTTCACTCCTTTCTCTCTAGATCTCTTCTTCCACAATCTGTTCCTATTGCCTCTTCTAGTTCCTCCTCTCGTTCTGGAACCATGAGCAAATCAATTCTGCCGTTGTTCCGGAATGGATTATATCAATATAATCCCCTTTAACTTTACTTTCCCAAATCCTTTCTCAAAGTGTTTCTCCCTAACCGATCCCCTCCCTGGGTGTAAGCACCTCTGCGACAGAGCCCCTCTTTTTTTGTGTGTGTATGTATTATGTTTCCTTTTATGCTTGCCACAAAAGAGGTGCTTAATAAATGCTTTTTCATTCAATCATTCATAATATTCAATACATTTGATTCTCCTGAAATCCTTGAAGGAAAAGGCTGTTTTATTTTTGCTCTGGTATCCCCCACATGGAGTCAAGTGCCTGGTATCTAACTGATGCTCAATAAATGCTTGCTAATTGATTAATCACTGGGAGATCCATGGAATACTACCTTAGAGAGCGTTATCTCTGGGATCATTTCAAATCACACTGTGCTTCAGGGTTTGATTCTAATCTGCATTAAGTACATCCAGGATAATAACCATCAGAGATATTTATCTATGGAAAGGACTGATGCATGAAGTCCTTTTGTGGCCCAGATGTTGGCTACCCAACACTACCTTACTTCTGCCTGGCTTCTTTTTCAAGATTCAGCTCAAACTCAATTTTCTTCAGGGAGCCTTTTTTGGTCCTTGCAGTTGCTAGTGTCCACTATGTGAGGCTGTACCTCTTATGTCCATTGTGTACATCCTGTATATTGTTCCCACAGTTAGAATGTGAGCTCTTTGAGGGAGGGGTCAGATGTCTTCTAGTTGTATGACCCTGGGCTAATAATAGCACCTTCTTCACAGGGTTGATTTAAGGATCAAATGAGATAACAGATAGAAAACGCATTGCAAATGTTCAAGCTCCCCAGAATTCAACTGTGATTATTATTCTTATTATTAGTTTACATTTAAATAACATTTAATGTCAGCCAAGCACTTTGTGCAGATCCTTTTCTAGATTGAGGTTGATGTAGCAGAATGCCATATAAATACATCTCCTACGCGCAAAGCTTGAGTGTGTTACATGAGCACTATAACCAGGCCAGGTTGATCTGGCTAAATAAATACTGCAGAGACCCATCATAATGTATATAAAAAGCCATTATTCGTTATTTAAGTTTCTCTCACCATGTGCCAGGGTTTCTAAGACTTCCATTCCATCTTAACTAATGACATTTTGCTTCATTAAATGTCTGTTGTATGTCCGAGTAAGCTCATAATAGAAATTGATCCATGGGCTGGCTGAGGTCATATCTGCTCAGTGATTAACCCACTGTACCCTCCTACTTCTCTCTCCATGCATGACATTAACTCAGCTTTTTTTTTTTTGTTTTTTTAGCTCCCCTCCTTCCCTTTATCAGATGCTGTGATGAAGGAAAGTTATATTTACAACATTAGGGCTTTTTATATCTTCAGGTGCTGGACAGAGCAATCCCCATGAGCTGGTATAAACAAAGCGTTAGGACAAATGTGGCCGTCATCATGGGACTGAATAGATCTGCCATTTACCCTAGTAGTAGAAATCGGGGAGGAATCAAAATGTCAGGTCAATCCATTGGGAGGCCGGGGAGACCCATAACTCGTCCTTCTTACCCTCTTCCTCCTCTTTTACCTTCTCTGATATTTAAATACTGACTATTTAGCAAGCACTGAAGATATAGTTAGAAAGATCTGGCCTCAGACCCTAGCTGAATGACCCGGGGCAAGTCAGTTAACTGTCTCTGCTTCAGTTTACTCAACTGCAAAATGGGGGTGAATAATAACAACTACCCTTTGAGGTTGTTGTGAGGATTACATGAAATAATATTTAAGATTATTCAGCACAATCCTTGAGACATAGTAGGTGCTTAATAAATGTTGATTTATTCCTTGATACTCTTCTTCTGTTCTGACATGTTATAGGATTCATGGCCATTCTAGGTTAGTAGTCACTCACAATGATTTCTCTAAAGACCCCCACCAAGAGCAAAAAAATTGGAGTTGTGGCTGAAAATATCATATCAAGCAAAGTAAGCATAATCCTGAATGAAAAAGCAAACAAACAAAACAAAAGGGTATTTAATGGATCGGCAAATGTTCAGGGCTTTGTTGCAAAAAGACCTGAACTTAATAGAAAATTTGATAAACAAGATCCAAGAAAAATATAAGATAAACACCAAAGAGTAAATACAAAAAGACTTAATAATGACAAACATTTTATGTTTTATACATGGAAATGTAAACTGTATGCTTAAGATTGTCATTAGTAATTGGGTAGCTTGAAAGACTGGAGTAGAGCTGAATATGATGTGATTCTAAACAGCAAAACTGAGTAGAAAACACAGAGAAATTAGATGGGGGAGAAGGGCTGGTAGTTTTGGAACCTTGTTCTCCTTGGGGTTAAAGAGGGAACAATACACACACAAACAGACATACACACACACACACACACACACACACACACACACACACATATATGAGAGAGAGAGAGAGAGAAAGAGAGAGAGAGAGAGAGAGAGATAACTATAAGGTTCTAAATTCAGAAAACAATAAGAGGGTAAAGGGATAGGAATGGGCAAATAAGATAAGAGGGGGTATAGATGAGTGTAGATTAACAAGATCCTTGAAGGAGGGGTAGGTTAAATAATAACAAGGCAAGGTACTGGGTAGAAGTAAAGCAGAGGAGTCAGCTGTGATCGGAAATAAGAGATATATACAAATATAATCATGATGATTAGGAGTAGACAACAGAGTTTTGAATCCCCTCCCCCATGTCAAAGTCTCACCTTATTCAGTCATTCTGACTCTTAGCAAAGCTTAAACCATCTTCTTCTTCCACCAGGAGATAAGAGGAC
Source organism: Antechinus flavipes (assembly GCF_016432865.1). Taxonomy (NCBI): domain Eukaryota; kingdom Metazoa; phylum Chordata; class Mammalia; order Dasyuromorphia; family Dasyuridae; genus Antechinus; species Antechinus flavipes. The sequence continues at coordinate 456,049,496 of NC_067401.1, read as the reverse complement.
AGAGGTTTCCTGGTGGAGGATTCTGAGTGACAGACCTGAAGTTGGAAGTGAGCTCCCTCAAGACCTTTTGTTTCTCTATTTAAGTTAGTTTGGGGAAAGAAAGCAATTCTAGGAAATTCAGAAGAAGCAAGGGCAGCCTGAAGCAGGTTGGCACTGGGTCTAAAGCTTAGCCTTCACTCAAATGATGAGCCATAATTAGAGAAAGGTGACGTGCTTTTTCCTCCTGAGCACTAACATTGAGAGGGTGCTAAGAGCATCTGTACAGCCTTTAGCAGGTAAAAACAGCTGCACTTTGCACCTCATTAGCAAAAATCACTTGTGCAAAAAGGAAGCTCACAGATGGAGCTTTTGTGGACATGCTTTGTATTCTAGGGGAACTTCTCAGGCCAGCCCTACTAAAATCCTTTCCTCTCTTCCCTTCCCATGGTGGCTTCCAGGGACTAGGTTCAAGGGAACTCAGCGGACTTTGAAGCCCAGCCCCTTTCATTTGAGGGCTGAAGACCAGGAAGTTTGAATGACTGGCCTCAAAGCAGAGGTGCCAAATGAATCTGGCCTTTGATTCCAGATTCAGAATTGTTTCCACTGTACATAGGGGCTTCCCCTCTCTCTGGATGGTTACCACATAGAGCCTCAGCTTTCTCTCTGTGTGGTTCCTTATATCTTGGGATCCAAATTCTCTATCCAAATTATTTCTTCACTCTCCTTCTGCTCCATGGTATTTATCCTGACAGCAACAAGATGGGATTTCTCCCCACCGTGGATCTTATGACTTGGGGCCCACAATATTTATCCAAAATCTCTCTGTTCCTCCTTACCATCTCCAAGACTTATCCTGGGTGGGTATTGTGGTGTTTTCTCAAGATGCTAGAATTCGTAGATAGTGGACTGTGCAATAACTATCTGACCTTTGCTTTCAATATTATGACTCAGTAAATGGTTCTCTAGAAAACCAACCATAATAATATACAAATAGCCTGCATTCTATAGTATTTGAACCTTGCAAAGTACTGGTTGTGGCTTAAACATAGTCAGCAGATAATTTCAGAGTTAGTATGGATCTAAACAGCCACCTAGTCCAACCCATAATCCTCCCCCCCAATACCTGGCACAAACGCACCCATCAGATAATTCCCCCCAGCCTCTGCTGAAGAATTCAGAGGCTCTGCTACCATCTTCTGAGGCATCCCATTTCTGCCTTTGAAAACTCTAATTGTCAAGAAGTATTTCCTGAAATCAAATCTAAATAGACCTCTTTGCGACTCCTACCCATTTGGTGAATGGATGAATCATATGTGCAGCTTCAGTAAAAATAAACAAAGCTGCCCCGTTGGGGCATATTTGTGTACAGCTCGGCCTCCTCCATGCAGGACTCGGGAGAGTTCGTTGAGCTCTCCCAGCTCCAGGAGCTCTTAGGTAACGTTTTTTTGCTGTTAGCCGCAATGCCCTTAGCAATAATAATTTTTAAAAGAAAGAACATAAAAGCCTAATTAGAGTTGGTGCCTTCTCTTATAGATTCCTGTGCTAGGAATATCACCTGCTGAGCTACATGATCATCATTTTCATTTCTGCTACACCAGCAACATTGCCTAATGAAACTTTGGTATTCTATTGTATTTCTTAAATATTTAAAAGCATTCACAAGTTCCGATATTTTTTTTCATTGCAATTTCAGCTACAGAATATGCTCTTCAAAATAACCTTGAAATGCTTTGTTATCACAGAGCCAGACTGACTTTCGTTTCTGCCGAGGGTGAAAAGGTTTATAAAATGGGAATTAGATAAAGTATTCTTGAAGAAAAGTTGGGCCCATTTTTTTGGGGGGAGATGGAAAATAGTTAAAAAACACAGAAATAAAACCCCATATTTGTCCATTCTAGTAAAGTATATAATTTCAAAAGTTCTGTACAATATCCATACAAATGAGGATTTCCCATCAAAGTTCATAAGCTGTTCTAATTTGAAGAAAACAAGGTAATAATTACTTGAATCTACAATACTAAAAAAATACCCTAGGTCAAATCCACCACAATTAAAAAAATAAATTTATTTTTGAACATCATTTTTAAATTTGTTGTTGAAATTCTATACTACAAAAACAAAGTGGATGAAAAACAGTCATTTCTCAGACTGACTTCCATCATACAAGTCAATAGCAAGTGCTATAGTTAAATAATGACGTGTTTCCATAGTTGAGTAGGTAGAAGAGTTTGAAGCAGATTGACTATTACTGACTATTTCTTATTACAAATATCCATCTTGTTACTATTCATATTCTGGTGATACTATGTGGGTACAAATACAGGAAACTGTGAGCTCATGAGAAACAGGTTGTTGGATAGATCAAAATTACAAGTAATCGAAAGCTACCTAGTAAGTTGATGTAGCTTGCATAGTATTAACAATGAGTTGTGAGAAAACAGATAGGGTAGCACACTGTTTGGGGAAAGGATAAACAAGTTGTAGGGTATGAATGAAATGGGATATTTCCATTTTGTAAGAAACAATGAATGTAGAAAAATACAGGAAAAGTTTTATAACTTGACACAAAAGGAAGGAGAACCAGAAAAATAATATAAATAAAGATGATGTAAACAATATCACCATCAACCAATCAACTGGAAATAAATTTTGTAAAATTATGATTGAACTTAGACCAAAGAAGAGATGTGTCTTTCTTTCTTTCTTTCTTTTTTTTAATAACAAAGGTAGGAGATTTGGGGTATAGGACATTAATATAATGTCAGAATCATTCATTTTGTTAGTTTTGCGGGACTATACTCTTTCTTGATACTCTTGTGGGTGAGAGAGGGAGATGCATCAAGAAATGTAGTGGATCTTACATATTTACATATATACATTTATATATAATTTTAAAAAGTGGTATCATAAGATATCATTCCAATCTGCATACTTAGAAACATTTTTCTATCCTCTCACTAGGAGGTATGGATATATATTTGATATGTTACATAGGCAGTAGATTTTTTTTTTTTTTACTGTTTTTGTTATTGTTTGCTTACAAGAAATAATTCAATTCTTATGGGAGACTATTATGTTAAACAGGCGTGACTGGAATGGAAAAATGGAAGCCAGGCAGACAATATTTGATTTTAAAGAAATAGAAACATCATGAAGGACATTTGTGTTTGGGACAAGGTGGTACTGTTAGTGAATAGAAAACCAGCTTCAGAGGGAGGAGGAGTGAGATTTAAGCCTCGACTCTCATCGGCTGTAAGACCATGGATTGGATGAGTTCTCAGGGACTTCCGCATACTTCCTCTATGATCCCATTGAGTTGTATATAAATCTTGATTGTTCTTAGCACATTCACTTTTGAAAATGGGAAATTTGGCTGCTTGTGGTCTCCTGGGATAAAAGGTGATAAAAGATAACCAAATCCTTACTACAAAGTGAAATGTTTAACAGCTAATAACAGTAAATAATTATAATAAATATAAGTTTTATGTAATACTTCCTACTTGCCAGGCTCTGTGCTGTTTTTTTTTTTTTTTTTACAATTATCTCATTTGAGTCTTCCAACCCAACTCTGTGAAGTAAGTTTTATTTTGTAGATGAGCAAATTGAGACCAAAATCAAGTGGTTTGCAGAGGGTCACATAGGTGTCTGAGACTATGAGGAAACTCGGGTCATCCTGATTCTAGACCAACTACTCTATCCACTGTGCTACTCAGCTGCCTGTGATGTGTATGGACTTCTGTCCCCCCCGAATGTCATCACATTCACCATTTCTAATCCTGTCTATTTTACAATTAGAATGTAACTGTGAAAATCTCCTTGGAACCATGTGTCCCAGCAACCTGTCATATCAGCAGTTGGCAAGGCCGGATCCAATGCTCCTTTGGTCTCATGTTCCTAGGAGAGGACTTTGCCATCATCGCCGAGAAGGAAGACTAATTAGTCCGGAGGGGAATGTCTGCATTTTAGAAACATTTATTGGATTTTCAAATATAACTGCTTAAAAAAAATGAACAGAAAACCATGTAAGTCTAGGTGTTTCACTACTGAGAAGAGTTGTAATAACTGTAGTATCATAGTAAGACTAGTGTATTTGGAACCTCTGATATGAGTCCTGCCTCTATTATTTCATAATGGTGTGACTTGGGACAAGTCCTATAAAGTCTTTGAAACTCAGTATTCTCATGAAAACAGATAATCCTTGTCCTAAGAAATTTAGTAGATTGTTATTCAAATTCCAGCTCAGATGCTAATTATCTGGGTAACTCTGAGTAAGGCACTTAACTATTTTCTGACTTAGTTTCTTTATCTGTAAATTGGGAATAATACTAGGACTTATCTTTTAAAATCATATATGATTAGATGCCTGACTATTTTTCTAAGGTTTTTGGATATTGTTCTTGAGGAGGTAAAAACCTACTGAGCCTTTCAGTCAAATTTTGCCTTGGGCATTTCAATTGGATTTTATCCCCCATTTATTGACTATTAGCTTTTTCCCGTGCCTCAGTTGCATCTTTTTCACTTTTGCTTTTTATAATCCTTCCTTTATAATTCATTTGCCAACACTTATAAGAGGCCTTTCAGTATCTCTCTCACCTCTTGCCCCAACCCATTTGCTTGTGGTATCCATCCAGAAATTATTATTTATTTTAGTTAAGTTCATGATACTCTACCAACCCTTACCCTCAATGAAATGCAATATTCTTGAGGGCAGTTTCATTTTTTCTTCTTGTTTTCTGAGGACCCAGCATGATGACTGACACATAATAAAGCACTTCATAAATGCTCATTGGATGTATCAAGAAATGATGAATGATTGCAATTTCTAGTGCTAGATTTATTAGGACTTCTATAATTATGTGAGTTTTATATGTACTAAATAAAATAAATCCATTGGTTTACATATCCATCCTGAGCATCACAAACCCATAGTTCTTTGAATTATCAAGTAGTCAGAAATAACCTCAGTCAATCCTTTAGAACCAAAAGGGTAGGACTGAATGACTACTGAAGAGACTTCCAATGCAAGCTTCCTGTAATTAAGAAATAGATTTGTTATTTGGTATTAATAAGCAACACGAGGGTTACTGAAAGTTTTTTCCATTTCCTAAAATCATCAAAACTTTTACATCATACCTCGTGGAAAGAAGCAATGTTCCTTTGATACTTATCCCATTCCATCCCACAGTGTTAGTGTCCAGCTTTTGCCCTTTTGTACACACAGTAGGTGTTCAGCACATAGATGTGGCTTGCTTGTTTCACATGAGAAATGTTCTTCTCAGTGAAATGCAACTCATTTGTTGAGAGTCTCACTCACCTGCAGATAATTTGTTTCTATAAATGAAAAAAGTCATCTTAGTTGAATGAGGGGGGATCAAGTGTTACGTAGGTACCTCTATAAAATCTCCTAGCATGGCTCCCCCAAAATGGGAGGAACAGGAAGAAATCTGAATTTCAGATATTCCTGGGAAAATGTGATTTTCCCTTCTAAGCCAATGACAGAAACTTCAATTCATTATTCATTCTTGAGGCCAGCTCTTGAAAACCAGAAAGGGGATTTCAGTTATACTCAGGTGCCTCCAGGGCCACATATCCAGTTTAAAGTGAACTCGGAAGCTGGCTTTTCTGGGTAAGAGTTTTCCCTCATTCCCACTTCCTTAATCTCTCAGTAATTGTTCCAGACTTTTAAAGACCACATTTAAATACATGTTTTCTAATACATATTTTCCATTTCATACTGAGTTTAATTACACTTGCAATTGACAAGGAAAGATAAGTATCACGTTCTAATGCTGGGAAACTTCTGCACAGGATGATTACTGCTTTTCCTCTAAAAGCACAAAGAGTAGAATTGAAATAATAGCAACCATAATCGTCATTTCCATTTTTTGTGGATCTTTTTTGTGAGCTTTTCTTAACGTCCTATTTGCTGTTGAGTATAATTAAGATGATGGAGCTAGAACTGGAAGGGATGTGTGAGGCCATATGATTTTACTTTTTCACTTGACAGATGAGGAAACTGAGTTCCACAAGTGGCCACTGAAGTAGAACATGTCATCTTGGAGTTAGACAAGGGATGTTTAGGAACCCAACTTGTGATTCTATTGGTATTCCTGGGTGGGAAAAAAAAGCTCCTAGATTGCTACAGGTTGTTATATTTGTCACAATTTGGAGTTTTAGAACTGTCAAAGCTTTGAAGACTTGCTTAGAGCTGTACAGTGAGGATATGCCAGAGGGAATTTTTAAACATAGCTCTCCTGGGCAGCTAGGTGGTACAATAGATTGGCACCAGCCCTGAAGGCAGGAGGACCTGAGTTCAAATCTAGTCTCAGACACTTAACACTTCCTAGCTGAGTGACCTTGGGGAAGTCACTTAACCCCAATTGCCTCAGCAAAACAAACAAACAAACAAACAAATAACAACAACAACAACAACAAAAAAAACATAGCTCTCCTGATTACAAGACCAACTCTCTACTATAAAATTTTGTTATTGTTTTTTAAAGAGAAAAAATTTAAAAATGGAGAAAAATCTTAGACTCATCATAGTCTTTTAAAAAGGGGGCATCTGGAAGATTGCTTGGTTCTATCCTACTTTATCAGTGTAAGAGCACTGTAAGGAGTTCCCTTTCTCTGGTGAATAAGTATAGAATACACGCTCCTCCCTTTTTCATTTCTGTCTTTTTGTCCCCAGAACAAAAAAAAAATAGTCCCTGACACATAGTAGGTACTTAACAAATATATAATGATTGATCATCATTTATTCTTTTCTTTTTTTTTTCTGAGGCAATCCCAAGTCACACAACCAGGAAAGTGTTAAGTGTCCATCATTTACTCTTAAGTAACTTAAAGCCTTTGACAGCTTCATGGGATATTGAGAAGTGAATAATTCAAGCATCTAAAGAGAGACTAGATTACCCAGATTTCTGACTTCAAGACCCATCCTCCAGCTGTCAAGCTCTAGTTACGCTTCCTAACAGTGAGTGCTATCACCAGGTACAAGGACTGTCTTTGGGAACAATAGTTTGTACTTAATGGGGAAGGCCAGCCCTGTAGCCACAACTCCACGAGAATTCTCAATAACTCATATATAAGTTACTTATACTATATTTAACATACTACACATGGTCCAACCTATTTAAAGATATTAAGACTATACCCACTCATTCTCACTCACACACACACGTATGTACATATACATATAGACACACATGATTTAATAAACCTAACTCATGTTCACGCCATCTTTGCTAATACCACTGGGAGTTTTTTCCCTATATTAAACTGTCTTTCATTCATCTTATTTAAAATCCCCCTTTAATATTCTGCATATGTGGAAAGCTGATCCTTTGTAAAGTTCAAGTACAGTGTAGCAGCTCCCAAAGAGGAATTGAGTGGCTCGATCTAAATGTTTGAATCGGGAACGAGATGCCCGCTAATCATACAAATAGGTATTTTCTCTAAGCAACATTCCTGTTTATTGCAAGGGGATACTAATGTATGTGGATTTTTTGAATTTCAGCCTAACATTGAAGACAAATCCCAATTCCCCCGTCCTTCGGATGCAGCTGGCTGCGCTGTGGCTAACGCCTGCTTTCTTGTGGTACGGGCTCTTGTTACAGGTCCAGAGTCTGTGCCACTGGACTCTGTTTGGATTTGGATTTTAAAATGTTTAGTGAGATGAGCAAGGATTCTTCATTTTCTCACAATTTTGTATGATTCTCCTATTAAAGGCAACTAGAATTCCTCCTTTTCCATTTTTGTTTTTTAATGGACCATATAGCATTTACAGGGATATAGGGACAATAGGATACGGTAGAAAAAAAAAAACACTGAATTTGGAGATAAAGAGCCTTGCATCCTCTGCTCAAAGATCTGGCTCAACTCTATCATTCTCTGTCCAATATTAAAATATTGTGGTCCTAATAGCACTCACAGGGTCCAACAGGCCCCAAGGGATCAATCCATGAGCTGATTTCAAGGGACAGGAAAGGAAACGTATCTTTAGTTTCATCTACCACCAACTGAAACTTAGCATTGACTTCAATTAACAAAAGAAAAACCAAATCAAATCAAATATATGCATTATTCCAAGGTCCAGCCTTCCAAAGGGATCTCTGATACAAACAAGATGAGAAACCCATGGTCTAAAGTCAATCAATCAAACAATCATTTATGAAGTGGCTACTGTTTCCCAGGTACTTCAGTAGGGGATACAAAGTCAAAAGGCAAGTTTGTGCTTTAAAGGACATGCATTCTAATGGGAAAATGCCACATATGTCCACTTGTAGATAAAGAGTAATATGAAGCAGACACAAGGTCACCTTGGATGGGACGGCACGAGTGGCTGGGGTTTGCTTCATGTTCTAAGAATCCACTTCATTTATTAAGCCCCTACAATGTACTAGAGACTGGGCTAAGTAAGGGCTAAGTAAGCAAATTGTTCAGCAATGCATGATCCTCTGTGATCCTATTTGGGGTTTTCTCTTTTTAGAGACACTGAAGTACTTTGCCATTCCTTTCCCAAACTGATTTTATAGATGAGGAAACTGGGGCAAACAGGATTATATGACTTGCTCAGAGTCACACAGCTAGTTAAGATCTAGTACCCCATTTGAACTCAGGTGTTCCAGGCTCCTGGCCCAGTGGTCTATCCATCATATTGAAGATCTGCCACATGATCAAATACCCAAGGAATAATGGTCAGAGGAGAAGGATATAACATCCACTTAAAGGAAGGAAGGCACCCAGGCTAGCTATGGCTTCTTTATGCTCCAGGGTTCAACTCCGAACTCTCTAACTTCTTCTAACTGCTCCCGCTTGGGTACTCCAGTTTCCTTTAAATACAAGGGTCAATGTTGAAAAATTATCCATGCATATGTTTTGAAAATTTAAAAAATAGATTAAATAAAAAAAAATTAAAAGGATATTAAAATAGAAAAGTTAGGTGGGCTCTACATTCTGGTCCAGGTTCCATAGCTTAACAGCTATGTTACAGTACAAAAGACAGTAGGGAATTTAGTTTCCTAATTTGAGGAACTGTGATAGATTAGCTACAGCTGGAGGGAGCTATGTGGTATAGTAGAAAGAATGAAAATCTCACCTCAGACACTATCTAGTTGTGTGATTGGATAAATCACTCAATCTCTGCCTGCCTTAAAAAAGGGGGATAATAACAGTAATAGCCCCTTCCTCCAAGACTAGTCATGAAAACTAAATGAGAAAATATTTGCAAAGTTCTGAGCACAGTACCTGGTGCATAGTGGGAATTTGTTACATGCTTGTTTTAGATACTAGCTATAAGATTAATTATAGACTATGCATTTAAAAATGGTAACTTCTATTCATTTCACTCTTATGTATGTTTCCATAGCCCCTTTGGCTAGTTAAAGCTTTGGGAAATTTAGGCCAAAATACTAAACTTATAATTTTAATTCCTGATTGGAAGTTTGTGATATTTTAAATAATGAACATATCAGAATTACATTATAATTATCGATTTTCTAAGGAGTTGTTTTGAGTTTTTGCATGCCATTTGATTCCTAGAATACAATATTCTGACTTGTTGCTTGTTGACTAATTTTCAAGTTTCTCTTTAAAAAAAAATGAGAGTACTTTTTGGAAAACTGAACAGAATGTTTAATGGGGCTGATGATTTTGCTAAACTTTCTTTTTCATTCTTTCTTTTTTTTTTTTAAATTCTTTCTTGATATGGAGGTTAGCTCTCTTAAAGGGAAAATTTATTATATAAAAAAACAAAGTTAAAGATCATTTAAAAATATAATTTATTTTATTTATTTATTTTTTTATTGTCTACAGTTATTTTATTTATTTTTTTTTCTTTTCTTTTCTTTTTTTTTTAAATATAATTTAAAAAAGTTTTGAATGCTTGAATGATTCAGGAAAAGTGATGAGTAAAAGATGGGGAAAGGATAACTAGAGAATAGTTTAAAAAAATATCTAGAGATCGCCGTACATTTTGAGCTCACTATGACTCAGTAGCATGTGTCAGTTCTTAAAATATGCTTGGTCTCTTACTTATATCTCTGCTATTCTTTAGATCTTTTGACACTTAGCATACACTGAGTATTTTTCCTTGCTGTCCCCTGTGCCTAGAATGCTCTCTCTCCTCATCTTCACACCCCTAGTTTCTATTAGTTATGTTATATTTTAGCAAAGAGTATTATTTTGAACAACAAGTATTTTGTTGTAGCTGTTGTTCAGAAAATCAGGTTTTGGTGATTCGTCCAAGGTCAAGTTCCTGAGATTGGATTTGAACTTAGAACTTCTTGAATCTAAGGCATGTGTTCCATTCACCTAGATGCCCCTTGAGAAGCATCCACAGCATTCATCTTAATGACCTTCTCATTGAGACTACTTCAATTTGTTTCGTATAAAACTTATTTACACAGAATAGTTTGCATATTGGTTTCCCCATTAGATTGTAAACTCTGGAGAATAAGGGCTGCTTTCACCATTTTCTGTATCTCTAGCAACTATCTGATTAACTGATTGCTAAATTCGCCTCAATGCCACCTTAAAAAGTAGACTGTCTGGCCCCAGAAAGCTCAATGGCAACTTGTATTATAGAGAAAACCTTCCCTATCCTTTTTGACAGTAAACCTTGGATACACTGGGAAATGTTTCATTCCCATAATCCCTTCTGCCTGGAACAATTGCTCCCAGAGTGTAATTCTGGAAGAAAAGTAGCACCTGATAGATTGCTCCCCAACCAATCACTATCCTAGTACCTTCGTGAAGAAAGGTACATCTTGAATGCATATAATTTGTGATAGAGGATTTTTTTCTACACACAAAAAAAGCAGCTTTTGGAGCTTTTGAAGAGCCCAATTTGGGGAAGTAACACACCATTGCTTCAAAATGGTCACAGATTTGGAGGTCCAGAGTATTCCTCTCTCCAAGATCTCATTTGGATTTGGACACCTAAGTCACGAAAGTGGCTTTCTTTTTCTCCTTCCTATTCTGGATTTTTGGGTTATCGCATAATCACTAATTTGGAGACTTTTACTACCAAATAAAGGAACTTTAAAAGGTAAAAGAAACTTATCAAGTGTCACCAGTGGGTGAGTCCCTACTATTGCCTCATTTTGGGGAAGACCTCGGGCTGATCAACCTTGATCCTCTGTCCAGCTGGATTACTGACTTTCTGGACTTCAGTTGCATGAAAGAACATCTTCAGCTCCCTTTTCTTCCCAGCTTCTCACATCCTTCTTCTGTGTTGGCTTTTTCAGTAGGATGTAAGCTCCTTTAGCTGGTACTTGTATCTCTAACATTTAGCATAATTCCTAGCAATATTAAGAGCTTAATAAATGCTTGTTGCTTTATCTTGCTTTGCTTTAATTTTAAATTTCTTGAATTCATGGTGTCCTCCTTTAAATTGTTGCCGTGAGTGGCTCTAACTTGATATCTATTAAGCTGCAGAGGGGTTAGGATCAGCACTAGTATGGGGAGTACTCAATTCAACAGAATCTCACACTTTTGACATACCTATCTATCCATCATGTTATATATTTGGAGTTGGAAGGATCCTTAGAGGTCTTATTACAGATGAGGAAACAGAGGCACAAAGGGTAAAATGCCTTGCACAGAATCCTACAACTAGAACCCATATCCTCTGATTATAAATCCATTCCTCTTTCCACAGCCCTCTGCCAAGTTCATGGAAAAATCTACCAAGGACAGTGGATGGACGCCTAAAATTGGAAATAAAAATAATGATAAAAATATCAGCTGTTCCCCAAAGATTCAGGACTGCACAAGGGTCTTTGCACCTTAGTCTCTTTGGTTTAGCACACTCCTCTTCCTTTTATGAAAAATCACACGGTTTCAGATGAAAGATTTCTGGACTATAACACTCATTATTTACAGGAGTTACTGAAGTTGTGAGCTTTCAAGAGAAGTCAAGGGAAAAAGATGGTGTGTGTGGTACATAAAGACAGAAGCTCTGACCTCATCTTGTTCAGTCAATCCCCAGAGGTCCTGGGGTGTGTGTGTGTGTGTGTGTGTGTGTGTGTGTGTGTGTGTGTGTGTTTGCTGGGGTATGAGGGGGATGAAGGAGAAGGTGAAGAAGAACAACTTTCTTTTGAAACATTTTTTTTGAAGGACAGACTTGCCACACGTCCCCTGCCCATGTCAGTTTCTCTCTGCGCTTTTCATTTGTTACTTTCAGGCGAGAGTGTAAGAAAGGGTGAAATAAACCAAACAATGCTTTTGGCTGCCATGTGAAAGTGACATCAAATAAATCCCCGGGAATAAGAAATTGATGTAATACTAGACTAAATCTTTTTATGTAGATGAGGGAAAAGGGGGAAATTCTCTTTCAGAATCCGCTCCTCAGCTTAAAACAGCAATTTATGTTAAAAGTCGCTCTGACAAATCAGCCCATAATTTATTTTAAAAAGCCAAACTAGCAAGATCAAGTACACCGGAGGAGGTTTTTCATCTTATCATATTAAAACAGTCTTCCCAACGTAAAAGATAATCTGAACTGCTGTGTTCTGTAAGCAAGCAGAAAATTATGTAAATCTGATTTCCTCCCTATGAGCTTGCTATCTTTTTAAAGCCTCCTAAATCATATCCAGATTTGTAAACACAAAAGGCGATGGATCCAAGATTCATTGGCTTTTCAAATACTTGGAGTGAGAAAAGAGTATTTTGGAGTAAGTAATTGAAAAATTCCTATCTGTTTTCAAAAGCTGACAAATCGAGACTTAGAGGAGATTTTAAAAAGCAAAAGAAAAAAAATAATAAAAAATCACCTTCAGTCTTATTATTAGTTTAATTGCTTGTTCTTAATAAGAGGTAACAATGCAAATGCAAGGTGAATGACAGCTGCCATGATCGGATCACTTTTCTAAGATGGAATTAATAAAAATAGCTTATTGGTATATACAGTGCATTGCATTTACAAAACCCTTTGCGTATATTATGCCAATCCAATGGGCTAAGGACTGCAGGTATCATATCCCCAAAGCTGTAGAGCCTAAGGCTCAGACAGGTTAATGGTCACAGAGTTAGTGTCAGAGGCCACATTTGAACCCATGTCTTTTAGATTCCACATCTGTGGGGTTTTTATCTTTCTCTTCTCTTTCCTCACCTATAGAAATGCCTTGGTGGTCCTGGGCCTTAAGCCAAAAAGACCTGAAGTCATCTCCTAGCTATGTGGCTCTGGCAAGTTTCTTTAACTTTTGTCTGCCTCGGTTTCCATGATGAGTATAATAATAGCCCTACTTCACATGAAATGAAATAATATTTTTAAAGCCTTGAGCACAGTGCCTGGGATATAGGAGGTACTTAATAAATGTTTGGATTCCTCCCCCCCCTTTTTTTTCTTTTGGGAAAATTCCAGCCAGCCCAAAATCTTCTCTACTCTCATAGCTTCACCCTGACAAATAGCAGCAATTATAACATGGTGGTCATGATGATATATGATGGGAACACTGCCATTTTCAGGCTGTGTTTTCTAGAACTTATAACTCTCTGAAGAAACAAGACTTCACATAGAAACACCTCATGTGCTCTCAGGCCAGAAATGATGAACTTGTATTAAGAAACGACCAAAGCAACCCCCTTCTCCCCCAAAATGGACTCTAAGAAACTGAAGAAAAGCCATTTGCTGTGTTCACAAGGGGAGATGCTGTGAACACTTATTATCACCTCACAGGAAATGCGTTAGTCCACACAGCAGAGATATAATCTACAAGTTTAATATAAAGGCAAGGTTCCCTACCAGTGAATCAGTCCCAAAGTAGAATGGGTTGCCTCAGGATAAAATGGGCTCCCTCCAGAGGGAGCCAAGCAAAGCCTGGATGAACTTCTGTCCCTGAACTCTCCATGAGACAGGTTTGAATACAGGGCTTCTTCTCTTGCAATTTCTATGATGCTCAGATGAGAAAAAGGGAGGTACCAAAAGCATAAGTATTTAAACATGGCAAAATGGGGAAAAAACTCAAGTATTCCTCGTTGTGATGTAACATTCCCAATTTGACAGCTGAATGAAGGATAGATTGGAGTAGATTGGGGAGACATGCGGTATCCATCCATTAGGAATTACAATGTTTCATGTGTGAGGCGATGAGGAGGTATTACAGAATGATGGAATAAGAGACAGAAGGGCAAGACCTGAGAGGTTTGGGGAAAGTAGAAACTACAGAATTGGGGGGATTGGTGACGGGATTGAGAAAAACGGAGGACTCAAGGATGATATCGAACTTTCAAGCCCGAGTGACTGAGATGGCAGTGATATCCTTAACAGTAATAGTGAAGTTAGGAAGAAGGAGGGTTGGTGGAAAAGAGTTCAGCTTTGGACAGGTTGAGTTCAAGATAGGCCGTGAGATGGGTTAGAGATGATGCAAGCAAGGTTAGGGATGGCCAAGTATACCAGAGAACCATCTGCGTAGAGATGATCAAAATCAATGGAGTTGATGAAATAGTATAGAAGGAAAAAACCGGAGCATCTAGGACAGAGCCTTGAGGGACAGCCATACATGAAGATGCAACAAAGGAGAAACAGAAGGAGCAGACAGGAAGATCAAAGAAGTACTTGCAGGGTATAGTGTCAAGAAAACCCCAGAGAGAAGAGTGTCAAGAAGGAAAGGCTGATATAGGCTGTCAAAAGCTACAGAAAGATCAAGAAGGATCAAGACTGAGAAATGAACATTCACCTTGGAAACAGATCAGTAAATACTCCCTTTGACTAGTCTTCTTTTATAGTGATTGCTATACTTTCATTTCTGGCATGCTCTTTTTCTTTATAGTACTAATAAAATCCAGGTGCCCCATCATCGGTGCCTCATAATCATTAGGAACATTTTTTGTGTTTTTTTGTGAAAACCATTTCCTCTTCTCACAGCACCTCAGATAGCTTTATATACAGTGCAAGCTTGGCAAGATCTTTAGGATGTGACGTCTCACACTAATTGCCAATCTATAGAAATTGAATTAAATAAGCACTAATTGAGCACCTACTGCATTGTTCTGCTCTGTGGTTCAATGGCCCTATAGTGTTGGGTCTGGAGTTAGGAAACTCGAGTTTAAATTTGGCCTCCAAAACTCCCTATCTGTGTGATCCTGGGCAAGTTATTTCATTTTTGGTTCACTTTATTCCATTAGAGAAGGAAATAATAAACCAATCCAGTATTTTTCATAAAAAAACCACTTACAGTCACAAAGAATAAGACACAACTAAACAATAACAACAATATATTCTCTATATTATAGCAGGCTCTGGATGTATGAAGATGGAACTGAAATAATTTCTTTCTTTAAAGAGCTGACTTTCTACTTTCTACACAAAAAATTAATAAATACCATCAAAATAATTTGGAAATAGTATTACCAACTGGGAGAATCAGAACACACCATTTCTAAGAGATAATTCTTGAAGTGAGGTTTCAAGCAAGTTGGGGACTTGAAGGGATTCATTCCAGGTACAGGAGAAAAGGTTTTTATTTGTAGAATTTCTGCACAAAAAGCTTACAATACCAGTTGTTAAATCTGGATGATAGTGAGAAAGAGATAGATAGAGACAGAGAGTTATAGACAGACAAATACACAGAGACACAGAGAGATAGTAGCAGAGAGACAGAAACAGAAATAGACAAGAAATAGAGAGAGAGAGAGAGAGAGAGAGAGAGAGAGAGAGAGAGAGAGAGAGAGAGAGAGAGAGAGAGAGAGAGAGAAACAGAGACAGATAGAGATTTGTCTCCCATGAACAAGACCTCTGATCTCAGTTCTGGATAGTTTTTTTTTTTTTTTTTTTTTTGGCTGTTCCTATATCTGAAATGCTTTTCTTTCTCATCTTTCCCTTTTGCTTTTCCTGGATTTCTTTAAGAATTAAAATTGTACCTTCTAGAACAAACTTTTCCCAACCATTTTTAATTTTAGTACCTTCTTTCTGTTAAGATTTTTTTTATTGAATCTAAAGCTTGATTGTACGCAGTTTTGTGCTTGATGTGTCCCCCGCTAGATTGTTGTTGTTATTTTTCCTTCATTCTGGAAGAGGACCATGACAATCTGGACTGAAGCGAAGGAGGGCTGGGCTAGGTCACCTACTTTACTCTCCCATTAGATAGTAAGCTCATTGAAGGCAGGGACTATCTTTTGCCTCTTTTTACCTCCCCCAAGCTTAGCACAGTGCCCGGAACACAGCAGGTGCTTAATCACATTTTCACTGCTTGAATGTTTCTCAGGTGTGTTTGGGAGGTACACTTGTTCAGGTACAGGACAATTCTGCTGACAGCTGAAGCTCCTCCCAGCTCTGAGCATCTCTATTCCTGGGACTTTCTGAAATTGAACATGAATTTAGAATCTTTGGCCAAAATATGACAAAGCCAAGGATCAGTGGTAGAACATTTTTGATGACCAAAAAAGGATTCCAAAAGTGGGGGGATGGCCAATCCAACTAGGCCCTTTCCCACTGAAAACAGAAGAAGTTGAATGGGTTTACTTTGGAATCTGAGGGTTAAATATCAACAAGACATTTAATCTACTCTCTTTTTTTTGTACATATTTAAGCTCAAAAATTGGATGTAGAGGCTAGTTAGACATATTGCAAAATTCGATCAATTTCAATTTAATACAATTCAATTAAACAAACACATATTAAACCATCACTATGTATTAGGAACTCCACTAGGTACCAGGGACTCCACGGCTGCTACGACACCTGTGATTCTTACTACTCCATTCCATATAACATACTCTGTGTCTTCTGGCATGATGTCAAACCCAGTCACAGAGGCAGTTGCAATGAGTGAGAGAACGCCAGTAAATGTTTCAAGTGCAGTTAATATAACTAGTCCAAAGAAGGTAGAGCATCCTGTAACTCTAACCAGTCCACTATCCATGACCTCTCCACTAACATTTATCACCCTAGTCAACCTCCTCACCCTAGTCACTGCTCAACTGACTATGGCACACCCAGTTGCTACTACATTTCCAATGATCCTACCCACACCAATGACATTAGCTATCACATTAAATATATCAATGAGACCCATTTGCCCACACTCCTCCTTGGTAAACAGTGCTACTATTTTTAAGTTAAAGTAAATATTTACCAGCCACATTTTTTTAGCTTATTAAAGCAAAAGTCAAACTAAGAAAGAGGGAGATCTTATGACATTAGTTAACAACAGACTGAATAAAAAGTAAAAGTTATCTTGCCTTCAAAGAGTTTATATTCTGTTTGAGGACCAAAGTCTGTACATATAAGTAATGAATATATACAAAGTAACTCTGAGATGTATTTGTAGAGAGGACAAGTTGCTGCTCCTTAGATACATCAAAGAAGAATTTTTTTGAGGATCTTTTTTCTCTTCACTTATTAGTATTTCCTCCCAATTACATGTCAACTAACTTTTAATATTCATTTTTGTAAAGTTTTGAGTTCCAAATTTCTTCTCCTTTTCTCCCTTCTTAACTTGTTCCCTAAAACAATGAGTAATCTGATAGGATTATACATATACAATCATATTAAACATATTCCCATATTAGTTTTGTTGTGAAAGAAGAATCATAATAAAAGGCGAAAATCACAAAAGAAAGAACAACAAAAAAGTTAAAAAAAAGTTTTTCAATCTGCATCCAGACTCCATAATTTTTTCTCTGAATATGGATGGCATTTTCTATCACAAGTCTTTTGGAATTGTCTTGAATCACTATATTGCTGAGAGGAGCTAAGTCTACCATAGTTGATCATCATACAATGTTGCTTTTACTGTGTATACTGTTCTCCTGGTTCTGCTCACTTCACTCAGCATCAGTTCATGTACGTCTTTTCAGGATTTTCTGAAATCCACCTGCTCATCATTTCTGATAGTCCAATAGTATTCCATTAAATGCAAGGAGAAACTTGTAGGAAGTGGCACCAGAGCTGATTTTTTCACAGGAATCAGGGAGGCCAAGATGTGACACCGGGAGAAAGAATTCCAGAGGTGACTCGAGTGATTTGGAAAATGATATTGATGGGTGTGAGGTTGGAGATTACTTACTTGGCCTTTCAAAAAGTCTTTGAACTAAAAGAATTCTATCTCCTTGATAGGATAATAGCACAAAAAAGGAACATGATGTCATAGTTCCTTTCTACCTTTTCAAATGAACTTCAAACTTTCCATAGATCTCATTATGTAGAATTATGCATAAACCATATGAATACATTTAGTTTAGCAATAAGGAAAGTGTGTAATTCCCATATTTTACTAATTTTTTGAAGCAATGAGGACTACATCATGACATTTTTATAGATGTACTCATGCAGAAATAAAGGCAGGTGTATTCTTTTCTGTGATTAGACAATAAATACATATTCTCTGACATTGTGCAAATGTATTTAAAACTCACAAATTCTGATTTGAATGCTTATAAAAATGTACCTGAAAAATCTGATGAGTGCATAACTCTGGGATTTGGCACATTTAATGCTCAATGTTACTTAAGTATCGTGTTGGATGAAATAGAAAAAAAAAGAGCTTTCTGAGTTCAGAATGCTGGGAAAGCATAGGCTGATTGATAAAACAAGAGACGGCCAATGGAACAGGAAGCCCTGAGAAGCTGAAACTTAGTGACCTCATCCAGTATCAATCTCCACTGTCATCATCCTCCATTTCTTTGTTGGCCAGGCTGATCCCTCTGCTCTTCAATACTTTGCTTGTCCACCAACTCTGCTTCAATGCTATTTGCTCTTTTTTTTCCTACCTTGGTTAATCTAACTATCATCCAGCATTTAAAGAATCACACAGCTAGAAGAAATCTGGGAGGAATATTTAGTCCAATGTATGTCTAAATAGGAATTCCCTCTTCAAAACTCCAGGCAGCTGACTGGCAAGCTTTGGGACCATCCACCCATCCAGACTTAGTATCTCTTTTTCTTCTTTCAGTATCTCAATTTCCCGATAAATAGGCAAAGGAAGAGACAAGCTTTTGGGCTCAAGCTCTTTGGGAGCTTTAAAGATGGAGTTATTAAATCAAGGAGATGGAATGGTTTGCTGGAAAGAAAAGTAGAAGCAGCACTAGTTGGGGTCAGAGATGATGATGGAACTAATTACCTGTGTGACTGGGGAAAATCTCAGACTTGAGTCTCATATTCTTGTCTGCCTGTCTTATCTATTTGTCTATCAACTGTCTATCATTGATACACAGACACAAAAAGAGAAAGACAAAGTAAAGGGGAAAGACAGAAACAGAGACAGAGAGACAGAGGAAGACAGAGAAAAAGAGTGAGAGGAAAAAAAAAAACATGGGCTGGGATTAAGGGCAGTGAGCATGTCTGAAGAATTTCTATCAATAGCAGTAAACATAGAGGCTCCCTATCTATAATTCTATTTCATGAATGGAATAATCGCTGCCATGAGACTAGAAACCACACTATCAACCCAACAGCAAAGCAATCAAGACACTGGTGCTGCCCCTTTGTTCCTACCAAGGAAGGAAGCTGACCAGCTATGGAAAAGATGGGCTTTCTTTTTCGGTGGCTGAATAGGTTTGGGGTAGTTATTATTTTGCTATTTCCTTTACATGTGAAAACATACCTGGTTCTGTAAGTGATTACATATTTCAAAGAAGACTTCACTCTTGTCCTCACAGAACTTTTGGTTTAAATCATAATAAAAAAATGACAAAGGTGACAGCAGTCAAGGATCATCACTCAGAAAGAATTGAGGCACAAGACATTTGTGGGGGCTGTTACAAGCTGTTGATTTATTAAGTATGGAAGAGACCTTAAAGGCAAGCCAGACAGTGTGCTACTGTGAATTGAGTGCTAACCTGGGCATTAAGTAAATCTCAGTTGAAATCCTGCATCTGATATTTACTAATTCTGTGTCCATGGGGATTCACTTAATTCTCTGAGCCTTGGTTTCTTTATCTGTATAATGGGGATAATGGCACCTATAATACTTCAGTTAAAGGATTCTCTTGAGGCTTAGATTAAATTTCTATAAAATTCAATTTAACTGTCCATTATTTTGGTTATCCTTTGCCCTCATTTCAAAGATGGGGATGATCATATTATGGAAGAAGATATGAAGGAGTCATTAGAGACAGGAACTTTATAAAAGAAGAAATGAGTCTTTCTCCCCATTGGTCTGAATTCTGTCTCCTAGTGTTAGCCAGAGAATCTAGCATTCCTATTCCATATATGGCCCTTTGGATGTGTGAAGAGGGCTCGTATACTCTGCAGTCTTCCCTTCTCCAGGATAAATTAGCCTTCATGCCTTCCAATGATCCTCACATGAGATAGTGTCCCATGGCATGGTGTCAAGGGTTCTTGCTGAGCTGATTATCCCCTGGTGGTGTGCCAGCTTCTCAACATTCCCCCTTAAGTATAGATACCCAAACCAAAGGCATACAGACAGCCATTCAAAATGTGGTGTTACTAAGGTACAATATAGTGGGGCTGTCATCCCTTTCATTCGTATTTATGGATAGCCAATGCGATACTATTGGAAGTGTATTAAACCTGGAGTTGGAAGAAGCTGGAATTGTTTGATTAATATTTTAAATGTATAAGTTCAATTATTCAATTAAAACATTTATTAAGTGCTTATTATGTCTTGAGGACAGGGATATAAGTGGAAGTTTAAAAAGGCAACTCTAAGAGATCCTACAAGAGAGAACACAGAGCAATAAGTGAGATCTTAGAGATGATTATAGGAAAAAAAATAGGTTAAAATCCCACCTTTGGCACTTACCAGCTGTGTGACCATGGGCAATGTATGCAATGGAGCCTCAGTTTTCTCATCTGGACTAGATTGCCTCAATAGTCCTTTTGAGTTCTAAATCTAGACTTCAGCAGTCTTTTTTGAGTCCTAACTAAAAACCCCTTTTCTTTAGCAAGCCTTTCCCAAAGTCTCTTAATACTAGTGTTATTAAGGACCATGCCTAAGTGAAGGGGCAGGTCAATGATCCCAGAGCCTCCACAGCTGGGAATCATAAATTTGAAGAGTTGCAAGGCAGCCTTCACAGATGTTCCTTGTGAATTGGGAATGAAATAAATTGGAGGCAGAGGAGAGAGCTCAGAGAACACAATTTCCTCTCAGTCTTCTGGTATCATCATCATCCTCTCACATAAAGAGATCCATTCTACAGGTTTGAATTGGACCTCCAGCAGCCACTGGAAGGTGGCTCCTATGTCACAACATAGTGCCTTCTCTTTCTTGACTATTTCCAGTTTATATTTTTTATAGAACTTGTTTGTATACAGTTGTTTGCATGTTATTTCCACCATTTGCTTAAAAACAGCCACTAGATTTTTGGCTTTATATCTTTAGCACTTAGCACAATATATAGTAGGTACTTAATGAGTGTTTGTAAATATCTCTGAAAGATTTGGATCTTATTGCATGTAAAGCTCCTTCTAACTTTAAATCTACTTTCCAACTATTTGAACCTCTGGGAGCTTTAGTTTCATAATGAATAAGTGAAGGGTTGGGATTAGTAGATCTCTGGTGGCCCTTCCAGCTCTACATTTGACATGTTCTACTATTGTCACAGAGCATCATGTTGACTCTTTTTGTAAAAAAAAAATAAAAATAAATAATGTCCTCTTGAAGTAGGAATATGAGTGTTTGCCTGTTTTGCCTATCTCACTATCAAAGATAAATTCTACAATGTGATTTCATTCAGGTGGATCTCTGGAGGCTTTGCTTGAGACCTCCTCAGTAATCTCCAGTCTCTCTGGCTTGGACTGCCAGAAAGAGCTGAATGATTTCTTCTATTTCCAAGAGGAAAGAGAACTGCACTGAATGTATGCTTCAGGAAGCAAAGCTGTCATTCAGGGCCTCTTAGAAGAATTCTCATTTCCCATTAGCAATGTCTTTTACTTGAAGAGTCTTTCTCCTTTATGCTACATGGCCCACTATAAATGGTAATCAGATAGATAGATGGTTCAGGTTATGTCACTAAAAAGTTTCAATGATCCCGGAGAATAAAAAGTAATGACAATCCCATCAGCATCCCTCATAATTCCCCTTTATGAGGGATGCTGATGGGATTGTCATGACTTTTTGGCTTATTATATTTATATATTTTTGGCTTATTCCAGAAGCCAATGCTTCTGGATAAACCAGTACGATTCAGGAGCCTGTGAGACACCTGAAACCTAGCCTGGTTTTTGACCACTAACTTTTCTTGCCAAGAGATATTTGATCTCTCTGTTCTTCTGTAACTCAAATCATCTGGCATTAGAGAACTTAGATCCCCTCTGTCTGCCCCTTATTCCTTACCTCTTTCCATTAGTTATCCCTGATTTTACTTATCTTATGGATTAAAATCCTCTTCCACAATAGTACCTAGAACAAGCACAAGTTCTAGATAGGAAGACTTGCATTTTGTGATCAGTGACTCATTTTAAGAGGTATATTATTAAGATGGAGCATCAATAATGTTAACAAATATTTATTAAACATTATAGTATGCCAGGTGCTATGTGAAGCTGGGAATACAAAAACAAACAGAAAGAAGGATGCTTACTGCCTTCAAGAAACTTGCCATCTAATGGATGAAGATACCATGGGTAGTGAGCTTGGGGGGAGCATGAAGGAAAAAAAAATGAGAAGATTATGTGAGCACCTTATTTAACTGGAGGCTCTAGAAGGCACTGTCCAATCAGAGGCAGGAGCCTAGGAATAGTAGGTGCTTCTGATGTGTGAGTTCTAGGGTTTTAGTCTGGGATGTAGCTTGGAGAGGAATGAGAATATCTCCTCTATAAACCTTGAGGTCCCTTCTCGATGAATGTGTCCAAAGTCATTGTCAACAGCAAGTCACTGAACATTTGTTTAGCATTGACTATCTTCTGAGCACTGTGCTCCATGGAAAGAGTGAACCTTTGTAAGGATCCCTGGTGGGTCATGTATTCCTGGAAGTCCATGTGGCCAAGACACCTGCATGAAATCATCCTAAGGTCAGGGATCTAAAGCTGAAGGGACCTCAGGGCTCATCTAGTCTTCAAGCAGCTTGTCACAGAGGAGGCCACTGAGACTGCTGAGATTATAGACATGAGAGATCTAAAGCTGGAAGACTTGGGAGGCCATTTAGTCCAAGCCTTTTATGTTCTACATGTTAACAAGTCTGCAGAGGTTAGAGAGTCATGGGATAATGGCTGCATAGCTAGAAGAGAACTTAGAGGCAATTTAGTCCAACTTCCTCACGTTCAAGATGAAGAACCTGGGTCCTGCAGAGATTATAGGATCATGAGATCACAGAAATTGATCTATGAGCCCCTAGGTTTTTTTCCCCAGTTCTTTTCAGCTGCCTTCATCATTGACTGGGGAGGGGGGTTTGCAGGGATTAATCAGGTTCCATTCCTCTGCTCTCTTCTTCTTCGCCTCCTATCTATCTGATCACTCCTTCTTTGTCTCCTTTGCTAGCTCTTCTTCCAGATCACTCTCGAACTACAGATATCCTCCAGGGCTCTGTCCTGGACCTCTTCTCTTCTCCTGCTGTATGTCTTCACTTGGTGGTTTCCTAGCTCCCATGGGAATTCATGCTTTTGCTCTATGCTGACCACTCTCAAAATAACTGCTCCAACCTTGTCATTCTCTGTACATCTAACTGTCCTTCAGACATCTCAAACTGGATGACTGGAGGACATGTTCAACTAAATATATTAATACATTTCCCCCTAAATCCTCCTTTCTTACCTTCCCCAAAGCTGCAGAGGGCACTGTGATTCTCCCAGACTCTCACACTTCCAACCCAGGACCCCTTCTGGACCCCTCATTATCTGTCACCCCCCTTATCCAAGTCAAGGCCTGCAAGCTTCACCTCTGCAATATCTCTCATATGTTTCCTTGTCTCCTCGGACACTCGCTCCCAGTCTGGTGCAGGCCCTCATCACCTCGTTCTTGGACTACTGCCATAGCCGGTGGGTGGCTCTGCTTGCTGAAAAAATCTCTTTCCACTCCAAACTATCCTCCATTCAGCTACTGAAGTGATTTTCCTAATGTATCTGGTCCAAGCGACCTCTGCCAAACAATAAACTCCAATGAGCACCGCATTAAGGATCAACTCTAAAATGCTCTGTACGGCCTTCAAAGTCCTTCATAACCCTGCTCCATCTTGCCTCTCCCCAGTCTACTTATATTTCCCTTCTGTCCATGTTATTCTTCAGAACAACAACATAGGCCTCCTGAAATTTTCATGAACAGGACCTCCCCTGTCTGGGCTCCAGGCATTTTCTCTGGCTTTCCCCTTTGGCTGGAATGATCTTCCTTAGTTTCCTGGTTTCCCTCCCTCGTTTCTCAATTAAAAATCCCCCTTTCTATGGGAAGTCTTTCCAAAGCTCTCCTATGTCCAGTGCTTCTCATCAGTCAATTAGCTCCTCTTCCCCTTGTATATAACTTGCTTTGTATATATTTGTTTTCTGTTTTTTCCTCCATTGGATTATAAGCTTCTTAAGAACAAACACTGCCTTTTGCTTCTTTTTCTATCCTCAGCACTTAGCATAGGGCCTAGCACACAGTAGGTGCTTAAATCCGTGCTTACTGATAGATTTCTCAGCTGAATTGGTGTCGACTGCCAGGTGCTCTTCCATCTCCCACAGATGCTCTGCTTAGTGAGCCTTTCCCATGCCAGCAAGACTGAACTTATTGCAGTGAGGCTTCTCTGAGAGGAAGCCGGTCTATCTGCAGTCCCCCATCAGAAGCCAGCATGCAGAAAGCTTTCTTTGCCAAGATCCTGGGTGCGAGCAGCTTTGCCCTTTGAGCCTCCCCCTTTCACTTCTGTTCTTCAGAATTCTCGGATCAATTTTGCTTGATTCTCCTTCACCCTCTACTCCCCTGGACTAACCCTCAGGCTCTCTCTGTTTAACTGTCTCCCAGTTGATGGTTAGGTGTTCATTTTAGAATTCACCATGCCCCCTGGCTAAGGCAAATTTCCCCAGAGATCCATCTCCTCAAATATAAAGGAGATCGAGTGAGGGACAACAGAGCAACGAACTGTTCTTCACCTCTCCCCAATATCTCCTCTGCTCCCTTTAGAATCGCAGCTACTTTTGCTCCCTAAATAACTCCTCAAACCCATGTATGAAAATGACAATTTTTGTTCTGGCCACAGAATTCTAACTTACGCTGACCTTTCAATAACACACCCCCCTCTCTTATCTTCCCTTACTCTGCTACTCAATGCCAAAAAATCACCGTGTCTCTGTCTCTCCTGTAAAACTCACATGTGCGTGCGCGCGCACACACACACACATACACACACACACACACACGTTCTCCCCACTTTGGATATAAGCTCTTTTATGGCCGAGCTTTTTCTCATCTCACTTTTGTAGCCTTGGTACTTTGCACAGTGCCAGCCCGTAGCCAGGCTTACTAAATGTTGCTTGCTTGATTAAGGCTTCCTAGTTGGTTGCTGTCCAGCGGTACAAACATCCCAGTGTGTGCCTCCTCTGCCTGTCTGTTCCCCCTCTCCTATACCTCTTACTCAGTTATATCAGAAGCTTCTGGCTTCTTTGGCAGCTCCAGCTCTGGGACATCTGAGGTCCAAAGCCACTGAAACATGGCAGCTGGAGACCGGCCCCATATCTGTACATATGCTTCCCTTTGAGTTGTTTTCTTGCATGTATGACAATGGGCCCTGTCATTATCAAAGCTAGAGTGAAGGAACATCTTGATGTAGGTATGTGTTAAGGACAGCTGGGTGGCCCAGTGGATAGAGATCTGGCCAGAGTCCAGAGGAGTCTGACGCAAATCTGACCTCAGGCACTTGCTGACTGTGTGACTCTGGGCTAGTCCCTCAACTTTGCCTCAGTTTTCTCACCTGTCAAATGAGCTGGAGAAAGAACTGGAGAAAGACCCCAAATGGGGTCACGAAAAGTTGGACAAAACTGGGAAAATCCCAACTGAGTTCCAGAGGTATGTACCAAGCCCTGTGTAATAGGAAGCCATGGCCTAATTCTCTGGCTACTCCCAACCTTATACTCTGGTAATACCCCTCTTTGTTATTTGTCATTCCTCTGGGGGAAGAGTCAGCACATGCTCTCCCAGTTTGGGGGAGCCTGCTTGTGGACCCCTTTCTGCTGCTCTCCGTTTCGGGATAATATTGCTCTTGGATCCTTTGTTGCTTCTGCCCTTTGACCTTGTGTGAACCCAGTTAGTTTTCTCTTCACCTTTGTCATTCTGGCAAAATGACCTCTGCCTCAGAATAATGTTGTAAAGCATGGAAGGAAATACCAAATTTCAATTAGAAGTCAGTGTAAATAAAGCTCCATTTCCCCATCCAAGATGATTGACCCCTTGAAATCTGTCCATAGATACCACAGGGTGAACCCCCCTTCTTTAAATACAATCAGTCCATCAATCAAGCATTTATTAACCCCCTACCATGTACCAGACCAACCCTATGCTAGGTGCTGTGGATAAAAGTACAAGGAATAAACATATACTTGTGTCTTGAATCTATTGCATGCACATATATAGGGATATGTTATATTACACAAACATGTTTTATATATAATTTAAACATATCCATACGTGTATGCACATCACTTTATTTTATATTATGCTGTGTACATACATATATATATTATACACAGCACAGATATAAACCAAATACATATATGCATATATATGTACATATTATATTACTTTCAGGCGAAATGGCTGGTTTAATTACTCTGGGAACAATGAAGTCTCAAGCTGGACCAGTCCTCCTTGGAAAATGGTCGGTGAACTAGTGGAGCTGTTCACTTTATTTATGCAAGATCGGATGCCTCGGGCTTCACTGAAATATAGCACAGAGAAGCAGGCCTTTGTGCAAGTAGCCCCAAGGTGGGTTCCGTTCCTTTCAGGGGCCAAACCTATGCCTGGATCACAGCCCACAGAATCTTTCGAATTTACATGAAAGAATTCTAAGGCATTTTATCAGTTTACAAAGGTCCTTCTGGTGTGATGAATCAGAACACAACTATTGGACTGGGAAGGTTTAAGAACATGCTGGAATTCTAACCAGGAGGTCCAACCTTAAGGATCGAAGAGAGCAAAATAATTAGGGTGTTGAAGGGGCCTGAATTAATAGCAAATGAGGAATCAGGGAAATTAAGCTTTAGGAAGAAAAAAACCAGGGAAGGGGTAGGGCCGAGTGAGAAGAAGAAATGGTTTATAGTCAACCTTAATTGCTTTCTTGTTAAGCTGAGAAGGAGAAGTGATGGCACAACAGGCGTTACAGCGGAGAACCTTTCACAAAGGTGGAGCTTTTGGAAGAATAGGATGAGAAAAATGGTGGGGACAATATGATTCCATATTGTTGTTCGAACACCCCGGGGAAACATGCTGTGATAGCACAATGGGAAGGGGCGCTACAAGGGTTTCAGTCTGAGTTCTGGATGCCAGGACTGCCTGGAAATGTCAAGCTGACCTGCACAAGAGAACAGGGCCAAATATTCTTGAGAGAGCACCTGGTAGCCATTTGGAGCTACCTCCTACTTAACAGAACATGCTGGGCTGGGAAGCTGGCTGGGCTTCCTGGCCACTGTTACTGAGGAGCAGAAACTTGGCCTGAGCCCTCACTTTCACAAGCAGTGGCAGGAGGAGCGTGAGTGCTAGGGGCCAGGGCTCCCCCACAGTGGTCAGGTGGGAAAATGCCCGCTTCGGAGCCCAGTCGGTATCCATTTCCCCTTGTTTTGACCTCGTTGGAAATGGAAAATAACTGATTGCCATTCTTGGCACGAGAGGTCACAATCTGCTCAAAGATCATAGCTTGTTCTGGTTAAGCCCATCCTAGCTTCTCTCTCTTTTCCTTAGCAGATTCATTCTTTTTATTTTGTTCTTTCTTTCTTAAACATTTCCAAGTCACCATTTTTAAATTGGGAGTCTCAAGATTCCGATGCAGCAAGTTTTTGGCCAATCCTCAGTCTCATGGGGGTACTTAGGCCATTTTGGGCAGGAAAAAGTGACAAAGGGCCACGGTTCCTAATCCTGCTCTTTTTCTCCCACAATAGTTCCAGTGCTTAGGAAGGGACTCTTTTCTATGTGGCCCTTTCAGGTTTCAAAAAGCCAATCTGCCCCTTGGAGAGGTACACAGTGCAGAGGAAAGAACACTTGGGAATCTGGGTTCAAATTCCAGCTCTGACACTGAGTAGCCTCAGGCACATTCATTCACTCAATTCTTCTGGCTTCAGTTTCCTCATCTAGAAAATCTGGGATCGGCATGTGACTCCCAGGCCATTTCCGGGCCAGGTTCCACTGGGCCCATCTCCTTTGACCAAGGCTCTGGAAAAAAACATGAGCTGTGAAATGAGCGGACATTTGTTGAAGACCTTTAAAGCTTATTGCTTTCGTGATTTGAGGTATACTGCTTCCTGGGGCTCAGTTTCCTTATTTGCTAAATGATAAGGTGACCTATGAAATGACATAATGATCTATGATATCCCTTCTTGCTCTAGTCCTAGGATGCAATAAACCTTCTTTTTTGAAAGTTCATTTATAGGTAAGTATCCTTATCTCCCTGACTGATCAAGACAAACAGACTGACAGGAAGGATGGTCTGCAGTGGCTAGATGCCTTTCACTAATTACCTGGAAGCAGCTGATGATGTACTAGAGAAAGTGTGGGAGAGAGGGACACCTGACTTCAAATCTAGCCTTGGACATTCAAAAGCTTTGTTATCCTGGGAAAGGCATTTAACTTCTGTCTGCCTCAGTTTCTTTAGTTATAAAATGCGGATAACAATGGTATCTTCCTACCAGGGCTGTTGTGAGGATCAGAGGATATTTGCAGATCATGTAGCACAGTGCTGGCACATAGGAGGTGCTTAATCATTATTCTCCCCTTCCTTCCTTCCTTTTTTCCTTCCTTCCTTCCTTCCTTCCTTCCTTCCTTCCTTCCTTCCTTCCTTCCTTCCTTCCTTCCTTCCTTCCTTCCTTCCCTCCCCTCCCTCCTTCCCTCCTTCCTTCTTTACTTCCATCCTTCCTTCCTTCCTTCTTTCCCTCTCTCCTTCCTTCCCTCATTCTTTCCCTCCTTCCTTCCTTCCCTCCTTCCCTCCTTCCTTCTTTCATTTCTTCCCTCCTTCCTTCCCTCCTTCCTTTTTCCTTCTTTCCCTCCTTCCTTCCTTCCTTCCTTCCTCCTTCCTTCTTTCATTTCTTCTTTCCTTTCTTCCTTCTCTCCTTCCCTCCTTTCTTTTTCCTTTTTTCCCTCCTTCCTTCCTTCCCTCCTCCCCTCTTTCCTTCGTTTCCTCCTTTCTTCCTTCCTTCCCTTCATCCTTCCTTCCTTCCTTCTAGAAAATGTGTTTGATTTGGAGTCAGATGACATGGATTCAAATGTTGCTTCTACTCATTAATTACTAATTAAGGTAAATCATGTGTTCTTCCCTTACCTCAGTAAGGTAAAATCCCTAGGCTGGACCTGGGGCCTTCTGGGTCCTACTCAGCTCTATATCTTAGGGGGCATTGTTTCTCTGAATTAAAATTAGGTGTGCATGTGTTTTATTTTTGCTATTAGATTGCAAACCCCTTGAGGGAACAACTTGTGATTATACCCTAAAGTAAAGACTCAGACACAGGAGGAAGGCTGGTTTCCCTGCCAATCTCTTCAGAAGAATGTTTTCATCAGTTCTATCTGAGGCTATTGCCTAATGTTTCCCCCAATTCTATCCAAAGCTACTGCCTAATGTTTCTTCCAGTTCTAGCCGAGGTTACTGTCTAATGTTTCCTCCAGTTCTAGCCGAGGTTATTGTCTAATGTTTCCTCCAGTTCTATCCAAAGCTACTGCTTAATGTTCCCTCCAGTTCTATCCAAGGCTACTGTCTAATGTTTCCTCCAGTTCTAGTCGAGGTTATTGGCTAATGTTTCCTCCAGTTCTATCCAAAGCTACTGCTTAATGTTCCCTCCAGTTCTATCCAAGGCTACTGTCTAATGTTTCCTCCAGTTCTAGTTGAGGTTATTGGCTAATATTTCTTCCAGTTCTATCCGACATTATTGTCTAATGTTTCCTCCAGTTCTATCCAAGGTTATTGTCTAATATTTCCTCCGGTTCTATCCAAAGTAATTGTCTAATGTTTCCTCCAGTTCTATCCAAGGCTACTGCCTAATGTTTCCTCCAGTTCTATCCAAGGTTATTGTCTAATGTTTCCTCCAGTTCTATCCAAAGTTATTGTCTGATGTTTCCTCCAATTCTATCCAAAGCTACTGCCTAATGTTTCATCCAGTTCTATCCAAGGCTACTGTGTAATGTTTCCTCCAGTTCTATCTGAGGTTATTGTCTAATATTCCCTCCAGTTCTATCCAAGGCTACTGTGTAATGTTTCCTCCAGTTCTATCTGAGGTTATTGTCTAATATTCCCTCCAGTTCTATCCAAGGCTACTACCTAATGTTTCCTTCAGTTCTATCCAAGGCTATTGCATAATGTTTCCTCCAATTCTATCTGAGGTTATTGTCTAATGTTTCCTTCAGTTCTATCCAAGGCTACTAGCTAATGTTTTCTTTAGTTCTATCCAAGGCTACTGCCTAATGTTTCCTCCCGTTCTATTCAAGGTTATTGTCTAATGTTTCCACCAGTTCTATCCAAGGCTACTAGCTAATGTTTCCTCCAGTTCTATCCAAGGCTTTTGCATAATGTTTCCTCCAATTCTATCTGAGGTTATTGTCTAATGTTTCCTTCAGTTCTATCCAAGGCTACTAGCTAATGTTTCCTCCAGTTCTATCCGAGGCTACTACATAATGTTTCTTCCAGTTCTATCTGAGGTTATTGTCTAATGTTTCCTTCAGTTCTATCCAAGGCTACTGTGTAATGTTTCTTCCAGTTCTATCCGAGGTTATTGTCTAATGTTTCCTACCATTCTATCCAAGGCTACTCGCTAATGTTTCCTTCAGTTCTATCCAATGCTACTGCCTAATGTTTCCTCCAGTTCTATCCAAGGTTATTGTCTAATGTTTCCTCCGGTTTTATCCGACATTATTGTCTAATTTTTCCTCCAGTTCTATCCAAAGCTACTGCCTAAGGTTTCCTCCAGTTCTGTCAAAGGCTATTGTGTAATGTTTCCTCCAGTTCTATCTGAGGTTATTGTCTAATATTCCCTCCAGTTCTATCCAAGGCTACTACCTAATGTTTCCTTCAGTTCTATCCAAGGCTATTGCATAATGTTTCCTCCAATTCTATCTGAGGTTATTGTCTAATGTTTCCTTCAGTTCTATCCAAGGCTACTAGCTAATGTTTCCTTTAGTTCTATCCAAGGCTACTGCCTAATGTTTCCTCCCGTTCTATTCAAGGTTATTGTCTAATGTTTCCACCAGTTCTATCCAAGGCTACTAGCTAATGTTTCCTCCAGTTCTATCCAAGGCTTTTGCATAATGTTTCCTCCAATTCTATCTGAGGTTATTGTCTAATGTTTCCTTCAGTTCTATCCAAGGCTACTAGCTAATGTTTCCTCCAGTTCTATCCAAGGCTACTACGTAATGTTTCTTCCAGTTCTATCTGAGGTTATTGTCTAATGTTTCCTCCAGTTCTATCCAAGGCTACTGTGTAATGTTTCTTCCAGTTCTATCCGAGGTTATTGTCTAATGTTTCCTACCATTCTATCCAAGGCTACTCGCTAATGTTTCCTTCAGTTCTATCCAATGCTACTGCCTAATGTTTCCTCCAGTTCTATCCAAGGTTATTGTCTAATGTTTCCTCCGGTTTTATCCGACATTATTGTCTAATTTTTCCTCCAGTTCTATCCAAAGCTACTGCCTAAGGTTTCCTCCAGTTCTGTCAAAGGCTACTGTGTAATGTTTCCTCCATTTCTATCTGAGGTTATTGTTTAATGTTTCCTTCAGTTCTATCCAAAGCTACTAGCTAATGTTTCCTCCAGTTCTATCCAAGGCTACTGCCTAATGTTTCCTCCAGTTCTATTCAAGGTTATTGTCTAATGTTTCCTCCAGTTCTATCCATGGCTAATAGCTAATGTTTCCTCCAGTTCTTTCCAAGGCTATTGTGTAATGTTTCTTCAATTCTATCCGAGGTTATTGTCTAATGTTTCCTTCCGTTCTATCTAAGGCTACTGCCTAATGTTTCCTCCAGTTCTATTCAAGGTTATTGCCTAATGTTTCCTCCAGTTCTATCTGAGACTATTGCCTAATGTTTTCTCCAGTTCTACCTGAGACTATTGTTTTCTTCTTCTCCTGCCTTTTCTTCCTTGGCAATGCCATTTTATTTCTTTGACCACAATTGCTACACCTTGATGCATATGAGCGACACATGTGTACCTCCAGGCTCTCTTCTGAGTTCCAGACTCACATCGCCTAGTTTCTCAGGAGATATCTCTGCCTTGTTATCACACTGGCCCCTCAAAATCAATGTATCAAGGATTGAATTTCTTATCTTTCCCTTTAAATATCTTTCCCACTCTTTGACTTCACAATATGTCAGTAGTACCTAGTCATCCTTATCCCGAGTTTTGACTTTACCTTTTGATCTTCTCTCTCTCCTCACTTGTTACATTTGATGTGCCCAGGTTATGTCAATTCTACCTTTTCAATATCTCCCATCTACCCACTAGTGTTATTCCTGGAGTACAGAAAGACAATGGATTTCTTTGAGTTTTTTCCACCTACACTTTCTCTCCCATTCAGTCCAACTTTATTGTCATGTCAGAATCACTCTACTATAAGCACAGATAAGATATATCCCTGGCTCCTAGCTCAGGGTTTTCTTTGTATGGTGTGTAGTATTAACAAATGGTTTTTTGAATTAAACTAAATCACAAAATAAGGGAATTTCTGAGTTTGAAAGAACTGGATACAAGCTCAGGTTCCCACAGGGCTGTTGTGAATTATGACATGCCTCATTAAGCCTTCATGGACTTTTTTGAGGGACAGATTTTCCAGAATAGAGAGGCAAGAATCTCCCTGCTTGGTTCTGGCCTAGGGTTCTAAACCTGAACTCCTCAGAGAGTTTTCTGAGTCTGCGAACTTGGATGGAAAAAAGTACATCTTTATTTTCACTACACTACCTGATATTGAGCCCTTCTTTATCATCACTTTTATCTGAAATTGACCCTTTCCTTCAATTATGCTTTAAATCTATTATTCTGAGCAAGGGCCCTGGTGAAGAGAGCCATGAAACATAAGGGTAAGAAACTCCATCCCAGGGAATAATGGAGAGGACTTGCAATGAAGCTAATTTAGCTTAATTTAATTAGAAGCCTTCCTAATAGAAATATCCCAAAGTAGAATGCCCTTAAAGGAAAGAAAGTATTGGGCTCTACCTCACTGGAGATCTTTAAGAAAAATGATCATGTGTCAAGAATATTATAAAAAGGAGATTTGTTTTGCTATGTTTTCAAGTTGTTTGCCAAGGTCCTTCTTAATACTTGGATGCTGTAATATATTGGTTAGTGTCAGAAATCATTCAATTTCTCCATTTTCATGTATGTCACTGACATCACTATTCTTCTAGTCACTCATCTCCAAGATCTGTGAATCATCTCAAATGTGTACCATTCCATGTACTATTATTGGTCACTTTCCATCTCTAGCTTACTTTCCCTCAGCGTGCCATATTGTTCTATGTTTCATAGAGTTTGTCTGCCATTTTGCTTGAATTCCTACTATATTCTTCTAGTCTTATTAAATGATAAGCTATTTGGGGGCAGAAAGTTTTATTTTTTTTTCCTTGATTATTTCTCCAAAGCAACTGGCACCAGGTTTATGTGGCACAGTGGATGGAGTCTTAGATTTGGAGTCAGGGATACGTGAATTCAAATTCTGCCTCAGAGACTGACTCAGTGAGTCAAGTCATTTAGACAAGTCATTTAACTTCCTTCGGTCCCAGTTTCCTCATCTACAGAATGGGGATAATAATAGTACTTTTTGGACATTGTTGTTCTAAGCATCATCTGAGGAAGTATGAGCAAAATGTTATGCGATGCCAGCTATCATTATTGTTATTAATTAGTAAACTTGATTTTGGCTTACAGAAAGTCTTAAAAGAATCCAATAATTAGCACAATCCCTGAAAAATAGTGGGTTCTTAATAAATGTTTATTAACTGAGAGCAAACCAGTGAAGACTTTCTTTGAGAGAATATAAACTAGATTTCCTGCATCTAGCTGCTTATTCTATCTGGGGTTAATGACTTTCCATCAGGAAAGCTTTAAACCATGTTTGCTTGGAAAGTACCGCAAAGTAAAGAGAATAAAAAGCTCAAGGTCAAAGCATATAGCTGCATTTTTTTTTCTTTTAAGGCTCAGACCGTCAAAAATGTTTTTAAGTGAAGATTGTAGATAATCGGGCCGTATCATTAGAGGGATTTGGCACTTGCAATGGAGCCCTAAAGATAAAATCTCTAAATATCGTTATACTTGAGGTTCATCGAGGATTTATGGCTCTAGAGGAGCAGGTTGACAGTGCATAAAAGGACTGAATGAGAAAGTGGTGACTTGAGCTAGAGAGTATGTAATCTGCTTGGGATCTGACCCAACCGTGTTCTGATTGTGGCAAAGTCTTCAGAGAAAAGCAACTACGGTGTGAGCTGGGGACACTGGGGGAAGACTGCCTTTATGACCTTGAGCAAAAGCAAACCAAAGCATCGTGGACAACTTTCAACAAAACAGAACCTTCCAGTGTGGATATTCTCATGTTTGTTCAGATGGCACATTTTCTCACAGGAACTTGAGTGAAGAACATGCATTGCAGCGGTTATCTCACTGAAGAAACTGGCTTTGACTTGGACAAGGTCATACAATGAATAACAATGAAATCAACCTACATTTCATGAAGGCTACTATGGTGGATAGAGAATAGCCTCAGTCTAGAAATCTTAAGTTCAAGTCCTATCTCAGATATATACTGTTAACTTGGGAAATAGTTATCTAAATTGGTGGAGGTTATTCATCATCCAGATCTCCTAATAGCCATAAAATTATGTCTGGTTAAAAAGTTTGCCAAGCTGTATAATATCCAGAGGAAGGTGATTATTGTGGTGATGTGATTATGTCATAAAAACAGCACATGAAAAAAAAAAACTAGGAGTATTAATCTCATAGAAGAAAAATGGAGGTTGGAAATTATGAAAACAGTTCTTAAGTATCTGAATGACTTTTGCATAAAGGGCTTGTTTTCCTTGGTCTCACGGGGAATAATATAATAGATAGAAGCTGTCAAGAGGCAGATTTTGGCTTTATCTAAGAAAGGAAGGTCTTTCTGACAGGTTTCATTCAGTCCTGATCAATTAACTGAAACTTCATTTAGAATTTTCTTGTCAGATACTGGAACAGTTTGCCATTTTCTTCTCTATGTCATTATACAGATGAGGAAACTGAGGCAAACAAGTTTAAATGACTTGCCTAGAGTCATAATCTACTTGTGTCTGAGGTTGGATTTGAACTCAGATCTTCCTCACTCCAGACCACTGTGCCACCTAGCTACCCCAAGAGAAGACTCCTCAGAAGTGAAATTGACTCTCTTTGAAGGCAGTGAGTTCCTTTCACTGGAGGACTTGAAGTAAAGAACAGATGTCCACATCTTAGGGGATTTATAAAGAGAATATTATGTTAATGGTTGGGTTGGTCCAGATGATCACTGAGCAACTCTGAGGGTCTTTGATTATGATGCAGCAAGTAGAAAAGAGAAGAATCAAAATGGAGGCATAGGAGTGAGAGCAAAGTGACCAATATTTTTTTGTGTGTGGCAATACACTCCTTGCTGATTGAAAAAAATACATCTCCTCCTTATAGCTACCTAAAGCTGGTATTTATGGACCTTTCAGGCCTCTGGTGCTCTGTCCAGCAAAGTCTCACCCTAATCTCTCACCAGCTCCTGCACTATTATTTCTAGAATACTTCTGTATCTTTGCATGCCCTCTCTTTTTCCCCTAAGGTGAATCCAGTCTTTCAGCACAACTACAGCTGTGTCAGACTCCTCACCATTTTCCCTCTATTACCTTTACAATATTTTATGGCTCTAGGATTCTATGACACTATGAAACCCTTTATAAGCATAACTGCCCAGGGATGAAGAGGAATGACTTTTTCACACAGTAGTTCATGGAAACCTTGGACAGCTCCCAGGGAGGTGTCTTTCACCAGTGTCCTCTGGGATATAGAATGCCGGTGACATAGTGTGGGTGAGCCAATACAAGCATCCACAGTGAATCCATTTGAAATGCCCAATGATTTTTCCCTCCAGGAATCTCTGGGAGAGCATAAGTTACCAGAAAATAAGGTAGCATGTTTCTATTTATTTAGAAACTTTGCTTTCCTATGACAATTTAATACTTGTTTTTTTTTTTTTTTTCAAAACAAAGGCCATGTATATGTAAATATATATAATTATTTATATACACGTAATCATGAAATTAAAGTATATTAACATAAAAATTCCCCCTCTGGCCAATATTTTGGACTGGAGGATTTCATCTAAGCTGGATGACCTATTATAGAAAGTAGTCGATCTGATTCATTCAATTTGACATATATTTATCAAGCACCTGAAGATGAACTATATCCAGGGGAAACAAAGAAACCCTCCTCCAATTTGAATTCAATTCAATTATAGACTTTTGACTGGGTTCATACTGGACTATATGGTTTTTAACCGTCTCTATGACCCTGAGATTCTGTCATTTAATATGACTTGAGAGGTCACAATTATACTATTTAATTTTCTACTTTGTGTAAAAAAGTGAAAATACCAATTAAATGAATAAAAATTATAATCAGACATGAACATCGATTGAACTTTTCAAAAACTCTGACTACCTGCTTAATATATGTATATGTGTGTGTTTGTCCATACACATATATATTTGTCCCAAATCTATTTATCCATTCTATAAATCTATTCTGAACCTTAGTCTTGCATTAATTCAATAAGATCATCATTGAAGCATATTCTTGATTTAAGCTTTCCTGTTTCCACCAAAAATACCTTATCTTTTGAATTAGGTCAGTTTTCAACTTCATCATTATTGCCTTTTCCCTTTCTTATCTTTGATGTTTAATGAGTTGTCATGTCTTGTTTATTTCACCTTCATGATGGTTCTCATAACAGTCATGTGACCTCAATTCCAGTTCAAGCCCTCATTATTTCTCCCCTAGTCCATCTAAGGAGATTCCTAATTGGTCTCCCTGCTTTCAGTCTCTTCCCTCTTTACTCTTCTATATTAATATCCTTAAAACCAGCTGTCATTCTGCTAAAAATATTTAATGTTTCCCTATCGCCTTCAAGATAAAGTAGGAAATCTTCATACAACCATTTAAAGTTGTCCACATTTTAGGTTTTGCAAACCATCCTGGTTACTTCTTAGAAACAATAATAGCAATGGCATTTATTTATTAATATTCATTTTTAATATCATAATCATTTACTACATCCTTCCCTCTACCCCAATGAACCCTACCTTGTGATAAAGAAAAAAAATTAAAAAAAGCAAAAAATAAAGAAACATTTTTTTTTTCATAAAAAAGAAAAAAAAAGTATTAGAATATGAAAATAGATGTTTTCCCCTCTCTGGTGGTTGCTAACATTTCTACTGTGAAGCACATTTAATTATCTATTCCGGTGCCTTTAAAACTCTGGGTCACCATCCCATAACTGAATTGTAAGGGTCACGAGAAATAATATAAATAAAGTAGCAAGCCCTCTCATTAGTATGAAATATGCTTTTGTCTTTCATAAATGATAAAATTATATGTATACCACAGAATTGTTTTTAAAATAAATTTCTTTATGCTTTATTATCAATAAATGTTTGATTTGTATACCTATAGGCCCAGGGTTGTGTTAAAAATTCTTGATTGAAAAGAGGTCAGGAGTGGACAAAGTTTAAGAACCCTGGATCTATTCATTCAAGACTTGCTTTGGTTTTTCTATTGCTGAGTTTAGCTTTCCATTTTATTTGATATTATTTTTCTTTGTGCCCTTTCTTTTCCAGTCACATTGAACTTTGGCCACTGGCCATCCATAATGTTTATTTTGCAATTGTACCTTTGCTTAGATGTACTTCCACATCTAGAATCCCCCCCCTCCCCTTCTAACCTCAGCCTTGGAGTTTCGGATACTACCTCTAGCACAGCTGTGGGATTTCATTATGCACTCAAATGTTTGTTTTTTTTCTTTCTTGAAATCACTTTATACATACTGATTGTGGATTGCCTGTGACTATCCCCCAGTAGAATGTCATCTACTCAGTGGTAGAAACTTCTTTGATATTGTTTCTATAGCTTCATCTCTTAGTGTAGTGGCTGGCTGAAAGCAGCATGTAATAAAACCATGGTTGATTTATCTTAGTGCAAGTGGGGAATCGAAGAAAGATTTATTGTGGTGTTGTCAAGTAGTTGTGAATGAGTAGTACCCTGCATGATTCTCCCCTCCCCTTTTGGCCATTTTTGTAGAGTTTTTTTTTTTTTTCCCTCTGACAGAAACTATATTGTTTTATTAGTGATGAGAGCATTGACAATCATTTTGGAGAGGACATGGAAGAAGCAGGAAACATTTCAAATCAGTTGTGTGCCAAATAGATTTTTGTTTAGTTCAGTTGAGATAATTGTCTTGAGGAAACGGATCTGGGGGAATTTTGTGGAGAATCTTTAAAAAGCAGGGAGAGATTTTAAAATGTATTTAAAAGTAACTTATCTACTTATAACTCCTGATAGCATCTCATTTAAAGTTTCAACAGAACTCAAAGTCTCGACAAAACCTGATTTTCTCTTGGGTGCTTTCTTCAAGGAAGGACTAAACAATTAGAATCATTTGTGGCCAGATCCCTTGTTTTTTTAAATCACAAAATTAATTTTTGACTAATTCCTAAGTTGGAAGTGGAAAGTTTAAGTTATTTACATAAGAAAAAATTCATCAATTCTAGATTGATAAATAGTAACAACAATGTTGACATTTAACAAAAACAGGGTAATTTTAAAAAGCTAAAAAAAAGCAATAAAATATTGCTAAATATTTAATATTTAATAAATTTAATAAATATTTAAAATTTAATAAATAAATAGCTAAAAAAAGATCTATTTCATGTAAACATTTGGACATTATTACTGTAGTATTCACAGTAAGTATTTGCAAGAAGACCCCTATATTAAATAAATCATGATATATAATTGTGGTGGAATATTATTATAGTATTGTAAGTGGCAAGTAGAATGAATTAAGAAAGATACATGAACTGATGCAAAGTGAAGTGAGCAGAACTAGGAGAATGTTGTACATAGTAACAGCAGGACAGTACAGTGAAGAACTGTGACTGACTTAGCTATTCTCAGCAATTGTGATCCAAGATAGTCCCAAAGGACTCATGATGAAGCACATTATCTATTTCTACAGAAAAAAAAATACTGTTTGAATACAGAACAGAATACTATTTTTCTCTCTCTCTCTCTTTCTCTCTCTCTCTCTTTCTCTCTCTCTCTCTCTCTCTTTCTCTCTGTCACTATGAGTAAAATTACTAATATGGAAATACTTTACATAATTGCATATATATAAATTAAATTGGATTGCTTACTGCCTCAGAGAGAGAGAAGTGGAGGGAGGAATAGGAAAAAAAATGGATCTTAAAATTCTAAAAATAGTTTCAAAATTGTCTTAACATGTCATTGGGAAAAATATGATTTAAAAAAAATCACTGTAAAAGAATTTCAGCTTCTATACCAAGATTTGTAGCACATATTAGTGAAACATAATACCTTCCATATTAACTCATCTTTAATGCAGGTGATGCACTAGGTAAGAGATGGATCAAAAAAGAATAAGAGAAATCAACACTTATAGACTATATGAATACTGCATCATTGACATAATAAGCACTGAACAACATCATCAAATGAAGTTGATTATATTTTAACGGAAAGCTAATGACAGTTCTGATACAACATCATTCTTTTATAAAATTCAAGGTAATAATCTATACAATCAAGCTATTAAAACAAAGATAAGCATTAATATAATATTTGTAGAAAGACTTGAAATTAAAAAAATACATAGAATGAGCAATTAAGTCAACTTCATATTGACTTAGTTCGGCAAGCTATCACTACTCAAACATAGAATAACAAAAAAAAAATGGATAAACTGCAATGATTTCATGAATCTTTGCTTGTTGGAAATCTTGGTTGCACAATTTATGGAGCACTAAGTCTGGAGTCAGGAAGACCTGAATTCTGGGCAAGTAGCCTAACTTCTGCCAGCCTCAGTTTCCTCATTTGTGAAATGAAGATAATACTCCCTAGGAATTTTGTGAGAATTAAATGAGATAAGATATAAAAAACACTATCTGGCACATAGTAGCCATCAGAGAAATGACAGCTGTTATTTATATATTTGTTTCTTTATTTATTAGATTGAAAGTACCAGGAATATATTCAGAGGTATTCAGTTTTTTCTCAAAATTACTTTTGAATTTATTAGTGTGTATTTTGTATTAGCCTCTTTTTGTATACATTATTTTTCTGCAGTGGAATATAAACTTGACGATGTTTCATTTTTATCCACATTTCTATAATCTATCAGAGCTCTTACTCATAGTAAAGATTTAATAAATGTTTATTGAATAAAAGGGAATTGAATTGGGAGGAAGAAAACTCCTAAATAGATGTCTTTTTCTCTCCAGGAAAGCTAGCAAGCCCATCGAGACACAGGAGGGCTTAGAGTTCTCCCTCTTTAGTGGCCAACTCCAAACCTTTCCAGGCTGTTCTTCCAAGTCCACAAGAGCCCAGGACCTTCTTGGAAGTGTCTTTATATTGTAGAGAGCAATCCTTTCCAAACAGCAATGGGGTATCACCTCAGAAACAGTGCCCTCTCTCCTCTTGCTATTGTGAAGGACAAATTAAGGGAAGCAAAGTTAGAGATGGAGCTCTCCTAGAAATTCAATTTTGTGATTGTTACACAGCACAGAGCTGATAACCCTCTGAGGGAAGGCTAGACATGACTTGATTACAAAAAAAAATGCTGAAAAAAAGGAAGGTTGACATTTCTCTTATGCCAGGCCAACCAATAAGACAAAGCTAAACCAGCAACAACAACAAAAATTCTATTTCTCTATCATTGAAGAAGTTACTTAGAAATGTTAGCCATGGGTGCCTCAGTTCAAAGAACTAGCTTGAAGTGGAGCTGAAGGGATGTTTAAAAGAACACTGGACCTACTGAGGCAAAGAGGCTGTCGCTGCTGGAGCCCAGTCGGCTGAGATCAGTCTGTGCTCAGGGTGAGGTAATAGAGGCTGATCTCACCTGCAGGAAGTGGATGGGAGGGCAGTCTCCCAAAGAAGCAGGGTACGCTCCAGACTGACATATAGTGACAAAATACCAAGCGGATTGGGGTGCTATAGCTCCCGATTTATCCTTCATTTATTCAACTGTATCTCATCATCCTGGATTAAATATGGTCTAGTGGATTGGGCCAGTTAGGTGCCACAGTGGGTAAAGTGTTGGGTCCGAAGTCAGGAAGAATTGAGTTCAAATGAAGCCTTCAAGAGTTACTAATTGTGTGACTCTGGACAGGTCATTTACTGTGTTTGCCTCAGTTTCCTATCTGTAAAACAAACTGGAAAAGAAAAGGACAAATGACTCTAATATCTCAGGAAAATCCCAACTGGGATCATGGAGAATCACAATTAAGATGACCAAACAATAACAAATTAGGTAGAATGCGGGACTTGGTATTAGGGACACCTGTATTTGAATCTTATATGCTACTAGTTGGGATATCCTGGGAAATTAATGTAGTCTCTCTTAGACTCAGATTCCTCATCTGTAAAATGGAAATGATCACTCACCTCCAAGAGTACTTGAAAGGATCACATGAACTCACATATTTACAGTGCTTTCTCAAACCAGAAACCTTAAATCTTAATAAATGGTTGCTATTTTTGAATAGCAAAGGTTTCATCATGACTATTCCAATTAATTATTATAAATTCATGCCCACAGTTCAATAGAATGACCATGTCACTATACACAAATATAAAAGTTCAGAGGGTTTTATGTGAGGATTCAGGTTGTTTATAATGTTTCCTTTTGGGCCCGTCAAACTACTTTGTATTGTCAAAGATTAAACGTACTTTGATAGTGTCATAATACAGAAGATGATATGAGGGTAGAATGAGAAACTTTCTACTTATGCTTGTACCGTATATCAGGGTTCATCAATCTAAGAGACATCAAATCAGTTTTTTAAACTCCTTGCAGTCAGATCAACCTAACTCAGAGTAGGCATCCCGTCCCTTGTCTCCCCCATCTCCCATAAACATGACTTTATGGACCACAGAAATTCAGAATTTGGAAGACTTTCAGGAAAAGCTAGTCCAAGCATTCCTGAGGAAGAATTCCCCAAAGTGGCCAACTAACTTTTTGCATGAAAATGATACCGAAGAGTTTATTAGTTTTTGTGGCTTGGGTTCTAATCAT
Organism: Antechinus flavipes; assembly: GCF_016432865.1. Lineage (NCBI taxonomy): Eukaryota > Metazoa > Chordata > Mammalia > Dasyuromorphia > Dasyuridae > Antechinus > Antechinus flavipes. The sequence continues at coordinate 456,007,173 of NC_067401.1, read as the reverse complement.
TAAGAAAACTTTTTGACATCAACTGTACAACTTTTCTCCTCAAGATCTGCCTTTTTTGGCTCAAGCAAATCACGTCTAATCCCTCTCCCATAGGCTGTTGTTCTGTTGTTGTTGTTATTTTAAGCTGTGTCCAACTGAATGACATAATCAAAGAATGTTACTATATTTATCTTAAATCATTTAATTTCTAGGCCAAACCACACCTGTCCCTTTCATCTTATCTGGCATGCTCCAGATGCTCTCTTGCTCATTAATATCTTTGCTTAAAAATTGCACCCAGAAGGGAAGACAAAGTTTCCAAATGTTCTGACTAGGGCACAATAGAGTTGGAATATCATTAGTACAAAGGATGCTAGACACCATATCCAACCTATTTCACCATTGCCCTGTACTGGAGGACTAATTGAACTATGGTGTGTGCAGGTTTTAGTCATCTTGGCATCCTGAGTTACTTGTCATAAATTTGGGTTCCAGACTCTTTTTTTTTTAATTAAAGCTTTTTATTTTCAAAACACATGCATGGGTAATTTTTCAATATTGATCCTTGTAAAACTTTGTGTTCCAAATTTTCCCCCTTCCTCCTAGCCCCTCCCCAGATGGCAAGTAATCCAATATATGTTAAAAATGCTAAAAATATATGTTAAATCCTATATATGTATATATATTCATATAATTATCTTGCTGCACAAGAAAAATCAGATCAAAAAGGGAAAAAAATGAGAAAGAGAACAAAATGCAAAAAAACAACAACAAAAAGAGTGAAAATGCTATGTTGTGGGAATCCAGAGACCTTTGAGACGCATCGTTCTTCTGTTCAGAGTCCTATATTGTGTTTGATTTAAGATAGAAACACAATCTCTTGACACTGGCGTCCCAGAGAAGCAGCTTACTAGCATCCTACTCTTTGAGCTGTCCCTAAGCAGGCATCGTAAACCTACAGTAGGCGTGCTCTGGCTCCAGGGCCAAAGGCAAATTCTTTTGCTTAATGGAGTATTTTAGAAGAGGGTTTTACTACCTGTGGCCAGCCATCTTTAACAGTGCATCATCCCTTATTGCTTGATGGTTGTCATGTCAAGCGTGGGATGGATCTCAACAAATTTATTTTTATTAGCCCAGAACCCATTCTGGGCAAAAGTCCATCTTAGAATCGCATGGGAGACTTCAACTATGTTAAGTCAAACATTAAAAATCTCCAAGTGAATAATATCCCTGTCTCACCATGCTGTTGCCTCCTATGTACCCATAACCAACCTCCAGTGGTTTGTTCTGGCACTAATCTCCTCCCAGGGATTTTGCAGACAAGGAACTAGTTTATCCATGGCAACAATCCTATTTAACATTCCGATACAAGGGCCTACCGACTTTTTTTGACGAGAAAATAAGATTTTATTTTCATATAAGCATAGAAAAGAACTCTAAATCATCTTCCAACTTCCCAATTTACAACTTTGAAGCGTACACAGATACAATCATACTATTTACTGCTGCTGTTGAATATACTGGATTTTTCATGGGAAAAGTAGGTACAATAACAACGTCCCAGAAGCAAAGAAGGTACCTGTCACTGGGAGACTCTGAGCACATTGTGCTACATGAAATAAATGAAATCCTTTTTTTTTTTTTTTTTTTTTTTTTGCTTTAAGAAATGATGACTATGAGGATTTAGAGAGATGTGCAAGAGCTGGTAAAGAGTACAGTAAGACCAGAACACACACATACGCATACATGTATACAGATATGCGTTATAACATACTTGACTAATGTAAAAGAAAAAAAAAACACTAAAAAGCGTCAAACATTGATTCTTTGTCATGACCAATTTGGAAACCAATAAGATGCTGCTGAGCCATACCTCCCTTCTCTGACAAGAGGAAGAGGACTCCACATATGAAATCCACAGTGTCATACGTAGCCACTGGATCTTAGCTAAGCTATTACTTTTGATACAAAAAGGGTCAAAAGACCAAAGAGAGATTAAAGGGAAATGATTCTTAAATAAAAAAAAATGCCTCCATAAGATTTTGAAAAAAAAAAAGAATATGCTGAAAGGATTTGATATTAACTGGCAATACCATCTTTTCACAGACATTCTAATCAAAGCATGTCATCTTGATGATGTTGATAGTACAGGTATGATGATAATGCTACAGGTATATTTTGTAGTTTAATTCATGAGCCTTGGGCTCGGTCTTGCAGATGTACTGGAGACCCCAATGGAAGCTGAAAGAAAGTTGAGTATTAAATGCACATCAAATTTGTATACACACACATATTCACTCACTCACTAATGAAACTATTGGGAGAAAAGGACACTAAGATAGTGTGTTTTAGATCTGGGAAAGATGAAGCTATGGAAACTGAGTAATTCTTCAACTGCGTGAGTTTTTCAAGATCACATGCTATCTGAATGTCTCCTGCCTCTTAGTCCAGTAGTATTCTTTCCACGGTCTTGCCGTGTTTGTTATGTAGAAGGCCCCTGCTACTGGAAATGTGAAGAAATTTCCTGCTGACTTGTTTTGTTGTAGAAGGGCTTACCGAGTGGACAAACAGGGGCTCTGGATGCTGAGGACATGGTTTCAAATCTTTCTTTGTTACTGCCTATAGATCTTGGGCAATCGCTTAATCCCTTTGGGTCACTCTGCCCCCCTTTTGTATTAGACTCTATGGCTTCTGAAAGCTGGTGAAAGGAATCAAAGATCCAACTCAAAAACTTCCAGCAATTGCCTGGCTAGGTCTAAATATCCAGCACAGAGCCTTTGGAACGATGTACAGAGTCATCCCAACTGCTTTAACAACAGAACTTTTCTTCTTCGGTTTGGGATCCTCCATTGTGACTAAATGGCATCCCCTCATTCTGCCACATGCTTGCCTTCCCTCCACTATTCCTCTCAGATTTACCCAATACTACCTCAGGTTTATGTAGTGCTTTAGATTTACAAAGTACTCTCTTCATAACAGTCCTGTCATATCATTAGTGCATACATAATTGTTTCCATTTTTTTTGATTGTTCAATTATTTTTATTTTTTAAATTATTTTTTTATTATAACTTTTTATATACAAAACCTATGCTTGGGTAATTTTTCAATATTGACCCTTGCAAAAACTTCTGTTCCAACTTTCCCCCTTTTCCTCCACCTCCTCCCCTATATGACAGGTAATCCCATACATGTTAAATATGTTAAAGTATATATTAAATACAATATATGTATACATGTTTATAGAGCTGTCTTATTGCATAAGAAAATTGGATTTAGAAAGAAGGTAAAAAAAAAAAACTGAGAAGAGAAAAAAAATAAGCAAATAACAGAAAGAGTGGAAATGTTATATTATGGTCCATATTCATTACTCCCATTTAATAGATGAAGAAACTGATGTTCAGGGAATGTGAGGGAAGTCCATGTTCCCATAGCCAGTCTGTGTTAGAAGGAGGAAGTCTACTTAGAGTGCCTTGCTGGATTTGAGTCAAGAAGACTTGAGTTCAAACCTTGCCTCAAATATCTAGATGCTATCTAGCTTAGGCAAGCCCTTTTACTTTTCTGTATCTCACTTTCCCCATCTGTAAAAAAGAGGAAGCAGTTAGGACTTAATGGCCTCTAAAGCCATTTCTAGCTCTAAGTGTATGATCCTATGAACTGGGAGTGTGGCCAGACCGGATCAGAGATTTATATTTTTAACAGCATTTGATGATTCTGAGAGTCTGAGAAGTTGCAGTGTGATAACGGGAAGGGTACTTGGTGTGGAAACAAAGGAGAAGGGAGTGTGGTTCAGTAGAGAGGCCCTGGGTTCAAGTCTCTTCTCCAGTGAGACTTTCGACAAATAACTTACTCCATTTAGGTCTCAGTTTCCTCATATGTCAAATGAGGATGTCTATCTAGATGATGTCCAAGGTCTCTTCCAGCTAGCTGCCAAAGAGAATTAGCAAGAACTCCTGATCGGAAAAAGTTTGGGGAGCCCAGACTTAAACCCTCCCGGACCTCGGGTTCCAGGTGGACCCTGACTAAGTGAAGGCTCGTGTGTACGTTTGCAAAGATGGACGTATGCACACATGCACATGGGGGTGCACAAAGCTCTCCCTTGAACATCTGGTTGCAACTTTAAACAGTGCTACAGGAGATTGCCTCAGTAACACAAAAGCTAGAAAATCTTTCCACTTGGAAGAAGATGAAATATCACACAGTCCCAGGATACTCAAGTTTTATTTCTACTGCCAAGAATATTTCACAACTTTGCGAAGTATTTATGAGGCAAATTACTGAGATAGAATGGAGTCAAATTTGGTTTTATGGAGCATCTTTCATGTTCCAGGTGTCTCCATAGCTCTTCGAAAAGGCAGAAATTCGGGATGATTGGAACATGAAAGTGCCCATATACCCTTAACTGTACCTGACACGGACTTGGCCCGTGAGCTGTGAGAGGCCGCTGGCCAGAGGCTCCGGCTGATCTCTGATGCTTTGTTACGGGCTGTGTCATCCTGGACTTTCACCTGGACTGTGCAACCCAAGAGCAGCAGAGAGGACCGGATCTCAGCTAGAAGCAGCATAGTGCACACTGGACACAACCTCACAGGACCTGAGTTCAGATCTTGCCCCTGAGGCTCAATTTCTGGACTGAGTGACCTTGGATCAGCGATTTTACCTTCTGGCCCTTTGCTTCCTGAGGAAATTGAGCTCAATGATCTCTACTATCTCTTCTATTGCTAAAGACATGATCTCAAGTGTGTAATACTTTCCCTTTTCACTCTGCCTCCTGGATTCCTTCAAGATCCTACTCAAACACCACCTTCTACAGGAGACTCTTTTTAGTTTCTTCTATTGCTTTCCCTCTGAGATTGTTGTTGTTGCTGTTGTTCAATTGTTTCAGTCATAATGGACTCTTGGTGACTCCATTTGGGGTTTTCTTGGAGAGAGTGGTTTACCATTTCTTTCTCCAGATCACTTTACAGATGGGGAAACTGAGGCAAACAAGCTTAAGTGATTTGCCCAGAGTCACACAGCTAGTAAGTGTCTGAGGTTGGATTTGAACTCATGAAGATGAGTCTTCCTGACTCCCAGCCCAGCACTATGTGCATCATGACGCCACCAAGAGGTCCCACTCTAAGGTTATCTTATCTCCAGTTTCTATCACACATATCTTGTATGTACATAACTGTTTACTTCCATTAAGGCAAACTAATGTCTCTGATGTTAGAATAAAACCACAGCTAACTTTCACTTCAAAATTTCCTTTACATTTGCTATTCCATCCCACAACAGCTCTGTTAAATGGGTGCTATTATCATCCCCATTTTCAGATGAGGAAACTGAGACTGAGAAAAGTAAAGGTCCTGGTCTAGATGACAAATAATGTCTGGATCAGGATTTGAATGGGGGACTTCAGATTGTCAGCAAGGCACTAACTTGGAAGGGGAGCTCCTGAAGGGTAGGGGTTATATTTGCCTTTCCTCCCATTCCCAAGTTTTAGAACAATACTTGTCAGGAGGAAGTGCTTAATCAGTGTCACCTGACTGGCCGTCAACCATTCAAAATAGAAGGACAGAAAGGGAGCTCTTCCCTGCCCTCACAGAGTTTGCCTTCTGCAAGATTCACAGGGAGAATGGGGCCCGTTGCCAGATATGTAAACAAGAACAATAGAAAGGCTCCATTGCCTTGACAAGATGGGGGAGAAGCTAAAGCTTTGCTCTTCAATCCAACCAGCTCTTGTTCAGCCCTCCTCTGGGCCAGGAGCTGGGGTCACCATTGGCGAGAGGAGCACAGAAATGAGATGGTGGCTGCCCTCAGAGAGCTCCCATTCTCCCCATGACACAAGAAAATGTCAATGTGATTTAAGGTTGGACAGAGCCAAAGAACAGACGATGTGGGGAAGGCTTTTGATGGGAGGGGACCTTAAATGTGCTCTTGGAAGGGAGTTTTGTATGAGAGACAGAAAGAAGAAGAGGGGATACTAGGAGTGGGGGCAGCCTCTGCGATCCCCTAGTGGTGTAGATGTGATTTGGAATAACTGGTCTAGTTTGTCCAGAGCCTGTAGATGACACTAATATAGGAAAGGCAGGAACCAGTAGGAAACCTTTGCAGCATGATTCAAACCCAGAGCTCTGGACTCCATGGGCAGCTGGCTCTCTAGTATGCCATCCCGACACGCCAGGACAAGCTCTTACAGAAAGGGACATTGAGGTCACGCCCATGGCCACAAAAATAGGGGCCTGTCTAAGGCGGGATTCTGACCCGGGTTGCCCATCCCAAGCCGGGCATTCCAACTGCCCTGACCTGCTGAAACCCTTCAGACGTATGGGGTTGGGCCGAGCCCGTGTTAATCCACAAGATAAATGCTACATAGCAGCCTTTCCTCCAAAGAAAGTGGCCGGAACCGGGTGGCCTAGAACAACGTCCCCAGCCTGTTGCCAACGGCGAGAGCGGCCAGCACGCGGGACTCCAGGAAATAGCCCAGATGGCCGTGTGCTGGAATGGCGGGGTCCTGCTGGGGCCCCAGACTCCTCACACCGGCAGCTTTTGCCAGGAGAGGCAGGAAGGGGGAAGCAAAAATAAATCCTATCGCCCTCCGTGATATTTGATGTTATGGAACTGTTTGTAACCAGGAAGGGATTGTGCTTGTCAGAGAGAATCTCCAAGGGAAATGAAAAGCTAATAAGGATCAGCAGGAAAGCGGGCCTGGCTCAGAACAGATTGTGCACTGAGGGGGAACGGGATAAAATGCAGGGAGGCCCAAATGGAGTGTTAGAAAGGTTAGAATGCTGAAGTGCGCACCAAAGCAAACACCTCTGCCCTTTTCCTTTCCTCTAAACCGGACCCCAATTACGCCGCAAATGTTAGACTCACATTTCAACCGTGGGCCCCACTGACCGGCCGTCCTCCCACAGTTGCATTGTGTTCCTTCTCTGAACCTTCGCTCCTGAGCTCTTCTGTACCTGCAATCCCTCCGCTTATTCGGAGGAACTTAGATTTGGAGCTAAAGGTAACCTCAGGGGCCATTGATTTGAACTCCTGCTTTTTACAAGCAAAGACACTGGGGTTCAGAGAGGTTAAATGATGTGCCCGGGATGACACAGCTAGTGAATGTCTGAAGCGGAATGGAACCAGTGCCTTCCTGATCCCAGGTTCACTCCCCCCTCGCTGTACCACGCCGACCCTTCTTGTAGGCAACTGCCGAGAACACCATTTTAATCACATGTTCAACAAAAACTCTCCTGTTGTCAATTCTACAAGTCCCTTCCCCGTGGAAGGCATTGCATTAGGTGCTTGGAGTTTTCCTTTAAGATTTTACCTATTTTATATATCTCTACATATGTATCTATCTCTCTTTCTATACATAGATCTATACGTTCATGTATATTTATGTTTGCACATATCATTTTATTGCCATAGAAGAATTCTGGGAAGGATGTTTCTTCCACTGATATAGATCAGCGAGCCACGGGCAACTTGCAACCACGGAGAGTTACCTGGGGTTTTGCCCAGAAGATTGTCAATCTTCATTAGTAATAAGAGTTTTCTCATTTGGAAGTTCCTCATAATAACAAAAATACAAGTCCAATCCCACCCCCTGTTTCTCTATTGTGTTACTTAGCAAGATAATAAGTCCTTGAGGAAAAGTATTTTTGTATATGTTTGAGTGTCCCCGCCTCCAGTGTCTACTGTAGTGCTGTACACATAATGAGTTAACTCTCTCAGGCAATAAGCTTCAGAAGACAGCCTACAAGCTTCCTTTTCTCTAGGTCTCCCCGGTGCTTTGGCCATTTCACCATAATTAATAAGTGCCTATTGAAGGAGTGTAGGTTAGGTCTTGGATAATCATGGATTATTTGTTGCTTAAATTCTGCTGCTCTTTTCTTGGCTCAGATGGGTTATGTGATCAGCTCTTCCATTGTGGCAAAAGGAAATGCTTTGTTGTCACTCAGCAACGGCTTGACAGCTTTTCTGTCCACTCAGGTTGCACCTCTCAGTGCCTTTCCCATTTAGGTTCTAAAATCCTTTTGGCTCGGGGACTAGTTCCCATTGTCAAAACCGTTATTTTGGCAGTAGAGATTTTTTGATTAATGATCAGCTACTTCCATTTAATGGCCTCAGGACTTCAGAAGGAGACCTCTTTTAATCAGTCTTCTACGTCTTTGAGACGACTATTTTCTTTTTTTAAGCTTTTTATTGACAGAACATACGCATGGGTAATTTTTCAATACAGACCCTTGCAAAAACTTCTGTTCCAACTTTTCTCCTCCTTCCCCCACCCCCTCCCCTAGATGGCAGGTAGTCCCATATATGTTAAATATGTTATATGTTAAATATCTGGATATATATTTATACAGTTGAGACAACTATCTTCTAACCAATTTCTAAAATCCTGCCCCTCACCCCAAATCCTCATTGTGTGCATGGGGTGCAAACTCATTCACTTCCCCTATCATCTTTAGTTGCCACTTATGTCTTGGGCAGCTCTAGTTTTTAAACTGAGTCCTTCTCATCTGCTTTATCCCTTCCTTGGTGCCTCCCACAATTCCTTCTTCTCTACTCCCTCATCCCAGTTCTTTGAGGAAACATATCTTGAGCCCCTCAAGGAATGTCTATTCACACAACCACAGTGAAGTTCTAAGATTTCAGTCATCTAAGTTTATGATTAGCACCAGAGCCTTAGTTTATTGAAAACAGCAAAGTCAGAGGACTACACGGCTTTCTTATCCATCAGTCCGTCAAGCAACCAAAGGTGATTAAATTCTTACTCCATAGCAGACACTGGGTCAGACATTAGGGACCCCATAAATGGAGACTGGAACTGTCCTGATTCTCAAGGTGTTTATATTGTGGCAAACCATTTTATTACCAAGACTAAAGTCAGGAGGCAGCAACTGAAAAATGTCTTACTCTCAACTCAGCATCATGATCACTATTTGATGCTTTTACATGTATTCATATGTAATCTAAAGGAAAATTACACTCACATGAATTAGGGGAAGATCTATTGTTACTTAACTGAGATTCTCTTCAAGCCCAAGGAGAATTAGGTCTATTTTGTTTTGTTTTGGAGAAGGTAAAGAGAGATCTAGAATACGTTGATCTGTTATCCCTCATAGTTGGCATCCTGTCTCCTACCTCCACACATTTGCATAAGTGTTCCAAACTTGGCACTCCCTTCTTGCTCATCCTTCTGTGAGAATCTCAAGCCTTCTTCAAAATTCAGCTCCAGTATTGCCTCCTACTATCAGGAGCCCATAGCTACTATCCCCGCCTCTTTGAAATGACCTTGTATTTCCTTTGGGCTATTTATATGTGGACATATCATTTCCCTCAATCGAGAACAAATCCCTTGAAGGCAGGTGCGATGTAGTTTGTGTTGTGGATTCCTCGTGGTCAGCATCATCACTGTCATGTCATATGTGCATGTGAAATACTGGCTGAATAAATGACATTGAGTCTAAAACATCTCATGAATAGATGGAGGGTTATGTGAAGGCCCATTTTTTTTTGTAAGTTTTGTAAGCTCCCATTCACCACAGTGTTAGATTCCAGATATTTATAAAATGGAACAATGAATCTCGTGTAAATCTCCTAAATATTAATTTCAAGAAATGAGCATCATTATTCCAGTCCCAAGACCTGGATGTGGCAAACAAGAAATAGGGAAGGTTTAGACATTCTCATATTATAGAAAAGAGGGAGGAAGAGGGAAGAGAGCAAAAAGAGAGGAGAGAGACAGACAGACAGAAAGAAAGAAAAGGAAAAACAGAAATAGAAAAATAAGGCAGAGACAGACACAGAGACAGAGAGGCCCACAAAGAGAGACAGAGACACACGCACAAAGATAGAGACAGAGACAGGCAGAGACACACACATACATACTGAGAACTTTTTTATTTTCTGCCAAAACCAATCCATTTTTCTAATGCATGTCTTTTTATAAGACAGATGACTCCCAAATGGTTGTCTTTCAGATTCACATAATTATCTAAACTAAATTAACACTCTGAACTTGGGCATGATTGCCAAATCTGAAGGTCTTCCTCTTTTGTGGAGAAACTTTCAACTAATTTATTCTCTCCTAAGGCTTGAGTATGTAATCACTTTCTAATTTGAGTAAACAGTTTGGCCCACCCAACTCTGCAGAGAGCTCGATGGAGTTCTACCCAGTAGTTCCCAGAGAAAGCCAAAGCAAATGTTGATAGAGGACACATTGTTTGCTCATGGCTAACCTTCACATCTGACTTATCTATTACTGCCACAAAGGAAGCCCCACACGGATTCCTTCTCAAACAGCTACAAGATGGCCCTAGGCCGAGGCACCCTGCACACAGGGCTGGGTGGAACACAAAGGGCTTCGGTTCCGAGGGCGCCCATTAAGTGACACAGGAAAGGGAAGATGAATGTTTGAGAGAATAGATTTTCTTGTCTCTTTGCTTTTGACATTTCCGTCAGTGATGCAGGGAATCAATAACCAAAATGAGGGCGGCATGTTGCTGTAGAAAGAACAGAGGATGGAACATCTGGGAACCCAAATCCAAGCCTTACCCCTGCTATTTAACTGTGTCTGCTACCTAGAAGCCAAGGAGGATTTCCCTGGGTTCTGAGTCAGGAGAGAGAGGGAGGTGCAGGGTTTGGCTTTGACACTTAGTGTCTGTAATCTTGGGCAGGTTTGATTCCCCTTGACTTGATTTCCTCATTTATAAAATGAGAGAATTTGACTGGATTATATTTCCTGATTCTATTTTTGTGATACTATCTGACCTTCACTTCTTGGCCCTTAGTTTCTTCATCCTACAGTTCTTGGCTCATGGGAGCACTATTCAATATTCCTTCTTTGAATCTGATGCAAGAAATGAGGTGATTTTCAGTTCTTATCCACACACACACACACACACACACACACACACACACACACACACATACACACACACACACAATATATATATATATATATATATATATAAAATGCATTTTCATATATTCAAAACAATTAATTTTCTTTGTATTTATTTATATATTTAAAAATACTATTCTAGAAGAGTTCCATAGGATTTACCAAAATATCAGAGGGGGCTGGGTTGTGCAAAAGGATAAGAACCCCCTGATTCAGCAATTGCAATCAATCCTTTCTTCTACTTTTAAAGCTTATGATTTTTGTTTACGTGTATATGCAAAATATTTTTGTTTCAAAACATTGGCCAAAAGCAAATGTTAACTTCAGCGTACAAGAATAAGAAAACACACACACACACACACACACACACACACACACACACACACACACACCCACCCCTTTATTGAAGTTATCTCCAAGTAGAGAAGTCCTGCCTCTCATTGAAGATCTTCCAGCTTAGGCCAGAAGACCAGCTTTGGGGAAGTTACAGAGAGGGAGGATTGATTAGATGGCAGCTGAAGTCCAAGTTGAAGGTCCTGATTCACTGACAGGACAGAAATATTGAGCCACATTTTTCAGAAAGTGGAATGAAGGTGCCCAGTCATACCTTTGGGAGAAGGAGGCTCATGGAAAATGAAAGTTCCCCTTTCTTGCTGACTCTTGATCCTCCAATCATATAACTCCCCTGAACTCATCTCTATGCTCATATTTTCTGCAAGATTGTTTTATGCGTCAGGCAGTAGACTGCAGCACAATTAGAGTGTAGCTTTTAAACTTGGACTCAGATATAATCTCTCTGCAGAGAGAGGTGGAAAACAACTACCCAGCCTACCCGGCGACCTCCAACATTTTGTCCTTGGTGGAGTCTGAAATCAGAATGAGAAACTTGTATTTCTTTTAAAGGGCTGTTTCCCTTCCCCTCCCCCCCAAAAAAACCTTCCTCCCAGATTACAAACTCTTTGAGGGTAGGATACTTTCCCCCCTCATTCTTGTACCTCCAGAGCCTAGTAAAATGCCTAGAACATAAATATTAGGTTGAATTGAATAGAATAATCCATCAATTAAAACACATTTATTAAGCTCCTACTATGTGCCATTCATTGTACTAGCTCCTAACCCCAGAAGATATATTTAAATATACATTTACAACGACATCTACATTGATATTGATATTTATTTATTATATTTTTTCTCTATATATATGCATATATATATACACACCACACATTATGTTTTATATATATATATATATATATACACACTTATACATATGCATTTATCCTTATACATGTACAAATATACATATAATAAAGACATATAATAAAAATGTTACTAAAAGTTTATCCCTACCTTTTTCTGAACCTCAGCTTTTGCACCATTGGGGGAGTAATTGCTAAGTTTCAGTGTAGCACCAGGGTTCTGTGAGAAATGTTTGTAATCAATCAACAAACACCTGTTAAGTGCCTGCTGAGCCCCAGGCATTATGTCAGACACTGGGTGTACAAATACAAAAATTGTCCCTGCCCTCAAAATATTTTTGTTTGTACCAGGAGAATCTACCCAGTTTATGGAATATACTTTTGAGGGCTGGGGAGTTGACCTGGAGCCTTAAGCAAGCTCTTGAGTGAGGGAACTCCTATGGATGCAGGTCAGGCTGTTCCTACATTAACCTCAGAGAATCACCCAGCATCCCAAGAAGTGAAGGGAGTTAGACAGGATGGCCTGGCCACCATTGGTCAGAGGAAGGACCTAATCCAGAACTTCCTAACTTCATAGAGAACCCTCTGCTTTTTACTCTGCTTTGAATAGTTCAGGACCGATGCAAAATGAATTCACAGGTGACTCTTTGGAGAGATGGGCCAACAATGACCCCGAGAAGCAGTAGAAGTCAGTAGAGGAGAACAAGGTTTTGTGTGTGTTTCACAGACACATTTGGAAGTCTGTTGAAGTCTATGGTCCCCTTCTAAAAGTCACATTTTTAAATGTAGAAAATAAAATCCCTAAGATGACAAAGGAGAACAATTCTGTTAAAATTCAATAATCAAAGTATTCTTGGAAACCCAATCAAGGATTCCCTAAAATCTACCCACAGACTCATGTCAACAAGAACCTCTGTTCTAGGAAGATGGGAAGATGATATGTGACCATTAATTAGTTACTTCTTCTGAGTGTTCTTTAAAATGAGGTTGAGTCATTTCTGCAGTATCCATCTCAAGATACTGTGAACTTCAAATGCAACAATGAAGCCTCCAAACTCTGGATAACTTAAATCAGCATCTAAACATAAATTCTGATTTTATTTCATAAGGTTTTATAGCTGTGTGACCGTGGCAAGCCATTTCACCCTCTCAGAACACTAGACAACATTTTGACAACAGAAGTTTGGGGAAAGGGAGGTGCTGACCTCTGGAAGTTCCCTAAGCCAATGAAATCCCAGTCCATTCTCTCTCTCCATCATAATTATAGAAGATCCTGCCGAGGAGAGTCCTGTTTGTCGTGGTAGAGGGAGAGAATCCCCAAAGAAGGGGGCCCTTGCTGGGCCGCTGCTGATTTCCCTATCACAGCTCCCTCATTTCCAGCCCTCTGATTAGCACTTTTTCACATGCTTAATAAAAACAGATGCCAACCGTGTACTTTGTGTCTACAGATCCCTTATCTTGTCTTTGAAAGAAAGCTCCCAAATTGGTTCTTAAGCTCTAAATGGATCGAGGGGCACAGCGGCACATTTGGGTTGCAACCGTCACCTCCGTCTCACTCTGGCCAAGACAACGAATTGGCCACGGTTTGTAATCCCTTCTGCTAGTTATTATTACGGCTGAGTACAAAAGGAGGAGGGAACAATTAAGAGAAAACGCAGGAAAGCTGGTTGCTAACACACACGAAGGATGGGGTCAGGAGAAGGCGAGGGAAATTTAGATTGTATGGCAGCTCACCCAATCTTTACATCTCCCATCCCTGTGGTAGCTTAACGTTGTCTGCCAAATGAAAGCGGGCAAAGTCGAGAAGTCTGGCACAAATGGAAAGTGAGAGATTGGGTTGGATTAGCAGGAAACCAAATCCCTCCAAGGAGTAGGCTGTTCAGCAGACTTAGTCCAAACAAAATCTGGAGGTCTATAAATTGAAGGGCCGCCTTCCCAGCGGTGTGAAGAAAATAAAGGTGCACCTGTGAGCGACTCAGGCTGGAAAAATATACTCCCCATAATTAAATCAAAACCTGCCACGTGGAGCCTGCTCGTATCCTCTAGTAGACAGAGTGGCTGGCACTGAGACCTGCGGATGGATGGATTTGGGGTGGATATAATACAGAGAAGAGTTAGAAACTTGCTGCCTCATCAGCCCCCTCAAAGCCAGCAGTTCACTCAGCAGGAGATCACGGCATTGACCCATTGGTGAAGAGGTGAATAAGCCGTGATCAGAGCAGGATTATCTAACCTGGATGCCCTGGCCCCACTCACTCGCAGGCAGGCAGGCTCCATAGGCCCTCAGGATCCAGGTTATTCTGAGAAATTTGTAGAGGTCTCTTTTCTCTGCCACTGGCTTAAATCCCTATTGTTTGGGATTTTTCCCTTTTGGGGGTCTATTTGGCCACTTAATAATAGATTTTTTTTTGCTTCAAAGATATAGCAAGAAGAAATATATGGATATTTTCCCCAACACTTCTGGGGATCCATACTATTTGAGCTTCTGAGGAGAGGTTTGCTCAAAACTTAACTCAGGAGGACCTGAGTTCACATCTGATCTCAGCCACTTAACAAGTCCTAGCTGTGTGACTCTGGGCAAGTCACTTAACCCCATTGCCTCAGCAAACAAACAAACAAACAAGACAAAAAACAAAACCAAAAATTTAGCTCTCTACTAACTATTGATATCACCAGATTCAAGTCCCAAATCACTTTAGAATGTCCTTCCATTGGTAGGGACTGAACATCACTCTCATAGGTTGTGCTTTCCACTCGTGGTACCGATGCTGCATAAGATGCAGAATCAGTCCTACATCTCACACAGGAATATGAAGCAAACAGGCAGTGTAAAACCGGTGTCTCCTAGTGCTTCTACATGCAAAGTGCCTCCCCTACATGAAATGGTTAGCTGACCAGAACCAACAGCTAAATGTCTAAACATACTCTAGTCACTCCAAAGCATTTCCATTATCCATTATCATGATTCTCTTGGAATCAGTACACTGGTGCCCTCCATGTGGACAAATGTCCTTTATTCCTTACTGTCTCCCCGCGGAGATGCCATCTGAGCAAGCTGATGGGATGTGCATTTGCGCCGGATTCCCGTTACAACAAGAAATTAAAAGTTCAAGTGGGTTCTTCTGTGTTTTGGAAAAAAAAAAAAGCTTTCCTGACTTTAGCATTGATATGTTCGTAATAAATTAGCTTCAGTGTTTAGAATAAACACTGCTAATGTCACAAATTTGGAGGGCAACCTGAGTGGTCAAAGTCCATGTTATCCAAAGACTGATTGGAGGCCAAAACACTTAAGGATTCTTATCGGTGTAGTGAAACATCCAGTATTTGAGAGGGCTTATCCAAAAGCACGCTGCTCGCTTTCTGCCAGAGCCGGTGTGGACTCAAGCTGAAGAATGGGACATGCATTTGTCAATAGGAAGTTTGATTTTGTGTATATGTTTCAAGGGTTTTGACTTTTTCAATTTTTGTTTTCAAATTGCAATGGAAAAGGAGAAAAAAGAAATGCTTGTTAATTGAAAAAAATAATTTAAAATCATGATTGAAGGACTTCCAAATGCTTATGCTGGAGAAGAGAAGAGTCGGTGGGTACATGATGGCTGGCATCAAGTATTTGACAATTTATCATGAAGAGTTGTTTCAATGGCTCTGTTTGGTCCCAGAAGGAAACACTAGAAAAAGTTGTAAAGTGGCAATGCCAGGCTTGTTGTTATGGGTACAAAGAATTCCCTAAGAGCTAGAGTTATTCCAAAAGGGAGTGGGTTGTCTTAGGAAGTGCAGGATTTCAAGAAAACTCTGGATGAGTATTTGTCAGGTGTTTCAGAGGTGATTCCTTTCCAGGCATTGGCTGGGATATGTCAATGCTGAGGTCTCTTCCAATTCCGAAATTCTCCAATTCTCTGATTTTGGTTTCTCCAACTTTTTCAAATATAGTTAGCACTTAATAAGTGATTTTTCAGTCATTGGCTCACTTATTCTTCATTAGTTCATTTATTGACTTATTTATTCACCAAAAAAGTATGGTTACTATATTGGGTAAAGAATAAGGAACTAGTGATCAAATCCAAGACTCATGGAAGCTTTACCATGGCTTTTCCTACAATAATACTTGCCTTCATTAGCTCTTACATACTTTTGTATCCCTTGCAATCTGGTTTCTGACCTCAAAAGTATCTCTTCAAACTTTCCAGTAATCTCTTAAATTGCAAAATCTGAAGGCTTTTCCTCAGTCTTTAGTCTACTTGCTGTCTCAGCAATATTGGACGTTATTTATCACTCTCTCCTTTTGGCTATCCCCTCTAATCTTACTTATCCTCTTCAATCTCTTTTGTGGGAGGCCCTTCAAATCATACTCTCCTAACAGCTCAGGCAGCTAAGCGATTCAGGTCAGTAGAAGACCAGACTGAAGTTGGAAGGGCCTGAGTTCAAAAATGGCCCCAGACACTTAGTAGCTACATGACCCTGGGCTAACTCCATTTGCCTTAGTTTTTTTCAAATATAAAATAATCTGGAGAAGGAAATGGCAAAGCACTTCAGGATCTTTGCCAAGAAAACCCCAAATGGGATCACAAAGACTTGGCCAGAATTGAAACATTGTGAACAAGAACCATAACAATGTAAACCCTCCTTCCTTTTCCATAAAGGAAACACTCTCTCAGCGATCTTAAACATTCACACAGGTTTAATTATCATGTCCGTGCATGTGCCTCAACTATATATATGTTTAGTCTTTGTCTCTTTTCTGAAATGAACTTCCTTGTCACCAACTACTGATATTTCAAACTACTAAAGGAAGGTCAAACTCAACATTTATAAAGCAGAATTCCAAAAGGAAGTGTGGATTCTATTTCCTCCAGAATCTAGCATTCTTCTAAACATCTCTATTGCTGTGGGACATCGCCATCCTATCCGCCATAAGGGTAGGATGCAAACTTTGCGTCATCTTCAACTTTCTATTCTCACCTTCTAAATCTGAGCAGTGGACAGATACTGTCATTCCTCTCTCTATAACATTTCTTGAATGAGCTTCTTTAACTCCATTTACAGCCATTACCCTGATTCAGTGATTCATCACTTCTTACCTGGACTATTGCAATCGATTTCTAATTGGTCTTCTGCCTTTGAGCCTTTTCCCACTATTACACAGACTCCATTCAGCTGCCAAAGTGACCTCCTCAGATAGGTTGCTTCCATGCTCACTAGGATCCAGTGTCTCACTCTTAGATGTAGGAGCAAATAGAAACTCTTTTGTTTGGAATTTAAAGCCTTCTACAACCTGCTCCCAACTTGTGTGTCCAGGCTTATTCTGTAGTCGGGCATTCTACAGTCCAGTCAATCTAACCTCACTGGTTCCCAAACACAGCCTTCCATGTCTTATGTCCACATTCTGTGCCCGGAATGTCCTTCCTCCAATCCCCTCCTTTAAACTTCTGAAATTATCTACAGTCCGGCAAAGACCAAGCTCACAGGTCACCAATTACATTCAGCCTGTCCTAGGTTCTCCCCAACTGTACACACACACACAAATATATGTACATATATGTATAATTTGTATTAAATGTAACATTTATATACACATACATATTTTGTATTAATGTAACATTTACATATACACATGCATATATATACATATATGTATATATATATATATATATACACACACATACATATATATGTAATTTGGATTAAATGTAACATTTATACACACATGCCTAAATATACACATATATATGTGTGTGTGTGTGTATATACACACACATGTATAAGTTCTTCCTAGTAGACTGTAAAATCCTTGAAGGTTAGACTTGGTTCCCTTTTGTGTTTGCATCTCTAATGCCTAATGCAAGCCCTGGCATATGTAGGCATTTAATAAATCTTTGCTGACTGATTGATACAAAATCCTGCTTTGGAGTTATTTATTGCTGGTTTCTTGATTCTGTCTACAGAAGCCCAATCTAGTCATGATATAAAATTCTATTTTGGCTTTGAGGGAAAATCTCATTTGCCAATAGGGCCAAACATACTTGTCTGCTTACCTTTGAAATATCTATTTTACTAGGCCAAGACCTCATTTTTGGCTTTATGCACACATGTGTATATATACAAACACACATGTATTATATATATACACACACAGACAGATACACATGTGTCTCTATATACATAACATTGAATATACCCCCCTTCTTTTGATTCAATACATTCTCCTCCAACAGTTCAGGATCAGAAAACAGTATTGCAGAACCCCAGAATTTTAAGAGGATTTAATTGATTATTCTAAGTACAATCTAAAGAAGAAGCATTTCCATTACATACCCAATAAATAGTCATCCAATCTTTAGTTAAAGTCCCTCAGGAAGGGGAAAACCATTTCCTCATAAGGGAACTCATTACATTTTTGAATAGTTCTAAGGATTCTGAAGCTTGCACAAAATTGCCTCCATGCAACTCCCATAAACTCTACCTAATTTTGCCTTCTAGGGCCATGTGGAATACATCTAATACCTCATTCTGTCTTATAGTTCTCAAACATTTGATGACAGATACCATGTCCCATGCTTAACCTTCTTTTCTCTCCATCACCATTTTCTTCAACTTACTTTTAATATGACAAGAATTTCAGGCCCTGACAATCCTGGTTCCCTTTCTCTAAATACTGATTTTTTCCATGATCCTTCCTTAAAAACGTGGTTTCCCCATCGGAACACAGTATTTTGGATCTGATCTGCCCTTTTGAAAGAACATGAGGAATATCGTGTCACTTGTGTTAAGTATGATGCCTTTCATAGGGAGATAGATGGGGAATATATATGTAAAATTAGAAGGAACCTTTGAGTCCAATACCCTCACTTTACAGAAGAACAAACCGAGAAGGGTTAATTAGCTCACACAGCTATTAAGCATCTGAAGCAGAATTTAAGCTCAAGGCTTTCTGACCCCAACCCAGCATTTTATCCACTGTACCACCTAGATAGATACAACATTTATTAAGGGCTTAATATGTGCCAAGAAATGCAGATAGAAATTCAAACAGGGAAAATAGTTTCTGCCCTCAAGGAACTCATGTTCTGGTGGAAGAAGACAATTTATACAAATCTGAAGGAAAGTCATGGAGAGATACCTATGCAGGAGTTTGGAGGTGAGGTTTGGCCCTGGCAACTGGTAAGTGAAACGAGGCCTGGATCGGGACAAGCCAAAGGAAGAATTTATGTTTCAGAACCCAAGGTGGGCCCAGACCATTGTCTAAATTGTGGACATGGACAATGGCAAGAAGGATATTATCATTGTGGGGGCCGTGTCTACCATGAGTCTCCTATGATGGTTTTGGTTGTAGTGAAGGATTGGCAGAATACTGAATGTCAGAAACCTGAGATCAGGTAGTAACCTCTGATGGAATAATACTCTATTCTGCATAATATAACTATTTTTAAGAAAAAACGGAGGCAGCCTAGGCTTGTGGAATAGCAAGCTGCAATTGCCCTGAAGGATTTTAGAGCTCGATGATCTTCTATATTTTTTTTTCCTATTCCAAGAAGATCCATTATGATGAAACAAATTAGAAATACTTATTTCCTCCTGAAAATGCTTCTGTGCAGATGGAATTTACTGTGCACCATGATCATTTGCAAAATGGTTCCAAGCTAGGAATGTTTTGTCATGTTCAGTAGGCCTAAGAAAGGCACATTTGGATGCCAGCAAAACTGGAAACTCATCCTGGGCCAGAGCTTCGACAAACATTTTCTAGCAATACCCTCGGGTCAATCATTTCACCCACCTGCTCAATAGTTCACTGCTCATTAAGCAAGACCAACAATGGCAGTCAGCTACTCATTGGTCCAAGATATGTTCTTTCTATTTGAACTTCCTGAGTATAGGATGAAAATAAGGGAGGAGGATAATGATATGTCAATTATGACAAAAAACAATAGACAGTTATGTAGCCTGTATAAAGTTCTTTACATCTGGTCATTGGTCTAGACTTGAAAGAGACCACAGATGGGCTCCATTTCCATTCTCTCATTATAAAAATGAAGGAACCTGAAGCCCACAAAGGTGGGATGCCTTGCTCAGGTTTAGTAGACCTGCAGGGATCTCCTCACATAACAGCACAGTGTTTTGGTTGCCATATCCCATGGTTACCACACAGCATAGGCCACTAATATCCCCAGGCCTTTTTCAGACAACCTAATCATGTCAACACCTTCATTTGTCCGTTTCCTGATAACTCCCAGACATCATTGTGCCTCTCCATGGGAAATTCCTATATTCTTTCCTGGGAGAAATAAAAGGACTTCCCCTATTCTCCAATCAGCAATCAACAAATTGGCACAAGTCAATTAACATAATGGCCTAACACTTTGGATTTCATAGAGTGGTGATGAATTCAGGAAGGGGTTGCCCATGATTAATGTCTTTATTTTTTTTCCCTCTATCAATTTCTGGTGTTTAAAATCCTGTTGAAGTCCTGGAGGCCATTTTCTAGGAGGTAGGTTTACTTCTAGTAGAAAAAAAAGCCATTAAAGCAGCTGTGCTGAATGGGACATAAAGCATCGAATGGTGTTCTTGCTAAGTACCAGCAGTTCCCTCTTCTCAGCTTTTTGCACTCCACCGGCCTGCTCATTTGGCTCGGTCCAATCAACACCTACCCCACTGCACTTCTGGCTGTCTTCAGACACGAGAAGCTTTGGCAGCAGGGTTCCTTTCAAGCTGGTACTGAGTGGGACTCAAGGACGGAAAGTGTGGAAGAGGTCACTTTTACACACAATATAGAAACTATCCCTTCAAAAGGTACCAGTGACATTGTTCTAAGAAGAAAGTGTAATTAATGCTTTTTTGTTTTTATTTTGTTTTCATTTCTGAATTAATAATGTACCCTTTCCCTACCTATCCAATGGGAAAAAGTACCTTTTTTTATCCAAAGGGAAGAAAATCAGTTCATCAAAATGAACAAACCTTCCAACCAAGTCGGACAATGTATGTAACATCCTATACTCATGGTCCCATCTTTGTGATGAAAGGAGGAGAAGGAAGTTTTATTAAGTATTTGCAGGAATCAAGTTCAGTCACTATCATTATCCAGGGTTCAAGATTTTGTTTATTGATTTGGTGATTTCTTCTGAGCCAACTAGATGGCATGGTACCTAATGAGTTGAGCTTAGAAGCAAGAAAAAGAGTCCTGATCTTGCTTCAGACATCAATTTGCTTTGTGATCATGAACAAGTAAAGTAATCTCTCTTCATCTCAGTTTCTTTATCTGTAAAATGGAAATAAAATTGTACTACCTCACAGGTTTGTACTGAAGTTCATATGAAATAATATTTGTAAAATGTTTTGCACACCGTGGGCCATAACTAATAGCTCCTATTATTGACACAGTTATGATCCTTAAATAGACTATTTTCCTGGTTTTCTTTATACTTCTCTGGATCATTTCATAAACATCTTCTTATATTTCTTTGAATTCCTCTTCATCATCATTTCTTGCAGTGCAGTGATAATTTCATTAAGTTTCTCTATCAATCATCGAGTCATACCCATTGATGGGCATTTACTTTATTTCTAACTCTTTGATATGTGAAAAAAAAGTCATTTTGGGATGTCTGTGGTGAATATGAGACTTTTCTTTTTGGCTAATCTCTCCTAATGTCCTAATCCCAGTCGTTGTCCTCTTTGGCACCTCTTGGCATTGTTGACTGTGCCTTCCTTCCGGATACTCCTTTCTCATGAAGTTTCTGAGCTTGCTTGTCCTCCCAAGTCTTTATCTTGCACTTCTCCTTTTCCTCTGGCTTCATCTTCCTGACTTCTCATTGCAGGCTGCTCCTGTGCTACTTGATACTCCCCCTTCATCCACCCACCCACAGTGATTTCAATTCACTCCTAAGGATGCAGAAACAGCGTCTCTGTAGATGACTTACTTCTGCTTCCAAGACAACATTTTTGGTCCAAATCCCTCCTCTAAGCTTCCTATTCACATCTGGAATTCCCTGCAGACAATCTCTTGCTGGATGAATCAATGAATGAATAAAACTTGTTTTATGCATTCACCACATACAAAGAACTGGAATATCTCACCTGGATGTCATTGTTTTCCCCAGTGTTTTATATGTAAAAAAAAAAACAAAGGTTAATATATTTTCTCCTAAACCAGCCACTTTCTCTGCCTTTAGTGTTTTAAATTGTGCCTCCATTATTGGACCAGTTGCATCTGCTCATGACAGTATCTCTCTTTTCTCTCTTACACTTCTCATATCTACTAATTTCCCAGGTTCCATCAATTCTCTCTTACCCATCTCTCCAATCCTTTCCCCCTTCCATATTCCCATCTCTGTAATCTTAATACAGACCCTCCTTGCCTCTAGCTTACATTGCAAGACTTTCCTTTTAAATCTTTTTCCTCTTTCTCTTTCTCTCCCTTCAGCAATCCTTCCTGTGCTTCTCCAGTCCCATATCTCCATACATCTCTTCATGTCATCCCTTTCCTCATTAAAAAAAAGAAAAAAAAAACTAAAATCTTCAGTGGCTCTTGATTGCACGTTGAATAGTTTCTACAGCTCTGCTTGACATTCAAAGCCCTCCCTAATTGGCACTGTTGCTAGATTTATTTTATAATCCTCCCCTTCCCACATCCTCCCCATCATTCAGCCCATGCAAGTGCTCACCACCTGCCAAGGACTTCTCTAAGCCTTTCAAATACAAACACAAAATGGTGACAATGCTTGACTTCAAGGAGCTTATATTCTAATTGGGGAGACCATAAACAGAGAGGAATTGGCCAGCAAGGAGAAATTGAGTCTGCAAAGTGACAGTGAACGTGAGTGGGACCACGGGAGAGCAGGTAGACACATCCTGCTCTAGGAGTAATGGCAGGTTGATTTGATCACAGTTTCAGTAGGTAAGACAGCACTGCTTAGTTAGTGAGGCTTAAAAATGACCAGAGAGTAAGGATTCAAATGCAGCATGGCTAGAACTTGAAATAGTGACCAAGGTGGCAATCACCAATCAGGTGAAAGGGCGACTCTCTATACCTCTTCCCCTTCCCTTAACAAATAAAACACGCTCACACCTCTGTGATTTATTCAAATTGTTATCTGTACCTGAAATCGTTCCCACTTCTTTGCCTTTAGAACATTTACCCATTATTTAAAGGCCAGCTGAAGTTTTACCTCCTGGAGCAGACCTTTGCTGACGGGCTCAAGATATAGACCTCCCCTGCTAAGCTCTCATAAAGCATTTTGTTTTATAATCTTCCAATATACTTGTCATGTAGTATTGCTCATTATAACTACCTGTGTTGTTTTCTTATGCCCTGGTGGGTAGCACATTCTTACTTAGAATAAAAAAGACCTGGATAAGCAGATAGACACTAGCTCCAAGTCACAATTCTTTCAGACAATATGTACATTTAAGGGTGAGGATGGATATCCACCTTGCCCTTTCCTAATGAATCGACCACTCAGTCAATTAGAGTAAAGAAAATAGAAAACCTTATCACTGTTAGCATCTATATGTGGATTAGTCAATTGGAAAGGTTTATAAGACTTTTGGCCACTCGATGAAAGACAGGTGACTGTACACAGGAAGCATCTTGTGATTAGGCAGAAAGCTCAATCATATCTATTGGGATACACGTAAAAACCCAATTAGTTCAATGAATATCTCCAAAGCAATAGGTCTATCTAATAATATTGATAATCACCATTGATAGGGTGCTTACTGTATGCAGGTACTGTATCAAACACTTTACAACGATTGTTTCATTTGGTCCTCACAATAGCTTTGGGATGTAGGAAATGCCATTATTCTCATTTTACATAATGAGACAAATAAAGGTTGTGGTTTGCTTGGGATCCCCCAACTACAAAGTATCTGATGTCAAATTTGAACTCAGGTTTTCCTGTCTCCAGACCCGGTTATGTCACCTTCCTGCAGTTCATCTCAGTCATCACAATAAGGCTCTTCCTCCCTTTGTCCTAATGTGAAGAGATTCCCAGGAAAGCACAGAAGCTGTCCAGTGGGTGATCACCCCCTCTCACCATAGGACCACCCATTCTTCCCCAAAGGCACCATTTACCCTGACTCCTTAGGGGAAGACTCTTTGTCTTAGACAGATTCAGGTCAGAAGGGATAGTTTCTGAGGTCTTTTCCAATTCTCAAATTTGGTTTCTAATTCTGTGAACAGTGGTAAAAGTGTAAGGAAAAGAAATTTTTAGTGTAATTAGGATATTTAGTTTTCTCACCCGAGTACCAGGGTCTAAACATGAAAACAAGGTGATGAATAAATGTCCAGAAAATCCTATAATCTGCCTTACCTGCGTTATCTGTCATCTGTGCATGTATCACAGACCTACAATGAGCACAGCCTCTGCCGTGTTAAACAATTCCTTCATTTTTCAGTGTCATATTTGAGAAAGTAAGAGGATTTTAATGCAAGAGGAAATTTTAACTGGAGAACTAATTATTTTAATTTGATAGAATTTTTCTCATTTGCATTCCTGACAATTATTTATGGCTAGTGTAGGTAATGAGGGGTTATGTGTTTGCCAGAATATTGTAAACAGCATTACAGACATTAGTTGAACCATTAATTTGGTCAGAGAATGTAAAAAACTTTATACTTTTGACCTTTTATAAAATGTTCTCATTTAAAAAAAAATGACTTCAATTTCACAGTTATCCATCCAATTGACGCCTGGCATTGGAAACAAATGCTTGACTTATACAGCATATTCAATCTATGCGTTAGCAGGTAACCTTTGATAGCTGTGCTCATAAATCAACTCGATTTCTTTGGCTTTGAACATTTCAAGTGGAATCATATAGCACATTGTAAATAATGAATTATTATTAGGTTTTAACAGAAAATTTGGTACACCTCAGCCTATTTAACTCTCACTATTCTGAAATTGGCCAAGTGAAAGGGAAAAAAAAAACCCGTTTCCTTTCCTGGGGTGATAACGCTAAGATGTTTTCCTTACCTATAAAATTGAAGTCATTAAAAAGAGAAAATGTATTTCAGTGCCCCTGCTCCCCTCTCCAAAGTGAAATTGTATTTCAAAATAGCAAAAGCTAATTGGCTGAAATGCAGTAAATGTTCAGTTAAAAATGTAATAATAATCCATTATTTTCATCATGCTTCAATATACATATCTATATCTATACATCTATATTTATACACATTAATATTTATGTATATTTTGTTGTATGTTCCATTGTTTTCATTGTGACTGACTCTTCATGACCCCGTTTGGGTTATTCTTGGCAGAGATACTGGAGTGGTTGCCATTTCCTTCTCCAGCTCATTTTACAGATGAGGAAACTGAAGCAAACGAAATTAAGTGACTTGATCAGAGTCACACAGCTAGTATGTAGTTAAGGATGTATTTGACTCAGGGAGATGAGTCTGCTTGGTTCCAGGACCAGTGAGCCACCTAGATTATTGTTTATGTGCATAATATACTGTAAATATACATACATATACAGAATTATATACTCATACACATATTTAGATTGTAATGTTCTCTAAAAATATTATGTTCTCTGGAGCAGGTTTCTTGGGGGGCTTCTGGGAGCAGCCTTTGTTTCAGTTCAGTGTAATAATCACCCCAAATGCAGCCAGGGATTAAAGTCCAAATCCTTTATTGTCTCCTTCCTTGGGCCCGGATAGCTTTCTTAGAGGTCTGTCTCTATCTTTGGTTCCGAGAGCTCTTGCCACTAATCCTTTGCCTCTTTGCCTCTGCCAGCTTCAGCCTCCAGTCAGCACAAAGGTGGAAGATGGAATGCTTATATGCCGTACATTTGGTACACACCCATCATTGTATCACTGGGAAACCATTATTTGTTGTAGGATTAAATCAATGCTAAATTAGATTTAACCATTATCTCCTCAATTCCACTCAGTACCTTGGTTTCAAATTCTGGCCCATCATATCTCCTTGTAGGATCAGACTGAACCATGCTGAATTACATAACTATTGTCTCTATCAATTCCACTGTCTTAGTATCTTATACGAATCTTAACATAGGTAAATAATAGATCAATCAATAAATATCGATCAAAGATAGATCTATCAATTTATGTGGAGAGACAGGGACAGACAGATGGACAAAGTGACAGAGAGACAAAGAAAATAGATGGGGAGAAACAAAAGAAAGATAGGGAGAGAGAGAGAGAGACAAACAAATGGGAGATTTGGCTAGCCTGAGCTTTCATTTGGGAAAAGATCTTTCATTCCAGAATATCTCTCAATGGGTACTTGCTATTAGCCTGCAACTTGTAGCTTAAGGGACTTGACTCTGGGGTGCTTCCAGGTTAAAGTGAGATCTTTGAGATCACCTATTCAATAGGGGTTCCTTTAAGTGCTTACTTACAGCATAATAAAAGACACTGGTTTTAGAGGCTCTGGAACTGGTTTTGGCTCTTCCAGTTACAAAGTTGGCAATGTAAGAAAATCCTTTCAGTTCTCTGGGCCTCCAACTGGTGGTACAATGAAGTGACCATGAACTGCTGCCAGAAGACTTCAGTTCAAGTCCCCCCTGTCCCCAACACTTAATCCCCCTTATAGCTGTGGAGGTGGTCTTTAGGTGGCCTTGACAATTCACTCGACAATTATGGGCCCTAGTTTTCACATCTGCAAAAAGGTAGCTGGATAGATCTTCTGGCTATTTTTTGGCCTCATAGATCTAAGGTCCTCTGCAAGGTGGTACAATGCTTAGAATCCTGGGCCCGGGGTCAGGAACATCTGAAGTCAATTTTAGGGCTTACTATCTATATGATCCTGGACAAGTCACTGATTGGTTTTCTGCCTTACTTATTTCAAGTATAAAATGTGGATAATAGTAGCAATTATGTGAATAGTAGTAGCAACTACTATTTGTAAAGTGCTTAGCCACTTAGGCACACAGTAGGTACTCAATTCCTTCCTTCCTTCTATCCTTTCTTTTGTCCTTCCTTCCTCCTTCCCTTCCCTTCTTCCTTCCCTTTCCCTCCCTCCTTCCTTCCCTTCCTTCTTTCCTCTCCTCCTCCCTTTATTTTTCTTTCTTTCTTTCTTTCTTTCTTTCTTTCTTTCTTTCTTTCTTTCTTTCTTTCTTTCTTTCTTTCTTTCTTTCTTTCTTTCTTTCTTCCTTCCTTCCTTCCTTCCTTCCTTCCTTCCTTCCTTCCTTCCTCCCTCCCTCCCTCCCTCCCTCCCTCCCTCCCTCTCTTTCTTTCTTTCTTTCTTTCTTTCTTTCTTTCTTTCTTTCTTTCTTTCTTTCTTTCTTTCTTTCTTTCTTTCTTTTTTTACTTTTGTCATAACTTGGTTAACCTTTCCCAGCTTCCTCCCTCCCTCCCTTCCTTCCTTCCTTGCTTCCTATAAATTTCCTTTAAACTCTGTCTATATTCACATGCTATGGTAGAGTCCAGTACTTTGCCAAATAGCTCTTCAACCAATTCTGAAATCATGTCCTACACAGGGGACTCATTCATATCTTAAGGGTTCTCATTATGAAAACCAATCTCATTATTTCTAAAGAACTTCTCACCTTATCCAGCAAGAATGAATGCCTGAAATATAGCAAGTGGCTAAAAAACCTCAGCCTAGATCATGAACTAGTGATGGATCTTGCAAAGTAGACCATCACCTAGGAAAGCAACCAGCTCGCCATGCATGTATCATATTTTAATCTCCATTTCTACACCATTTAAATATGTGTCATTACTGGCCATGACAAAAATGGAGGGGTTTGGGATAAGTAAGAGGCATAAAACAGATCTATGGCCAGCTGGCATGTGAAATTTCTCTAATTTATATTTTTTATGAAACGATCCTCCCATTATGTGGTTGGCGGCATAAATAATAAAGCATGTTACTTGGGTAATTTTACATTTACTGTATTAGTAAGTAAATGCAGCGGCCACCCTTCTCCTCAAACAATAAAAACTACCCAGCCTTTTCATGAAAGATGATTGCAATTTCCAGTGGCCTGTATATGCAATAAAAAACCATAACTCATCAAAATTTGAGCTATTTTCTCTTAAGATTCGGGAGCGTTTTACTTGAACGTGGAACGTGATATTAAGTATTCATGAAAGAAGAGAGAGTTCAAATGCTGCCCAAAGTACCACCTCGAGTGCTTTTTCACTTGACCGGATGCAACCCTGGCAGATTCCAGCAGCCATCACCTTTGACTCAGAGAGGTCTTGCTGGAAGGTTGGAAAGAGATGTCCACTCTACTCCAGTATGGTAACTGCCTTCGATCGATTCCTCTGAAAAGACGAATTCCTTCTCTGAAATTGATTCATGATAACAGCCTCTATTCGGGTCAATCAGTATTTAACCGCTTGTAAATTTTAATTAAATGATTTGTCACTTTGAACACATAGTTTGTCATCTAGCAGCTCAGCGATGTGTCTTTAACCGAAAATGACTCAGGGGAAGGCATTTATCTCATTTGTCATTCCTCTGCCCATTAAGATAATTTGGTTCTTGCATAGGAATAAAGTTGTGGATTTGTAAAATGAAGAGCACTACTTATAGTAAGCATTGTAAACTATTATAAAACATAATTTGTTTCTTAATTAAATTCTAATAACTACCTTATTTCTGGTCATTTTTCATTAACTGATATTTAACTTTCTGAAAAGAGCAAGCCTTCCTATTTTCTTTAGCAGCTGCTTGTAACACACGAGTCTTATAAGAGGAAAGTGGAAAACTATCTACTTCATAGTGCCATGGAATTTCAGAATAGGTAAAGGTCTCAGTGGCCATCCAGGTCAACTCATGGCTGAAAAAAATATCCCCATTGTAACTTATTCAATAAGTGGTCATCCAGAGTATACTTTTTTATTTTTAATTTTTTTTAACTTTTTATTGACAGAGACCATGCCTGGGTAGTTTTTTTTTTTTTTAACACAACATTATCCCTCACCTCCCCTCTCCCCCCAGATGGCAAACAGTCCTATACAAGTTAAATATGTCACAGTGTATTTTAGATACAATATATGTGTGCAGAACCGAATAGTTCACTTGTTGCACAGGAAGAATTGGACTCAGAAGGTAAAAATAACCTGGGAAGAAAGACAAAAATGCAAGCAGTTTGCATTCATTTCCCAGTGTTCTTTCTTTAGATGTAGCTGTTTCTGTCCATCCTTGATCAATTGAAACTGAGTTAGATGTTCTCTTTGTCAAAGAAATCCACTTCCATCAGAATACATCCTCATACAGTATCATTGTTGAGATATATAATGATCTCCTGGTTCTGCTCATTTCACTTAGCATCAGTTCATGTAAGTCTCCAGGCTATACTTTTCATGCTAAAAATTCTGAAGACAAAGCAAGCCATGATTTGTTGTTATATAATGACTTTATTTGTGTTTCAAAAAATTGTTGTTGTTTCTTGACCATTTCATATACACTCAGCTATATTTTTATAGGAAAGAATAATGGATATAGGATGATGGATAGAGTGGTGGGCTTGAAATTAGGAAGACAGGTTCAAGTCTTACCTCTAAAACTCATGAGCTGCATAACCTATTGCAATTTACTTAATCTGATTAGATTTTAGGCAACTCCACTGAACTTCATGAAGTCATGAAGTCAAAAAATGACTGAGAAGTCATAGGATGACTGAGATATATGGTTAGTAAGAAGAATTCCTCAGACTGATGAACCTGCTGATCAGTTTTGTAGGTTTTTATATGAGTCTATAATTACCTAATGAAATCTTACAAAAAGGGAAAACAAGGCATAAAGAATTAAGATTTGTAGTTACTAGCTGGAACAACATTACGATATGGATGTCGTTTTTACTAGGCGGGGAGTCTGTTTAAATTAAAAACTTTCTAACAATTAGGGTTCTCCACAGAACATAATAGATCACTGTGAGATCACAGAATCTCAGAGTTGGAAGGAAACTCATGTCACCTTACTTCTGTCTGAGTTTGGTTTCCTTTAATAACAAATTATTTCTCTCTCTAGTGGGGAACCTCATGACCTCTCTAGGTAGTCCCATTCCTCTTAGGATAGCTCTTTGTTATTTACTAAGATCTAAATTTACTTCTTTAATGTTTCATTTTAATTTCATTCACTTTTTTTTCCTCCACTGAGGCTAAGTGAAAAGAAGTTAATTCATCTACCAACAGAAATGTCTTGAGATATTTGAAGACAGACAGCAGAAATGGTCCTGCTAAGTCTGACTGGAAAGGACTAATTTATTAAGGGCAATTCTCTACTTAGATTGGGCAGAAATCTGCTCTTCTACAACCCCCTTGTACCCAATTTTGCCCTTGGACTAACTAGAATAAATTGAATTCCTCTTCCACAAGGTTATCTTTTGATCATCAAAAGAGATACTAATTGTAAAATATTTAGCATAACTCTTGGTGCTTAATAAATGCTATATAAATGCTATTATTATTATTATTTGTTTGCATGTTGTCTTTCTAATTAGATCCTAAGCTTTCTGAGGGCAGGTACTGACTTTTGCCCTTCTTTTTCTCTCCATTGATCAGCAAAGTCCCTGGTACATAATGTTGCTTATTGATTGTCTGAATAATATCAGACTATAAGCTTCCCTTGACAGCAGGACTTGTCTGTTCCCTTTGTAACTGCAGCACTGGCAGGGAATATGTGCCAGGTTTTTCTTTGCCTTGTATTTTCTTTCCTATTAGATAGCCTAGCTCCCATGAGAAGGTAAGCTCCTTCAGGGCAAAAAAATTGCTTCATTTTTCTGCGTGTATCCACAGTACAGTGTCTGTCCCATAGTACATGCTTAATTAAGGATTATTTAATTGAATCCATTGTTTTCCAGCCCTTGTGCATATATTAAATCCAAATAACCAAAATAACACAGCAGGGAAACCTGATATGTGGTCTAACAAAACTAAATGAAAACAGTAATGCATTAGGGTCAATTTTAAGTCATTATGCACAAAAAAGGGATTTCCTCTCTTGTTGCCTTTCACACTGGTAACATCTGTGGAATAAGATGGGATCGGATGATATTGACGATCCCATCCCATCGCTCTCTGTGTCTCATTTGTGGAATAAGATGGGATCAGATAATATTGATGATCCCATCCCATTGCTATCTATGTCTCTCTCTTTCTCTCTCTGTCTCTCTCTTTGTATTTATATATAGAAATACAAATAGAGAAGTATGTGTAGATATAGATACATACACATATACATCTATATAGCATATACAAATAATATCCATGAATAGCTATCAAAGCTACCCCAAGACTCTGGGACACCCTGTCTAAGTGCGAAGTATTGTTCATGTCTCTAAAATTTCAAAAACAGCCACCTCCCCATATCTAATTTTTTAGACAGTAAGCCTTGTAAAGTATTTTAGCGGTGCTTACTGAATATACCATTGCAATGACCTCATTGGGGGTCAAAGCCAAAATGGCAGAATACAGGCTGGGATATAGATGAACTGTCTTTACATGTCCTTCTCACCGGTTTTAAAAATGCCTCAAATCAAATAAGAAAAAGTCAAAAGGATTTTTTTTTCAGACTAAGACAAGTTATAACGTACTCAGGAAAGATCTGTAACATCAGGGTGGGCAAAGACCTAGGATATTGCAAGAGCACCAGTGTTGGGCCTTGAAGCAGCCTGGTCAGTAGCAACAGTACCTTTAGGAGCTCTCAGCCTAAATATGGTGCTGATTGGTAACTTATTGCTCAGAAGTACTAGATTGAAGGTCCAGGATCTCCCAATAGGAGGCAGGAGAGGAAGATAATAAAAAAAGGGGATAAATGAAATTGAGAAATTATAGGGGAGAAGGAAAATTGAGGAAAGCAGTGATTGAAAGCAAAAAGCCTTTTGAGGGGAGAGAGAGAGAGAGAGAGAGAGAGAGAGAGAGAGAGAGAGAGAGAGAGAGAGAGAGAGAGAAATGAAAAAAAAAATAGGATGAAGGAAAATGCACATTTAGTGATCATAACTGTGAATGTGAATAGATGACCTAACCTATAGTATGGAAACAGGTAGCAAAATAGATTGGAAACCACAATTCAACAATAAGTTGTGTCTGAGAAATACGTTTGAAACAGAAAGACACATAAAGATTTGAAATGAAGAGTAGGAGCAATCTTTGCTTCAGAGCATTGGTGGCAATAATGATCTCAGATAAAGCAAATGAAAAATTAACCTAATGGAAGAGAAAATCAGGAAAACTATATTTTCTAAAATATGTAATACTGAAGTGATATCAAACATTTTACAATATGTTTCTTTGATAAAACCCCAATTTCTCAAATAAATAGGGAACTAAGTTAAATTTATAGAAATAAGAGCCATTCCTCAATTGATAAGTGGTCAATGGGTATGAAAAGACAGTTTTTAGAAGAAATAAAAGCTATTTGTAGTCATATAAAAAAAGAAAACACTAAATCATTATTGATTAGAAAAAAGCAAATTACAACAATTCTGAGGTACCCCCTCACATCTATCAGAAATGATAAATGTTGAAGGAAAGGAGGGAAAATAGGTATGTTAATGAACTCTTGATGAATTAGTAAATTGGTCCAACCATTGGAGAAAATAATCTGTAACCATGCCCAGAGGGCCATTAAATTCTGTACTTTATTTGATCCAGCAAACTTCCCTACTGTATCTGTACCCCAAAGGGATCAAAGATGAAGGGAAAGAACCTGAAAGTACAAAAATATTTATATCAGCTCTTTCCATGGCACCAAAGAATTGGAAATTAAGGAAAGGCTCATCAATGTGGGGATGTCTAAAGAAGTTATGGCATATGATAGTGATTGAATACTATAGATGATATAAGAAATGATAGAAGGATATTTTCAGAAAAAAGGCAACCTATATCACCTGATTCAAAGTGAAGAAGAAGAACTGGGAGATATTTATGCACAATAACAATGTTGTTGCAATGATGGTGGATTATGAAAGACTTAACTACTCTGATCAATACAGAGATTCAAGACAATTCTAAAGACCTCATGATGAAATAATGCTAGTGACCTCCAGAGAGTGAATTGATGAACTCACAGTGCAAATTGAGCATAATTTTCTCATTATTTTGTTATATAGTTAATATATAAATAAGTTTTATATGATTTTACATGTATGATTGATATACCATTTTCCTTCTCAATGACTGAAGGATGGGAGAGAGGGATAGAATCAGGAATTCAAAGTATAAAAAGAAAAAAAAATAAATAACATTTAAAATATGGAAAATGATCTCATTACATGTTTATATTGTTATTCAAATATATTTCCTAAAGTCTTTTAATTACTCAAGGGATGTTTTAAAAAGTGTACTAAATTAAGGTTATTAAAACAAATAAATCCCCAATCCTGGAATCCCACAGACTGAGTAAACCTCAGGGGCACCCAAGTTTCTAAAATCCATTGTCTAGGAGGCATTTAAGGAGTAGTTCCAAACCCATCAATCCACATTGAGGACAATATCCTTAAGATTATATATAGCACTAAGGTGTTGGTCTCCTTAATAAAGTGTTAATGGGCAAAGCTATCCTCTGTAGGAAGAAGTATTCTTAAAAAATCCCTCAGCTCATGGGAGATTTAGAGCTGACAGGGACTTCTAATATAATTTCATTTTACAGTTGAGGAAATTAAGGTAGAGATAGGGTTTAGTGATTTGTTCAAAATCAGAGATATAATTTTCTAAGGCCAATTTTGAATTTATATTCTTCACTGAAAGGGCAACACTCAAATCATAAATCTGGATTTGCACTCAGATCTTGATTTTAAGGCTGGTATCACTTAACTGCCTTAACAAATTGATTGGCGAACCTCTCTGAACTACCTTCTCATAGCTTTTCTACATGCCAAAATGGAATAACCCCCCCAAAGTCTTTACAACTAGAGAAAGGGCCTTAAAATTAAGTAATTTTAATTTTAAAAGAAAAAATGCAAATCCTTATATTGGGGATGAAATAATCATCTGTACAAATATGGTATAGGTGAGTAACTGTTAGGGGATTTTATTTAAGTATAAACTGAAAATGAATCAACTGGGATGAGGAACTCATCCAAAAATGTTCCTCTCAGTATTTTCGATACATCAACACCAGCAAGGGGACCTGATTGAGAAAGACAATAGTTTCATTATATTCAAACTTATCATATCTGGAATTTTTATTCAGTTGGGAGCACTTCCTTTTCAGACATAGGATGTCCAGAATTTGGGGCTATGCCATGAATAGATTAGTTCAGCTTTTAACCTTTCAACCTGTGTGTTTTTGAGACCCAGTTTCTTCCTATGTAAGATAAAGAAGTTAAATTAGGCAGCCCAAATGATCTTTCCAGTTCTAGATCAATTGATGATTCCATAAGCCAATGAGTATATTTGGTTTGGTAAAAAGAAAACTTGGAATATGAGAGAACTAGCTGCAGACATTAGAAGAGTTTTATGGGTCTTTTTTCTACTTACCCCAATATGAGAACTAGAAACAGTGGGAGGAGCTATAGAGATCAACCTTCAGTTTTCTTTTAATATCTTGCCAGACAGGGTGGAATAGCTCAGCTTAGACAATAGTGAGTTTTCCATTACTGTGATATCAAAGGTTGAATGACTTCTCATAGTGGTATAGAAGAAGGGATTCCTGTTCAGGTGTGGGTTCACCCAGATGCCCTCTGAGGTCTGTTTTCACTCTCACACTTGACGACTTCCAATCAAAGAGAAAATAGGCAACCACCTCAATGGAGAATGAAGCTATGAGATCCCCATGTGTTTAACATTCAGTGTGTTAAAAAGGTATAATTTCTATTCATGGGTAGCAAATCAAACTCATAATGTTCTCCCATGCACATCTTACAAAATGAGGAAGAACTTGACAAGGATTCTTTAACAACAAGGGTTCATTTTCAAAGATCATTGCCGAGCTCTCATCTTCCACACAGATCAGTGTTTATTGGGAAAGTTCAGAAGTAGCTGGTGAGAGTCCAGATTTCTTTGCTTTGGGCAAGGATAGTAAAGGTCACAGCATCAACTGTTTTTCATTATTTTTAGATTGGGGAAACAAATCCTTTCCAATTTTTTAAAACCCAAGCTGTTACCATAGAGCGATATTAAACATTAATATTCATTCCTCCATTTAAATGTCATTTGAATATTCCATTGAATTCACATTTTCCTGATTTAGTGAAGAGTGTATTTTCCTTCCTTTTCTTTCCCATTTTAATCATCTTTTTCTTGGATATTTCAATATGAAAACATTCTACTGACCTCTTTTGTTCCCTAAAAATCATAGATTTAGAGCAACAAGCTGGGCAGCCGGTACAATGGTCCTGAGAATTTATGTGGGGATCATACACCGTCAAACAAATCAAACAGGGAGGAGCTGGGATTCAAAGCCAGATGCTCTGAGTTCAAATCAAATTCTTCCTATTACACTGTGCTGCTTCCTAAATATAGTCTCTTAAAATTCGTAATTTCTATTTATCCATAGTTTTTAGAATTGCAGAGTATTTTACATTGAAGCTCCCCTCTGTTTCTTGTAACAACTTAAAAAATCAGTATCAGAGAAAGCATATTCAGGTGCAGAACCTGAGGATCAGAGTTTCGATGATTTTTCCAGGATCAAACAGTGTGAGTCTTATAAGTGGAATTTGAATTTAGGTCTTCCTGACTTGTAAATCCTGTGGTGTTTTCCACGCTCTTCTCCAGACCAAGTCATGAATCTGACCCCAATACACTAATGTAGGAGTCTTCTCTGTACTTATCCTGAAAGATCTCTGAATGTTTCCGATAAAATACAGCTCCTTCTGCTAAACAGTCCAAGTCTTTCACCACTTGACTTTAGCCTGGCTTTTCTGGCTCATTGGATGATTCCCCCTTCACACACTCAACACGGGAGCCAGATTGATGTTCTTGGCATTGGACTTGCCCTTGCTCCAGTGTCCCCTCTGTCTAAAAGGCCCATCCTTTCTCGCCTTCACTACTTGGAATACCACTAAAAGGAATCCTTCAGATCTCAACTCCAGCTCTCCTTGGCACATGACGCCATTCCCTTCCCATTCCTATTCTTTCCTCATTCCCATGTTGCTAATGTCATACACTCCCAACCCGCTCTACTATATGTGGATTTTGCATCTACTTTTCTGTGGACATATTGTTCAACTAACAAACTAGAAGCTTCTTGAAGGCAGATACTTTTATTCTTGTCATTTTTGTCCCCAGAGATTAATACCTTATTTAATATGTGCATGTTAAATGAATAAGTAACTTATTGGTTTGCTTAATTGGAAAAGATTGATGAAGTATTCATTTTGAGTCATGAAGTGTTTGAATCCTGGCTCAAAAACCTAGTAAGCACTTGACCTGTATGACCTGAAACTCTCTGGGTCAACATGGGATCATCTGAAAAACTAGGATGTTGAACTCAATAGATTCTAAAGCCCATCTTGAAATCTTTGAACTTATAAATGAGTAAGTGAATGAATGAATGAATGATGGGGTGTTCAAGTCTGTCCAAGTCTTTCAGCTTATGATTTACTGAATAATTGGATATAACTGAATATCTGAAATGTGTTCATAAAGGTCTGCTTTATTCTGGACTTCTAAATAGGAGATATAATGAAACATTCTGCTATCTTACTTGGAATTTACTGAATTTGCTTTTTGATCAGTCTCATTAATTTTTATTTTATTTCTTTATTTTCATTTTTGGTGAAGCAATTGGGATTACATGACTTGCCCAGGATCTCATAGCTAGGAAGTGTCAAGTGTCTGAGGCTGGATTTGATCTCGGGACTCCGGAGTCCAGAACCAGTGCTCTATTCATTGCACCACCCAGTTACCCTTCTAGTATCCCCAAATGTACAATTCTCTAATAAACATTTTACTGGTACATTTTTCTGTTTTGTTTAGAGTTGCCTGTGCTGAGCTCAGCTTGGTCTCTGTGGAGGGGATGAACCTCTGGGCTGATTCATAGTGCAATTTAAAATGGGAAACAAAATGAAACCCATAAGCTGGGTCAAAAGCATTGCCTTCCCATTACATTTCTAGACTCAGAACTTTCATTTCCTCTTCCTAATTGACAGTATGACTTGGAAGAGCAATGGGGCTAATGGTGTTCATGAGGTTATTTACAGTTTGTTCATAAAAGAAACAAGAAAGCAGAACAAAAGAAAAGTTTCAGTCCAAGGGATGTTGAATTCTGACTTCCATGATAAGAAAGTGCCTGGGACTTAGCTTGCTTTTGGTTGGGACCTGCAATTTTTTGTAATAGAAAATTGCAAGGAAATAACACTTGCCAAAAAATAGGACCATTTCGGGAATGTCTTTCTTTAGTACCTCCACTGGTGGGCAAAGAGGGCAAGAGAGATGTTTAGGGCCACACAGCCAGTGTGAATCAGAGATAAGGTCTATCTCACCTTTAGGTCAACTGTCTAACCACTATGCATTGTTGATTCTTATGATTCATTACTTACTTCCACTTTGAAATGGGGACTAAATACAATATTTTGTGGACTGAAGATGACATTTGTATGGGTGCTTATACTGGCCACAGAACCATGGTCCACTTGTTCTTATCCTGCACAATTCTTTCTTGCCAATTTTCATAAATTCTAGACTCTTAGAGCTAGACATGGAAGACCACATCCAACCTTACTATTTTGTTGATGGGAGGGGGTGAGGTACAGGGAGATTGAATAATTTGTCCATTCTTATATAATCTTCTATATGCAGTGAACAATGAGGCTTTCTTGGTCTCTGTCTGTCTGTCTGTTTCCCATCCCCTCCTTCCCTTTTTCTTCCTTCAAGTTTTATTTTAAACATACTGTGAATATCACTTTTTTGGAATGATGGATTCATTCAACTAAAATTCTATTTTCTATAGGAAGGCTTCTTTAATCATTCAATTCTAGTGTTTTCTTCCATTAATTATCTCCTGTATATCACTTGTTTCATATATATTTGTATATCTTTCCTATTTGATTTTAAGTGCCTTGAGAAGGGCAAAGACCTTTTTGTCTCTTTTTTATCCTCAGCACTTAGCACAGTGCCTGATACATAAAAGGTACTTAATAAACATTTATTTGAATTATTTTCCAATCATATATATTTTTGATAATTTCTTAGAGATTTAGAGTTGGGAGGAAGGTTAGGAGTCAACAAATCCAACCGACTCATTTTGTAGTGAGGAAAATAAGTCACAGATATACTAAGTGACTTGCCCAATGTTACAGAGGTCATAAGTTTATGAAATGTTCCTGACTTTTAGTCCTGCATTTTCCACTGCTTCATGTTACCCATGTCATCATTGATACCAAATGGCCACCATCTTTTTCTTTTAAATTATTATTTAATTTAAAGTACCATTGAATATTAATACAACTAAAATTGCTGTTATTTATGATTTAATAGAGTTCCACACATATATTATCCTAATCATATTTAAGTCACTTCCTAAAAATGTCTGATAGAATTTTTGAGTCTTCATTCATATTCACAATTCTTAACACAATGGTAGTAACTGCAATCCCTTTTCTAGACTTGCTTTCTTACATTTTGCATCATTTCATGTGCATTTCTTTCATATTTCTTTGAATTGCTCACATTTTGGCTCAGAGTCACATAATATATTACATTAATGTGATTGATTACTTGGTCTTTGGTCTGGACCTGGGATTTCATCAGTGTGAAGGATCTCCCAGTCTGGAAATTTCTTTCCTCAAGGTGCACAGATAACTCTCTATATAAAGACTTAAGTCTTTAAGAGTCTTAAAGAGATGTCTGGGACACAGAAAAAATTAAATGAATTATTCGAGGTCACACAGTCAGGATATACCAGAGTTAAGACTTGATCCCAGAGTTTTGTGTCTCCAAGTCTGACCCTCTGTACAAATAACCCTAGTCTTGACATTACATTTATATTACTCAATTTGAATGTTTGTTTCCCTATTTTTGAATCATATAACTTTATTGTAAGTGTTTTTTATTTGCTTATTGATTGATTGATTAATTGATCTGCTTAGTTATTTGTAGCAATTTTGTGTAATTCTGCTTTGGAAAATCTTAAAATAGAGACATTTTCTGTTGCTTTTCACTATACTTTTTGGCCATATTTCTAGCAACAGAATGATTGAACCAAAAGGTCACTATGGATCTTTTCTGTGTCTTTTATGTCACCTTTAATTTTGATCTGGAGATCTGAGCACTACATCAACCACAGCTGGAAAGTAAACAAATGACTGAGACGCATTTATGATCTTTTCACTGTGTGGCAAGCTTTGAGAATACAAAAACAACACCATGGCTATTCCTTGCCTCCAAGAAGCTTCCATTCTAATGCAAAGTTGGCCTGGTGGAACAATTAGTGTAGGTTTAACCTAGCAAGGCATTTTTAAGTTATTAAAGCTTTAAGCTGTTCTAAGACTTTTTTTCAGGTATCCCATAGAGGAGTGGCAACCAGAGGGTGCCCTTTGCTTTGGAAATTAGTAGATTATGGTTATAAAGGTAGAAATGGGGCAGAGGGCATTGTGGGGCTTTCAAGTAGGTGACAATGAGTAAATGAAGTGAGGCTATAGCTAGCCTAGAAATAGAGGGACATGGAATGCATTCCCAATTCAGGACCACGGTAGCACATAGAGTAAATATCGGAGTAAGAAGGGCATTTGAGAGAGGGTGAGAATGGGGAAGGCCTTTTACAATGAACACAAAGCTTTGGATCTTTCATTTCAATACTGTTCATCAGTGGAAGCTTTCTGTCTTTTTTTGCCCTTCTCAGAATACCTGACACTTATCAAGTGCTTAATATATTCTTCTTGCCTTGCCTTCATTTGGCACCATGATTCCTTATTTAAAGTGCTTATTTACTTAGGTTTGGTCTGAAATTTTGGTGATGATAAGGTTTTTCCGAAGGCCTTGTTTAGTATTCTTCAGGGTTAATTGGCTGGCATTTCCAGTAATGCTGTTCCTTGTTTTGCAGCAGCAGCTTTTGTTTATCTTCCCTGCAAACTCTCTTTAGGGCAGGGCACCGGTGCACCTTTTGTCGGGCAGGTTTCTTGACATGTTCGTGCCGAACATTTTCCCCATCTCTCCCCGGGAACACTCGAAGGACGAGGCCCGCTGTCTGTGACACTGCACTAATTGTCTCCCAGGTGGCTGCTTCGGCTCTGAAGCCGGCTTCTTCAGCCCCATCTGTTCTCTCCTCCCTTCGCCAGCCTAGGCCACTGCAGCCTGCTCACACTATCGCCTGCAGCCAGGCTAGAGTCTCTCCTCTCCAATCTGGGGCTTCCCAGCTTGGCCTTTTCTCTTTCCCCTTTTCCTGGGGCCATGATCGTTATTTGTTTCCATTCTCCTTCAGGAGATGCTGAACAGAAGGAGGGCTGGATTGCAGGAAATACCGGAGTCATTGGGAGCCCTCTTGCCAGATGCCATGACCTTCTTCCTTGGGGCATCTTGTTCAAGCCCTGGGCAAGGTGACTTGGACTTCATTATTATTATTGCAGCATCCATTTTTTAAAATTTTATTTTATTTAATAATAACTTTGTATTGACAGAATCCATGCCAGGATAATTTTTAGCATCCATTTTTAATATTTTTTTCAAACAACATCAGGGGTTTTTGTACAATGAAATAGGGATGTTGCATCTGGGATGATCTCATTTCTTAATTAAAGAAATGGTTGCTCCAGTTTCTTAGGTAATCCCTATCAGATTACCTTCTGTTTATTACCAATTGAATGATATTGGAAAAGTCACTTATATTCCCTGAGCCTCAGTTTCTTAATTTGCAGATTCAGAAGGGTCAGAGTAGATGACATCTGAGATCTTTTAAAATCTAGTGACCTTTGAGGCCCTTTCCAATTTTAAATATGATTCTGTGGTATTGATGTTAAACACCAATGAGGAAACCACTTCCTAAAAGAATTTCCCAAGAGATTCTTTCTT
The DNA here is from genome assembly GCF_016432865.1 of Antechinus flavipes. Taxonomy (NCBI): domain Eukaryota; kingdom Metazoa; phylum Chordata; class Mammalia; order Dasyuromorphia; family Dasyuridae; genus Antechinus; species Antechinus flavipes. The sequence goes on along the minus strand of NC_067401.1, from coordinate 455,966,245 downwards.
ATTTGCTCTCCAAAATCATTCAACTTCTTTCGCTATGAATTGGGAAAACTTGAAAGGGGCTCTCATCAGAAATTTTCCATCTACCTCATTCTATTTTGTTCTCAGGCAATTGTTCCCCTCTCTTTAGCATGGTGTGGAGGGCATCAGTCAATCAACCAATTAACCCACAAGTATTAATGAATTCATAAGAATTTGAGAGCATAATGGCTGGGAAGGAAATTATAATTCAGCAGAACTAGTAGAGTATTGCTCTCTCAGTTCTGAGAGGTTGATGGGCTCACTTTGATCTTAGGAATAGCTAGATGGCCCAATGGATAGAGTTCTAGATCCAGAGTCAGGAAGATTCCTTTCTTGAGTTCAACTTTGATTTTAGGCACTTACTAGCAGTATGAGAACAGACAAGTCATGTAAACCTGTTTGCCTCTGTTTCCTCAACTGTAAAATAGATTGGAGGAGGAGGTTGGCCAGCCACTTCAGTATTTTTGCTAAGAAAATCCCAAATGGGGTCATGAAGAGGCAGGTGTGACTGAAAAGGGACTAAATAACAACAAATTGTAATCTTTGAGCTTGAAGGCAATCTTCAGTTCTAATCAGGTATTCTTAAAAGGACAAATACATAGTCTGTTAGACTCAGACTGAGAAGAAGGACTGGGGACATCAAGAACTGAGTATCAGCAAGAATAGAGAAACTTTCTAAAGCTGCCTAGGAGTCAGTGAGCTGAACGAAAAAAAAATGACAGCATAGGAGTAACAGGCATGGAGTTAGTTGTTGGAGAAAAGAAAACAAAAATGTCAACACTGGACTTACTCTCTGCTTGGGGGAAACATCTGTAAGTCTATTTAGAATAAAAGCAAAGGAAATACAAGGTGATGAGAGATTGACCACTAGTGGTTTGCCAATTAGTTGTGTGTGGTCTGGGGGATTGGAGTCTAGTTCTGCCATTTCTTGCCTGTGTGATCTTGGGCAGCCTGCTCAACACCTCTGTGCCTTTATTTCCCCAGTTGTGAAATAAGGGGGTTGGACTAAATAACGTCTTCAAATTATAAATCTGTGATCCTAGGATTTCCACAGATAATTAAATCTGGGGAACCAGATTAAAATTAAGAACTTCACTAGTGTTCTGTGTGTTTTATACATTTTTCCTTTCCCTAAGAGAAATTGTGTGTTGCAGAAGTAGGTACATGGACTGACATTCTAAAAATGATGTGATCCTTGGCATATCACTCAACCTTTTTGAGTCTGCATTTCCTCATTAAATGAAAATAACATTTTAAGACTCCTATGACTCAAAAAAGTAAGTCATAAAAAGGGACAAATGTACTTGGGGAAGTACTCCAGGGAGGACAGCCAAATTCAGGGAGCCTGTCCTTGACAGAGTCTAAACTGAAGTGAGATTCTCTTTAGATGTTGAAGTTCTTTCTCTAAATGACCATGCTTGAAAATGCATCCAGACCTAAATACTACACAAATACCTAAATTATATTCTATAAATACATGGCAGAATTTGACCTATTTAGGAAGAATTAAGTGGATAAAAATGCCCATAGTCCAGGGAATGATATGTACTTTGATAGACAAACAATAGCCTGTATCTCAATACTTGTATCTTGAATAAATACTATGAATAGCTTGGAGCTTCTAAAATTTTTCCATTCATGAACCCTTTTCACCTGAGAAATTTTTATGTGACCTTGGTATATAAGTATGTAAAATAAATATACAAATCAAACATTGACCAATAATAAATTATAATTTTGGGACCCTAACATTCAGTTATAAGACCCCATACTGGGTCATGAACTACAGTTTAAGAAGTTGGGGAATAGATGATGAGTTAATGTAAGAATTGTATTGGAAGAGGGGAGCATTTTCGATGACTTTTTGGGAAATTGACTGGGTAGTCTTTTTCATGATCTTAAGCTTTACCCTAAAACAAAAGCTCATTTTTTTAATTATCAAGATTTTGTCATCATAGTTGTAAAGTATGAAACTCCACATCTCTGAAGAAGTCAAGTTGTAAATCAGCCAGTGGATAGGTGCATGGTAGACATGAGCAGATGGTGAGACATTGTTATAAAAAGGGATACAGAAGTGACCCAAAGTATAGAAGAGTTTTGTATGCCAGGAAAACCTTCTTGAAGACTTTTCCAAATGATCCCAATTGGTAGTACCCTCCCTACTTAATTACTTTGAGCTTACCCACCTTTTCTTTATTTTGTATTTGCTTTGAACATATTTATTCTCTATATTTTATTTATGTAATAATGCCCTCCCATGAAAATATTATTGCATATATATTATATATTTATTCATGGTTTCCCCTGAGAGTAGGGTTTACTTTATTCTTTGTATTTATACCCCAGCTCTTAATACAGTGTCTGACATATAGTTGTTTGCCTCTGTTTCCTCAATTGTAAAATGGATTAGAGAAAGAAATTGGCCAACCAGTCCGGTATTTTTGCTAAGAAAATCCCAAATGGGATAGTTGGTAATAGTAACAATGATAATAACTAGTATTTATTAAGCACTTCCTATATGTCATACACTTTGCTAAATATTCTACAAATATTTAATTTGATCCTCATATTAACTCTGGAAGATAGGTACCTTCATTATCCCTATTTTATGGATGAGGAAACTGAGGCAAACAGTGTTTTAGTTAATTTTCAAGGATCACAGAAAGAAAGTGTCTAAGGCCAACTTTGAAGTTATATATTCCTGATTCCAGATCTAGAATTCTATTAACTATGCTATCTAGCTGCCCCATCTAATAAATGTTTTTGATAATTGAAAATATCGAGGTTTGGCCATATGACTATAGAAAGGACATGAGCTCTACTTGTATCCCCACAAAATCAAATTTTATTACACCTTCCTCCCCCCAAAAAACAAAACAAAACAAAACAAAAACTGCAACATATCTCTATGGAAGATTTACAGGAAATTATGCACAGAAGTTGGGCAGAATGATGGGTCACAGTCCTTAGAGAAGAGCAATGTTGATGGGATAATAGAGCTTTAAAAACACAGAAGTTCTTTTCTCATTGTTATTTGCTTGCATTTTGTTTTCCTTATAAATTTTTTTCCTTTTTGATCTGATTTTTCTTCTGCAACATAAATATCAAAATATGTATAAAAGAATTACATATTTTTAACATATATTGGATTATTTGTCATCTAGGGGAGGGAGGTCAGGGGAAGGAAGGGAAAAAAATTGTAACACAAGGGTTTTGCAAGGGTGAATGTTGTAAACTCTCTATGCACGTGTTTTAAAAATAAAAAGCTTAAAAAAACAAAAGGGACCTAGATCCTAAAAGACCCTCAGGCCCCAAAAGGAACCAAAAATGAAACAGTCCAATCAATGATTAAAAAAAAACACAGAAGTTCCTTATTGTCCTGTTGGGAAGAAAATGATTGATAAAAATGAAAATTATAAATCAATGATACTTATTTTTGCTAGATGCAGGGGTATTGAAAGTCAGTACCTAACATTGAAGCCACCAGAGTGAGGGAGTGCTAGAACACTTTTGTGGTTTTCCTTCCTCTCTTCCTTTCTTTGCTATCAATTACAGACTCAAAATTAAATTCTAGAAACTTTAATTCCGTATCTCCCATGGCATCAGGCACTGTGCTAAACACTGTACAAGTGTCATCTCATTTTGATAAGAAATAAAGTATATGTAAATAAGAGAGAGTCACCAGTATAAACAAGGGAAATAAATCTAAATTTGGCACACTCAATCAATCGACCAATCAGTAAGGACAAAACTAAAATACTTTCTGCCCTCAAGCAGCCTATACTTTAATAAAGAAGATAACAATACACATTTCAGGACAGATTTAGAAAATATGCTAAATGAATACAAAGCAGTTTTGAAAGCTAGTACACTCTCAACTGAGGGATAGTAGGAAGATATAATAAACAATTATTAATAAAGTATAGACATGGGAACATATTTTTTAAAAGTATTAAAAACTTATTTTCCTCCCTATCATCATGTACTACAGTCAACACTTCATTTTTTCCACCACAGAATAAAACAATTACTCTTTCATATTAACCAAGTTGCTCTTTGTGAAATCAAAATTGTTGCCAAAAAAAGGTGATTCACAAAGACCAGGAGTCTGTAGGATGGTTGTAGTATATCATCAACAATGAATAAATTAGCATGAGAAAAGAAATTGAAAAAAAATCTCTCAATAAAAGCAAAATCCAGAAGCCCAGAGATTTCAATCTGAAAAGGAACTCAAGGACATTATGCCTTCAGAAATGATATGATTTGCCAAAAATCCCACTTGGCAGTTAGTGGTGAAGCTGGGATTGGAACACAGGTGCTCTGATTCACAATGGATCACTCTTTCTATTGTTACTTCATTCCTCTGTGAGACTTTCAACATGTTGGACAGCTCCCACATGAGAGCACCTGGATTAAATTCCATCCCAATAAAAAGATGTGGATGGATTTTTGTCTGACTCAGAGGAATGATGACTCATGTAGATAAAATAGTCGAGTAATTGAATTATTGAAAGAAATGGGGAAATAGAAGTATAATAAAGAAATGAAAATGACCTTCAAGATCTAATTGCAAAAGATTACATTTTAAAAATGTAATAGGCAATCTTGCTTGTGCAAGATAAAATGACTGCCTCATAGTCATACAGTTAATACACAAAAGGGCCAGGATTCACATCCAGGGATGCTGACCCTGAGCTCTTTCTACCATTTCACAACATATCACATTCTGAATAATTCCACTTATCTTTTTGGAGGTTTTCTCCTTCATAAAACCCAGTCTGTCCTGTAATACTCTGCCCTGCTAAGACTTTATGGAGGACATACTGTTGGTAACCAAATTTTATGCAAGAATGTTGAAGATGGAAAATATTCAAAAGAAGACAACAAATACGGTGAAGAATCTTTAGATCATATTCTATGGGAGTTAATGAAAGGAACTGGTAATATGTGGTCCAGAGAAGATGATGATGAAAATAATAATAAAAACAACTAGCTTTCATGTGCCACTTTAAGTTTGTAAAACACGACATAAGTAAACTCTTGTGATCTTCACAACATCTCTGAGAAGCATGTGCTATTATTTCACAGATGAAGAAATTGAGACACAGAAAAGCTGAATGTTTTGTCCAGAGGCAAGATTCAGGCAAGAGGGAGGATGAGTGATGCTCATTTTCCGAATTGAGAGGGTTTCACTGAGGAAAAGTTCTTATCCATGTTCCTCTTGGCCTGAGGGAGCAGAATTTGGGGCAATGAATGGAATTTTCAAGGAGGACAATTCACTTTTGAATGCATTTCCTCCTTAAATTTGTCTCTTTCACTAAGCCCTTTCCACTTTTTGAGGTGTGTTTTCAGGAGTCACCATCTTTAGTTCTTTTAAGAGGATTAATGGATTCCCCCACTTATTACTTAGTGTTTCATTGCCTAAACCATATTGTGAATATTTTGTATTAATCTCTTTGTGTATCTGGCCTGTTTGATCCCAGTAGATTGTGAGCTTCTTGAGGGGAGACATTGTTTTAATATTTTTTGTATTTCCATCCGCTGTGTGTAGCTGTGTGTAGCTGTGTGTAGAACTGGAGCAATCATAGATGCTTAAGAAATGCTTGCGAAATAAATTGAATTATTCTTGCCTACCATGAGCTTTCCTTGATGTATCCTTCCTGCTTGCTTAAGCATTTCAGCAATAACTCCTGACATGGGGTTAAAATAGTAATCCCCAAACGGCTTCTCCATTTAAGGAGATTGGATATAATCCAGATAGATCTGCTACCTATTGGAAATCAATCAGCAGTGGGGAGGGGGAAAGAAGCATTATGAAAGAATGGCTTGCTTTTGCTTTTCTGTTGTGAGCATGTTAAATGTCTAATAGGGCAGCAGATGTTATTTATTATTGTTTTATTAGGCCCTGCTGACGCCCAGTCCTACATGTTGATGGACAATTAAGCTAAGTACACACATTCAAAAGGATAGTCACTTCTGGGAAAATGTTTCCATGCCAACACTAGTCCACTTGAGTTATCATTTCAATCCCCTTTGTGTACAATCTTTATTTATAGATATTAGATAAACTTTAAACTCTGTGTTCCACATTTCTTTTGAAAATCACAGACTTTAGCTGGTGGGGAGCTTTCTTGGCCTGCTAATATGCCCTTATTTCTGTCATTGATTTTGTGATCTGTGTTGCTGCTAGGATTGCTCCCCCGACCTTTTGATGCATCTGTTTATGATAGTGGTGAGTAATCCTACTGGTGGCCAAGTATTCATGGGGCAATGAGACTGTGGAGAAAGGAACCAACCCAGGAACGTGGCAGACACTCAGTTTTCCATTCAATCCAAATCATTACTATTGTTAAATACTATATCCTCAACCTCAGGCCATTCTCCTTCCTTTCTCAAGGAGTTCACTACCTGCTCCTCAGCATCTCCTAGTCTTATACTAGAGGACTTCAATATTCACAGAGGCACTCTCCTTATGCAATTCTCTGAGCTTCTTAAATCCTCTCACCTCTTCTTTCACACCATCTCAGTCACACAAAGGGATTATCCCACACTGGATATCACCAGAACCCATACCTTTATTAGAAAGTGAAATTTCTCTGGTCAAAACCCACTATCATTCCATCTCATCTTATGCTTCTCTTCTCCTAAGCCTTACTCACACTCCAATCACCCTTCATTTCATTCAGCCCTGCTCTAACATTATTTTCATTTTTTCCCTATTTTGACCAAAGACATCACTTCTGCCATATGTTCCCTTTCTTCTTACTAATGGTTCCTTCTCAATCGCCTTTAAACATATATGAGACTTTATCCCACCTCTCAGTTTTTGAAAAGCATTTGCTAGACATACACAATATATCATCTTTTATCTTTTGTTTTTCATTAAGACTTTTAGGAAAATTTATCTGCACTTATTCCCTCTCCTTTTTTTTCTCTTCTTCCTCCTCTTCCTCTTCACTCCCTTCTTCTTTTTCTTCTCCTCTTCCTCCCCATTTAGTTCTTTACAAACTAGCTTCCAAATTAATCATTAAGTGAAAACTATTCTCTCCAAAATTCTCACTGATCTTTCTAATAGCCCAGTTTGATATTTTTTTCTTAGTCCTAATTTTTCTCAATACATCCACTTCAATCGACTCTGTTGACCACCCACTCTAACTGTATACATATTTGAGTTTTTTTTTTAACTTTCCTTTTCTATCAGATTTCTTCCCATTCTCCCTTTTAAATTCATTATCAACATCATACTCCTCTACTGTGGATGTTCCCAAGGGTTTTCCCTGGTCACTTTTCTCTTTTCCATGTAACTTTTTTTTTGTCTTGGATCTTTTTGGCAATCTGAAGAAACCTACAGAATCCTTCTCAGAGTAATAGTCTTGAATGTATAAAATAAAATACATAGAATTACAATGGAAGCTTATTATGCTGAAATGCAGTTATTAAAAAAATCACTCAGGATAACATTTCCATTCACTCATTTCATCAGGTTCATAATGGTCATGAATGCCAATGTCAGTTCTCTGCAGATGACTTACAAATCTGTATATCTAGCTCATCTCTACCCTGATCTTCACCAATTGCCCTGTAGACATTTCAAACTGTCTCAGATATATTTCAAATTCATATGTCATTAGCACATCTCTCATTTCTATTAAATTATTGCAACAGTTTCCTAATTGTTCTCTTTAACTCAAGTTGCTCATCAATCCAGACCATTCTACCTATTATTGCTAAAGTTATTCCTTAAATGAATATCTGATCACATCACTCCTCCCTCTATTCAATCAATCCATTGCCTCCTTGTTGTTTCAAGCTAGTGTATCAACCTGCCATCAGCTAGTGGAAAGAGTACTCTACTCAATGAAATCAAAATTCTTTAAGAATATAAAACAGCCATTTATCTAACAACAAATAAAATTATATGTTATTCCATTACAAAGATATACAGGGAAAGATGAGTATGCTTGACCCTGAGAAATGGATGACAAAGCTGGGGGAAAATATTTAAGACGGGGAGGATGTAAAGCTCAATTAATCCACCCATTGGAATAGATTTTTGTATCTAGAAAAGGTAGGAGATTGTAATAGTGTCTTCTGAAGTGACATGAATATTCATTAGCATTATTTTTAACAATAATAATAGCTAGCATTTATATCACTCTTTAAGGTCTACAAAACACTTTACATATGTTATCTTATTTATATCTTGAGCACCTAGCACAGTGCCTTGCAAACAGCAGGGGATTAATCAAAGTCGCTTGAATTGAATCAAAGGAGTTTAAATGGGAACTCTCACCTTGACTGCCTAGAATATGAAGGGTCAAACAGTCTGATGAAGCATTTCCCTGAAAGTTTCCTGTGCTGATGGTGAAAATAAATTGTCATTCTACATGTACCAGTTAATTTTCTCAAGTATTTGTCTGCTTTCATGAGGATATGGCTTATTGCACTCTTTCACCTCATTCCTATTTATGCATATTTGGATAAAGAATAACAAAAAAAGCAGCATGTTTGATCTGTGTAATATAGACAGTCATGGGTTCTTCTAATCTTGGCCTTTCTGCAGTGATTTATTGTTACTTGTAACCGCTCATTTCTTTTTCTACCCTCTCTAAGGGAATTGGAAAATTGGCACAATACCTCACCGTTTGCGTTTCATAATGGTAAATTTCCCAGTGAAAGTTCTTATATTATCATTGTGCTTTCTTGTGTTGATGACTATGATCACCAGGATTTCTACTCCATGGACCTTGTAGAATAGGGTATTTGGATCCATCGCCCTTCTTCTTTGATGGATGCTGCACACTGACCTCCAAGTTTGCCACTTGCATCTGACTTAGGATGTGTCCTGCTACAAATCATTGAATTGTGGTCTGATCATACTTGGAACTGAACTTCATAATTTCAGATGATATGTTATCACATACTCTAAAACTGAGAATGACAGCTCATGTGTGGGATAATGATATGGCATTGTCAGTGATTATTCTGACAGAAGAAATAGGCTTCCTGTGGCTATCACTCCCCAAGTACAAAACTGCCTTCAATCCCTCTAGGCAAGTGTCTGTCTGAAGACACATTTGTGTAAAAGCCTGAGGTTGGGCTAGGGGCTAGGAGAAATTGCTGAAAACCTTCTCTGATTTGACCAATCCCGCTCAAATATGTAAGTAAAGTTACAAGAAGAAGTAATCAAGTTTCTCTGTTGGCTTCTGGGAAAATAGAAAACATCTATTATGGATATCGGAAGAGAATCACACATAAAGGTTTCATATATCCCCAGTGCCTAGCCCAAGTACCTGAAACATAGAAGATACTTAAATATTTAATAACTAATTAATTTACCATAACAGTGTGATATAACGGCCAACAAAACAAGTGCAATCTTAGAACATATAGAGAGGTATGGTAACCAGAACTAATGATGGTGCTATTTTTTTTAAAGTTTTAAGTTCATTTTAAACTGAAATACAAAATAAGCAAAGAAAAAAAAATTGGCCATGTACACATCAGAAAATAAGAAAGGAGTTAATATAAAGCAATAAATTTCCATTTCAAGAAAACCAATATAGTAAACACTACACATTGTTTTCAAGGCTGTACATCTTATTGTGATAGAGCCATTTAGCAAATGCTTATTGATTTGATTTTTTCTCTTTTTGTCATTCAATAGTTGAATTTTAGCCTGATTGATCTAAATAATTTCAACTTCTGTTTTGTTTCATAAATTTAGAGCTAGTTGGGACTTCAAAAGTCATTTCAATCAGTCTGTTATTTTATATCATTGAGGAAGGTAAAGCTCATAATGGACAAAAGATTTGTCTGAATTTATATGTAAGTATTGGTTCTATCCAATAAGAGGACACATAGAAAGCTGGACAGATCTTAATATAGCCTATAGATAAGGTGACTATGACTGGGGGCCAACAAGTGCACTTCACCTTAGGTTGACTTTCTCCTTTTGTAAAACAAACAAACAAACAAACAAAACATTAAAAAAAACATTACATTAAAAAAAAAACTTGAATATTGGCAGATCATCGAGCACGATTTGATGGGAAAGGTCAGTAGTAATACCAACAATAGAAAAGATATTTCTAACAATATATGTCTGTCCTTAGCCAAGCCTGAACCTTCTTTATAAACATCTTGTGGAAAATCTGATGCTAGTGAAGAAATCACTTTTATTTCTTCTTTGTTTTTCTTTTACCATTTATATTAAAGCCTCTTTAAAAGTCATAGTTTCTGTTTCTATTGTTTAATCACTGTGATATAGGTGATGTGGCAGAGTGGGAAGAATCCTGGATCCAGAATCATGGAGTATCTGGGTTGGAATTCAATTTTTGGCAATTCCGAGCTCCATGACAATGGGCCTTTCACTTAACTTTTATAAGCTTCGATTCTCTTAATAGTAAAATAAAGACAATGAAAATTTCAAAAGAGAGAATTTTTAAAAGCCTTTTACCATTCTTTCAGTGTTATTGTAGTAGTATCAACTTTTATTTTTTAAAACCTTTGTATGGAGAAGGGAGAGTGACTTAGGCCAAACTCCTTCACCATTCAGGGCATTTAAGGCCCTCAATTATTTCCTCACATCATGACTATCTAGTTTTATCTCTTATTTATCATTCCTATGCTCATTGTCCCCTTGAACTTTCCCTAGCACTTTGTGTCATATGTCTCTAGTGATAATACTATGCATTTTTATATTCTATCTATATATGCAATATGTAGATATTTTTGCACGTGGACCTAGGTCATAATCCCAGTACACATTTTATTGCAATTTCATGCTATAAATTGTAAGCTTCATGAGGTAGGGATTGGACTTTATATAAATTGTCTATTGCTCCCAATACCCAACATGGTGCTACACATACAGTAGGCGCTTAATAAAAATTCAGGGTAATTAATAATAATTGCTAGCATTTATATAGTATTTATGTCCCAGGCAAGCTAACAGGCACTTTACAAATATTAGTTAAATTGATCCTCACAACAGCCCTATAAGTAGATGGCTGTGATTAATCCCATTTTATAGTTGAGGAAACTAAAGGCAAAAACAGGTAAGTGTCTTGCCCAAAACCACAGAGCCAGAAGGCATCTGAACTCAAATTTGAACTCAGCTCTTCTCAATTCTGGGCCAAGTATTCTATCCACTGTGTCACTCAGATGTCTCATTGTAATTTCTTTGAGGAAAGGAGCTGTCTTATTATCTCAATATTCCAATATCTTGTATAAAACCTCACACAAAGGTGATGAATAAAAGCTGTTGCATTGAATATATTGAATCTTATTTTCTTCATCTGTAAAATGTGGTGATAGGACTAGTTTTTCCATTGCACATGCAAATCTATGATCTGATTGTATGATCTATGATAAATTGAACTGAATTCACTTAAAAGCTGCCTGGTTTGTCATTATTCAACTCAAATGCCATCCCTCTCCCACATGTTCCACTCATTTCTTTTCATCTTCTTAACCATAATCATAGACCTAAAGGTAAAAAAAAAAAGACCTTAGAAATTATTTAGTATGACTCTCTCATTTTAATGATGTAGAAACAGAAATCCAGAGAGGTCACAGAACACAAGATCAGAGATGGAAAGTCCAAAAGCACTTTAGAATCAAAGGCTGATGCTATCATTTTAAAAGATGAGGAAACAGAGAAATTAAATGAGTTGCTCAGGAACATGCAAGCAGTAAGTGACTGAGACAGGATTCAAATCTCCATTTTTCTGACCATAATTCAGCATCCCATCTTCATACCCATGGTCATAGTGGTAGAAAGTGGTAGAATTGAGATTCAACCTCAGCTCTTGTGATTCCAAGTTTAATATATTCCTAAAATTGCCCACATTGATTCTTGATTCCTTTTTGCCATATTTTCTGAATAAAAACTTACTATCTGAGAGTCAGTGCTCATGACCAATGGGTTCCAGAAGTAACATGTACCTGTCTTTGACAGAATTAAGTCTAAGAATATTGATGGAATTCTGTAGCTCCAACAATGAAGAAACAATCTCCCCTTGCTTTTTCCAAGCACATTAATACCTCCCACGGGCACTTCTCTGCATCAAACCACCAAGAGACTTGGAAAAAAAAACATAAGCTTGTACTGTCCGGATGCCTATTAATCTCCATCACTTTCTGAGTATGTTGGACCTGTCTTGGATCCAGCACCAAATATGAGCTTCCACACACAGGGGACTCTTCTGTCTAGGAAAAAGTGAGGCAGCTGGAAAAAGACATTATTTTTGGGGATATGCTCAGAAGGCTTGGGATCAAATCTTGCTTGTCATGGTTATAAGACCTTGAGTGAGTTACTCATTAACTTACTTCTGTACCAGTTTCTTCATCTAAAAAAAAAAAAAACCAAAATGATTAGAGTCTGAGTTTCATTCTAACTCAAGAGCCAGGAGGCAGCATGGCAGAATTGATGGGGGAAATGTATTCGAAGTTGCAAAGGCTTGGCTCCAAATCCTTATTTGACACATAATAACTATGTGACCCCAGTTTGTCATTTAATCTTTCAGTATCCCAGGCAACTGTCTATGGTGCTGAATTTCAGTTGAGGTACTGATCTATATCAGCGAACAGAGTTTCTACATTGGGATTCCCTATACCAATGAATCAACACACATACACACAGCTGTAGAAGAATAAAGAGGAAAAGAAAAGAAACATGTAGTGAAAGTATCTTTTAAATCCAGACAGCTTGAGTCAAATCAATCACATGGATAAAAAAGGGAGAAGGCAAAGAAAAGACTGTCAAGATTTTTCAGTAAATCTTTTAGAGAATTGTGTTCGCTTGCTTGTTTGTTTCTTTGCTTGCTTTTAAAAGTAGACAAGTACATGTTTTCCAAAGTCTCTTAGGTTTTTATTGCTATGGGGTGCCTACCTAAAGCGGGGGCTCCTAACAATCAGTCTATGAATTAAAAAAAAAAGAAAACTATTTCAATATAGTTGGTTTCTTTTGTAACTCCATATATTGTTATTTTATTATATGCCTTAAAATATGATCCTGAGAAAGGTTTCATAGACTTCATCAAATTGCCAGAGAGGTCTGTTGTGCAAAAAAGGTTAAGAAACTGTTTTAAATAATGCAATACATGGACTACTTGCCATCTAGGGGAGGGGATGGGGGAAGGAGAGGAAGAGTTGGAACAGAAGGTTTTGCAAGGATCAGTGTTGAAAAATTACCCATGCATATGCTTTGTAAATAAAAAGCTATAATTAAAAACAAAACAAAACAATAATGCAATACAAGAAATAACCATTTGTCAAAAAGTAGGAATGGGAAACTTGTCAGGAGAGAGATTTCTCTCTTTCTTCTTTCCTCTTGCTTTTCTTCTTTCTTTATTCCCATCTTTTCCTTTTTTGCTTGCTTGATCCCTTCCATTTTCCTTTTCTCCCTCCCTCCCTCCATTCCTTCCTTCCTTCCTTCCTTCCTTTTCCCTTCCTTCCTTCTTTTCTCCTTTCTTCCTTCCTCCCTTTTTTCCTTTCTCCTTCCTTCCTCCCTTTCTTCCTTCCTTCTCTTCTCTTCTCTTTCTCTCTCTCTCTCTCTCTCTCTCTCTCTTTTCTCTCTCTGTCTCTGTCTCTCTTCGTGTGTGTCTCTCTCTCTCTGTCTTCTCTCTCTCTGTGTCTTCTCTCTCTCTCTCTCTCTCTCTCTCTCTCTCTCTCTTTTTCTCTCTCTCTCTCTCTCTGTCTGTCTCTGTCTCTCTCTCTGTCTCTGTTTCCCTCTCTTTCTCCACTCCCTTTTTTTCCTTTCTCCCTTCCTTTTTCCTATTTCTTTCTTCTACTATGAGAATTTTTCAGTATTATAAAATGAAAGAAGTAATCATTCAATCTCTATCCTAATCCTGAGTTCTGTTCCATCTTCCTCCAGTCCCTCACCCAGTAGTATAGTTTTGTTGAACAGAAGGATTATGTGGCTGGAAGCACATGCATAGTCACTTCATCTCTCTATTCATGGCATTTCCCATGAAGTTTAACAGTATGTGATCAAAGGGAGTTATTAATAACATTACTTACCAGCAGTATTCATTGGCTAGATTTTAAGTTTGTGCATGAGGTGGGTGTGCGGGGAAATATTTCATTATGATTTTTGAAATGGCAGCTTAAGGCAATGCAGAGAGCCCTTTGGATAGGTGTCCCTTAACTCCTAGATTAGGGAGGGTAAGAAAAGGCATATTCCAAAGAGGCAGTGAGTAGTAGGTAAGAATAGGCTAAGCTTCTCTCACTTTAATGCCATTAGCTGCTGTCTCATTTGGATCCCTTAAAATCAGTTTGCATATATAGCTTCAAACATGGCCATTTTCAATATGAGAGCATGAGAGGGCTTAATACCCAATTTGCCAGTATGGCTTTTCCATTGGTATAAACTATGATTTCCTCAGTACCTAAAGAGGTGGCCTTCAGGTGACTTAAGCAAAATCTACAAATATAATTACCATCTATAGACCACAAAAAAAAGAGAGAGAGAGAGAGACAGAGACCAAAATAGACATTGGGTTGACACAATCCATATCTGGACCTGTACTCAAAACCTTTCTTGCAACAGATTGGGAGTCATAGGACCTTAGTTCAAAATTAAATTCTGTTCCTTGTGTCTCTGAGTAATTTATTTAACTCCTGTAGCCTTAGTTTGCTCATTTGTAAAATAAGAAGGGCAGATTTAATTGTTACTAAGGTCTCTTCCTGCTTGAGCTATGAGCCTGTGATCTTACTGGAACAGTAGGATAACTAATGTCTTTAAAATGCCTGAAGGACCTAAGCAAATTCTCAACATTATATTTCTATGAAGTTGATGGCTTCCTGTATTCCAACTACTATGTAGTGGACAGCCGATTTCAGCCTAATGCCTGTTATTGTTCAGGAGCTATATTTTAGGCTACATGATACTCTGTGAACCTTTTAAGCTGCAGCCCATTTGATTATTTTGGTGCCTGAATTTTATGCCTTTTACACACTGTTATTCTAAATTCCACATGCCACTTATCAGCTCATAACCCAAGTCTCTCCTATCTACCCAGAGTTTGCATGATCTGTTCCACCCTATTTGCCACATTTCTATAACATTAGCCAAATCTGTGACTCCGAGAGTGGTCCAAAATGGTCCAAAGTGAAGATAATGAGCCAGAATGCTAGTGATGAGTAAATAATACTGATTTATGAATGACAGAATTTTGCCCAGATAATCTTGTAAGGTGCATTCTGGCACTGATGGTGCAAGATGATGTGAAACATTTACACTCCAGCATGGATTTAAAAAGGAAAATCTAGCTTGGGTACTCATGAATTATGGTGATTCTCTGTAAGAGTAGAAATGTACCTCTTGAAATGTGTGGATTTCAGTTTGCTCTTTTTTTCTTTACTATATGATATTTATAACACAACAGGCAAGTCTATATATTCTAAAACCAAGATTTGACACTGTTACTTGTCTATTCAAGAAACTTCGGAACCTGAAACTCATTTTCAGGTCTAATTATCTCATTTGAATCAATGTGAGGCTCTCTTTCTATTGCCAGATGTCATTCTCCATGAAGCTACAGCCTACCTCAAATTCTTATACCTTTGTGAATGCATATGTCCGGAAACTGGTTTTTTTGTTTGACTTTTGGTTCAGATCTAAACTCTCTTGAACTTAAAAATCCTTAAGCAACTTTCTTATTTGTGCAATGAGGGAAATAGTAGCACCTACCTCTCAGGGTTGGTGTACCAATCAAATGAGATAATTATAAAGCATTTAGCACAGTTGCTGGCACATAGTAAGTGATATAGAAATATCAGTTATTATTATTGTTGTTATTCTTATTGTTACTCTTCAGTAGTCTTCAAATTAGTCTCTACTTTATAAGTATCACTTTACTCCAATCCATCATGTACTCAGCTGTCAAAATGATTTTTCTAAACCACAGGTATGATGTTGTCATTTTACTCAAGAAGTTCTAATGGCTCCCTATTGCCTTGAGGATCACTACAAAGTCCTCTGTTTTAAGACTTCAGTTCACTTTTTTAGGTTACATGCAAATTTCTATTCTTCACACAGTGTGCTCCAGTCAAAAGTTTTTTACCATCCTTCCTCATATATCTCGGTTTTTCTCTTAACCTTGTACCTTTGCACAGGCTGTCCCCAGTGCCTGTGATGCTTTTTTTTTCACTTCTACCTCATGTAGGAGTGAGGCAATGGCTCTCTCCTCTAGGAAATCTGTTTCATCCTCCTTGTTTCTGGAGTTGTTAGAACTCTGTTAGTTCCCTTAAAGTAATCTGCATATGGTCACACATATACACACCACACACCACACACACACACACACACACACACACACACACACACACATTTTCAGTGACTTTCCCAAAGTCGCACACTCAGTAGATGCTTAATCAGTAGATGCTTGTTGAACTTTACTGAATACTTGCATTTTGCTGTCTGCTACCCTAATCATACATAAAAATTATTTACATGGTCAGATAAAATTAATGACCAGGTCTTCAAAAACATTATTTGATATCATCCCAGACACCAATAATTGAGTTAAGAATTGCATATTATCTAGCTTATGAGAGACAATTGGAATTAACTCCTCGAGTTAGTTCATAGGTATTTCCTTCAGAACATTTATTAAAGGATAAACAACAGACTGGGCCCAGAATTGCAGAGAAAAAAAGATCTGGATACAACATATTGGGGAGCAACTCCAAATTATTCCCTGATAGATTTATCTTGTCAATACCCATATGCTCCAAAGTGATAGTATTAATTAAAAAAAATCACAGCCTACCAGTCTCTAAAGAATCAAAATTTCAGTTGATCCAAGTATCCTGGAAGTGACAAATTGTGACCCTAGGCTTCAAAATATCACCAAAAATTTTACCCACAATATCAGCTTCTTGAAGGCAGAAGATGTTTTCACTTTTTTTTCTTATACTACTGAGCCAGGCAAAAAACTTAGCACAGAGTAAGTACTTCATAAATGTTGTTTGTTTATTGAATTATTTGCATGCAAGATAAGGTGCACAAGAAATTATTAGGCTCTTAAATGTAACTAGTGAAGAATATAGGCTGATGACTTAGAAAAATAAAGTAAAGCTGAAGAAAAATCTGAGAAATTCACCAAGACCATGAAAGAGCAAATGTTTGTCCTGAGGAATCTTTTTTCCACTGAAATCTTGTCCATCTCTAAAATTTTGGGACTAAGTGCATCTGAGATTCTACATTGGGCAAAATTCTCTATGAAGTATTTTTATGACTGACAAGTACTACACGGGAAGAAGCTGAAATCTCTAATGGCAAGATCCTCCACATATGGATGATGTCATGGATCCATTGAAATTTTGAAATAGAAATATCCAGTTACTTATTCAGCTGAATTTAATGAATGGCAGAATTATTTAATCCTTTTCTTTATTGGGTATGAACTCCATATTTGGGTGGCAAACTTCCAAAGTGAAAAATTCCCCACTACTGATCTAGATTGGTAGCTTCTCCATAATATGCAGTCATAGTGAATAGTCCATGGTCACACAGCTAGCATAATTTCAGAAACAAGATTTGACATCCAATGTTTCAGAATGCTTCCTCTCCATCCACTGTAGCATAGTGCCTCCCTTCCTTGAGAATATAATACATCCCACTTATCCTAGTATACTTTAAAGATAGCTTCACAGAGTGGATTGAGGAGCAGTGAAAGTTATGGTTCGTCTACTGAGTGTGTGACTTTGGGAAAGTCACTGTGTGTGTGTGTGTGTGTGTGTGTCCTAGACACCTTTGGCAGTCTGATGAAGTCTATGGATGAGAATCATGTTTTTGAAATTCCTCAAATAAAATGCAATAGATTACAAAATAAAGCAGCTATCTTGAAATACAACTATCACAATGCTAAAATAAAATTTAAAAAGCAAAACTCACACAGTTGGATTAAGAACTTTTGCACGAAAACTATAATTTGTACAGATAATGCCTACTAACATTGGTGGAAATGACATCACATGTCCAGTCTCTAGCCCAATCCCTGCTGAATTTGAGATTTCATTTGCCAGTCCCAAGAACTATACCACTTCCTATACATTATAGGAACATAGAGCTAGAGCTGGAAAAGGTCTCCAAAGATGTCTCAACCTAGATAGCTTCCATTTTAAAGATGAGAGCACTAAAGTCTACAGCGTTCTCCAAGGTTATGCGGGGACCAAGCTTTGGGGATAAGACTTGAAGTCATTTAGCAAATGACTTTTGACACTCGGTGACCATTTCATTCCAATTATTTTTAAATAGAAGCTTTTTATTTTCAAAATATATGCAAAGATAATTTTCAACATTCACCTTTGTAAAACCTTGTGTTCAATTTTTTTTCTACCTCCCTTATCCCTTCCACTCCCCTAGACAGCACATAATCCAATATATGTTAAACATGTACAATTCTTTTATACATATTTCCACAATTACCATGCTGCACAAGAAAAATCTGTTCAAAAAGAAAAAAAATGAGAAAGAAAAAAAAAGTAAGCAAACAACAAAAAGATGAAAAAGAGTGTTGTAAGCCACACTCAGTACCTATAGTCCTCTTTCTGAATGCAGATGGCTCTCTCCACAAGTCCATTGGAACTGGTCTGAATTACTGCATTGTTGAAAATTGTCAAATCCATCAGAAATGATCATTGTATAATCTTATTGTTGCCATGTATAGTGAGCTCCTGTTTCTTCTCATTTCAATGAGCATCAGTTCACATAAGTCTCTTTGAAATCATCCTGCTGGTCATTTCTTATAGAACAATAATATTCCATAACATCCTTATCTCATAACTTATTCAGCCATTCTTCAACTAACGGGCATCTGCTGTTTCTGTTTCCTGTCTCCTACAAAAGGGCTGCTACAAACATTTTTTGCATATGAAGATCCTTTTCCCTTTTTATAATCTCGTTGGGATACAGGTCTAGTGGAGAAACTGTACGCACAGTTTGATAGCCCTTTGGGTGTAATTCCAAATTGCTCTTTCTCCAGAATGGTTGGATCAATTCACAACTCTATCAACAATGTATCAGTGTTCCAGTTTTACCACATCCCCTCCAACATTCATCATTATCTTTTCCTGTCATCTTAGAAAATCTGAGAGGTCTGTAGTGATAACTCAAAGTTGTCTTAATTTGCATTTCTCTAATCAATAGTGATTTAGGGCATTTTTTCATATGACTAGAAATGATTTTAATTTCTTCACCTCAAAATTGTCTGTTTATATCCTTTCACTCTTTATCAATTGGAGAATGGCTTAAATTCTTATAAATTTAAGTCACTTCTCTATATATTTTAAAAAATCATATCATTCTGATTCAACAAACTTTTCTTAATCTCCTACTTTATATTGGTAGCCATTCTTGCAGGCATAAAGGAAATAAGTTTAGAGAGGGAAACATGTCTACCTTTCTAGAATTCACACACACACACACACACACACACACACACACACATACACACACAGTAAAACCATAGTCTCTGTTGCTTCCTGTCCATGTCTATAGGTAAGCTGATAAATAATTGTACTTATAAAATGCAGACATTTCCGTGGGTCTCATTCTTTCTCAAAGCTGGTCCAATGCAAAAATATCAC
The DNA here is from genome assembly GCF_016432865.1 of Antechinus flavipes. NCBI lineage: Eukaryota > Metazoa > Chordata > Mammalia > Dasyuromorphia > Dasyuridae > Antechinus > Antechinus flavipes. Next base: position 455,946,625 of record NC_067401.1, on the reverse strand, counting down.
TGCACCTAACTACCACTGCTGCTGCATTCTGCTCGAGTCGGTTTTATAGAGTGAATTCTTCCTTTTGCTATGCCCAAGAAGCTTCATTCAAGTTCATCTGAGTTGTTTTAAAATAGGGAGGGTTGCAAGCAAAAACCATATCCAACCATAAAAGAGGTTTTGCAACATTGCTCTCAATTCACTGCATTCTGGCACCAGTATTAGAAAGCCTGAACATTAGCACTCTTGCAAAAAAAGGGGAGGGGGAGTTCCAAAAAATAAATCAGAAGCCTAATTATAATCTATGAATTAAATTGATTTGCATTTTCACTCAGTTGCTAACCTGTATTGCTCCTTAGAGCTAATTAAAGGATTTGATGTTTGAATGACTGGACTTATTATTTTTTTTTTTTATGATATTGGATCAAGAGGATTTCCTTGTCAGATGTATATGTATATATGAGAAAGAATATTGTGTAATACATACATATGTAATATACATGCACATATTTAATATACAAGTTAATACAGGTTTTTAATATAAGAAGATTTTCTAAATTAACTTTTTCCAGGCATGTGTTTTTATTCCTTATAAGAAAATACTGTTAAATTGGTCCAAAGATTCTATTGTATATATTTTTGAAACTAACAATTTGGAACTAAAACAAATGTGAAATTCAGTTGACAGAGTTGAATAAATGCAAATATCTCATTATTCTGATTTCAAAGAGTGCTTCTGACAATAGGGTGCTTTGGTAAGGAACCCATTTTACCTAAGTATGGGTAATTACATGCTTTAAATAACCAACATTCAAAAAATATAGTATCATCAAAATGCTTGTTCCTGACTTGATTTAGTTCTTTCCCCAATTCCGGGTGGGGGAGGTAGAACTACCATGGAGGAGTAAAAAGTAGATCTCAGGATTTAGAAGTAAAAGGGAACACAGATATCTGCTTCTCTATTTCTCTCATTTATAGAAAAGGAAGGAAAACCCTTTGTCCTATTTGTATAGCCCAGGTAACTGAAAACAAAGCTGGCACTGGAAGCCACAGCCTGTCCCTCCACATCTGAACTTTTGTCATGGTTACCCCTGGTATCAGAGGGCATGCTGCTGTGACCTTGAATTTTAGATCTGAAAAGGATGATTGAGATCACTTGGTCCAATCTTTTCATTTTACAGAAAAAGAAACTGAGGCTCAATGAGAGGATGTGATTTGTGTAAAAACAGGAAATTGAAAAAAAAAGAGAATTTTGCTTCAGTAATCATTTATTCAAAATTCATTATTGTATGCTAGCCTTGAGGTAAAGAGCAGCAAAAAAAATCATCTCTGGCTTTAGGGAACTAAAAAATTCTATTGAGGAGATACAAAATACATACAGAAAAGTAAATAAAAATATGAGAAATAATTTTAAAAATGACCACAAGAATAGAGTTTAACAAGTGGATGACCAGCATGATTTTTTTCTTGCCCTCCTACTGTCTCTTGATCTGTCTTATTTTATTGATTCTGGTGAGAAGAATAAAAGGAGACTTCCTAATAATCTCTAGCCCATAAAATAAGAACAGCCTGAGAGTGGCAGTAAGAGAAAGATAAAAAAATTGAGTATTTCCATGATTGCCTAAAGGCTCCAACAAGAAATTACAATAGGCCACATTCCCTCACCCTACAGGACTCTGTAAATGTCAAGTCACCTTACCGGGCCTGTTAGCCCATTTCTTCCATAACTCTAGATGTGAACCAAGTAGATATAAGTTTCCTCCCTCCAAGGGTAAAAAGATTTTCAAAATGAAAATTGGACACCTACTAAACGTGAAATACAATGTGAAAAAAAAAATCACTCAGAGGAGGAAGTGACCTGGCATTTTTTTAAAATCACAGTTCAAATCTGATCCAAGATACTTAATGGTCAGTTAATCCTGCACAAGTCCTTTAACCACAACCTCCCTCAGTTTATTCAACTACAAGATGAAAATAATAATGATCATGTTTTAAATTGTTGTGAAAATAAAATAAGATAATTTTTGAAAAATGCTTTGCAAGTCTTAAAGAGTTATAGAAGTGCTATCCAACTCCAAAAAGAGAACTGATGAACTCTACGTGCAAATTGAAATATAATCTTTTTTACTTCTTTTTTTGAAATATGGCTAATAAGGAAATATGTTTTGCATAATTTCACATGTATAATTGATATCATATTGCTTGTTTTCTCAGGAGGTAGGGGAGAAAATTTGGAATTCAAAATTTAAAAAGAAAAATGTTAAATAGAAATAATACATTAAAATATAAAAAGCATCTAGTTCAACTCAAACCTAAACAAGAACCTCATCATCACAAATGTTGTCCATATTTTGCTTGAAAACTTCCAAAAAGGAGAAAACCAATTATTGCACTTCATAGACAGAAATATCACTTGGCTCAAATTCTTAAGACATTTTTCCTAATCTAGAATAAAAAAAAAATCTGTGATTCCTGGCTGTTCCCTCTGGATCCTAACAGAACATTACTCTCCTTCCTGCCACTCTTTGCTACAGAATATAATTTTGTGTCTCTTTCATATATTTGAAAAGAGCTTTCATGCTTCTTCTACATCTTCGCCTCTGCACTAAAAATCACTCATATTTTTCAATCAATCCTTGATCTTAATATGGTTTGATCTGGGGGCCCTTTATCATTTTTCTTCATCCCCAAAGAGGCACTCCAGCTAATGGATGCCTATCCCAAAATATGACACTTGAAACTAAGGGGTAAAGAGGGGAAATGGTGAATTTAAAATTCACAAGACCAGGGGCAGCTTGATGGCACAATGGAGAGCACTGGCCTTGAAATCAGGAGAACTTGAATTCAAATCCGGCTTCAGACACAACATTTTCTAACTGGGTGACCCCGGGGAAAGTCACTTAACTCCAATTTTCTTGCAAAAAAAGTCACAGGATCTGACTTTAAATCTTGCCATAACCACTTACCATGCATGTAATCACTTAACTAATTTAATTATATGTAAAATAGCAATGTTAAATGAAATGTTTTCTGAGGTTCCTTTCTCATCTCTATCTTAGAATCAACAAATCTATAACCCCCTCCCTAGGCTTCAGTTGCCTCATCTGTAAAATTAGAGGATTAAGTTCAATGAGTTGTGGATGAAAATATCCATGGATATTTTCAGATTTGTTATCGACACTAGCTCTTCTATACTGAATAAGCAAAATACAACATCTATATAAGTGATCAAAATACATCACTTCAATGTAATTTGATCTGAGTATACTTTTCAGAGGGAGAAACTCAGTGAAATTGAAACCCCCAACAAATAAATGTTCTTTTTTAAACATGTGCTTATTTTTCATATACCAGCCTAGCAAATGCTGATCAATGGACAGATCTTGACCTGTATCTATTTCTTTTCTTCAAAGAAAGAAATTAACTTTCCCGATCATAAGTGATGCATTTATTCAGCTAGCAGTGAATAATATTCTTATGATGTTGCTATGTTTGAATAGGCTTCTAAAATAATGCATCTTTATATAGAGATGGAGACTGGCACTGACTTCATACTGTGAGTTCCTTGAAACAAGCATTTTTCTTTTAAACAGAAACATTTATTAAAATTCCCTAGATTTTATTTTTCAAATGTGTTTTTCCCAAGACAATTTGAGAATCCCTTTGAAACTGAGTTTTTATCTCTTTTATGGGATCAGATGAATAAATTACTTTAAAGATAGCTGATTCCCTGATGTAGAATGAGTTTGTTATTCCCATAAATTGCAGTGGTTTAAGAACTTGTTCTTTTTTGGGAAAAAATTACAATATGTAATGCATAGTTCCTTCAGAAGTTAGACAATTTCTATAGTACCTATATTTTTATAGAGTGAAAATTATATCATACTATGATTCTAAGCAAAGTAGTAAAGAATCAGAAAAGGGACATATATTCATACCACACACATTTGAGTAGATTTTATATAGAGGGAGTTGAAAACACAGATATCAAATAAATTCTGTAGTCTTGCTTGGACATTAGCTTAATACCATTATTTCCTTGAGGTTTCATAGGAAGATAATGTTGAGTTATTTAAAATATATTACGTATCAGAGAAATTGTTTTGTAGCAGCAAAATTACTGGTTTAGAAGTCAACCTTGTGTTCAATCTCAGTCCGATTTGCTTTCCATGTGATCTGTGTCTCAGTTTCCTTATGTGGAAATAAGTTGTGAGTTTGAACTTAAGAACCCCTAGAGTCCCTTCTGACACTAAAACCTATCTCTGCACTTTTGCATTAGCTATATTCACTATTTCTTCACCTGTGTCTCATATAATCCCTCTCTTGTTTCAAGACACGATTCGAGCATTATCTTTTTATAAGGAATCTTTCCTGATTTCCTGTCAATGATATTTTCCTCACTTCCTCCCAATCTAGCTACTTTCTATTGGTTTGTATTCTTTCCCTTTATATTTATTCTGTATATTCTATATAGTAATACATGCAGTTGTCTCCCTGTTAAAATATATCCTCTTTGAGAATGGAGAGGGTTTTATTTTAATCATATTTCCAGTATTTATTACTATGTCTGGCACATAGTAGGTATGTTACCCATGCTTACATTCTGCTGTCGTCTCTAAGGTCCCTTTCAACTCTAAACTTATTATCCTTTGAACTGATTTTAATTTCTGCCACTTGTGGAGCCTTGAGCAAGTACCTTCACCCCACTGAGGCTTAGTTTCTTCAGTTATGAAATGGGGTATGATAGCATTTGCATTCCTTATCACTTTTAGGCTCTCCATATATATATTTTTTCTATAGATCTACTTATCTCTATATTATTTTTCTCATTAAATTATATGGTGATTAAGAGAAGATATTTTTGTTCATCTTTCTTTATACCATCAGCACTTAGTGAAGTGCCCGACACATACTAAACACTTAATCAAAGCTTATTGACTGCTTTCAATTGTTATGTATTCTTACTCATGAATTCATCATAACTATTGTCATCATAAACCTACAAGGAGCCTCAGACAAAGCCTATGTAGTATTAAAAAAGCAATTCATAAAAAAAAAAAAGCAATTCATCAGATTTAATTCATCTATGTGCTCTCCATGTGAGATAGTGCAGCTCCAGGACCATGGCCAGCACCCATTCTCCTGCTACATTGCCTATTGCGTTATATATAGACTATCTGAACTCTTGGTTAAAATATATATTTATCCAGGGCTTTGTTAGATCTTGACTATATTTGCCTGGGATTATTTTAGCAAGCCTCCATTTTGTTTTCTACCTCATTATTTCACTGATATTTAATATCAAAAAATATTAAATATAGAGAGCATCAAATTTAAGACTATGATTTTTTATGAAAAAGACTCAGAGGTAGGAAGGATGGTGGTAGTGATCTAGGACAATGTTCTCACTTTGTGGATGAGTCATTTATGATCCAGGAGTGGCTTGCACAAAGTCACATAGATATTGAGTGAAAAACTTAGATTTGAATCCAGATTCTAGGACTGTAAATTCTAATGCTTTTCTACTGCAGCACACTTCTTCCCATTTAGAGGATCTGAAAACCCTTACAATCCTCTGGAGCTGAGAAGCAATAGAATTTAAGCACCTACTTAGCAAGAACAGTTGGTTAAAACAGGAAGCTTCCAGAAGGCAGATTGAAAGGAACTTCTCCTTTGTCTTGTCTTGTACACTGTGGATATGTGAGGGGAAAGTCCTAACCAAACCTTTTCTACTTTCTCTCCTCATCTCTCATTAGCTTCCATCCCAGAATGTCTCTTGTTTTCCATCTCTGATCAGAGGACACACTCTGATGTCCTTTATCCTGACTCTGGTTTGCAGTGTTTTTATAGGCTTTAAAAGTCCTACTACAATCTAGAATACAGGACTCTTTTGACTATGGCACTTTTTATTGAATGGGATCTGCTATCATTTCAGAGCAAGCCATGATTTGTCCTTCACAGAGGCAGGGGGATGGAATAGATGACCTCTCTAGGCCCTTTTAGAGCCAGTTATTTGATGAGGTAAAAACTCAGGCTATATGATTGGAACCGCTTGCTATCCAGCTGTCATCAGAACAGTTGGCATCAGGCTTTCCTGACAGATATAAAGGGAATGAAGCTCCCACAGGTGTGCATCTTGCCTAAAGTGATGTTTATTTCATTTCCAAAGTGGGTGGGAACAGCTCATGCTGCCTTGCTGATAGCCTGGCATACAATTATACTGTGCACAGTACGGATTCCTCCCTCCTCTTTCTGCAGATTCCCCCCAAACAGGCCTGGGAAAGCATAGCTATAAGAGATCTTGAAATGGGCCTTCTTGCAAGTTCATTGTGTAATTGTTGATCAGACACTTGGTATTGGTACCTGCTCCTGTTTGCCAGCCTGCCTCCCTGCCATCTTTCTACTCAGTGGTTACAGCCAATCATTTCCAAAGCAAATTTGCCCTTGATTATGGTGGCTGCCAAGACTAATCAATGTAAATCCTCATGCTCCTCCATAAAAGCCTTCCTTTTAATTACAGATGACCTCTGGGTCCTTCCTCCATCATAGGGAATCAATGTGGTATAGATGGTTGCAAAAGCACTCATAGGACCGATGCCAGCCAGGCCTTTGGCTCCTACCATTTTTGTCTCTTGGAGGTAGCGAGCCTCAACCAATGTACCGCTCTGATTGGAAGAAGGCCTATTCTGCTTGAGATGTTATGAGAACAGAGAAAAGACCTGAAGGACACTGCAGAGTATATTTGACTTTTTGTCCCACAGGGTAGTAGGACAGCCAAGAAACCAAATATAGTGCTGATCTGCATGGAGAGAAGCACAGCAGCTGGAGCCATATTCTGCTGTGGTCAGACTTCATCAAAAGTATTTTGTTGTCAGTCATGGGCACCACGGTTTGGATTGGACTTGGTGTCATAGAAAGGCATTTAGCCACAGAGCTAGGAAACTTTGGGTTCAGATCATTCATTTAGTTGCCCATTCTGGCTGTGTGACTCCATGGAACATCACTTCAACTCACAGGAAACAATTCTCAAATACTGTAAATTGGAGAAAAGGGGCTGACTTATATTGATTTTTTTTAAGTTAGTTATTGGGAGCTTCCTCTCTGTTAAGGAGGCAAGAGACTTGGAAACAGAGGACCTGAGTTCAATTGTCATCTCTACTTTTGCCAAATGTCTTAAACTCCCTGGGCTTCATTTGCCTCATTTGTAAGATGGAGTAGGAGGCATTTGAATTGTTTTCCAGTTCTAGATTCAGGGTCCTTCTAAGGCAACTCTGTTATTTTTCCCATTCTAAAATGGGGACTGTTCAGAGGAGTGCCTGCAGGCAAGAGTAGGACCTTAAGTTCATGTCACAGGAAGAGAAGTTGAGAGAATTAAGAATACTTAGGCAGACAGAGTAATAGTTTGGACCTACATGGCTTTCAATAGACCTCTTTACATTGCCTTTTATGATTCACAAAGTTCATATATGATCTGTTTGATCTCCTTGACAATCCTGTGAGGTAGGGGAGATGAGTGATTATTTCCATTTTTATCAATGAGAAAACTGAGGCTGAAGGAGTTTTAGTAACTGGCCAAGGATAGAAGAGTTTTTGAGAGTCTGAGACTTGACTGGCATTCAGGGATTTGGGACTCCAGTGCCAGCATGATATCCAATATTTCAATATGATGTTGCCAAAAAATTATTGTGCAGAAGAGTCTGCCATTGTTAGAGACAATACCAAAAATCATGGCTGAAGTGCAGAAGAATAGTTTAGATATAAAGAAAGATATCTTCACTTTTTTGGTAGAGATCTATGAGCCAGCTTAGCATAATACTTATCACATAAAAATTTCTGCTGCAGAAACACCCTACATGGATGCAGAGATGCATCTGCTCTGCAACTTAAAGAATTAAGTGATACAATAGAATAGGGAATTATCACTGACAAAACTCCCTCCATAGATACAGATAGCTGACTCATTTAGAATTTTATTTCTAAAATTTCTCTGGTCAGTGAGTGATGAAGGACTTTGCTTACAGTCACATAGCCAGTACATGTCAGAAGGAGAAATCGAACCTGCGTCTTTGAGACTCCAAAGCTGGCCCTCCACCAACTAAGTGTTCTTACAATAAGAGCTACTTCAGAATAGGACAGGCAGCATCTGGAGGGAGTGACAGCCCTCTCTCTGGATGTCTTCAAACAAAGGTTGGGCGACCATTTGTTGGATCTGTTATACTGTGGATTCTTCATCCATTACTGATGAGATTGGATCAATTACAAATGGTTTCTGAGATCCCTCCCCAAAACAATTTGAAATTCTCTTTTTCTTGGCTTTACTCAAGCCATTTTAGATATCTGAGTAACAGTTTATTTTTCTAGTACATGTTTTTATGTACAGTGAAGAAGTAAGGGGCCTAAAATTTGTATTGAAATAGGCTTAAAGCTACTTACTTCCCAATGCAACTCAATTTTATTTTAATTATAGTAGTAGTTCTGAAGTATGTGGAATTTTTTTTTTATTTTTCCCTGAACATTGTCAGCTATTTCTGAATGACCTGCCCAAATACGAGAGTGAAAAAGAACTACTCACAAATGAACATATGGTAATATCCTTCACAGAATTTTAATACTGAGGAAAAAAAGGAGTAAGGCAAATAAAAGGGTTTTTTCTTTTTCCTGGGATATATGTGACAGGAAATAGATTGTAGTTCATTATTAAATAAATCATAACACCACTAAATTAAAAAAAAACAGAACATTGTCTAAAACCAACTATGTTCACTGTATCAGTTAATGGAGGAGATAGAAAACTCCAATAAGTGATGGCTTCTGCCCCCAAATAAATAATAATCTCAATGGAAATATTTTAGTATTTGTAAAAGGAAAAATAAAATATTGATCATCACAATGCTATGGTCACAGTGTCCTTATTTTATACTCATCTTTTTTTTTTTGTTGTTGTTGTTGTTGTTTTGAAAAAAAAGATACAGTTCACAGGAACAATTCAATTGAATCATCATATCATGAACACTGACTATGCATAGGCTGAGGAATAGCCTATCACAGTGAGGCAACCTTGAAATGCACTGAACTTTATATATGATTGGTTCTGTGAGGATGAGAACAACCCTCAGCTTCTCATTGTTTAATGCAATCTTTTAGGCTTTAAGTTAAATACAAGTAGCTAATCTTCATCAATGGAGAAAGTACATTATCTTGATGAGGTCACAGGTGCATTCATTTCTGTTTTCATTACTCCAAAATGTGTAAAATAATGAGCTATACCCAGCAGATATGGAGGGAGAAATTAAGCAGGTCCTTCCTCTGAGGTATGTATACAACAGAGTCAAGGACAGGCTTAGGACTGTGATCATTTCCCCCTGACTTATAGCATAGGGTTCTGTTTGGCCTTTATTGCTAGGAATTACATGGATTAACCTTCACCGAACCAAGAAAGTTAAATACTTGCCCATGTTTGGTGTTCCAATTAGACATTTTTAAATGCAATTCTTTCCCCATAATTTGGGCTACTAAAAAGGGAAATAATTTACTCTCTATAGGCTTTGAGGGCCTTGTTAGAACTGAAGCAGTATTTATACTTATTGATTTGTAGATGAATATATGGGTATTGTATACTAAACCATCTGACTCGCCAATCCATGCCTTTGCTTTGTATTGCATGTAGGAAGCTGTATTATCAGGAGAAATGGCCCCTTATTAACACACAACTACTCTCAGGTGACCAGTATCTGCATTTGCAATGAGATGATCAGTCAAACTCTTTCTTTATCAGACCCATTGATTAAAAAACAAATATCAGCTATCAAGGAACTCATATAAATGACCAGGCAATGAGCAAACCTGATTGCTTATATAAAGAGCCATTCATCTTATTTTACATTTACATTTTTAATGTTGTGGTAGCAGCAAATTCTACTTCAGGTTTTAAGGAATTAAACACATCCATCCATCCAGAAAATAATCAAATCCAGCAGTTTTGAAGAAGGCATAGAAATCGGAAGTCCTTATAATAACACCTCCAGCGTAATGATGTCCCCAAATCAACGTAAATTTATTGGAGACATGTGAAAGCAAGAGTTGGAAGTACGGGAATTTGAGATGCAAACAGATTTCGTACTGTCATGCTAAGAGAATAGCAACTCAGCTTCTTAATTAAGGTCCCTTTATCGCTCTTTATTGTCAACCTCCAAACAATATTATTCCTTCACAAAAGAAATATCTTTTCTCCCCATAGAACAAAGCATTGCCTCTTTTAAAAAAAGAACTGTCAATTACCTAATATGGATTTTTCCTGATTACAAAATATGTTTTCTGCTCAGAACATCAAATGTAGAAATATTTCCCATAATTTTATCCACAAAATGCTTTGGAAGCATGCCAACAGGCAAGCATTTTAGAGATAATGTTTTATTACCAAAAAGTGAAGACAAGAACAGATTTGCATGCAGTAACTAGACTGCATTTGATAAAAATAAGCTGATTGCTTTATTGTCTTGGTATTTTCCTAACACTTTCAGTGTTGCAGAGCCTTGATTGAGTTTACTGTGTGTGAAAGCATTAAAGCTCAGTGGAGAGACACTAGTTTTGCACATCACCTGTTGAGAAAGAAACTATTTATGATATTCTTAAACTAAATGGTTCTTAGGGGAAAACAACACATAAAGATCTGAGAATGCTGCATATAAGGAAAACAAGCCACAGGAATTAAATGGAACAGAGGTTAATCCATTATTTTAATTGGCATCCAAGTTGCTGATGATTGTTGGACTGTTGGCAATACTCTTTGAGGCGTCATGGAAAATGGGAGATGAACTTAAAGACCAGAGAACTAACAGATGTCCTGATTTTTCCCCAAATGAGAAGAAGGATTCAGGAAATTATAGCCAAGTGAGTCTCATATTAACTCCAGGAAAAAGTAAAATCTACAGCAGATTTTTAAGTGAATTGTTTGTGATCAGTTCGCGAAAGCAGTAGGGAGTCCCAGAAATCAAGAGGGAGTCTCTAAAAACAAGTCATGTTAGCTATTCTTATTTTCCTTTCTGAAAAGCTTACCAAACTTGCAGATTAGGGAAATGCCACAAATATCAATGCACATTTCTAGGTTTTACCAGATAATTGGCAATTTCTCATGAGGAACAGGGGGACCTCCAGGGATAGTGATTTCTTTTTCTCTAAATATTTTAAAGTGGAGGCTGGAGGGCAACTTGTTGACTGCATTGTAGAGAGAGTTAATTTAGCTCTGTGTTGTATTAGGTAATTTCCAAGGCCACAATCAATTTTGAGCTTCTATGATTCAGTAACATCATGGAGGACACCATCAGCACCATGGAGAGGAAGAGGGAACTCTGATCTCTGAGTCACTACAGTTGAGATAGGTAGGAAACAGAGTGTGTGTGTGTGTGTGTGTGTGTGTGTGTGTGTGTATGTGTGTGTGTGTCCCAGGCCATTGGGAGACTAGGGGGAAGGAAGTGTGCTAGTTTTAGGCTGACTGGCAGAGTAGAGTTTTTCTAATCACAATATTATGCACACATAGTACCTAATTTTGGCAGAGATTTTGACAAGTTGGAGTATGTCCAGAGGGAGATTAGAGGCTTACAGATTTAAGCTAGGGAAGGGACCTCAAAGGTCATCTAACCTATCTGGTTCATTTTATAGATGAGGAAACTGAGGACCATGGATATTGAGTGATAATCAGAATGGTGAGTTACATGAAAGCCAAAGAGAAACAACTGAGTATGATTAACTTCAAGAAAAAAAAAAAAACTTGGAGAGTCCGTGATCTGGGTTGATCGTGGTCTGTATGGTTTTGGATAAAGTGTGCTGTCATCCTCAAAGTTCTCCCAAAACGTTCTCATCATTAGACATCCCTGGCACAAGATTTCTGTTTTAGTATTAGAAAGAATTTCCTGACCCTTGGATCTGTCTGAAAATGAACTTGACTACTTTGTAAGGAGTGAATAACTTCTCAGAAAGGGTCTTCAGAAGACATATGATGAGGGGCTCATGCAACATCAAAAAGGGGATGCAATGACAAATGTGGAAATATATATAGAAGAATTCTACATGTTTAACATATATTAGTTTACTTATAGTCTAGGGGAGGAGAGTCCAGAAAAGAGGGAGAAAAAATTGGAACACAAGGTTTTGTAAGGGTGAATGTTGAAAACTATCTTTGCATGTATTTTGAAAATAAAAAGCTATTAATAATTAAAAAACAGCAATGCCATTAGTCACACAGGAGGTGGTGACAAGACTGGACAAGAGAACCCTGATAATGTTTTTGTGATTCAATATCATTATTTCTATTATAAATAAACATGAAAAAGGGGATACATAGGCTCAGAGAATAGTTTCTCTGGAAGGAGTTCTAGACTAAAAGTCAGAAACATCCATGTTTGTATCCCGCTTCAATTACTATCTATGTGATCCTGGAAAAGGATCACTTATATCCTCAATTTGTTTATTTTCTTATGGGCAGAAAAGAATAATAAGAATCTACACCATCCAGGATAGTTGTGAAAATCAAGTGAGATAATGTATGGAGAGCATATCGCAAACTTTAAAGTACCTATAAGGATCAAAGAATTCAACAGCCAAGTCCTACTTCAGATCATACTAAGATGCATAGAAGGAAAAAAAAATAAAACAAACAATCCTTCTCCCCATAGTAATCCACTAGAAATTGCCTGTCCTTCCCTTGTTTATCTTGCTGAGCTGGAAGGGCTGGTAGGTACATATTTGGAGTACCCCAAAGGACATGTAGACTTTTCACAAAATGCTTCACCAGTCTCTTATGTTTTTTATATTATTATAAGGTGAAGATCAATGATTATTAATTAGTCAGCCACTCTTTGGGATGGTCCAAACCCTCAGGCAGAATGACCTCTGCCCACATGGCTAGTTGCTTTCTGAGGTTGGTTGGGCCCTCCTGGTGTGATTATGGTCTCTCTGTTTTCTGTCCAGGCTGATCAAGGTAATCAATAATTCTGCTCCTACTTCCATAGAAGCTGATGAGGGAGAACAATCAAAGAATAACAGATCTGAAACATAAGGGACATCAGAGATCACCTATTCCACCACCTTCATTTTCAAGATGAGGAAACAGACTCAGAGAGGTTAAATGCCTTCCCCATCTTCTCATAGCTAGAATTCAGGAATCAATACAAGGCCCTCTGAACCTAAATCTAGGTTTCTTTTCAATGTACTATTCTAGAGTGATGATAATAACATGGAATGCTTTAATATTTTAAATGTACTTTGTATACATTATTTCATTTTTTTTTACAACTCAGTGAAAAAAGTACTATAATTTTCCCCATATCCTGATGGAGAAATTGAAGCTAAATAAATTGAGTTGCCAAGGCTTCCAGAACTAGCAAAGGGTTCAAACTTTGGTCCTTCTGACTTCCAATATCAAAAGTTTCCTCCCTTATTATCCCTTAACTGCTTATGACTAGTCAATCCACACATATATATTATGTGACTTGATTAGATGTCCAAAAATAGGTGGCGATGTCTTGGTGATATACGTGATCTATTCTCTCATTAGCAAGGAGAGTGCTAGTCCCCTTCAAAGATGAAGGATGAAGAACAATAATATATTAAGTGACTACTGTATCATATGTAAGATGGAGATATAAGAAAGATAAAAATTGGTTCCCGACCTAAAGAAGTGCATTTTAGCAAAATGTGGATAAACTATATCAATATCTAAGTATACAGACAATATATACAGAATAGAGGAAAGGTAATCTGAAAAAGGGAAAGCATTTGAGATTGCTGAGGTTAGGAAAAAAGGCCTCCTGCAGAAACTGGGCTGAGTCTTGTAAGAATCAAAGGGAATGGAAGTAGTCATGAGGAATTTCTTCACTCCATCCATGAGGGGACTACCAGTCCAGAGGCCTGGAGAGGAAAGATGAAGTGCTGTGTGCTACAACTGCAAGTTGGAACACTGGTTTGTACCCATTAGACTTATTTAGGCAAAAGGCAGATGCCTACTTGTGGACAAGGTTGGAGGAAAGAGGTCTCAGACAGGTTGGACTACTCAGCCACTTGTAAATGTTTCCAACCCCAGGATCATCTTATTCTAAGAAATGGTGTCTGGTGAACTTTGCCTGAGGCCCCTGAAAAAGAAAACCAACATCAGCATAAGACCACCACTTAAGGCTTTAGGTGAAAATAATTCTTTTTAAGATTCTGTTGCCTGAACTATGGCAGCGAGCTGCCACCTAGTGTCTACTTTCTCATAGTTATACAAGCCTGATTTCCAGAGTGAATCAATAGGTCTGTCCCCATTCCTTAGAGATTGTCTGGTCCAATTTTCTCATTTTAAACATGATGCTCAGCAAGTTTATGTTACTTTGTAGGCAAAGTAACTGAGCAGGAAAAGAAGGGGAGTCACAAGTAGATCCTATTAGTTTGCACAGATCATGTCAGCCAAATGGAATAGACTAGGGAACCATTTTAGGGAACTCTTTTGCTCTGATTGGTCTGATACTTGATGGGAAGCAATATTTTTCTACTTGCTCTGTAGCTAGAATGATCTTTATCTTTCAAAGGGTCTAAGAAGTCAGGATGATGTGTCTTATCCACATTCATATGTGAAGGAACACAGAGACTCCTTCACCAGCAGCTTGTGGAGAAACAACCATGCAGGCCATTGCTTTGTATATTCAGATCCACTTGGTCCCTCAGTAATGGATGCATTTCTTGAGCTTTATTGTTTTGTTTTTTTTTTTTTTGGTCATTTGGGATGTAGGGAACATATAGCCTGATCTGGATCAAGAGCCATGGGTATTTATGACTCTAGGAATCTGGAGTGTTGAAGCAGCCTAGCAGCACATCCTGAGGAGCAAAGGGTTCAACTCAGGAGATGCTACAAATGATGTTGGCTTTGGGTGGGATCAATGGTGGGACTAATGGTATGGAGGAACTGAGATAAACTATGAACCTAATTTCATCATTAACAGAAACCAAAGAGATAGAGGGAGTTTTATGCCTCTGGGGTATTAGAGGAAATGTTTATATTTTGTTCTGGTTCTGTCTTTGAAACATTTTTTTCTCTTGTAAAAGATATTAAATGACTATGGAGATAGTCACTGGGCCCATGAAGTGGAGAGAATAGAGCCAATGGAGGCTTGAGTCAATTGCAGAGGGAAAAAAAAAGACTTACAAATAACTTGAGTGCTATCAAGCCTTTGGAAGAAATCCAACAGATCTTTCCCTGAGAATGGGACCAGGACAAAATGTGTTACACTGGGGTTTGAACTCTAGTATTTAGTGTTCAGATTGAGGGATCTCTCTATTGTCCAGTGAGGTCCCTTGAAGAACTCTGGAGAAGTGTGGCATGAAACTGGCAAACCAAAAAGTTCTCGAATTGTAGTAATTATTGAAAATGGCCAACTTGAAGATTGAGCATAAAGGATAACAGGAAGGATCTAGATATTAAAGAATAATTAGGGAAGACATCTCCCTGACTTCTTTGGCCCTTTTAAAAATACAGATCATTCTAGCTACAGAGTCATTTCTTGCAAACTTCTCATTATATATATATAAGGAAACTGAGGCTTAGAGAGTTTTAATGACTTTATGCTTTTTGAATTATAATATTTACCCACTTATTTCTTTTAACTTTACCTATATTTGCAATTTTTCTTCTGCAATCATTTAAATTACATTTTCAAGGTATATCAATATATGAATGTAAAAGTATTATGACTTTTGTCATTGTGATGAGCATTCTCTGAAGCTAATTGCATTCCTAACAGATGAAATTTAGGGAGTTTTTGAGGTTTATAGATTTGCTCAAGATGATATAGATAGAAAGTGACAAAGGGAGGATTTCAGCCCAAGATGACCTGCTTCCAATCCAAGTATCACCACACTAATTCTATAGAAATATTATTATTATGATTATCATCATTTATTATTATTATTCAAATAAAAATGTAAGTTTTGCCATTGGATTTAAAGATGATAAATTTATTCACTCAAATACTTCAATGTCACAGTGAAGTTTTCTTTTACTCCACAAAGAAAATTCTATGAACACCTGGGTGTCATTTTTAATATTGCCCCAGAACAATGAGAAATAGTACAATTCTGGGAAGAGTTTTTACTCTAGTTCCTTTCCTCTCTAATAGATCTTTCAACAGCGGCCAAGAAAACCATTTTTTTCTGATGCCCAATTTAAACATTTCACTCACTTTCTCAACAGTCTTCAGTGGCTCCCTATCAAACACAGAACAACATCAAATTTCTTAGCCTGGCATTTTACATTTTCCATGATTTGGTTGTAATCAACCTTACCTGTATTGGTTCAGTAGAATGCACACATTCTCTATATAATAAAATGAGCCTTTCAACTATCCCCTAAGTTATCATGGCAACCCCTACTCTGGTACATTCATTCAATTTTTCTCCTTTTTATAGAAAATATTCTTTCCTCCTCATTATAAACTAGATTCTGTTTCTTTTTTCTTTCTTAGAGATATATCTAAGGTGTCACCCCTCCAAATTATCCCTTGTTCTTCTCATTATTTTCTACATTATACTTATCTGTGTATGAATTTATCATTAGAATATAAGCCTCTTAGGTGCTGACCTTCTGCCATTTTTTCAGTTTTTATTATCACTAACTAGCATGGCACTTTGCATATATTGGTCTCTTAATAACTGTTTGTTGAATTGAACTTGAAAGCTGAGGGTCTTCTTGCCCAGGGCAGACCATTGCGTAGGCAAGATGGATAGTTATTATTATCACTGAAGAGGAACCTAGCAATCTCTCCCACCCCTAAATAAGTGCTGTGGAAATTTGTCTTCTGGCAGAAATGCCACATTCTCAACTGAAACTAATTTAAAACATTCTTAACTATTGTAACTTAAAAACAAAAACAAAAACAAAAACTTCTGTTCCATCTATTTGAATTCTCTTCCAGAACCTTATGTCCACAAATAAAAGGGAACCATATAGCACTATATTATTGAAAGCCTTATAGACTGAAAGCTATTACTTTCAATATTTCAACTTTTCCTCATATCTCTGGCTCTTTCCTTTATAGATTCCCGATCTAATTGACCAAGAGGTGTCAATTAAAAATGTATCTATTATATTAGGATCTTTTATAGTCCCATTTCCATTGTGTTTCTCAAATTATTTCTATAGCTAAGCTCATTATATTTCTCTCCATCTCAGTAAGATGGCTAATTAAAATACAGTTTGTTAGTTTTTTTTTTTTTCTGATCCTCATTACAATAAACCAATTTGCTATAAAATTCAGCATTAGGAGAAAAACACCGTCGAGACATCCCAAATTATTAATTATAATCTCAACATGACCATTGGTTTAAGAAAATCAGAAAGACAAGTATGACAAGTAGAATGGGTACAGGGAGATCACCTGAGATTTAAGGTCAGAGGCATTGAATCCTGTTACAACTGTGATACTACCCAGAGAACTTTAAATGAGTTACTTGATTTCTCTTGCCTGTTTCCTCATTTCTAAAATGAGAGGGTCTTTTAACCTCTAAAATCATTATCCTTTTATCTTCCCGGGCCGTTACAATTTCAGGAAAGTTGATTCCAACTTTGAAAACAAAAACAGATTTGTCATAACAAGGTGTCAACATGACAAAACTGAATACTACCCAACCTTCCCTCCTTCCCCATCCTCTTTGTAAGGAGTTAGAAATGATTGGGAGAGAGAAAAACATACTTCCTAGAGTTCTTTTTTTTTAAATAAATGATTTATTATAAACTTAACACTAATGATCAATACGACTAATTAAACTTGCACAGTAACTATTTGCATTTAAATGGATGAATCTTTCCTGAATTCTCCAAAGGAAATCTTCCTTCCAGTTCACCTCCCAGCTCCAGGGCATATAAACACATTTCCAAGATTCATCTAGAGGCTTTCCCTTGTGAAGTGGGGCCGGGGGGGGGGCAGTGCTTGCCTTAATGCCTCTTCAGACTTATTTCCATGTAAAAAAAATATCCCTACTTCTGATCTGATTAATACTGTTGATAATTCTGAAGAACTTGTAGCTTATAGCTTCATAATATTTATAAAAAAGACTCTTTAAAAATATGGAATCCTTTCCTTCTTTCCATGTGTTATCCTTTCAACCTCAGCCAGAATGAGAAACTTCAATTTCCTTTCCACAGCCAATGGGCTCTTTCCCATTGTTCTATCTCTGTGGAGGCTTGAAACACAGTTCTCAGCTATCTTTTCCTCTTGGAATTGATGGCTTCCTTCAATATTCTGCTCACTTTTCATTTTCTTTGTGAGATCTGCCTTTCCCCCCTTGTTTTAAATGCACTCCTTAATATTTTCATGTGTTTCAAATTCATTTTATATTGACTCATCTATTTGCATATTTCCCCTGAAGATGATTTCATGAAGCCCCATAAGATCAGAGATTATTTATTTTTGTCTCTTATCTCCAAAGAGTAACGGAGTGTCTGGCACATAGCAGGTACTTTACAAATGCTTGTAATGTTGAGTGTGTTAATAGAATAAGGTCCAGGATCATTTGGCTTCAAGTAACAGATTTCAGTTTCAAATTCTGAAGCAAATATTTTTAACACCCCAAATGAATAGAATGTAGAATTAAAATAAGAAGGCAGGTTTCAAGGTGGAGAAACATTGACCATCATCTATGAAGTCTTGCCTGGCTAAGGAAATGCTTTATACTCCAATTTATTAAAATACAAATTCTCATTTTATCCTTTTCTTTAAGGTTTTTTCCTTTTCTTTTCTTTCTTTCTTTCTTTTTTTTTTGGCTGAGGCAGTTGGGTTTAAGTGACTTGTCCAGGGCCACACAGATAGGAAGTGTTAAGTGTTTGAGATCAGATTTGAACTCAGATCCTCCTGACTTCAAGGATGGTGCTCTATCCACTGTTCCATTTAGCCACCCCTTTTCCTTGAGTTTTTAAATGTACCTTTTTGCTTCTGTGTGGTGCCACAATTTATATGTTTGTTTAATCACTATTTATCTACCTCATGTTTCCAGGTTCTTTATACTTTGATTCCTTTCAGGACCTTGTCATCCCATCCAGATTAATATTTCACACAAATGACATTTTGTCTCTCATCATCATCGCTTTGGATGGACTCTGTGAGGGAGAATATATTCAGTTCCTACTCATCTCTACTGCTTATTTAGTTTCCTTCAAAGTTCACCTCTATTGCTACCTTCTACAATCCATTAACAAGTATGTATTAGGTACCTCCTACCTACAGTGCTGGTCCCTGGGGAAACAAATTTACTAAATGAAATAATGCATTCTAGCAAAAAGCTCACATTATAACAGAGCAGATAACAGGTGCCTCTGTGCATGTATACCAAACAAATAGAAGAGAATAAATACACACAAAGGCAGAATCATTAAGTAAAAGAAAACTAGGGAGGGAAGGGCTTAACAATTGGTGTAGTCAAGAAATTTTATGAAGATGTTGATCTATGTCAGGGGAAAAAGTGGGATTCTCTGAAATGAAGATAAAGAAAGAATATATTCCAGCATTGGGCAATGGTTTGCCATGTTCAAGAGCAGAGAGAAGATCAGGTTGACTGGTTTGCAGGATGTGAGAGGAAGGGTAATCTACAATTATTGAGCAATGAATAAAAAAAAAAATCATAGCCACCCCCCCCACCTTGCCATTAGGACTGGAAATGGAGTTTTCAAAAGTGTTAAAGGACAGGTCAATTCTCCGACAGCCTCCACAGCTGTGAATTATAACATCTGGAGGATGCAAGGTAGCCTTTGCTAACACAGGTGTTACGGACTGGGGAGGAGATAAATTGGAGGCAGAGGGAAGAGGATGGAGGTCAGACAACTCAACAGCATCTCAGTCAGAGAGACCAGAAAAAAGCAACTGCCTCTCAGTCTCCTTGTATCATCCTCTCACAACCCATTCTGCAGGTCTGGGTTGGATCTCCAGCAGCCGTTGTCAGGTGGCTCTTGCATCACAACAAAACAGAGTCCAGGAAAAATCTGGAAGCTCTGACCATTTTGTTTACCATTGTGTCATCAACTCCAGGTGCATTATCTTGATCCTTGCTAGGATAATTTCCCCTCCTTTTGAGTATTGCCCCACACCTTGCTGTCTCCTGCCCTCAACCCTCTTATCTTGATCCCTATTCTGTCAGGATTAAGTTATGATCCTTTCCTGGAATTATGGATTGTCCATCTTCCCAATGTCCTCGCTGCCCCCCTCTTTTATCTGCTTTTGCTTCCCCTAGAAGATTATGTACTCACATTACGTATTTAATTTGCAAATCTTAGTTAGCTAAAACTCTATATAAGTTCCCCGCCTTGGTTTCTCTGTACCAATGCTTTGGACAAGAGTCCCATATGGCTGACTAGCTTTTTTACTCCACATTAAAGATTAAAAACCAATCTCTCTTGCCTCAGTTTCTTTGGTATCACACAATGAGACCAGAATGATAGTTTGGCACAAGATTATGAAAAACTTTATAAGCTAAACAGAGAAGTGATTTTTCTAAAGTCTAGGGATAATACTAAGCCACTGGAGCTTTTTGAGTGAAGGTTGAACATGTTCAGATCTGTACTTAAGAAAAATCCCTTTGATAGCAGTATGGAGGAAGGACTCAAATAGGGAAATGCTTGAGGCAGGGAGACTAATTGGATGACCATAGCAATAAAATAAGAAATAGGTGAGGAGGTCCTGAACTAAGTTGGTAGTTGTCTGATTAGAGAGAAGAGTCAGATGCAAGATGTACTGTATAGGTAAAAATGTCAAGATTTTGCAACTTATTAGATGTGAGGGATGAGCAAGAATGAGCAGTTAAGGAAAACCCAAGGTTAAAAATCAAAGCAATGTGAAAGATGGAGATGTTCTATCAAAAAAAATAAGGAAGTTTGAAAGCAACATGGTTCTGGGAGCCCAGATAATGAGTACTCTTTAGACATATGGATGTCTAAGGGTCATCCAATTCCAAATGTCCAAAAATCTTCCACGGTACAAAATTGAAACTCAGAGAAGAGATTTGGCTTGGATTTATGATTCTAGGAGTCATTTGAGTAGAGATAATAATTAAATCCATGGGAGTCAATAATATTGTCAAGGACAAGTCTAGAGAGAAGAATAGGAAGCTTTAAGTAGAGTCTTGCGGGAAACCTCATAGGGGATGTGATATGGATGATGACCCATCATTCTGAGACATGAATCTCAGGAGAGGTCAGACAAGTAGAGAAGGAAAGAATCTTGTCACGAAAAGTCAAGGATGAGAAGGTGAATGAGGAGAAAGCAGTTGAATGAAAAATTCATCAGAGATTTTTTTTTTTAAATAACATCATGTTTGGTAGTTGAGATCTCATTGGTAACTTCAGAGAGTGAAATTTCAGTTGAATGATGAGGTTATTGGGCAAACTGCAAAGGGTTGAATGGAGTGGAAAGGAGATTGCTGCAACAAGTTTTCAAGAATTAGAAGGATAGGTATGTTTAAGAGAAATATTGAAGGAATGAAAAGAGACTAAAGATTCAGGAGACTGAGAGAATGATAGAGCTTTCAGTGTGCTAACAGATATGAATTGGTCTTGGTAAGAAGAAGGAACATCTGATTTTCAGAAAGAGTTTGAAGTGATGTCAAAGGATTTTAAGAAGAAGAGAAACAGGACCTCACTTCAAATGGCCTTAATTTTCTCAGTGCCACAAAAGGCAAGGCTCTCAATTGAGATTGAGATGGAAAGATTGTGTGAGAAACATCAGGGGAAAAAAGAAAGTTTGGAAAAGTTGTAGTGTACTATGGGATAGAAAATCAATTATAGAAAAAAAATAAGATGACTTGCCTGTTGTGGTAAAGATTGTAGACAGTCAGCATGGCTAGGTGACTTCAGGTCCACTCAACTTAATGAGATTTTACTCAACACTTCCTAGCTGCTAATACCTCTTCTCCCATCATAATTACATAGTATTTACTTTGTAAATTTACCCAATAAATGTACATTGTTTAAATTAATTGTAATAATTCACTGAACTTGTTAGTTCTCTAAATAATACTAAAAAAATCCCCACTTTTATAAGACACAGAATTTCCTGCTTTGGGGACAGAGTAGATGTGGTTTCTGTACAAAGTGTATATAACCAATGGTCTGCAAGATGAAAAGGACAAAAACAAACCAAAACAAAACCTTTTTTTAAGTACCAATATATATGACAATATTGGAGGAATGCTTGACCCTATCACTCATACATCACCCTATTGCCTTACTTCCCTACTTGGATATGTTGGGAAGCAGTCATGAGGAACTGAAATAATCCTGTTCAGTGGGATCCATGGGAACTTTTAGAACCTTAAGGGATAAATAGGTGAGTGGATGGAGGACTTGACAGGGGGAGAGGGTGTGGTTATTGAGTTATTATCTTGGGAGACAATCCAATTGGGTGTGAGAGAAAACTGAGGCTATTTGATGTAAGCTCCTGACACATCCAATTGTATCCCCAAATCTGACATTGGGGATATTGATCCATTAGGTAGTTATGAGGGGCAAAGTGTTTCTGCCTTGTGAAATATTTCTCTGACAATTCATCCCAGCCCTGCTGTAACATCAGTGAGAAATTCAGAGTGGGCTGCTTAATTTGGCACTTTGCATTGACAGCAGGAAACAGAAAAGCCAGGTGTGACTACTAAAGTAAAAGAGCTCTGGATTCATAGCCATGAGTTTGACCTTTGATGGCACTACCTTTGGCTGGAAGTGGGAAAATTCCAACATCTACAGGAAGGGTGACATTGCATGGCAATGAAGAAACCATGGCACTGGGAAATGTTTATCGGGGAGAAATAACTCCACCCCATTGGTAGGGTCCTAGAATAAACCACAAGGGAGGCACTGAATAATCATGAGAGTCATCTAGAGGAATCATGTCAGGTCATATCAATGAGGAATAATGGTGAAAGCCTCAAAAGAAGGAACATACTGAAGAGTCACATTGGCTGGGAGACTGACTGCCTCTAGAATGGTTTCTTGGAAGATTTGCTCATGGGCAGATGTCATTACTTTCCATTAGATCTTGATTATATTTGAAGGGTAAATAAGTGAGCTCATGCAATATGCAAACCATGTGCTTGCAAATGTCATAGATGACAAAACTGAGATGCTGAAGAACACATTTCACACATTATCCTGATAGGAACATTGATTCGGGAGTGAGAAATCCTTGAAAGTGTCACTGGAGCCTTCATATCATGTGAGACTCATCACTATAAGCATAAATCATTTCCATGGGACTAAAGATTTCTTAATCTTTATATATCTAGTGTATCGTCACTTAAAATAAATAAATATATAATAAACATTGGTGGTGATGATGATGAAGATGATAAAGATTATAATAATAAAGAGGAGTTTGATGGACAATGCACTCTCATAGTTGCTGATTTGAATACTACTGCTTTCTAGTGACTCTCTCAATCGTACCTTATTGTTTCACTGTGGTTTTGAGTTGGGAGTACTGATATAACCAGTCTCCTAAAATCAATATGAAAATAAGAATTTTAAGGCAGAGCCAAAGTCACGTTGAAAAAGCATGAACTGAATAAATACTAGGAAGCAGAGCAGAGAGAATTCTTTTTAAAAAATTTTAATAAAGGGCATTATATCCCAAATTGCATCATAGTTTTTGCCATGCTTTTATCTGGAAAATTAATCAACTAATTATGGATAATTATAATTAATATCTGAATCCATTATATGTGAGCATATTAATTAGGATTCTGAAATATATTCTGAACTTTCCAAACAGTTATAATCTCACAATCAGAGAATAATGTGAGCTTGATTGTTTGAAGGATTTTTTTTTGTTTTGTTTTGTTTTTTTATTTTTAACAAAAAACCTCAAACCTTAAAATAAATTTCAAATTAATGCTACACAATGCTACTTGTTTTGCAGGATCTCATATCTCAGTTCACAGATAAATGTTTACAATCATAAACTTTCTATGATATGGCATCATGCATTTAGTAAGAGATTAAACCAGTGAGATTTTTGCTTAAGGTTTTTCAGACATAGAAAGTCATTTTAGTTTGCCAGACAAGCACCTTGTCCCTTGTGAAAGTCCAGAGAATAAAAATCAGAATTTACAAAATGGGGTGATTTGGCAGGGCTTATTTACTCGACAACAGGATTCATAGAATATTTGCTTTGGATGACCTCTACTTAGTATATTAGAATGTTTCAAGAAGGTGGATTCTGGATGGCTGACTGGTTTCTGCTCATTGAATGGAGTCAAGCAAAGCCCAGATATCCATTTGTCAGGTACATTGTAGAGGAAATTCTTCCTCAGATACATGTTGGACTAGCTAAGGCCCATTTCACCAATATTACAATTTATGTTTGCTCTTCAGGAAAACCCTCATTGCATAAAGTGAAGCACAACTATCTAATATTTGGATAATCCTCACCTTGACAATGCCCTTCAATGTTCAGTACACCTTTTGGAGATGCTACTTATTTTCTTTCTTTTGTCCCACTTTCCTCAGCTCTACAATGGAGACATTAGTTTTGGGAAGACTGAAAGTTATTTTTAAGTCCTAGAAATCTAAAAGATTTCCTGAAGCCTCCGAAACTGTAATCATTAATACCATTCTCCAATTCATCAACTCGCTTTCTATGACCTTCAAAAAATTCAATTTTCTGAAATGAGTCAACAATACAAAAAGCTGCTTCCAATTGTCTGAAAAACACATGGACGGAAGTCTCACTCTGAACAACAAGGGCATGCATTAAGAAATCGAATTATTTTCAAATTACATTTGTCAATGACCAGTGAATGATGATTTCTGGGATTAAGATGATAAATGCAAAGTAGCTTTTTTATGGTGAATTAGAAAGTACTGGCACTTCAAATCTGTTTATGTTATCCACTGACAAATCTGTTTTTCAAAGTACAGTTTACCTGCCACCTTCTACACAAGATTTTTCTTAATCCCTATAATTACCTAAATCATCACCACCAACTAAATTATATCTGTTCATTAATATGCTTCATGTACTCCATGGTTTCCATTATCTTGGCAGTCCGAATGTAAACTCCTTGGGGGCAAGATTCCTGTTTTGTCTCTCTATTCCACATGTCTAGCAAAGTGCCTGCCACTTAATAGGCATTCAATAAATCTCTGCTAATTGAATTGTAGATGTTCTTTTTGAAATTATTATCATATTGTATACACTTTCTACTTATCTACTTGTTATGTTTCATCCCTTCCATATCAGCTCCTTGAGGATTAGGGACCATTTCTGTTTCTGTTTCTTTTTCTAGCTTTGTATTCCTAGCCGCAATAGAATGTCTTGCATATAACATATGCTAAATACATTCTTGTTGAATTAAACTAACTTTATTTGTTTAATATTTTTTAAGCTATGAAACACAAAGTAATGCTGGCCTGAGTAAAATTTTGCTTGTTATACAATTGTGTTTGTATTGTGCAGATGGATGAAGCATGAGTGATAGGATCAGATTGAGAACTCTAGGCTCATTAGAGACAATCTAGTTAATGACATTATTTTAAAGAAGAAACTGGGGAATATGAAAATATTCACCCGATGTCACATAGGCAAAAAAAATGGAAAGTCTGGGATTCAAACCAAGGTTGGGATTGGATCAATATATTATCTCTCCCAAACCAGTAGCTTTTTTTCCAGCATCATAATGATGCTGGAATTGAGGCTAAATTGATGAATTTGATGGAACAAAGGAGGTCATTTTTGTGGGGATCATCTCATTATTACTGAATATGTAAAATTCTGTAGTTTGACAAGCTTTAACAAAGCTAATAGCTTTTTCTCATAACTCTATTCTAAATGATTGGACCTTCTTTTCTAATATTGGACCAACAACAACATTAAAATCAACTGAAATATGCAACATAATAAAAGACATCCATCTTTTATCTTGGCAGAGGGAAAGAAAATAAGATTTAGCCAGTATCATTGACATGAGAGAAGTCATTTTCAAATATGGCGGTCATTACTGGCAGACTTGGAGAATAGGAATAGCAATAGTAATGACTTGAATTTTAAAATGCCCTGTACACTTCATTCAGATTGAAAAATGCCTCTTACCTTTCAAACTTTGAGACTCTGGAGCTGATCAAAGCAGAGTTTTCTTTTAATCTCACTACTTGCTATATTGCATGGACCTTTTTTGGAATAATGATGTTAATAATTCAATTTTCCTTCCTGCCAATTGAAACAGATTCTGACTTGTCAGGAATATACAAAAATATAAGTTATGGACTCAGTGTACTCATTTCCTCAGAATTTATGAACATAAATTGTCTGAACAGAGTTCAATCCATCTCTCTTCTGTTTCCAATCTTTCTGTGACGATACCCACTTTATCTCTGCCTTTACTCTCCAGCCATAATGCTAGGCTCTATGAGATCCAGCTGCAACCATTTTGTATTCTCTTTCTCTATTCACAAAAAGGAACAAATGAACTGATTATGATAAAATTTCAAAGAACCTATTGATGCTTGATTATCTATTTCATTAAAGGTAGCACTTTAGAAAATAACTATTCCCTCTCAACCCAAAAATATGACCCATTATTTCAAATGACTGAAATCTTGACATGCAAGAATACAGAGGAAGTCATTTAGTAGAAGCAGTAGGTAGATAGCACAATAGATAAAGTTCTAGGTCTGGAGTCAAGAAGATGCATCTCCCTGAGTTCAAATTTGGCCTCAGAAACATACTAGCTGTATGACCCTGGACAAGTCTCATAATTCTGCCTCAATTTCCTCATTTGTAAAGTGAACTGGAGAAGGAAGTGGTAAACTACTCTGCTATTTTGCCAAGAAAACTCCAAATAGGTTAATAAAGACTTGGACATGACTAAACAATAACCACAATATTTAATAGAGGCTTCTTTCTTTTAAACAGTTTGTCTAATCTTTGCTTTACTTCTGGACAGGATCCTTTGTTGTCCAGACTAAAAGAATGATGCACAATGGTGAATTTTTTCATTTAAAGCATTTGTGCTTCTTTGGAATGATCCCTAAATAATGAAAAAAGCTCATTGGTAGGAGGATCTCCTCAGAAAAAAAAGACCCTATGTATGGGATGAAATCCCATTGTGATCCATGCCAACTCTTTCCTTTTCACAATCTTTTGAATTTACAGTGAATATAGATTCATTTGAAGCTATTCCTTAAAAGAATCAAGTCAAATTCTTCTACCCTTGAAAAATCATACCTAAAAGAGGAAAAAAACACATTTAGGCAATAGCCTAAGATGACTTAAAATTATTCAATCTCTATAATATTACAAGAGGGAGTCCAGTATATCATAAGTACATATTTATTTTATTTTCAATAGAGAAACTGGGGTCAAGAAGTTCTCTGATTTGTCAAAGCCTTCTTCAGAGTAATCAGAGATAACAGGCCTTAATGAATTATAGGTCTTAATGATTAAGAATCACACTCTAGTGTTCGAGAGTTCTAGTTTCATTGATTTCCCATTTGACCTTGAGTGTCATCTTCAAAATGGAACTGGTTTTAATGATGCTCTCTGTCCCCTCTAAAGATTGCTCTAGTATGGCCTAAAGTCAATTGTTCTGGAAATGATTCAGAATTCTAGATCATGTCTACACAATCCCCCCAAAATGAATGTAAAACTGGGTGATTCAGGTGACAAAGTAGAAACACTTAAATATAGTTCTTATTGATTTTAGTTAATGCAGTTTCTAGCTCAATTTTAAATGCTCTCGTTCTAGACTGACTTCATATTAATACTTTTCATAAACTTGGTTCCCAGAGAAAATGCTCTCTTTGCTATTTCTTGTATATAACATTCAATCTTTAACCATCTTGCTTTGGGACAAGCTATACTGCCTGCCTGACATGTGCTCCCTCCTCATTTCCACCTTTTAGATTCCCCAGTTCACTTTTAAGTTCATCTGCATGATGTTTTTCCTCATGATCTCTCTTGGTTTTGCTCTCCTGCTTGCCTGTTGAAATGGCTTTGCATTTACTTTGTATATATTTTATATTGATATATCTATATAGATATTGAGTTCTTCTTCCTCTTTCTCCCACATGAATACAAGCTCCTTGATGGAAGAGACTTTGATTTACTTTTTAGATCTTGGTATTCCCAACACTTTCCACATTGCATCAGTACTTAGTGGATGCTTTTTGAATTGAATTGAATTGAATTTCCAAATCCTGCTTACAATAAAATAATATGTTATCACCAGGAATGGGTGATCCACCCAGGCAATTTTGCCCACTCTTCCTTTTTGGTGAATCACATTTACAAACTCTTGGCTCAGCAGTTACTAGAAATCCTTATGAACTTTCTTACTAAGCTAAATAGCTTCAGCATTTTTCATTTTATTTTTTGGCTTTAAATAGCCAACAGCCCAAATGAACTGCCAAATCCTAGCACAACAAGATCGAAGATGTTTCTAATATCAACAGCTTTTATCTTGGTTTTATTTATATCACATAAGGACAAAAAAAAACATTCACAGTTTAAAAAAAAAAAAGACTCTTTAAATGTTCTTACAGCAATAGCCTATCTTTCCAGAGTGAGTATTTGAGGTTGAATTAGAAAGCATCTGAAAATAAAGCACAACAACTGAAATAAGTGCTTTGACTTGACAGCTTCAAGAGAGCCAATATCCACCATGATAATATGCCAGGAGTGGAAGTATAGGTTTTCCCCCAGCTGTTGTTCCTTTTAGAAACACTAAATGCCTTCCTGTTTCATAATGATTTTACAATAATGTAACATCAGGCCAAAGTAAATAGTTTTTTAATAGCGGCACAGAAAACCAGTAAACTCTCTATAGCTTAGTTTGCAAGGATATTGCAAAAGCTAATCACCTTGTTTGGGCTGACCAATGTGGTTTGGATTTACTGTCGAGCCTCTATGGGGTAAAGTGTGAGATCTTAGCCTCAGATCATCAGCCCTCCCAAAAGGGCACCTTAGAACGAACACACAAGGACAGAGAGCTGACATCGTTCCAGAATAAAGCCCATATATTGCCCCCTACCTATTGCTAGGATGATGGGAACATCTCATTAAATGGACAGAAATGGGAACATTTCATTAAATGGACAGAAGTACCCAGACATACTTTGTGAATGTATGTGGATACTGACCTGGACTTGTGACAGGACTAGAGGTAGGAGCCTCTATAATTTCTACAAAAAGGGAAGAGGAAAAAAAGAACAAAAAGAAAGAACATTTTGGAGATTAATCACATATAAGAGACAAACACCCATGAGACAATCAACAATCATGCGACATGGATAAGAAGAGCCTTTTAATTTGAAAATGCCAGAGATGGCCACAGACTGACAACATGAAACATTTATGGGGGCAAATCCTGAGATTCTTAAAACCACAACCCTGAGAGGCAGTAGGGCATAGGGAATAGAGCGCTGGATTGGCGGACCCAGAACCCGTCTGACAGTTATTTGGGGGTGATCCAAGGAGAATCGCTTAAACCTCTCTGAGGTTCCTCATCTGTAAGTGAGGGGAAGGAGTGCTCATAAGGTTGTTGAAAGGATCAAATGAAAAGATGACCTGAGACTTTCAAACTCTATATAAACATCACTTTTAAGCGATAGCTAGAAATGAGAAGTCATCTCCCTTCACTGGTTGTTGTCATCAAACTTGACTGGGGCTAAGATCCTTTCTCCCAATTCCTAGGACACAATCCCAGTGCTTTTCTTGGGAAGTTACATAAAATCCTTGAGCAAGAAGATCTGTTCTTGAGAATTGCATCTCCTGAGAGGAGATGCCATGATTTTGTCTTACTTAGAAGCATCAAAAATACAATGGAGAAATGGATGTCACCCATGACCACTTTCAAAAAGAGAAGTTGAGTAGAATTCATTTTATCAATTTTGATTTCTTAATGTTTCTAGGTGAAAAAATGCTATAACTTAAAAAGAATATTGAGTCTATTGACTAGTACGATATAGCTCAAGACAGTACAGCAGAGTAAGTGATATGGGCACAAATCTGTGGTTGGGATTTCAGTATATCTTATCTAAATACTGACTTTTCAAGCCAGGATGGTTTTGAGGAAATTTTAGATTTTAATCTTTAATTAACTTTTAATAGAATTGTGTTTTGTTTTCCTGAGCCCACATACCACATCTTTCTCTGTGAGCTTAGGTGAGTGATTGAAACTAAGAGCCCTGATTTCCCCATCTGTAAAATGAGGGAGCTGATTAGGAAGAATCTCTGTGATGTCTTCTAGCTTCAGATCAACGAAATAAAAATGACACTAGAGTGTCATGGCTCAAAGTTAAATAAGGATGATCTTGAGCAAAAAGAACATTCAAATAAATCTCTTATGAATAAGAAATCAAAGGATACAAAGGCAAACCAAAAATAAGAGTTGAGGATTTATCAAAATATACATACGGATATATTTATACACACATATGTATCATGTTTATAAATACTCGTGTATATGTATATATTATATAGAGAGAAATTTTTAACACTTTGGTTTCCCTTTCAATTCCATATGTTTTATATAAGCATTTAAAAACATGGTTCTGAAAGATGGGGCCAAAGGTTTCAATAAATTGTCAGAGGTGTCAATGAAATAAAAATGTACCTATTTCTCTATGCTGGATGCAAGGAGGTACTGTCAAATATTTAACAAGTGGCTTTACAACATATACATATGATTTTTCAGATTGATCTGCTTTATTAGCAATTGTCATGTCACTTTTTTTTAGTCAATCTATAAAACAGGAAATCAGAATCTGATTTGTTGCTTATGCCAGTTTCTGGGATATAAATGACTCCTGTACCAGTTCAGGCTGTTTCAAGATCACCCCTGAATCACAGAGATATTTCTCTATCACACTTTTTCTTTTGATCAATGTAAAGCATCGGAAAGCACAGTGGTAGGAAAAGCAGAGAACTCATGATCATTGGATCACAAATTTAGATTTGGAAGTGATTTGAACAGTATCAATTCTAGAACATTTAATTTACAGATGAGAAAACTAAGGCATGGAGAAGTAGTCGATTGTCTCAAGATCACCCAGATATTGTCAAAGGTAGGATTGGAACTCAGATCTTCCTGATTGCAAGTTCAGTGCTCTTTCCACTTCAAAGTATGGCTTGGTTTTGCTACAATCCTACTGTGTCACTTTGGGCAAGTCAGCCTACCTAATCTTTGTTTTTTTGTACAGAAAAAGGAAGCATCAAATAACATGAACTCTATGCTCCATTCTCACTCTCAAGTTTGTTGCAGGCTCCCAAAATCACTAGGTTAGTGATTTTTTTGATATAAATGTGGTATTATTATAGTAATATAAACCTTTTACCAGCTTAGATAGGGTTAGGGAATGTTTATCACCCTATTTCACAAAAACAAATGAGGAAAGATTTTCCCTCTTCAGTTACAGAGAAAAGCATCCAATTTTATCTATTTTATGTGTTAAACTTGTTTCACAGGTCTTCATACCCCAAAACAAGTAATCATCTTATTATTCTACTGGGTAATCTTCTGGGAATGAAGGTTCTTTCTGGAGCAATTTGGAGACAGTCTGCTGTCAGTTCTCTTGCCGATATCTCTCCATTAAAAACTTGTATCCCATCGGCACAGCCTTCAAGAGCCAAGAGCGCCCACCCATTACGATGTGTGGAGCTTCTGATTGTGTTCCAGGGACTCAGGGATTTGAGCTGGTGGCTGA
Organism: Antechinus flavipes; assembly: GCF_016432865.1. Taxonomy (NCBI): domain Eukaryota; kingdom Metazoa; phylum Chordata; class Mammalia; order Dasyuromorphia; family Dasyuridae; genus Antechinus; species Antechinus flavipes. The sequence goes on along the minus strand of NC_067401.1, from coordinate 455,914,944 downwards.
AGGACAGCACTAGTCACCATGACATATTGAAACAACCAGAGAAAAGTTTTCAATGAATTGGATAGATGCCCTGGGAGAGGGAAAGCCTCTCCAATATCTTAGCATTCTCTCAGGCTTTTATCCAAATCTCTCTCCTCCTTTCTCAAACTTTGAGAAATAGCCACCTCTTCTTTCCATGGCCTTTTCAATTCCCCTCATACTTCAGTTGAGGCAGCTATGACACACAATGTATAGAATGCCATGCTGAAGACAGAAAGACTCAACTTCATAAATTTAAATCTGATTTCAGAAACTCCCTAATTGAATGATCCTGGTCAAGTCACTAAACCCGGTTTGCTATAGATCCTCATCTGTAAAGTGAGCTGAAGAAGGAAACGGCCAATCCCTTCAGTATCTCTGCCAAGAAAACCCCAAATGGAGGCATGAAGAATCTGGTATGACTGACCAATGAACAGTATATCTAACTAAGCTTCCTTCCAACTTCACTCAACTAAAATTACTTTCACCTCTTTGTTGTATTTAACACTGCCCATACTCTTCTGGTTACTCTCTCTTTTACAACTCTTGATGATACCACCCTTTCTCATCTCTCATTTAACTGATTTTTCTCAAGCTCCTTTACTATCTCATCATCTATACCATTTCTTCCTAACCATGGGGTATTTCCTTGACCTTTTCACTTTATTTTGTCTTTCCATTGGTGACATTAGTTCCCATGGCTTTAACTAACTTGTTAAAGTCGATGACACAGAACTCTCAGTCCAGTCTGTCTCCTGCACTTTCCACCCTCAGCACCTATTACCTATTAGACATGTCAAAGTGGGTGCCTTAGAAACACCTCTTGCTCAATATGTTTAAAGTGAAATTCATTATCTTTCTGCCTAAGACCTTATCTCTTCCAAATTTCTATTAAAGACACACTAGTCACCCACATTTGTACCTTTGAATTATACTTGTGTCTTCACTCTGCCTCATAAATTCAATGTCACCAAAAGCTGTTTGTACCTTTACGATATTTTTCATACCAGATCTGTTCTGTCTTCACATAGTTACCTCTGAAACCAGGACCTCATCACTTCTCTGTATTATTGCTATAGCTTCCTAATTGATCTCTCTTTTTCAGGTCTCTCCCTATTCTAGTTCTTTTATCCCAATTCCCACTTTATTCTAGTCCATTCTCTACACTCACTTTTCCATAATCATGTATCTCAATTTGTCATTCCTTTACTTCAAACTCCTTGGTTTAGTTTCACAAACTGGCCCTGGCTACATTCAACATTATTCTGCCTCATGTACCATGTAATTCTACCAAATTAGCATATTCGGTTTTGTTATTTTTAAGTTTTGTAAATTACTCCATTATCATACTTTATCATACATGGCTTTCCATCTCCCATTTTGGGTTCTTTACCTTGGTTGTTTCTCATCCTTGGATTTTACTCCATCCTCCCCTAATTTTCTGAAAAACCTCTTGAAGGAAGCTTCAAGATGGATCTCAAAAACCATTTTCTACATGAAGCTCTTCCTGGTCATCCTACCTTTGAATTTATCTATTCATGCCATTATACCATTCTAAATTTAACTGTTTTGTGATGATTTAAATTTATTCTTATAGAGGACCACAGATATTGGGGAACTCTGAGAAAAGTATACTTGAAGCAAAGATACTTAGAGCAGGGTGTTTACTCAGTGTGATTGGAGATAATGGTTCTCTAGTTCACATATATACTTAGTACTTAGTATGGTGATGTAATGGTTCTCTAGTTGACATATATACTTATTACTGAGCATGGTGATGTAATGGTTCTCTAGTTCACACATATATAGTGTGCTGTAATGAGGTAATCGTACTGAGTTATTTAAGGGCTGAGAGGATTAGAAATAGAGATATTCAATCTTTGACCATCCTCCTGGTGGTGTTCCTGCCTCCTGCACTCCTCCATTAAAGACCAAGGCTGGTCCCCAGATCCTCCAGAGAACTAGTCGGGACACTAGATTTTGGCGCCTGAACAGGGACCTCCAGAAGGACATCACATATTTTCTTTATATGTATTCAACAAATACTTACATAATTACTTATTGGCTCCTTCATCCAAATTGTAAGCACCTTAACAGTAGAAATCGTTTTGTATTTGAATTTGTATCACTGGCATCAAGAATTGACAAGCACTTAATAGGCACTTAATAAATATTTATTGAGCAATTGATAAGAGGGCTTATAGGAATGCACCGAACTGAGATATGTACAACAGACTGGGATTTCCATTGTATACAATAGAAAAGTTTTGTTCTACATAGGAATGCATGCAGTAAGATATAGGATTGGTGGAAACAAAACAGTTTACTTTATTCTGAATAATGTTCTACCATTTAGGTAGGATGACATCTACAAGCCCTAAAACTTATACTTAATGTTAGATTTTGGTGTTCTCATATGTACATTAGTGATAAAACTAATCTCATTGGAATATGAGTTTCTTGAAGGCAGAAAAATTGATCCATATTGTTGTTATTATGGTTTTTTTTTGGGGGGGGGAGGGGAATAAGGCAATTTGTATTAACTGACTCACTCAGGGTCACATAACTACTGTCAAGCAAGTCCTCTTGACTCAAGTGTCAGAGCTCTCTCCACTGAGTCATATAGTTACCTCTTTATCCATTTTTAAAAATCTCCATTTCTTAACTCTGTCTTGCATTTAGTAATCATCTAATGTTTGCTTGTTGACATATTTTCAATTTTTTTTGCTTTTAATATTTATTAATAATGAAATAATTCAAAAAATGAAAAAAAATAAGCACAATGTCCTTTGACTTCAAGATCAGTGTGATCACATAAACACTTCTCAAAAGAACTATATTTGCCGTTTTAGAATTTGGCAAATTTTCCCTCCGATATCTAGCAGACATCCTTGACTGAGACACACAGCCTATACTCAGGTGTGACAGAGAACTTGGATCCACAGATTTAGTCCTTAGATAACCCCCATTTTAGGTGTTGTTTAATGCTATGAAAATTAACATTAAATAAAGCTAATAAGTTGACATGTTTTCTGGGACACCATGATGTAAAAATATTCATTTCAGTCATTTGGATAAGTATTACACATGGGGGGTAATTCATATAAGGAAACCCATTATTACTCATATCCATTATCTTTTTTTTTTTTTTTTTTTTTTATAATAAATTTTATTTTATTTAATAATAACTTCGCATTGACAGAATCCATGCCAGGATAATTTCTACACGACATTATCCCTTGCAATCACTTATGTTTCGTTTTTTCCCCCTCCCTCCCTCCTCCCCCCCCCCAGGATGGCAAGCAGTCCTATATATGCTAAACATGTTGCAGTATATCCTAGATACAATACATATTTGCAGAACCAAACAGTTCTCTTGTTGCACAGGGAGAATTGGATTCAGAAGGTAAAAATAACTCGGGAAGAAAATCAAAAATGCAAATAGTTCACATTCATTTCCCAGTATTCCTTCTTTGGGTGTAGCTGTTTCTGTCCATCATTTCTCCAATGAAACTCAGTTAAGTCTCTTTGTCAGAGAAATCCACTTCCATCAGAATACATCTTCATACAATATCGTTGTCGAAGTGTATAATGATCTCCTTGTTCTGCTCATCTCACTTAGCATCAGTCCATGTAGGTCTCTCCAAGCCTCTCTGTATTCATCCTGCTGGTCATTCCTTACAGAGCAATAATATTCCATAACATTCATATACCACAATTTACCCAGCCATTCTCCAATTGATGGGCATCCATTCATTTTCCAGTTTCTAGCCACTACAAACAGGGCTGCTACAAACATTTTGGCACATACAGGTCCCCTTCCCTTTTTTAGTATCTCTTTGGGGTATAAGCCCAATAGAAACACTGTTGGATCAAAGGGTATGCACAGTTTGATAACTTTTTGGGCATAATTCCAGATCGCTCTCCAGAATGGCTGGATTCGTTCACAACTCCACCAACAATGCATCAATGTCCCCGTTTTCCCGCATCCCCTCCAACATTCATCATTGTTTTTTCCTGTCATCTTAGCCAATCTGACAGGAGTGTAGTGATATCTCAGAGTTGTCTTAATTTGCATTTCTCTGATCAATAGTGATTTGGAACACTCTTTCATGTGAGTGGTAATAGTTTCAATTTCTTCATCTGAAAATTGTCTGTTCATATCCTTTGACCATTTATCAATTGGAGAATGGCTTGATTTTTTATAAATTTGAGTCAGTTCTCTATATATTTTGGAAATGAGGCCTTTATCAGAACCTTTACTTGTAAAGATGTTTTCCCAGTTAGTTACTTCCCTACTAATCTTGTTTGCATTCGTTCTGTTTGTACAAAGGCTTTTTAATTTGATATAATCAAAATTTTCTATTTTGTGATTGGTAATGGTCTCTAGTTCATCTTTGGTCACAAATTTCTTTCTCCTCCACAAGTCTGAGAGATAAACTATCCTATGTTCCTCTAATTTATTTATAGTCTCGTTCTTTATGCCTAGGTCATGGACCCATTTTGATCTTATCTTGGTATGTGGTGTTAAGTGTGGGTCCTTGCCTAATTTCTGCCATACTAATTTCCAGTTATCCCAGCAGTTTTTATCAAATAATGAAATCTTATCCCAAAATTTAGAATCTTTGGGTTTGTCAAACACTAGATTGCTATAGTTGACTATTCTGTCTTGTGAACCTAACCTTTTCCACTGATCAACTAATCTATTTCTAAGCCAATACCAGATGGTTTTGGTGACTGCTGCTTTATAATATAATTTTAGATCAGGTACAGCTAGACCACCTTCATTTGATTTTTTTTTTCATTAATTCCCTTGAGATTCTCGACTTTTTATTGTTCCATATGAATTTTGTTGTTATTTTTTCTAAATCATTAAAATATTTTCTTGGAAGTCTGATTGGTATAGCACTAAATAAATAGATTAGTTTAGGGAGTATTGTCATCTTTATTATATTTGCTCGGCCTATCCAAGAGCACTTAATATTTTTCCAATTATTTAAGTCTGACTTTATTTGTGTGAAAACTTTTTTGTAATTTTGCTCATATAATTCCTGACTTTCCTTTGGTAGGTAGATTCCCAAATATTTTATGCTATCAACAGTTATTTTGAATGGAATTTCTCTTTGTATCTCTTGCTCTTGGATTTTGTTGGTGGTGTATAAGAATGCTGAGGATTTATGGGGATTTATTTTGTATCCTGCTACTTTGCTAAAATTATGAATTATTTCTAATAGCTTTTTAGTAGAATCTCTGGGGTTTTCTAGGTATACCATCATATCATCTGCAAAGAGTGATAGTTTGGTTTCCTCATTGCCTACTCTAATTCCTTTAATCTCTTTCTCGACTCTTATTGCAGAGGCCAGTGTTTCTAATACAATATTGAATAATAATGGTGATAGTGGGCAACCTTGCTTCACTCCAGATCTTACCGGGAAAGGTTCCAGTTTTTCCCCATTGCATATGATGCTTACTGAAGGTTTAAAATATATGCTCCTAACTATTTTAAGGAAAAGTCCTTTTATTCCTATGCTCTCAAGTGTTTTTATTAGGAATGGCTGTTGGATTTTATCAAATGCTTTTTCTGCATCTATTGAAATGATCATATGGTTTTTGTTTGGTTGGTTGTTGATATAGTCAATTATGTTAATAGTTTTCCTAATATTGAACCAGCCCTGCATTCCTGGTATAAATCCTACTTGGTCATAGTGTATTAACCTGGGGATGATTTTCTGTAATCTTTTTGCTAATATTTTATTTAAGATTTTAGCATCAATATTCATTAGGGAGATTGGTCTATAATTTTCTTTCTCTGTTTTCAGCCTACCTGGTTTAGGTATCAGTACCATATCTGTGTCATAAAAGGAGTTTGGTAGGACTCCTTCAATCCCTACTTCTTCAAATAGTTTATTTAGCATTGGAGTTAATTGATCTTTAAATGTTTGATAGAATTCAGATGTAAATCCATCTGGTCCTGGGGTTTTTTTCTTAGGGAGTTGATTGATAGTTTGTTCTATTTCTTTTTCTGAGATAGGAGTGTTTAGGATATTTACTTCTTCCTCTGTTAGTTTAGGTAAGCTATATTTTTGGAGGTATTCTTCTATTTCATTTAAGTTGTCGAATTTATTGGCGTAAAGTTGGGCAAAGTAACTCCTAATTATTGCTCTAATTTCCTCTTCGTTAGTGGTGAGTTCTCCCTTTTCATTTTTAAGACTAACAATTTGATTTTCCTCTTTCCTTTTTTTAATCAGATTTACTAAGGGTTTGTCTATTTTGTTGGTTTTTTCATAGAACCAACTCTTAGTTTTATTAATCAATTCAATAGTTTTTTTACTTTCAATTTTATTGATCTCTCCTTTTATTTTTTGAATTTCAAGTTTAGTGTTTGATTGGGGGTTTTTAATTTGTTCCTTTTCTAGCATTTTTAGTTGCAAGCCCAATTCATTGACCTTCTCTTTCTCTATTTTATACAAATAGGCCTCTAGAGATATGAGATTTCCCCTTATTACCGCTTTGGCTGCATCCCATACATTTTGGTATGATGTCTCATTATTATCATTTTCTTGGATGAAGTTATTAATTATGTCTATAATTTGCTGTTTCACCCAATCATTCTTTAGTATGAGATTATTTAGTTTCCAATTATTTTTTGGTCTACTTTCCTGTGGCTTTTTATTGAATGTAATTTTCAATGCATCATGGTCTGAAAAGGATGCATTCACTATTTCTGCCTTACTGCATTTGAGTTTGAGGTTTTTATGTCCTAATATATGATCAATTTTTGTATAAGTTCCATGAACTGCTGAAAAGAAGGTGTACTCCTTTCTGTCCCCATTACATTTTCTCCAGAGATCTATCATATCTAATTTTTCTAGTATTCTATTTATCTCTTTGACTTCTTTCTTATTTATTTTGTGGTTTGATTTATCTAATTCTGAGAGTGCAAGGTTGAGATCTCCCACTATTAAAGTTTTACTGTCTATTTCTTCTTGCAGCTCTCTTAATTTCTCTTTTAGGAATTTAGATGCTACACTACTTGGTGCATATATATTTAATATAGATACTTCTTCATTATTCATTCTACCCTTTAGCAAGATATAGTGCCCTTCCTTATCTCTTTTGATTAGATCAATTTTTGCTTTAGCTTGATCTGAGATCAGGATGGCTACCCCTGCTTTTTTGGCTTCACCTGAAGCATAGTAGATTTTGCTCCAACCTTTTACCTTTAACCTGCATGTATCACCCCGCTTCAGGTGTGTTTCCTGTATACAACATATTGTAGGATTCTGGCTTTTAATCCATTCTGCTAACCGCTTCCTCTTTATAGAGGAGTTTACCCCGTTCACATTTATGGTTAAAATGACCAATTCTGTATTACTTGCCATCTTGTTAACCCCGGTTTATGCTTTTCTCCCTTCTTACTCCCTTACCCCCTCCCTTACCCCCCTTCCCAGTATTAAGCTTGTGAGCTCCCCTTGCTTCTCACAGCCCTCCCTTTTTCAGTATCCCTCCCCCCCCTTAGAGTTCCCCCCCCCAACTTACCCCTTTCCCTCCCAGTTACCGTATTCCCTTCCACTTAGCTTATTCCTTCCTTTTTCACTTCTCCCTTCTCACTTTTCAATGAGGTGGGAGAAGTTTCACCATAGAATGAATATGTCTAAAATTCTTCTCTTACTGCCAATTCTGAAAGCAGTAAAATACTCACTATTTTCATTTCTCTCCATTCTTTCTCTCAGATTTACTAGGTTTTCTTTGCCTCTTCATGAAATGTAGTACCCCCACTTTCCCTTTTTTCTAGTACAATGTCCTTTCCACAACTAGTTTCTAGAACAAGGTATACATGTATTCTTTATACATCTTTACAGCCGAAATATAGTTCCCAAGATTAATCTTTACCTTTTTAGATTTCTCTTGAGTTCTGTGCTTGTAGATCAAATTTTTTGTTAAGTTCTGGCTTTTTCATCAGAAATAGATGAAATTCGCTTATTTCGTTGAATGTCCATCTTCTTCCCTGGAAAAAGTTTCACAAACTGGCCCTGGCTACATTCAACATTATTCTGCCTCATGTACCATGTAATTCTACCAAATTAGCATATTCGGTTTTGTTATTTTTAAGTTTTGTAAATTACTCCATTATCATTCTTTATCATACATGGCTTTCCATATCTCCCATTTTGGGTTCTTTGCCTTGGTTGTTTCTCATCCTTGGATTTTACTCCATCCTCCCCTAATTTTCTGAAAAACCTCTTGAAGGAAGCTTCAAGATGGATCTCAAAAACCATTTTCTACATGAAGCTCTTCCTGGTCATCCTACCTTTGAATTTATCTATTCATGCCATTATACCATTCTAAGTTTAACTGTTTTGTGATGATTTAAATTTATTCTTATAGAGGACCACAGATATTGGGGAACTCTGAGAAAAGTATACTTGAAGCAAAGATACTTAGAGCAGGGTGTTTACTCAGTGTGATTGGAGATAATGGTTCTCTAGTTCACATATATACTTAGTACTTAGTATGGTGATGTAATGGTTCTCTAGTTGACATATATACTTATTACTGAGCATGGTGATGTAATGGTTCTCTAGTTCACACATATATAGTGTGCTGTAATGAGGTAATCATACTGAGTTATTTAAGGGCTGAGAGGATTGGAAATAGAGATATTCAATCTTTGACCATCCTCCTGGTGGTGTTCCTGCCTCCTGCACTCCTCCATTAAAGACCAAGGCTGGTCCCCAGATCCTCCAGAGAACTAGTCGGGACACTAGATTTTGGCGCCTGAACAGGGACCTCCAGAAGGACATCACATATTTTCTTTATATGTATTCAACGAATACTTACATAATTACTTATTGGCTCCTTCATCCAAATTGTAAGCACCTTAACAGTAGAAATTGTTTTGTATTTGAATTTGTATCACTGGCATCAAGAATTGACAAGCACTTAGTAGGCACTTAATAAATATTTATTGAGCAATTGATAAGAGGGCTTATGGAAATGCACGGAACTGAGATATGTACAACAGAGTGGGATTTCCATTGTATACAATAGAAAAGTTTTGTTCTACATAGGAATGCATGCAGTAAGATATAGGATTGGTGGAAACAAAACAATTTACTTTATTCTGAATAATGTTCTACCATTTAGGTAGGATGACATCTACAAGCCCTAAAACTTATACTTAATGTTAGATTTTGGTGTTCTCATATGTACATTAGTGATAAAATTAATCTCATTGGAATATGAGTTTCTTGAAGGCAGAAAAATTGATCCATATTGTTGTTATTATAGTTTTTTTGGGGGGGGGAGGGGAATAAGGCAATTTGTATTAACTGACTCACTCAGGGTCACATAACTACTGTCAAGCAAGTCCTCTTGACTCAAGTGTCAGAGCTCTCTCCACTGAGTCATATAGTTACCTCTTTATCCATTTTTAAAAATCTCCATTTCTTAACTCTGTCTTGCATTTAGTAATCATCTAATGTTTGCTTGTTGACATATTTTCAATTTTTTTTTGCTTTTAATATTTATTAATAATGAAATAATTCAAAAAATGAAAAAAATAAATACAATGTCCTTTGACTTCAAGATCAGTGTGATCACCTAAACACTTCTCAAAAGAACTATATTTGCAGTTTTAGAATTTGGCAAATTTTTCTTCCGATATCTAGCAGACATCCTTGACTGAGACACACAGCCTATACTCAGGTGTGACAGAGAACTTGGATCCACAGATTTAGTCCTTAGATAACCCCCATTTTAGGTGTTATTTAATGCTATGAAAAATTAACATTAAATAAAGCTAATAAGTTGACATGTTTTCTGGGACACCATGATGTAAAAATATTCATTTCAGTCATTTGGATAAGTATTACACATGGAGGGTAATTCATATAAGGAAACCCATTATTACTCATATCCATTATCAATGCTGACTTCTTTCTAATATGTCCTTTCCATGTTAAACTGCTACTTTTTCTCCACCCTCAAGAAAGTTGGGGGAGATAATTGATGTAATATAAATACCTGAGACAAAGGAGAGGAAGGACAAAGAAAGAATATGGAATTCAATTTTCTAATGCTAATTCCTCTTACATTGGCAAGTGTCTCAATACATCAAGGGGCTGCAATTTAAATGGCAAGAGAATTCCCAGTGTGGGAACTTTCTCCACCAAAGCAAATTGCAGAACATTTATAATTTGAAATCATGGAAAGGTGTTTGAGGTTCCATTAGTGGTACAGTAGACAGAGCATTGGATTCAAAATCCTACATGCAATTCTACATCAGATGTTTACAGGCTGTGCACATGGCATTGGGCAAGTCACTTACCCTATGCTTGTCTTGTTTCTTCATCTGTGAATGGGGATAATAATAGCACTTACCACTTAGGGGTATTCTGAAGATGAAATGAGATAATTGTAAAGCTCTTAGTTCAGTGACTGGCACCCTAGCAAGTGATATACAAATAATAGCTATTATTAATCATTTAGTAATTGTTATAGAGTTAGTTATATAGTAAAGGTAGACCCTGAACCAAAGTCTTCTTAAACCCAAGTCTAACACTCCACTCTGCCACATGGCCTCTCATTGGCAGATCAGCTAACACGAGAATAATTGCTTCTATTTGCTCTCTAATTTCCTATAAATGTCTTTTATGTGTTTAAAAAAAATCCTATGTTTCCATAGTTGCTTTGTAGAATCAAACTCCATGGGAAGATTAGGAAAAAACAATGAACTATGCTAAAAAAAAATAAACAAATCTCCCTTAACAAAGCAGTTGAATCAATACTCACTTATCTTTTAAAACTATGGTTGTTTTATGTTGATCTGATTTGAGTCATTTTTAGTCATCTTAGGAATCACTTGAAGGGGGCAAAATATCCTACATAAAGAGGCACAATGTTAGCTCCTTATGTGTCTCATTATGTTTAGAATCAGAAAGAGCATCCCAGGGCTAATGGCTGAATAGATCATTCTGGGCTCCTGCATTGCCAGTCGGGAATGGCCTGAGTGAGGGTCAGGTTGAATTTTCTATAAAGTTGAGGTGAGGAGAAGTTCACTAAGACAGACAGCTTCATCTGTTGTCTGGGGGAAAAAATGAGGTGTCGGGCAAAACAAGATTATATTCCTTTAGGAAATGTGATTTTGGCCAGGAAAGAAGGAAATTCTATTAAAACAAGGTATCCAGGAAACGGTGCATTATGGGAAGGCACAATTGTGTAGTCTGGTGCCATCTCCTGATTCCATTAATTACCGTTTTATAGCTCTGACTATGTTTTATGAGATTGGCTTCTCCTGGTATCGAACCCTTCCATACTTGTGTACTTGGGGGGATTGTGTGAGGTTTCCAAGGTGTTGTTTTCATTTTTACATTAAAGAATTACATAGCAGTGATGTGTATGAGCTATCTTCTGGGCTGTTGTGAGATAAGATGATTGTGTTTTTGAGATGCTGCAGAAATTAATCCTTCTTGTTGCTATGGTTTCTTCGAAAAGCTCTGGCTTCTAATCACTGTGGAGTGGATGCAATGTCATTCTCACAAAAGCTTAAAGAAGGCATTGCCTTGGGATATCCAAGGTTAGTGTTGATGGACACCCCAGAGAATCTTGCGTGAGATAGTATTCCCCTTTCTAATTTCTATATCCAACCTTTTTTTCCCCCCTAGGCCAGAAAACTTACAGATACATAGGATTCTAGCTTTGGAGATTGAAGGCTCTTTAGAAACTATCTAATTCCACTTCCTCATACTATAAGTGAGGAAACTGAGTTCCAGGTGAGAAAAATTAATTTTAATGATGTACCGTTTTATTATTACTACAAATTTGTACAATTCCCTTTTCTGTCAAAAGGCTAGCTTAAATAGCAGCCCTTCCTCAGCCAAAGAGAATCAGCTCTTCCTGGACTGGGCCCCATCTAAATGGGAATCTGATTTCTCTTTATAGGTTAAACAAGATCCAGTTTGAATTAAAATTTCCCTGAAAGAATGAGCTTCTGTACTTGTTTCCTTTCATTAGAGTTTAGGGTGCCCCAGCACATAAAATAGAAAACAAACTAGAAAGAACCTGATTGGGGTAGAGAGCTCAGATTGCTAATGGTGCCCATTATTACCAAAAGACCAAGCCACATTTTCAGCTGACTACCCCCTCCCCATCTTTGATGAAATGATTGGGAAGGGCTGAGGACTCAGCCTACTTCCTCATTAAATTGCTAACAATCAGGGCTGAGTTTCATTCCTCAGGGGAGTTTTCTGTCAGAAGGAACACATCTGATTTAAGGCATTTCCCTTTAGCATCTTTGATTACCAAGAGAACTTATTGACCATTAATTTATTATTTATTGGCTGGCCTAGCTAATAAGTTTATTTTTATTACCTGAAACTTTGTCTTTCAGACACCTCTTCAGACAGTCTCACCATGCAGAGAAGTTTAGTGCTTTATATAATGTCCATAAGTAATTAGTGACAAGGAAAGGATTCGGACCAAAGTCCTCTGGCTCAGTTAAAGGACTCTCTGTTTTCTCATCCTATGGGCAAACGAGGGTGTATACTTTGTAAGTCCAGTGGTTTCAAATATCGCAGATTTTGTGAATGAATGAAGTGTATTATCAGCAGTCATCTGTTCATTTACTTGTAAAGAGAGATATGCAATTATTGAACCATCATGCTGACGCCAGAGACTACGAATCACGAGTGGTTCAATGTGGGGGAAAATCAGATTTGACAATGAGGGGAGTTAAGATATTACTTACCAACTAGCTGCATTTTGTGCTTTCCTTGGTTATATATTATAATATATATATATATATATATAATGTATGTGTATATATATATATATATATATTTAGTATGTGCTTTTGTTTTATATTTGTCATTGTCCCCATTAAGATCAAAGTCTTCAAGGATAAGGGACCATTTCTTTGTAATTGTTTTTCCCACCTAACACATTGTCTCAGCATGTTCTTAACAAAGGCTTCTGGACTGATTGTATGGCTTTTGGCAGAGATTTACAAAACCTCAAAAGTGGACAAGAGTTCAGAGAAGCCCTTTATCAATTGAAGCCCCCAGAAGAATCCATTTGGCAATATTTTCAATGGCTTTCTGGACTCTGCTGAAAGGCCTCCACTGAGGGTGAATGCCTCTTTCCAAATTTGTAGAGAAGGGTTCATAGAATCACAGAATTTTCCAGTTTTAAGGGACATCCCTGTCCATCAGTCATCCTCAAATTGAACAAGAATCCCTTTCATAACTCATGGCAAGTGATCATTTGGCTTTTACTTGAAAACAACTATTGATGGCCAACTCAGTATCACCTAAGGATGCCAGTTTTACTTGGCAATAACAGCCATTGTTAATGTGTTTTTTTGCATCAAGTGATTAATTCTTTGAAATTTCTATGACTTCTGATTTCTATCCTTTGGGATTCATTTTTCTGCTATCTGATAGTCCTTAAGGCTAACTCATATTTCAGCCAAAGTTCCAGAGGTTATTGCAAAAAGAAAAAGACATGAGAAATGGGCAAGTAATCTAGAAAACCACACACTTAAAAAAAAGTAAAATATTCACAGTTTAGTATTATCATATAAAATACTTTGGTTATTATCAAAAATTATCTTTGTCAAATCTAAGACCTAAAACTGTTGGATAAAAGCATTCCTGCTAAAATCCTCCCAAGCAATATATTTTTATTAATGAAAAAGTTGTAAACATGTCTTTTTGAATCTTTAAAGAGGAAGTTCACATTTCAAAATTAGGCTGCACCTACTCTGAGGCCTCCAAACTACTACGAAGATAAGACTGCTTATACAGCCCTGATCCCAAGGAAGATTATTTTTTTCAAAGAAATAAAATTGTTCTGCACATGTTTAGAAGGATATTGCATTTCATGGAGTCTGGAAGAATTGATCTGTTACTTAGAGTATGAGCAGACTCTTTCAAATATTACTATAAGGGCAAAACCAAACCAAAACAAAAACATAATGAATGAAAGCTGAGTCTTTATAGTATAAATCTTATCTACTTCTGGTGATAATTCCCTACTCCACTAGTAGCTACCTGTCTAAATAATAATATCAACTAACTCTCTCTCTCTCTCTCTCTTTCTTCTCTCTCTCTCTCTCTCTCTCTCTCTCTCTCTCTCTCTCTCTTTCTCTTTCTCTCTCTCACACACACACACACACATTTGGCCACTACTCATTTATAATTTCACAATTCTACATCAGAGAGTGAAAAGATGCTTGTAAAATAAGAGTAATAGAGGCAGTGGACCATTATGCTGAATACAATTTGTGCTATTTCTAATCTAACCTAAACTAGGAGAGAAAAATGCCAATTTTTTTATTCTCTTAGGAAGTGTTCTAAGTAAACCTCTCAAGATGCAGTTTTCTGCATGACATGATTTTTTGAGTGAGTGAAATGTTCCTTCACAACATATTTTTCCTTATATTCTCTAAATAAAACAAAGTCGCAAAATATGACGGGAGAAGTAGATTTATAGGCATGTAACAACTCCTTATAGGACTTAGGACAAAGGTTGTATGGCTTTCTTAGATAGATGATAATTCCTAGAAAGGATCTTATAGAGATCTGGATGTATGGGATGGAAGGATTATCTACATCTATATTTGAATTCCATTGAAGAATTAAACTGAATAAAGGCAATGGTCCTTAGGCCTTCAGATCTCCTGGGATGAGAAAATGACTATGATTATACGTCACTGTATACTCCCACTTAACTGAACTGATCATCCTATCCCCTTTGCTCAAAAAATTCCAGCAGCTCTCTATTGCCTTTTGAATTGAATATTTCTCATGCTGTCAGTTTAAAACTCTTTGCAACCTAGTCCCATCCTAAATTTTATTGCCTTTACATTTACATATCTCTATGATATGGAGATCCTGACCTGCTCATTATTCTGCCTATACAAGATTTCTTCTTCCATTGCCAGCTCTTTGCATGGCTACCCTTGCTCCAAGAAAGCATTCCCTTCTCTCTTGTCTCAATGAATGGGATTGAGAAGGAAGGATTAAAAAAAAAAAAAAACTCTAAACAATGCATTTGCCTGAGAAAACTGGGCCTGTTTATGAACATACAGCTTTGAAAACAGATTATTCATTTCTGTAATGCTCTTTGTATTCAAATGACTCGATTATCTGCTACTAGAGACTATGTCATTATTAAAGGCAAGATGCCATGGCCTTAGAAGTTTGGAGACCATCTCATTATGGCCTCTGCAGATAGTTTTGTTGTTATTGCAGGAAGAGGAGATTTGTGAATTGAATTATGGGCAATAGTTAATCTACCATCCTCCATCTAGCTGAACTAGCATTTAAAATTGTGGAAAAGCTTTCAAGCAATAGGTGAACAGATATTTCCAAAAGAAAGATTTTTCCATCCTTTAGAATCCTTAGAACAGTAGACACACAATAACTCGGCAGCATTGATTAACATGGTCTTGGAGACCACCCTGAAACTTCTCCTGGAATCCCTTCAGTTCCATCATCTACATGAAGTCTTTCCTGATCACCATTCCCACCTCTACTGCCCCTCTCTTTTTTTCTCAAATTACTTTACATTCACATTGCAAACACCTGGTTCATATTTATCTATGTATGTGCCGTCTTCCTTGTTACCATGTAATTTCCTTGATGTTTAGCCCTGTCTTTGGATCCCCAGAATTTATCAGAGTATTTGGTAAATACAAGGTGCCAGTGTTTGTTGACTAATTTCTGTATGTGTATGAGCCAGTTGACATCAGTTCTCTTACAGAGACAGTCAGATTTCCCAGTATTTTCAGTGTCCTCTTCCTTAGCCTTTTGTTCATGTGATTTAAAAATCTCAATCTGAGGGTCACATCCTGGGCTTTTGTTGATGATACAGAATCCACTCATTCTGCCAATGTAGCAGTCCATTGACACACAACTCATGGACAGAAAGGGGAATAGAAAGCCAAATGGGAATGGCACATATTTCTAGTGACTAGAACCTTGGGATAAGTTAACCATGTTTGTCCAAGTAGTTGGCCAAGTCTGCTGCCAAATGGGAAATGAGAAGAGCCAGCATGATGTGAGGTTTGAAAAGAGGAATAGGTTCAAGAACCACTCAGCCTTTCAGAAAGGAAACTAGTTCTCTTTTTACTGGGATACTGAATGGAAAGACAATCGAATTGGAGTTCATTCTAGTGATAAACAGGCAAGGAAGCTCTTCCCTCTCTTAATAATTTACTCCTGTTGCTTATGTCTGGTACTGTGGGTACATGGTTATTTGCTTATTGTCTCCTCCAGTAGGCTATGAGCTTTTGGAGGCATGAGTTGGTTTTTGTCTTTCTCCAATGCTTGGTATAATGTCTCACATAGTAGGTGCTTGAAATATGTTTATCACCTTGATTTAAATATGATAGACATAATATCTAGATAAAAGAGGGTGATAAATCCTTGGCATTCTGGTCTGATCAGATCCCTCTGGAGTTTCATGATTTTTTTTTTTTCATACCATGGTTTAAGATACTGATAAACTGAAGATTGTATAGAAGTTGTTGACAAGGATAAGTAAAGATTTCTAATTCATGCCTTAAGAAGATTAATTGAAGGAAACTGGTAAAAGTTTAACTAGAAGAGAAAACTTAAGGGAGACTTAGCTGCTGTTATCAATCACTGGTCATAGAAGAGGGATTAGATTTGTTCTACTTGTCCCCAGAGGTTAAAATTAGAAATAACGAACAGAAGTTTCAAAAAGGAACATATAGACAATAGAAATGAGGGGAAAATAAAACTTCCTAAGAATTAGAGCTAGTTAAATGTATAATGGGCTGCTTTAGTAGTGACAGTTCTCCTTCATTACAAACCTTTAGCTAGAGGGTAGATATTCATTTTTCATTTTGTTGTAAAAGGAATTCCTTTTCAGATATAGTTTGGATACTTGGCACATAGTAGGTGTCTAATAAATATAAGTTGACATGGTATGTACTTAGTGAGTGCTTATTGGACTGAATCAGATTGAATTAGAACTCTGGTTGCAATACTAGAAGACCAAAGAATAGAAAACTATGGAGGAAAGAAAAATGGAATAAGTATTCATTAAGTGTCTACTATGTGGCACCCACGGTGCTGAGCTTTAGAGACTGGGGTCTGGTATGGTCAGCAAAACTTTATTTCCATTCCTTCTCCTTCTCTCCTTCTTCCCATCTCACTCTTTTTCTTTCCTTCCATAACTTTTTGAGATAGATACTGTTTCATCCATTTCACAGGTTTAACCCAATATTCTATTCATTTATTTCTAACTTCAATTCATCAATAATTTCATCTTCATAGGAAAATTCAATTGGGTTGGAGTGAATTTGCCCAGTGCTCTGATTGTCCTCTGACAACACATTTGTGTTGGGGCTATAGGTCCATTAGTTTTCTCTTACCTTTCATCCATGACAAGTCATCTTCTATTTCTTAGAGATAGTGTGGACTAATTATGCAAGGTGTCCCCAAAGTCTTAGTGTATCTTTAAACTTTAGATTCTTAAAGTTACACTAAGATTTTAAAATCCCCCATTTTAAGCTTTTATAGATGAATGCTACACTGTGAGTTCTGGGATATTCTGCATATGTTAGCCATTATTTTAATAATAAGCTATTGAATAATAAAGTATTAAAGCTTTAAATTACACTAAGACTTTTGTGACAATCTTAATACTGGTTTGTATTAAATACTTACTATATGAATAGCATTGTGCTAAGAATTGGAGATACAGAAAAGGCATAAAAAGCTTTTTCCCCTCAAGGAGCTCATAATCTAATTACAAGATAACTACACATACAAATGTAGGTAAAAGGTTTGTAGTACATGGGTGGGGAGAGAAAGAGAGCTTAATAGTGTACTGTTTGATCCTCACAATAATCCAGTATGATTGTTATTGTTTTATTGTTCAGTCACGGCTGACTCATTGTGATCCCATTTGGGGTTTTTCTTGGCTAAGGTATTGGGATGTTTTATCATTTCCTCTTCCAGCTCATTTTACAGATAAGAAAACTGAGGCAAACTTGATTAAATGACTTGCTTAGGGTCACATAACTTGTGTATGAGGTCACATTTGAATTCAGATCCTTCTGACTTCAGGGCTGGCACTCTATCCACTATGCCCCCAAATTGTCCTTTTATAATATAGAGTAATATAGTGTTTGTCATTAGATATATACATATAGATTCACACACATACATATATAGAACTTGTATGTGTAGATATTTTTTCCATCTATGGATTACAAATTCCCTGGGGACAAAGATTATATCATTCTGCCTCTGCCTGTTTAACACCTAGTAAAAAATTCTGGCATATTATAGGAGTCTAATAAATGCTTGCTGACTGATTGATGTATGCCTATGGCAGCTTATGTATATTTATGGCTAAGATTTCCATTTCCTCTATAACAATTTGTCATATTATTAATAAGCTCCAGCTCTGAGCTGTTGGGCACTAATGGAGCCAGAGAGGGCATCTGTATTGCTATGCTGGAAAGAATACTATATTTGGTCCCCCAAACCTTGCTCCAAATCCAGGCTCCCCTTCGTTATACCTGTGTGACAATGGTCAAATGAACTCTGTCTTCTAAACTTGATTTTCTTCAACTATAAAATGGTAAAATTAGACTTGGCAACATAAAATCCGACATAAGTATAAATCCTATGACCCATACTCATACATGGGTTGAATTAACAGAACTGGATGTTAGTCTTCCACAAACATGCCTCAGACAATCATTATCCATGCATTAAGTAACTACTATACACATAGTATTTTTTTCTCTAAATAATTAGGGAATATTTATAGTCTCATAGACCTAAACCTACATTATAAGTCACAAGAATCTGGCCTAACACTTTTATTTTTAGTTGAAAAGTTAAAGAAACATAAAACTGAACAAATCTAATTGACTTGCTCAAATTTATATCGATAATAAGTACCTCGGGGCAGTATTTGAACCAGAACCTCCAATTCTACGCTATTTCCATCAGACCTATTCCAACTGAATACCTTAAAGCTATAATGGCCATTCTCTTCAACTTTTAAAAGTTTTTTCTTTTTGAACCACATCTTCTTTCTTACTCTACTATCCCAACAATCTCTTCTCCCTTTAGTGTCATAACTCTCATTCTTTCATCCGTTTGAGAAGAGGTAGACAATGGACAGGAGATCATTTCTTTTGGGATAATTAAATGGGAATGAGAACACATGTATTTTGAAATTTCATAAGGTTACTAAACTGGAAAATGGATCCATTGCTTCTGCCACTCATTCTCTATTCACACTTTTCCTATTCTGTAGGAAGACATAATCATTGTCTAACAGTAATAAACATATATGTAATTTCTGCACCTTTTCACAGATCTATAACATAGCTTTGCCATGAGAAATGTTGAACCAAGAACTTTTCATGTAAGACCAATAATGGCTGATGTGAAAATGGTTCCCTTGTAAGGTTTACAATAGTTCTTCCCATATATTATTTCATTTGATTCTCACATCAGCTCTTAACAAGGCAGAAAGGAAGAAAATCTTCATTTAATAAGCACCAATAATGTGCCATGCAAGCATCTTACAAATATTATTAAATCTCCCCCGCTCTGTGAGGGAGGTTGAATAGGATCATCATTGTACAATGGAGGAAAATGAGGCAGATGA
Source organism: Antechinus flavipes (assembly GCF_016432865.1). Lineage (NCBI taxonomy): Eukaryota > Metazoa > Chordata > Mammalia > Dasyuromorphia > Dasyuridae > Antechinus > Antechinus flavipes. Next base: position 455,895,261 of record NC_067401.1, on the reverse strand, counting down.
CTTGACCAAGATCAGTAAGGGATACCTGGTTTGGATTCAGGTCTTTTTGACTCCTGGCTCAACTCTAAATGTGCTCAATCCCTGGCTGCTCCCAGCCCTTAAGTTAGGATTGCCCATGTGGGCTCCTTCCATTCTCATCTGCCTTCTCCTCCTACTTATCCTGAGAGACAGATCCAAAGGAAAGTTCAGGAAAATACCAGTTCCTGTACTCAGACAATGGAGGGCCCAATATGTTTTTCAGTAAAAAAAAAAAATGCTTTACCTGTTGATTCCTTAAGGCTAAGACCTGAGCCAGAGTCAAGCTTCAAATCACCTTCAATTAAATGACCAGATTCAATTCAATTTAAATAACATTTATCAAAGACACTTTATATTCTACTGTCTCTGTGGAAAACATGGACAAAGAGAGATTAACATGTTCTGTCTTTGTCTCCATCTCTCTGTTTCCTTCTTACAGGAAAGTTTTTATGTTGATGCAAGTTGACAACTTCTCTTCACTTTAATGTCTTAACAGCTTACCTGGACTGCCAAGAAACTGGCTCCTACAACCAATGGGTGGTAAAGCAGGACTTGAGCCCAACTGTTCCTAAGGCTAGTTCTTGATCCACTGTTGTAGGTATAAATACAAAGAGATCTTGGGGTTGGGCAACCTTAAAGAACCAGGGGAATTGGGAGATGCCTTTTGCAGGATGTCATACTTGAGCTGCATTTCCCAGGAAGCTTAGGGCTTCTGGGAGATAGAGAGAGGAGAGAGCATTGTGGTTGGATGAGTGGAGGAGACAACCCTATTGAAGACCAAGAGGTGGGGCTGGAATATCTTTTTCAGGAGATCTGGAGTTGCCTATAATGACGGAAAAGCAGAGGATAAGAGCAGTGGAGTGTAATTCCCAGGCTCCATGGGTCTGAGCCACTTGTAGGCTTTAGTTCCCATTATATCCCAGAGGTCCTGGGAAATGGCAGAAGATTTCCAAGCTGAAGGGGTTGTGATGTGGCCATATTTTAGGACAACAGAAGGCCATAACTCCAGGTCCCAAACTTCCACCCAAATTTGCACTGGAGTTTCTCCTTACGGTTCCTCGATATCGCTGATGTTCCAAATGAGTGTCAAGATGTTGTTGGCGTGCTGATGGCAATGTTTCATCTCATATGCAAAGCGGACTGGGAAAGGATGCCCACAGCTTGGTGCATGTTCCCTCTTGCAGCTCCCACTTCTATTGTCACTTCGGAAATAAATGACAACATCGCAAGGATCCCCGAGAAGGCAGCTTCGAGAGCCCGGGGGGAGAGCTAAAAGCAGCTCCCTTGATTCCATGTTACAGCCATCTGGTGCTTACATCAGCTACTAGTTGTTTTCAAATATATATTATTTGGGACTTCATAGAGAGGAATAACATGAGCTCTTTGGAAAAGCCATTTTTGTCAATGTATAAGAATTTAAACAAATTCAGGAACTAGTAGCTTCAGATGACTCTGGGAGGATGGTGCTATCTAGTCTAGAGCTAGTTTGGGATCATTCTCATGTTCAAAGGAGGAATTTGATGATTATTAGAGATAACTTTTGACTGAAGAGAAACCACGTGGGATCTGGCTTCAGGAAGACCTGGAAGAAAATTCCTGCCTCCAGTATTTTTTAACTAAGCAGCCATGGGCAAATGATTTAATCTCTCTGAGCCTCAGTTTCCTCATCTGTATAATTGTGTTTACGGTAGCTACTGTGTGTGGTTCGTGTGAGATGCAACTGAGACAATATAAAGAAAGTGCTTTTATAGTGTCGGCTGTGACATTTTATTCCACTTGGGTGGGATTGAACCACAAAGAAGGTCTGAGAGGTTTCATTGGTGGGCACAGGGAGAGATGAATGGATGAAAAAAAAAAACATTTTTCAAGCATTTAGTAAGGACACATTCTGCACTAAGATGGGGAGGGAATGTTTTACTCTGCCTTGAGGCTTAAAGACCTTATGATTTAACCTTCATAATTATCCCCAAATCTCTACAGGACCTGAGAACTAGAGAGAAGGGACTTCAGAGACTATCTAGTGCAACCTTTTTATTTACCAGACGAGGAAAGGAGGCTTCCAAGGTTAAGTGATTCAAGTCATGCAGGTTGAAACTTAAGGTAGTGGATGAGGCCTTGTTACACCCCCCTCTCCCCTCCTCCCCTCTCAATGCTAACACATGCTCATCACATGTTTGCTTGATGCTGTCTCTGGCACCTATGGGCCATTTGTCATCACTTCTGCCATTGTTTCTTGCTTCCAATGTCATGCAAAACTTCCATTTAAATGTACAAACAGTAATTAATCCTACAGCCTACAAGAACCATTGTTCAGTTCTGAGAATACAGAAACATTCCCAGCATTGTAGGGCAGATAAATCTGTTCAGGTGGTTTGAGTCTGACTCTTCATGACCACAATCAGGTTTTTCTTGGCAAAAATACTAAACTAGTTTGCCATTTCCTTCTCTGTCTCATTTTAACTAATGAGGAAACTGAGGCAAAGTAGAGTGACTTGCCTAAGGTCACATAGCTAGTAAGTGACTGAGACCAGATTTGAACTTGGGAAGATGAGTCTTACAGACTCCAGATCTTACTCTATCCATTATCCCACTGGATCCATAAAGCAAATAGAGGATCTCAACTTTTTCCCATCATAGTGATGTTGTGCCATCCTCCCCACACCTCAACAATTCTCTGATGTTTATTTATACTGAAATAAATAATGTTTATTTGGGTGTTAAGACAATGATGTTCAGGAGAAAGAGCACCGATTCTGAAGGCAGAGGACCTGGGTTCTAATGATGGTGTGATTTTGGGCAAGCCATCCTACTTCTAGGGTATCAACTTTTGCGTGCCACAAGGAAGGCTCTGAGGTCCCTTCCACGTTTAGGCTCCTGTATGCTGCATATGATTGCTATTTAGAGCCTGATCTTATTGGAATTGAATTGTATCAGTGGGATTTTTAGAGAAGCAATATGACATATTAGATCTATAATCAAGAAGAACTTGTTTCAAATCCTGTCTCTGATACTTATAAGCCATATGGTCTCGGGCTGGGGGGAGGGGGGATTCATCCCAGAGTGGTCAAGGACCTCCAAGGTTATACACAGGTTGTGCTCTCTCTTAGGGGAGGGAGTTCTCCCATGAATGGCCAGAGGCCTTTGAATGTTTACATTGATAAATACTATGGCTATCAGCCCAAAGGTGATGGGAAACGAGCACCATTTTAGGGGCCCTAAAATCATACCAGAAATAAATTTCCAACTTGATTTATGATTAAGTTCATTCTATGATAATGTACTGTTGTGGTGACTATTTGCAGAACTTAGAATCAGTATATACAAGCTACCATAGAATATGTATATCTTATTGGCTCATTAAAAATTCAATTTCTTAAAAGTCAACTCCTTGAATTAGACGTGTACTAGGAAATCTGAGCATATGATCCTCATATGTATCATATACCTTGTGTATTTCTCTCATTGCAACACAGAAAGCCTATGCCACAGGCTTCTGAATATTGCGATAGTGTTGTGGATTGTATTAAGTACTGGTTTTGAAGGAAGTCAGAGTTGGGCTTGAATTCTCCCCCCTGTCATTTACAGGATTTGTGACTTCTGGCAGGCTTTAAGCCTTGATGTCTTTGCCTTAAAAAAAAAAGGAATAAAAAATACCCCAAGAAGCTGCCTCCAAGAGTTGTTATGGGTCAAGGGCAATCACATGTGTAAAATGATTTTACATAAAATCATTCATTAATACTATGATCATGATCATCATCATTGATATTGTCATAATCTGATTTTCATTATTTTTGATGATATTCAGATAAAATTATCAGAGAACAAATCACCATCTGCAATTTTTTTTAATGTGATGTTCTGAGGGCAATTGCCCAAGTGGATAAAAGAATTGCTTTTTGTAATTGAATAAAAGTACTAAAATTTGAGCTCATCTTCAGTAAGCTTGGGATTATTAGTTTCATTATTATTTACTATGTGACCACATGGTGTTCTCCAATTTATAAACCATAGACACACGGGTCTTATGTATATGTCCTTAATTAAATCATATTTGCCTTGCCTTCTGAACTCCATGAGACAATTTCCTTCAAGACTCGGCTCAAATCCCACATTCTCTAAAAGACTTATCCAGATTTTCTATTACTCCTTCCGATTAGTACCTTCTCTCTGTGATTGCCAACCATTTACACTGGATCCATTTATATTGTCTACATCTTGAATGTACTGGTTGTATGTTGTCTCTACCTTTAGCGTGCCTGCTCCTTGAGGGAAGGAACTATTTTTTGACCTTTGTGAATCTTATTAACCAGCACCACACCTGGTACTGAGTAAGTGCTTGCTAATGAGAATGACAACAAAACCATAATGATCACTCACAATAACAACTCTTAAGAATGTCGGCATTGATTTTTCTGGATGGTTTCCTCCTTTTTAAAATACGGAAAATCAAAGTTTCTGAACAAAGGTCAGATTTTAATAAAGAAGATCACGAGAAGCAAATTAAACCAGCATTCACTTCTTTGGCACATTAATTATACAAAAGAAAAATGAGGCAGAATATTCCAGAAATATATATATTTTTAGTGATTATAAGTGTAGTTGTATCTTAAAATTTAACACATCCAAATACATAGACATATACCCTGAATAGATTCATAGAAGGCACAAACTCATGGGAAAATTCCATATGCAAAGTGTTCAGGGCTTAGAACCAATAAAATGGGGTTTGGACCCTCCTTTAATTATTAATTATTTTAATGGCCTTATCCATTTGTCTCTCTTTCTCAGTTTTCTTATTTTTAAAATGAGAGCTGAGTTGAAAGGACATGCATAGATTTACACAAAATAAACAACAATAACAACAAATCCCTATATATGTGTTTTCAAATTATGGAAACACTACCTAAATCATGTCCATAATAAAATAAGTATAAAAAGTTCTGTGTTGCTAAATACTGTTTTTTAAAGAATGTTTTGTGTAGGAGTAAGTAAAAATGTCTTCTGATTAATAGCTTATTCTCTAGAGAGCTAAGCAGCTGAAAAAAAAAAAAGGCACACAGCAGAATGAATTAGCATCATCAGGAAAAGATGTTTTCACTGCATTCGACCTAAATAGCATGGCAGTGTATGACCTTTCTATTCTAAATTTTCACATCATAGATATTTATATATGTTCACAATAGAATTCTTTGATTCAGTCCCATTTTTCCCCTCATTTGATACATCTTCCACTCAAGCTATTGACTTATTTTCATAGAGAATAAAATACTTCAAGAGTATTCACTCCCTTCCATCTATTTTCTCATAGCAAATGACCTTGTATCCCAAGGAAGTAAAAATGTTAACTCATTCTTTCAAGGTGACACATTAACTGGCCAGTCTTCCCCGACTCTGCTTTACCAGCCTCCTTCTCACCACTAAGTAATGGGACTATCGCTAGCATTTCAGAATGTGTAATTAATTCCCTTGCCTAGAATCCATCTGGTATCAAAGTATTAATGCCTGAATTAATTTTCAACTTATAACTGTTTTCATTTACACCTACTTCCTTGGTAGTTATTTAAGGCAATTTCATCTCTACCAGTTTGTGGCTTATATGTTAATGCATTTGGTTTTAATGAAGCTCTTTTCAGCTGTGGAAGTAGGCCAGATGCTATCTGAATGTGTCATAAGTGGGAGAGAGGGAAAAAAAATAATCGGACTCAAAGATAAACCTTTTAGATGAAAAGGTTTAAATGGAATGAGACACTAGAGATGTTTTTAATTCACCATTGAGTCTTAACTCACCTGAAATAATATGTTCATCTCCCCCCTCCCGTCTCCCTCCTTTTTCCAGGAATTAAACAAAGAAGAGAAATCACATCTGTTTCATCCATAGTTGATTTGTTTCACTGGAGGCAAACCAATCTGGATGGAAAATGGTGCAATTTTAGCTATTGATTAGCAAATTGGTTGTTTTCAAAATAACTGTTTACTTGACAAAATTCTATCCATTTTCTCTCCCAAACTGACTTATGGGTATAACAATGACCTCTATGACTTTTACATTGTTTATCTTTCCATTAATAATTATATTCAATTATGTATGAACTTCTATCTGGCATATTTCTTTATGTTAATATTATATGACTTCATCACTAACCATTAAAAAGTAAGATTTAATAGTAAATTAGACTTGCAGAAAAGTCTCTGTATTACAATAAATAACTCAGCATCCTAAATGAGGATTCAAAGATTTAATGAATACATTTAAGAATTAATGAAAATAATTTTTGGTTGTTTAGCTTCCATCTTATGCCTTCAAGACATATTAGACATTAAAAAAAGGAAAATGATATTGTTGATTGTTATATAAATGATTTCCCTTTGCCTTTAAGTTTGTCTTAGATTATTTTTTTCCTAGGATGTCAAATCTTTAAAAACAAGGGTTCTTTTGGTTCTATATCTTATCACTGTGTCTTATATATTATAGATAATTAATAAATGATTGTTGATTCACATTGGATGATACGGAAATGCTTGAGCTATTGAAAAGAAGATGGACATTCATTTACCACACAAATTCAGTAAACACAGATATTAGTCATCTATTTTGCTATTTTTAAATAAAAATATATTTTTCTTAATTTAATGCAGCATTATTTTTATACTGGAATATGAGAAAAAAAAACAAACAATGCCAGTGTTCTCTCAGATCTTCTGGCAGAAGTAGTGTACTTAAACATATAGAAATGACAATGGCCTAAATTGGTAGTGAGACTTTGAGTCCTTTTTTAGGAGATAATCAATCATGGTATCCTAAAATAGCTAGTCCAATTCAAGATAAGGGATAGATTTCTGGGAATGCTCTCATCCAAAATTTCTCCATCCACAAAGATAGTATCCTATCTGTATCATAGTAGTGAGATTCTAGAGAAGTTGAGGCCCATATGGGTCATATAGGTCAAATGACTTGCTCAGGATCACACAGCTAGGAAAAACCTAGGACAGCTTTGAAGGGTTAGCTCTTTTATGATGATTTTCTTGCTCTTGTCAATTCTTACTTGAATTATTTTGCCTTTATTTGGTAACTAGTTTGTATTTTCTTATTTGTATGAATAATGTTTACCTTGCTAGAATAAAAACACTTTGAGGGAAAGGATTATTTTGTTTTTGTTGTTATAAAACCCCTCCCCCTGATACAGTATAAGACTTTGCAAGAAATGGACATTTAATAAAAACTTATTGAATTGAACATCTATGAAAGATGGAAAAAATGTGAGAACACAATGAACAAAAATCATTCCATAGGAACCATGAAAAAGCATCTACTCATTTCCTCACAGAAAGGATCAAATTAGGTAGAAACCTATATGTTTTTGACATGTGCATTGCAGTTTGCTACTTAGATTTGTATATTTATTACAAGAATGATTTTGTATGCTTTTTTCCAAGTGGAAATGAAAGGGAGGAAGGGAAAATAGATTTATGTTCACTGAAAAAAAAAATATTGTCCAAAATGCTTGCTGAAAATCTTATACTTTCCTCTGTCTTTTGTCTGTTTGGGGGATGTACAACTAGAATTGATATCAGAAAATCGAAGAATACATACCACACACCCACATAAAAATACACCCACACACATGTGGCTTTTGAAAAGTGTAATTCAAGACTTTATAGATTGGTTGGACAAATTCACCACTTCAACAAGAGTTCAGTATTGTAACATTTCCCACATACCACCAACATTTATCATTTTGTCTTTTGTATGAATGTGAAATAAAACTGAAATTTTAAAATTGAGTTTGTTATGAGTTACTTGGAGTATCATTTCATAATTATTGATTGTTTCCACTCATTTTAAATACATAGATTAATTGATGTAGAAATATATAGATAGATAAATATTTGTTGCCCCAAAGATATCCAAAATGTCTAAAACAGACCTCTTCTATTATTTTTTTTCTGAACATATCTCTCTTCAAACCTTCTCTATTTCTATTGAAGGCACTACATCAGTTTTATCCTCAGTTTCTCAATCTCATTCAATTTATATGTCCAGCCATTTACCAAATTTTGTTGTTTTTATTTTTAAGCATTTCTTTCATCTGAAAATTTTTCTCCATACACAAAATAACACTTCAGTTAAATCTTTGTTATTGTTTTGCCTAGATTATAACAAATGATCTCCAAGTTGGTATCTCTGACATATATCCCTTAACATTATACTCCATTAACCATGCCATTGTAAAGTTTTTTTTTTTTTTTTTTTTTTTTTTTAGTACAGAACTAACTCTGACAGTATTCTACTCTACAAACTCAAATGGTTCCCTATTCCCTGAAAGACAAATTAGAATCTTCTGTGTTTGGCTTTCAAAACTTGTCATAACCTGTCCACAAACTATACTCAGAAGCTGATAATATATTATTGTTCTTTCTGTACTTCATGGTCTAGTCACATTTGCTTTTTCCTTTATCTTCCAGCACAATACTTCATTTCTTCTCTCTGGGTCTTTGCCCTAGTCATCCATCTTCCATTGCTGAAATCATTTCCTTCTTAGGTCTTTCCCATAAAATCTCTCTCTTTCTCTCTCTCTCTTTCTCTCTCTCTCTCTCTCTCTCTCTCTCTCTTTCCCCCCTCAAGTAGAACATTCTACACTTTTTTTCACATTCCTTTCAACTACTATTGTTCTCCCTCCCTACTTATTGATTTTGTATTTATTCTTTACAAACTTATTTGCATATACATTATCTTCCCTGAGAGAATGTAAACTCTCTGAAAGTAGAGATATTTTTTATTCCTACAATGTATCATGATATCTGGAAAATATATATTTTTAAATGAATGTTGTTGATTTCAAATCTGTATCAGGAATACTTATTACAGAGGTGCATTTTCCCAATTTGTTGCTTCTTTTTTAATTCTAGCTGCATTGATTTTGTTCATTAATTTAAAACTATGTAATCAGAATGACCCATTCATCCTCATTATGTTAAGGATGTTTATTGTTCTGTTTTCTACTTCCTTTTAATTTTATTTTATTATGTGATTTCCTATATTTAGTTTAGAATGCATTTGGAATTTATTGTGATACAATATTTGGGGGTGTGTGTGTGTGTGTGTGTCTATACACATACACATTATACATGAACAACCACATATGAGTATATGTGTTTATATATACATATATGAATGGCTATGTGTGTATGTATATAATTACATGGATACACATATTGAGATATAGATAAATGTGACCTTGTTTTAACTCAAAATTCCAACAAATTACCTCCTAGTTTTCACTATAGCGTATTGTTTAATTGGAAATTTTTCTCTAGTTATGATCCTTGGTTTACCGACTCTAGGCTATATATTTAATGGTGGCTTCTGAATCTTATTTGGTTAGATTATTTATTTCATTAATGAAGTTTTCCTGTTTTATAAAAATGATACCAAATGATGATCACATTTTGAGATAGGGTCTTTGTAACTCTGGGTTCTCAAAGGTTATCCCAATGTGTATCAGCTTTTATCCTTCTTCCAAAAATAAGAAGACTTCTTTCAAATACATTCCCAGGATGAAATGCTGCATCTGCTCTCTGAGGACCAGCCTAATTATGTCAGGGTTACTGGTCACTATGGAGATGTCCTTTATAGTCATGACAACCCCTAAAGATCATATGGCTTATTGTGTGGGGTAGTAGAAATAATGGTTAGTGACTGAAATGATGAATCCTTAAAGGGTGGAAGACCATGACTGCTTCAAAAGAGGCTCTCATCACTTTTCACAGGTCCTCCAATAGTATAGATCACAACTAAACTGCCCTTCTCAGACCTGTCTGATTGCTTGCAAGTTCTGTCAAGATCTTCAACAGGAGCAAATTTAATCATTTAGGTAGAAGCATAATGGAAGGTCTTTTTTAGATGTATAATACAGATACCAGTGGAGAGAATTATTTAGTTCTATGTGAATCTGTATGTATACACAATGTTTTATAGACTGATATTTTGATTAATGGAGGTGTCTTCCCTGTATCCACATATGAGTGAATGAATTTTCACATCTACATAAATATGCATTTCTATATAAATCTATATATGACCTCTGTGTATGTGTATACACACAGATATGGAAAGAGACAGAGACAGAAAGAAAGGAGAGAAAAGAAGAAACAAATAAAGAAAGTGAAGAGAAAAATAATTGAAAAGGAGAGAAAAGAAGAGAGAGAAACAGTGAGGGGGAAGAGAAAGAGAGAGAGAGAGAGAGAAAGAGAGAGAGAGAGAGAGAGAGAGAGAGAGAGAGAGAGAGAGAGAGAGAGAGAGAGAGAATAGTAAGCAAAGCTACATGAATTTAAATCCCAGATCTTTCTTAGTCAAGTAATTTAATCTTTCAAGTCCCTAGGTAACTATTTAAGACTGAAAGGAAGGTGCTAACTTTTTTAGTAGATGGTTTTCTCACAGGAGATTTCTATATTCATGAAATTATAAGTTTTCTGACTCCATTTTTTTCTATTTCCATGCACACACACATACATACACAAGTCCCTGTCCAGCTCTCTGTGTCTATCTCTATTCCTCAAATAGATGGATAAGTAATCAGTTTAGTTGATCTAGGTTGATGCCTTTTTTGTGATATATGATCTTAGAAAGCTGCTGGACCTGTTCACTCATAAATATAAATCCACACACAGATGTATACATATACATACACACACACATACACACACATATATATACACATAAACATACACATACACACACACACCCATGTATACATATATAATTATATACACATAGATACATATATGGTGACAAATTTGGCTAACAAATAATGACCTAATTCTTCTGAGCTTGACATACATGTTTAGAACAGATTAATTCACTGTTAGGTGCTATTCTCTAGACCTTTTCTTTTTAAATCAAAACAATATCAATAAGGACCAGTTTTCCAACAAATGCCAAGAGCCTGGCTTCATAAAAGTTTTATGCACCATAGAATTCTTTGTGTTTCAGAGAAAACTGGGGTTTCCCTGAGGGTTTCATTGCTTGGAGCATGGAATACACATCTCCAGGTAAAATATCCTTAGGACCTTTCAGCATTATTTGTCTGAGACAATTTGATCATTACCATGTCAAGAGATATGCAAGACATAAAGTGGGGCCCAATTTGCTAAGAGAAAAATAAAAAGGGAAGTGTTCAAGGCTCAGTCAGTTGAGATGAGCAAATTTCCTGAAAGGCAGGAGAATTAATATAACCTGGCTGTTTATGTCAATCTGAATGCTATGGTTTACTTAGCAATTCTAGAGGCATTGATTGTGATGATATGTGTATCTTGATATAGAAGTTATCTCTGAAATACAGAAAATTCTAAAGGAAATACGTTAATGTAGAACAATCTCTAATGGAGATCCTGGCTGTAACAATAACTTAAAATCATGTTTATCATTTTTGTGATTACATGTATGCAGAGAGAGAGAGAGAGAGAGAGAGAGAGAGAGAGAGAGAGAGAGAGAGGGGAAGAGGGAGAGACACACACACTCACAGAGAGATAGTGAGCACTAAAAGAGGAAATGAAAAGAATGACATAATATACTCTAGTATATCAAGAAAAGAGGAAAAGTTGGTCTGTTTTGAAGATAATACAATTGTTCAGTTAAACAGCTTTTTCATGTCATATTTCATGCTATACAGTACCAAATCTTTCTAATAATTTGGGTCCAACAGTGGTATATGGGCAAAATAGCTGAATGGAAACATCTCAACATGTCTGATTCTTATGAAGCATGGAAGGAGTTGGAAGGTGGGAACTCTATTTTTCAAAAGTTTTTTTTTTTTAATTACAGTTTATGAACTCAAAATCAGTATAGATTGAAGTGTCAAACATACTTCACCTAAGAGGCGTTGGTTAAAGTCTAGCTCCCTCCTACCCCTAGCTTCCACGCCCAATTAGGCAACACTTAGCATTATGACATTAGAAATTCTTTGCTTTGGGAATAAGCATTTTTCTTCCCAAACATCCTATTGGAGAAATGCACAAGGCTCTAAGAAAAGTAACACATTAGAATATTATGACTTATTCACAGTTTCATTTAATATTTTCATTCACTTACTCATCTTTCATTCAAAACACAGGAATTATGTTAATTTGTCAACCATTCAATGTACCTATTAAGAGCAAGGCACACTTCTAGGTTGATGAGGGAGCTATAATGATGAAGAAATAGAGCTTATATTTTAAATGAGTTTCAAATGTGTATACATATACATATGTGCCCATTTACACATAAGTTACCAATGATGTATTAATTGCCAAAGTAAAAATTAATTACAGAAAATTAGAATTGTATTGTTGTTGTGAGAGATAAGGGTGAGAAGGTTTCTTGACCATTTCCTTTAATAGGAAAAAAAGAAGAAGTGGAAGAGAGTGATGGTGGAATTCAAGAATTAAATTAAGGTATCAGCAAGACAAGGAGCAGTTAGAAGACAGATATAGTTGAACTGAGTCACCGTAAGAGATTAGTATTAGTGTAAATAGTAGTCAGAGCAAAGATGATGAACTAGGAAGTTATTTAGGAGTAGAGTTAGTTACGGTTAGAGTCAGGAGGAATTTAGGGTTAGGGTTAGAGTCAGGAGAACAAAAAATGAGTTTGGGACTAAGAAGGTATAAAAAGAGAGGAAAATTCAAAATTGCTAATAATTAAAATGATTCGGGAGTCCTTGAAAATAATATATGTGGGTGACCATGAATGTGAACTTGAACAGATTTTGAGAGACAGAAAAGATCAGAAGGGCCTGGAGTGCTGTGATCCATGAAATCAAAAACTGAGTGACTAACAACAATGACAATAATCACAAGTTGTGTAGATGATGGAAAGTCCAAAAAGATGACCTTTCATATTTGTAGTTGAGGGGGAGTGAGTGAGTTGTAGTTGAATGAGAAGGAATAGGTCATGGAAATGGTAGAGACTTAAAATTGGGAAGTTTAAGTATTTAAGGGATATGCATTTTGAAATTCACTTGCTGTAATGGAGGAGGCTGACAGCCAGGCATTGAGTTTGCTGAGAAAGGAGACAGACTGTTGATATTTAATGGCCGGTAGGATATGGATTGGATGATAAATTGGGATATAAAATGGAAAACATGCTGTGAATCTCCCTATGTATGTGATGACAAGGAGAAAGATTTTATGCATGACACACATATATGTATATATGCATATATGTGTATATCCATACACACGTTCATAAAATCAAATGAAAAATATATTTTTTTTTAGTTGAGTGATGATCTAGAGAAACTACTGGAAGTAGCACTGGAGAGCAAAGAGTATTCTGATTTCTAGACTGAGAGAAGTGAATCATGGAGTATAAGAAAAAGTCCAATCAGGCCTGGAAAGAATGGCCATCATCATCATCACCACCACTATCATCATCATCATCATCATCATCATCGTACATTTAGTAAGCACTCATTATATGCCAGGGACTGTGCTAAATTCTGGGATTAAAAAAAAAGAGAGACAAAAGACAATCCTCTTCCCTCAAGGAGATCACAGTCTTCTGGAGGACACGTCACACAGAGACAGCAAGGAAGATCTGTGCAGGAGAAATAGGAAATAATGAACAGAGGGGATGCACTGGGAATAAGAGGGCCTGGGATTTAAAGAAGCCAGGGATATCAGCATTTGAAGTGGAATAGCAAGAACATTTCATGCATGAGGGAAGGCCAGAGAGGGTGCTCAGAGCTGAGAGATGAAATGGCTCTTTTGGGAAAAAGTAAAGATCAATAGAACAAAGAACATATGTTGGGGAGTAAGATGGAAAAAGTATAGGGGAGAACCAAGATGGTGGAGAGGACACATACTTCTTCTGCTTCTCCCATGACTCTCAGATAGTTACCAAATCCAGCCTCTGAATTATTTCTGGACTGTTTTGCTTTTTGCCATTGCGACCGACTTTTCTGTTTGTTTGAAGGGGAGGAGATGGCTCAGTGGGTAGAGCACCAGCCCTGAAGTCAGGAGGGCCTGAGTTCAAATCCAGCCTCAGACACTTAACAATTCCTGATTGTGTGACCATGGGCAAGTCACTTAACCCCAACTGCCTCAGCAAAAGCAAAAAGAAGAAGAGAAACAAACAGAAAGGTCATCACAATGGCAAAAAGCAAAACAGTCTCTCGTCCCCTTCTTTTTCCACTCCCCTGCCTCCACCCACCAAAATTGTCATTTCCTATACAACATATCAGGACTTGCACAAAGAGTGGGCGGGGGCTATTCTTTCTCCAAGCTTACATATTAATAGAGTATGGTCCAATTACTATTTAGTCTCATGTGCTTGGGACCTCAGTGCATCAACTGAAGCCTCAGCCCATTACAGAAAAGGAAAGCAAAAAGTATAATCTAGGGATAATAAGATGGCAGGAAATACAGAATTAGTAGTTTTAACCAAATGTGAATGAGGCAAATTTTCCCATAAAGCAGAAGTGGATAGCAGACTGGATTAAAAGCCAGAATCCTACAATATGTGTTTTTTTTTTTTTTGTTTTTTTTTTTTAACAAGAAACCCATTTAAAGAAGAATGATACATATAGAGCAAAGGTAAAAGGCTGGAGCAGAATTTATTATGCTTCAGGTGAAGTCAAAAAAGCAGGGGTAGCCATCCTTATCTCAGATCAAACAAAAACAAAAATTGATCTAATTAAAAGAGACAAGGAAGGAAACTTTATCTTGCTAAAGGGTACCATAGATAATGAAGCAATATAAATATTAAATGTGTATGCACCAAGTGGTATAGCATGGAATTCCTAAAGGAGAAGTAAGAGAGATGCAAGAAGAAATAGACAACAAAACTATAATAGTGGGAGATCTCAACCTTTCTCTCTTAGAACTAGATAAATCAAACTGCAAAATAAATAAGAAAGAAGTTAAGGAGGTAAATAGAATACTATAAAAGTTAGGTATATAGATCTTTGGAAAAAAATTGAATGGAGACACAAAGGAGTATGCTTTCTTTGCAGCAGTTCATACAAAAATTGCCCATATATTAGTATATAAAAACTTAAAAATCAAATGTAGAAAGACAGAAATAGTAAATGCACTTTTTCAGATCACTATACAATAAAAATCGCATTCAATGAAAAGCCAGGGGAAAATAACCCCCAAAGTAATTGGAAACTAAATAATTTTATTTTAAAGAATAAATGGGTGAAATAGTAACTAAAAAAACAAGAAAAAGACCAAATTAAAAAAAAAAACCTCAATCAAATTCCAAACATGAAATTCTAATAATAAATGGAGATCTTAATAAAATCAAAATTTAAAAAAAAAACTATTAAATTTGATTAGAAAAAGGAAAGAAGAAAATCAAATTGTTAGTCTTGAAAATGAAAAGGGAGAACTTTCCATCAATGAAGAGGAAATTAGAGCAATAATTAGGAATTACTTTGCCCAACTTTATGTCAATAAATTTGATAACCTAAGTGAAATGGAGGAATAACTAGAAAAATATAGATTGCCCAGATTAACAAAGGAGGAAATAAATTGCTTAAATAGTCTCATTTTAGAAAAAGAAAGAACAAGCTATTAATCAACTCCCTAAGTAAAAACCCTCAGGACCAGATAACTTTACATGTAAATTCTACCAAATATTTAAAGAATAATCAACTATAATACTATATAAACTATTTGAAAAAATAAGGATTGAAGGAGTCCTACCAAATTCCTTTTGTGACACAGACATGGTATTGATATCTAAACCAGGTAGGACAAAAACAGAAAGAAAATTATAGACCAATTTCCCTAATGAATATTGATGCAAAAATCTTAAATAAAATATTAGCAAAGAGATTACAGAAAATCATCCCCAGGATAATATACCATGACCAAGTAGGATTTATATCAGGAATGCAGGACTGGTTCAATATTAGCAAAACTATTAACATAATTGACTATATCAATAACCAAATTAACAAAAACAATAGGATTATTTCAATAGATGCAGAAAAAAGCATTGGATAAAACGTCAACACCCGTTCCTATTAAAAACATTAGACAGTACAGGAATAAATGGGCTTTTCCTTTAAAAAAAATAGATGCAGTATCATTTATTTAAAACCATCAGCAAGCATCATATGTAAGTAGAATCATTCCCAGTAAGATCAGGGTTGAAACAAGGTTCCCCACTATCACCATTATTATTCAATATTGTATTAGAAATGCTGGCTTTGGCAATAAGAGAAAAAAAAGAGAGAGATTAAAGGAATTAAAGTAAGTAATGAGGAAACCAAATTATCACTCTTTGCAGATGATATGATGGTATACTTAGAGAACCCCAGAGAATCAACTAAAAAGCTATTAGAAACAATCCACAACTTTAGCAAAGTTTCAGGATACAAAATAAACCCATATATATCTTCAAGATTTTTATACATCATTAACAAAATCCAACAGCAAGAGATACAAAGAGAAATTCCATTTAAAATAACTGTCAACAGTATGAAATATTTGGGAATCTATCCGCAAATGGAACTATATGAGCAAAACTACAAAACACTTACCACACAAATGAAGTCAGATCTAAGCAATTGAAAAAAAATATCAAGTGCTCTTGGATTAGTCGAGTGAATATAATAAAGATGACAATATTACCCAAACTAATCTATTTATTTAGTGGTATTTGATACCAATCAAATTTCCAAGAAAGTATTTTACTGACCTGGAAAAAAATAAGAAAATTCATCTGGAAAAACAAAAGGTTGAGAATTTCAAGGGAATTAATAAAAAAAAATCAAAGGGGACCTAGCTGTACCAGATCTAAAACTATATTATAAAGTAGTGGTCATCAAAATCATTTGGTACTGGTTAAGAAATAGACTAGTTGATCAGTGGAATAGGTTAGGTTCACAGGACAAAATAGTCAATAACTATAGCAATCTAATTGACAAACCCAAAGAGCCTTACTTTTGGATAAGAATTCACTATTTGACAAAAACTGCTGGGGAAATTGAAAACTAGTATGGCAGAAACTAGGCATTGACCCATTCTTATCACCATATATCAAGATAAAGTCAAAATGGGTTAATGATCTAGACATAAAGAATGAGATTATAAATAAGTTAGAAGAACACCCTCTCAGACCTGTAGAGGAGGAAGGAATTTGTGACCAAAGAAAAAGTTGAGATCATTAATGATCACAAAATAGATAATTTTAATTATATTGTTAAAAAGTTTTTGTACAAACAAAATTAATGCAGAAAAAATTAGAAATGAAGCAATACAGTTGGAATTTTTTTTTTTACATTTAATGGTTCTGATAAAGGCCTCATTTCTAAAATATATAAGAATTGACTCAAATTTATAAGAAATCAAGCCATTCTCCAATTGATCAATGTCAAAGGATATGAACAGATAATTTTCAGACAAAGAAATTGAAACTATTTCTAGTCATATCAAAAGGTACTCCAAATCACAATTGATAAGAGAAATGCAAATTAAAATAACTCTAAAATACAATTACACACCTTTGCTAAGATGACAGAAAAAGATAATGATAATGTTGGAGGGGATGTGGGAAGACTGGGACACTTATACATTGTTGGTGGAATTGTGAATGAACCATTCTGGAGAGCAATTTAGAACTATGCTCAAAAAATTATCAAACTGTGTTTACACTTTGACCCAGCAGTGTCACTGAGGGACTTATATCCCAAAGAGATCTTAAAGGAGGAAAAGGGACCCACATGTGCAAAAAACGTTTGTGGCAGCCCTTTTTGTAGTGGCAAAAAACAGGAAAGTGAATGGATACCCATCAACTCGAGAATGGTTGAATACATTGTAGTATACGGATGTTATGGAATATTATTGTACTGTAAGAAATGACCAATAGAATGATTTCAGAGATACCTGGAGAGTCTTATATGAATTGATGTAAGTGAAATGAGCAGAACCAGGAGATAATTATATACAGCAACAATAAGACTTTATGATGTTCAATTCTGATGGATGTGGTTCTCTTCAACAATGACATGATTCAAACCAGTTCCAATTATTCAGTAATGATGAGAGCCATCTACACCCACTGAGTATAAATCACAATGTAAAGGGTTGAAACTCTGAAAAGGTGCACTGAAATCAGACAACTGAGCACTTAAGGCTAATTACCTATTGGACAATACTCTATTAACATGTACTTGGAAAATGACCCTTCTCATTATTCTGTGCTGGCTTGATCTTTTGGTGTATAAAAATAATTATAGGAGGGAGTAGAGGGTGGAGTAAGATAAGCCAGAGTCACTTTTTAGGTGGACAAAGAGAAGGGAGGTCGATTGGTGGGAGAGCGTGTGGCAGTTTATCAGTCCCCTTCACTTCTCCCCCTAAAGACCAAAGACTTTTGCTTTTCCTGACTCCGACTGATTCTGAGGCCTCCAGGGGGCTAACTTGGACTTTTCATCACAACATAGCGTTTCCATTATTTCTGTTATTGTTGGCTTGCATTTTTGTTTTCCTTCTAAGGTTTTTTTTTTTTCTGTTCAGATCTGATTTTTCTTGTGCAACAAGATAAATGTATAAATATGTATACATATATAGGATTTAAAATATATTTTAACATGTTTAACATGTACTGGACTACCTGCCATCTGGGGAAAGGGTGGGGGGAAGGAGGGGAAAATTTGGAACAGAAGGTTTTGCAAGGGTCAATGTTGAAAAATTACCTATGCATATGTTCTGTAAATAAAAAAGATATAATAAACTAAATTTTAAAAAAATATGGAAAAAGACCAGAAAGGTAGGAGGGAGCTAAGCTATAAAGTACTTTGAATCTCAAACAAAATATTTTGTATTTAATCCTAGGACAAAAGGGAACCCCTGGAGTTTTTTGAGTAGAGGAGATGATGTGGTTTCACTGGTGATTAGGAAAGTGACGTTAGTGACTGAATCAGGGATGGATTAGGGTGAGCAGACCCACTAGTAAGCTATTGCAATAACACAGGAGTGAGCTCATGAGGACCGGTAGTGGAGAGGTTGAAGTATCTGAGAAGACAAGGGAATGAATTTGAGAGATGCTGTAGACCTCGACAACACATTAGATGTGGGGGTCAGTGAGAGATGCTGAGGAATCCACATCATTCCCAACTTGTAAGCCTGAGAGACTGGGGGGATAGTTATGACCTCTGCAATAATAGGGAAAGTAGGAGGGAGAGAGGATTTAGGGACATATAGAATGAGTTCTGCTTTGAATCATTTTGAGTTTCAGGTGTCCACTGAACATCCAGTTTGAGAAGACTATTGTAGATGTGAGGCTGGAGTTCAGCTGAGAGATTGGGGCAGGGAAGGTAAACTTGAGAATCATCAGCATTGAGATATGGTCAATATCCAATAAATCCATGGGAATTGGTCAGATCACCAAGTGAAGTAATATAGAAGAGAAGAGGGCCTAGGAAAGAACCCTATGGGACAATTATAGTTAGAGAGTATGAACTAGAGGGGTATTCAGTGAAAGAGACAAAGAAGAAATAAGGGATGAGGAGAATCAGGAGAGAGTGATATGTAGAAAAACTAGAAAGAAAAAATAATATCAAGGAGAAAGAGTGAGCAATAGTGTCAAAGGCTAGAAAGAAATTCAGGAGGAGGGAGGCTACTGATACTGTGTTATGTGGAGGGCGAGGAGAAGGAAAAAGCAGGTATCAAATGAAAGGAAATTATAAATTTATAAATCAGGATTTCTAGAGGACACCACAGAAGGGATCTGGTGCAGGATGGAATGAAGTTAGCAAATGGGAATGAGAATGGATAGAAGATAGCTAACAAATTGCAACTCCTTTATGGAGTTCTGCATGACAAACTTGGGGTCACTGTTATCAGCTTCTATTATCATGCATTCCCAGTGTATATGTGTATTTATATGTATATACTCATAGGAAAGTGTATATATATGTATATATATATATATATATATATGCATATTGCTATAATGAAAACTCCCATTTATAAAATAACTTAAAGCTTGCAAATACCTTCCTCGGAACAGCCCTATTTGGTCTGACAAAAAATTATTATTCCACTTTTACATAGGAGAAAAACAAAGCATTGAGAGGTTGACTAAATTGTCCATGGACATATAACTAGAGTTTTAGGCAGGATCTGAATCCAAGTCATAATCTCATAGATTTCTAGAGTTGGAATTGGGAGGTATCTAAAAAGAACACTCGATCAACCTTCTTCCATCCACAGATGAGGAAAAAAAAACAGCAGTTAAATCAATTCTGAAGAAAGAACTCTATTCATTAGGACATGCTATCTCTCCATGTTTTCACTAAAACAAGTAAGCAAATGTCTCCAATAAAGGAATTATATCAACAATGTTGACTCAAAAGTCTCTGTATTTGATAGTTCTTCCATCAAAATTCCAAATTGTTATTATGGAATCAAAGAATCTTCAAAGCATAGGAAGGTGTCTATTTCTCAAGGATATTATATTGAGGCTTTTCTTCAGGTATAGATTGGACTCCATATATCTCTTTGTAGATTCATAAGGAAAGTTAGGAATCATGTCATCCACCCCCAAAGCCATTCAGCCAGTAAAAAAATTCAAGATTCAAACCCAAATCTTCCAAGTCTCAGTCCTTTTTGTGCCTCTTGTATAATTTTTTTTTCTTCCTCTTCCTTCATCCTCTCCTCCTTTACTCTGTGCTTCCTTCCTCCTTCCTTATTTTCCATACTCTTTCCCACTTTATTTCCTTCCCCTTTCCTCATTCTTTTTTCTTCTTTCCTTCCTTCCTTCCTTCCTTCCTTCCTTCCTTCCTTCCTTCCTTCCTTCCTTCCTTCCTTCCTTCCTTCCTTCCTTCCTTCCTTTCTTCCTTCCTTTTTTTCCTTTTTTCCTTCTTTCCTTCCTTCCTCCATTCCTCCCTTCTTCCTTTCCTCCCTCCCCCCTCTCTTCCTTTCTTCCCTTCCTCCCTTTCTCCCTCCCCCTTCCTTCTTCCTTTCCTCCTTCTCTTCCTTTCTTCCTTTCATTCCTTTCTTCCTTTTCCTTCCTTCATTCCTTTCCCCCTCCCTCCTTCACTCTCTCCCTTTGTGCTTCTCTAGGCAATCTGTGTTCTCCCTCCACAGGGAAAATACATAGAGGAATTAGGGTTGGGATTTGAGCCCTCTGGACACAGAATTGTGTCTGGCCCATGGAATCCAGCATTCAATTTTTCAGAGAGAACAGATGGCTTAGGTGTCATTTCCGAAACTGCTCTGCCTACATCAAAAAGGGGAAAAAAGTGACAACGTATTCTTTTTAGCGATTTCTTTCATGAATATGCATAAATATGATGTTCATGAATCATGGAGATGTAGAAGACTATTAAATAGCATTTTTGCCAGAGTTTAAAAAAACATATGATTAGCTCTGCTTTTGACTCCAAGCAATTATACATCCTCCTTCAGAGGTCATTTTTTTGAATTAGCTCAGCTGTTAGTTTATGTGAAGGCAAAACTATGTGTTAAGGAGAATAATAATAGCTGGCATTTATATAGGATTGTGGGATTTATTGAGTGTTTTACATACATTATCTCATTCTAGTCTCACAGCCACCTTAGGAGGTAGGTACTGCAGATATTATTAACATCTCCATTTTATAGATAATAGGATCATAGATTTAGAACTGGTAGGGATTGGGGAGATCATTTAGCCCACTCTTCCCTTCATTTTTAATATAAACATACTGAAACACCAGTCAAGGGGAATGATTTGCCTAAAGTTTTCGCTTTGTAGGAAATTCTTTGATTTAGTGCTCAAAGAGGCTCTGATTTGCCTGGAGTCTTCCAACTAGTGAGATTTAAGACCAGATCTCTGCTGACTTCCAAGTCCAGTATTCATTCAGAATCATTAGATTTGGAGTCCGACTGAAATCAACAAATCTCTATCAAGTACCTTCAATGAACAAGGCTCAAAAGCAGGTGCTAAAGATCCAAATGAAGTGATCAAAAATTATCCAATCACCTCACTTACCACATCAACGAACTGAGACTCAGAGAGGTTAAGGAATATATCCAAGTTTTCTATGTATAAAAGAGAATAATATATAAATTAAACTATAAAATTAAGGTAGAACCATTTTCAGTGAGATCAAATCCTAGCCTAAAACACTAGGTCTGTTATCCTGGACAAGTCACCTAATTTTATTTGCCTGTTTCCTCATCTATAAAATGAAATGGAGAAAAAAAAAAGGCCAACCACTCCAGTATTTTTGCCAAAAAATGGACCAAAAGGGACACAGAGAGTCAGATGTGACTCAAAAGACTGAACAACACAACAGATCCACATTGTTAATGGTTTTTCATGCCAAACATAGGAGTGTGTATTTGATTCTTGAGGGAATCAATGATGATTCTTGAGCAAAGGAAGGTCACAGTCAAATCTCTGTTTACAAATATCACTTTGGCAGATGTGATGAAGGTAGCCTCAAGGTGAGACAGACTTGAGACAGGTGACTCCATAGGAGGTGATTACAATGGTTCAAATCTGGCTTCCTTTCTCACAAAATTGAAAGGTGGCTGGTTCCCTCTCTTTGGAGGTCTTCAAGTGATAGAAAATCACTTTTGGATGTGTTATCATTAGGATTTGTGCCATGTACAGACTGAGCTACATGACTGCTGAGTGTCTTAACTCTTTGATTTTATGATTGGGTAAAAACCAGCCTGTTTATTGAAGGAGCGAACCTTTAACCAGGAATCCCAAGTTAAGCCTTTAAGCAATTAATTACTCAACTCTGAAAGCTTTTACCACTTATAAAGTGTCCCCATCTCCAGCCTTTCCCTTTTCCCAGTAATAAGCTCATCTGTGTCCACAACCAGAATATTTCCTCCCCAACCTCCTTTCTTCTAAACTATTTTAGACTAGTCTCTCTGGTTCTTAGGAACCGACTCAACAACCAAATAAAGAAAAGCCTTCACTTGATAGAAGGGCAGAGAGAAAGAGCTCTGCATTCTTGAGGTCACTGAAAATCACTTAATTTTCCAGATAGATCTCCCACTCTTATCCCTAAGCTAGTGGCTGAATGGCCATTTCAGGTTTTATCCCCTACACAGGATGGATTTCCCTCCCTTTCCCCATTTTGTATTGTTGTGCACCTGGAATCCATGAGTATAGATTAGAGGACTCCCACAGAGTACATTTGGAGAATAATGTTCTAAATGCCCACATAATTTTAATTACAAACTCAGGTTAAATGGATAATTTAAAATCTGCTCCAATCATATGGATGAAGAGTAAATTATCTTCTATTATGTGCTAAAAAGACTTGAGAGGCTTGCAAGTGATGGCTGAGTCTTTTGTTCTCATTTAGAGAGGTAGAAAAGTATAAGATATTAAGAATTTGGGATCAGGGCTAGCTATA
The DNA here is from genome assembly GCF_016432865.1 of Antechinus flavipes. Classification (NCBI taxonomy): domain Eukaryota; kingdom Metazoa; phylum Chordata; class Mammalia; order Dasyuromorphia; family Dasyuridae; genus Antechinus; species Antechinus flavipes. The sequence continues at coordinate 455,871,892 of NC_067401.1, read as the reverse complement.
TTATCTTTAATCTCTCTCTCTCTCTCTCTCTCTCTCTCTCTCTCTCTCTCTCTCTCTCTCTCTCTCTCTCTCTCTCTCTCTCATCTCTTTCTTTATTGCCCCTCATTCTACATCATCTTTTATCATCATTAAGTAATCTAAAATAAGAAAAAAGTATTTTTTCTGTTCTTCATTCTCAAGGAGGACCATGACATCAGGAAGGTGAATTGGGTTTGAATAAGAGAGGGCTGCACAAGGTCAGCTGCCTCACTTTCATCTCGAAAACCATCTGGGTACAGTGGCAAGATGTAGATGGAGATGACTGGAACTGGCCCTGGATGGAATGGGAGACTTCAGACTTTTCAAGCTAAGATTTTCAACTGGTCTCAATTTGACTGAGGGAACACGCATTCAGTGATTAAGGATGGGGAGAAATTGGGGCAAAGAATCTCCTCTTTCATAGTCCCCCAAAATCTAAATAAATAAGTAGATGAATGCATGACTCTGGGAGGGAACACAAGGAAGAACAATTTCCTTAATGATTTAGAAATCTTCAGTAGTGATGGTGGTATGCAATTGGAAGGGCTCTTGAGATCTTGGCAGGGATGGTACTTGTCCTAATAGGCTGACCATAAATGACTCATGAATACATCCACTGGGGTCACTTGTCTTGAACAATACATGGATGACTTTTGTTCAGGCTGATGATTACATAAAAAGCTTCAAATTGAAACAGCAGATAAAATATGATATTTATTTAGAATGCTTTTTTTTTTAAATTTAGAATATATTCCCTAAACTTATGGTAAAGTAGCCTTGGAGCCAGAAAGACCTGACTTTAAGTGTTGTCATTGAAAGAGATTGGCTACATGACCAGGGGCAAGGCACTTAAATGATCAGTTCTCCCAGACAACCCCAAAACTTTAAGTTATAGAGAAGTTGCTCATATCTAGGAATTCTTTATATTGATGAAATCTTAGGCAAAGATAAAGAACAGAAATTTAAAATATTTAATAAAAAGATCCCAGCCCCTTCCTACTGAAAAAACATTTATGTATATTCTTTTATTACTATTTTTTTCAAAATCATACTTTATATATCTATTTGCATTTATTTAACATGATACATTTTATTATTCCTGGACTACTTTATACCTTTCCTTGGTTCCCAAGAGAAGATAAACTTGCTGGAAAGATAACTAATACAGTCAATTCATAATAAATGCTCATTGAAAAAATTGATTGATTTTGTATTCCCAATGTTTGACACAGTGCAGGGGACATGATAAGAGCTTAATAAAATGTTTATTTAATTTGATTGAAATTCATTTCTAAATTGCAGTTCTTGTCCTGCTCTTTAATCCTAAAACTATCTGGACCATTTAAAAATTTTCTATTATTTATTTATTTATTGTATTGAGGCAATTGGGGTTAAGTGACTTGTCCAGGCCCACACAGTTAGGACACATTAAGTGTCTGAGACCTAATTTGAACTCAGGTCCTCCTGACTTCAGGGCTGGTGCCCTATCCACCGGACCACTTAGCTGCCCTGTCTTTCTTATTTTTAATTGACAGAAATTTATATTTTCTCTCTCCTGCCACTTATCCCACTGGGAAAAAAAATAAAAATAAAAACAAAATCCTGATAATATATACAGTCAAGCAAAACAAAATTTCCCACGGGTTGTGTCCATAAATGTACATCTCATTTTGCCTCCTCTGTGTCAGTACCTCTCTGTCAGGAGGTAGGAAGCACCCTTCATTATTGGTACTCTGGATCTCTGGGATGATGGATCGCCACTGCCTTGATCAGAGCTGTTTGCTTTAATAGGATCATTCTTTTTGTATAACTATTCTCCTGGGTCTACTCATTTCATTCTCCATCAGTTCATGCAAATCTTTCCATGTTTCTTTTTTCTTCTTCTTTTCTTCTAGCACAACGGTATTGCTACATCCATATACCACAATTTGTTCAGCCATTCCCCAATTGATGGATATCCCTTTACTTTCCTTTTCTGCCATAAAACAATAACAAAAACAACAACAAAAAGAGCGGCTATAAATATTTTTTGTGGGATATTTTCTTCTTTCATCTCTGATACTGACTTGAATTCAAAAAGATCTAGATTTAAATTCTGTCTCAGACACAATATTGTTATAGATGAGGGGAAGGAAGCACTCTAGAGTCTAAATATATGATCCTCACTGTTGAATGATCATGGTAGTAAGCAAGTAAATATGTTTTATACTGTTTTTAAGTCATTGTCTTCATAATCATATATAAAAATAACATTTACTCCAGGACTTAAGGTTGGGGAATTGTATTCCATATCCTCTATCATTTAATTCATTTTTTAAAATTTATTTTTTTATTATTATAGTTTTTTATTTACAAAACATATGCATGGGTAATTTTTCAACATTGATCCTTGGAAAACCTTCTGTTCCAACTTTTCTGCTCCCTCCCCCATCCCTTCCCTTAGATGGCAGGTAGACCAATACATGTTAAATATATCATTTAATTCTTGTAACAGTCCTGTAAGGCAACTGCTATTATTATCTTCATTTTTAAAATGAAGAGACTGATTTGTTTTAGAATCAGGTTATCCTGTTTCATTCACATCCTGGTGTCCATCATGTGGTATATGTTAGAAAAAGTAGGAGCAAAATTTAAACAAATTGATAGAAAGTTGGGCTGGGAGAATCTGCAAAATATTGTACCCTCCACCATAGACGTACTCTTCCTAGTGACCAGTAATGGAGAAAAAATACAATCAAGACAGATGGGAAAATCTTCAATGGAGAGCAATAGAGTAATAAATAGAGGAGGTAGTATCATTGGAGTAGACAGCAGACCACCTGGACAGAAGAAAGAAATGAATGAAAAGTTTTATAAAGAGATCACAAGCGGGGCACATAGATAGGACCTACGTAGCTGCTGTTGTTCTTTATCCTTCGCTCTCGAAGAGGTAAATGGTATCAGTGAGGGGATGCCATGACATACAGGTGAATTGGATTTAAGTGAGGGAGGGCTGTGCAGGCGGTCACCTGCCTCCCTTTCCCCTCAAGGGCTAAATGATTTCAGTGGTAAGATATACATCAAGATGATTATATTAGAACTAAGATAATGTTTAAAAACTTTAACTTAGCCCCTCTTCCCATAGCTACTTTTCCTTAATCTCCAACTGATCAAGTTATTATATTTTTAAAACTTGTTTCATTGGGGTTGAGACAATGGAATAGAATCATCTTGAAATATCATGCACAAAAGTCCCTTCACAGACCAAAAGACTCTACTCATGAGAAAATAAAATTGAGTAAATATTGCAGATCTTAATGTTTCCAAAAAAAAAATACTTGTTTTCTCTCGCATCTAGTGCTATCTGAATATTACCAAAATGACTTTAGGGAAGACTGTCTTAAAAGCTCTATTCTAAGTGGAAAGTAGAGATAATACTGGAGCTGATAAGTACTTGCCACACGTGGTTACCTGCATTTGGATCTAATTGCCTTGATGCTCTCTGACTAGTTGCTGGCATTTCTCGGTAATAGTTGTTTATGTTTAACTGCTTTGCTAGTTTCTACACATGAAACACCAAATTCAAGGGAACCATGTGATCGGTCTTTGTTTCTCACTCGATGTAGTCACTCAGAAATTTACAATCTCGCTATGAATCCGAATCACTCTGGACTGGATATTATCATCAATTTCCTGCCGTGGTTCAGTTGACTAAAAAAAAAAAGTCTGAAGGGACTGCAATGTAAAGGCAAAGGCTTCATAAAATGAAATTGCTTTCTTTCATCAAGCCCTCTCACTTCACTTTCTGTAGTAAGAAAGGAAAGGGGTCTCTGTTGGCAGTCAGGAGTGCTCTGCTTGGACCACTGACCTTCCCTTTCCTGCCTTAGGCAAACCATTGCATTTATCTATCTATAAAAGCAGCAGAGGATGCAGGCTTATTCTTTTCTTGAAGAGGAATACATTCTTGAACACTGAGGGGAAAAGAATCTTTCTGTTTTCAGACTATACTTAGTTCCAAGAAAATTCACCTTTGTCTCATAGCAGCTAAGAGGTACAGTATAGAGAGTGCTGACCCTGAGGTCAGCAAGACTGAGCCACCGATGCTTCACCTCTGGCTGCCTCAGTTTCCACAACTATCTATAACCCCTATTTCCTAGGCTTGTGCTGAAGACTGAACAGGAGGATGCTTGTAAAGTGCTTAGCACAATGCTTGGCACATAACAGGTGTTTAATAAATGCTGGTTTCTCCCCCTTCCCCACTCCATCTTTCATTCTGTGGGAGAAGAGTTAGGTCTCTGCCCTCCCTCCCATCAGTACCGCATGAAGAAGAAGAAGAAGGAGAAGAAGGAGAAGGAGAAGAAGAAGAAGAAGAAGAAGAAGGAGAAGAAGGAGGAGGAGGAGAAGGAGGAGGAGGAGGAGGAGGAGGAGGAGGAGGAGGAGGAGGAGGAGGAGGAGGAGGAGGAGAGGAGGAGGAGGAGGAGGAGGAGGAGGAGGAGGAGGAGGAGGAGGAGGAGGAGGAGAAGGAGAAGAAGAAGAAGAAGAAGGAGAAGGAGAAGGAGAAGAAGAAGAAGAAGAGAAGAAGAAGAAGAAGAAGAAGAAGAAGAAGAAGATCAAGAACAAGAACAAAAAGAGGAAGTGGAAGGAGAAGAAGGAGGAGGAGGAAGAGGAGGAGGAGAAGAACAAAAAGAACAAGAAGAACAAGAACAAAAAGAAGAGGAAGTAGAAGAAGAAGATGATGAAGATGAAAAACAAGAACAAGAAGAAGAGAAAGAGGAAGAAGAAGGAGACAACAATGACATATCCTTAAATAGTATTTCAGCTTAATAAAGGACTTAATATACATTATTTAAATGTATTCCTAATCCTCTAAGTTATTTTGAATCATAGGCAAGGTAGTATCAGTGATGACATAGTGACCTGACTGCTTTTTGACTTCCTCATTTGAAACTTAGAAGTTGTGTGCTTCCAGGCAAGTTTAGTCCTAATTTTGAGGAATCTCAGATTTTACACTGGTAAATTTATTTGGTTATAATGTATTGTATAGGAGCCAGGGAAAGGAGGAAATTAAAAAAAAATAAATATTCATGGCTCCTGCTCTTTTGGAACTTATAATTCATCAGTAGATATGTGATGTAAATCTTTATCTCTGTCTCTGTGTCTCTGTCTCTGTCTCCTCTCCTCTCCTCTCCTCCTCTTCCTCCTCCTGCTCTCTCTCTCTCTCTCTCTCTCTCTCTCTCTCTCTCTCTCTCCCTCACTCCTTCCCTCCCTCCCTTTCTCTTTCTCTTCCTCTCTCTGACTCATGTCTCTTTTTTCATATGCCATGTCATTATTTTTAAAAATGTACTTCTATCATTAAGGTTTGGGCAAATGGATTTTTTTCCTCAAGAAAGAATTGTCCCATGGTTTCAACTACTTTCAAGTTCAAGTAAAACACCTGACCATAATGTAAGCTGAGGTGATCTCTAGCATATACCAGAAATTGAACTTTCCAATTTTCAAAGATTCAACTCTATTACTTCATTACCCATGTGACTTTCTGCCAGTAATTTTCCTTTCCTGAGCCTCAAATTTCTCATCTATAAAAAAGGGGGTTAATTGAATCAGATGATTTCCAAGATCTCTTCCTTCCACATACGTTCTAAATCCTCTATTGTTCCTTCTATTGACAAGTCAATCAATGATAAAAAATACAGAAACAAATATTGCCATGATTTCCACTTTTGTCTTTTAGCTTGAAATGGGGACTGGGCCAGGCCATATAGGGATTCATTGGCATGGGAAGTCCAGGGTGAGGAAAATCAATAACAACAACAACAATACATTAAAGTGATTTATAATTTGTAAAGTGCTTTGTTTATGTTTTTTTTTTAAATTTGATCCTTGCAACAGTTCATGAGTTTATTGTTCTTATTATCATTTTATAGTTGAAGAAAGTAAAACTAAACTGATTAAATTTCCAGGGTCAGAGAGACTAGTCAAATTACTGAGGCAAGAGTTAAAATCAGAGATTTTTAATTTTAAGTCCATCTCTCTGGTCGCTGATCATGAGTGCAAGTTTGTACTTTTTCTTGAATTTAGAGTTTTAGAGAGTTGTCTAGAGAACTAAGAGATATAATGACTTGCACATTCTAGGTTAGAAGTAAAACTTGACCCTACCTCTTGACTCTCTAGATATTCTATAATCCTACGTAGAACATGCTTGCTAACAAAGTGAAATTCTACAGAGGTACATTTAGTTCATGTTACATGCAATACACTCTCCAAGATGTTTAGGACACAGAAAAAAATGAACTCATTTTTTCTTCAAGGAGCTTACATCCTGCTGGGAGGGTATAAGAGGCAGAAGATATAGAAACTACAAAAAAAGGAAGACAAGTAATTTCAATAAGGAGAGAATACGACTAATTGGGAGAATCCAGAAAAATCTTCCAATTACACTGGTGAGGAATTCTAAGCTAAGTACAACATCTCATTGTAAATAAAGGATTGAATAAACCAGGAAAGTAATTCTACCAAAGCCCTGAAAGGATACACACTAAGCACAATCCTATGGCAAATGAAGACTGTTCACTGTATCTTTCCATAAGCATTATGTAGCTCTTCACCAAATCAAAGAATGAGCCTTACAGAAACACAAAATTGGAAAGGACCTTGGAGAGCATCTCCTGGGACAATTTAACAAGTTTCTTTTCCCATTGTTCTTGAGAAGTGCTCCTCCAGCCTTTGCCTGAAGACCTCCATTGAGAAGGGACTCATTGTCTTGCCTGCTGGTGCAATCTATTCCATTTCTGGTCAGCTTTTAATATAAGGAACTTTTTCTAGACACCCCATACTATTTTTTTTGTGTGTGTGTGTTCCACTCATGGTTCCTGATTCTTTTCTTTGGGACTAAGTAAAACTATCTAACTCCTCTTCTGTATAACAGTCCTTTAGATAATTGAAGACACAGTTATAGCTCCTCTTCATGTTCTCTGCTTTTTCTAACCCTAAACATCCCTGATCCCTTCAATTGATGCCCATTTGGCAAGGATTCAAGACTCATTGATCAAACATTTATGGTATGGAATCATAGCAAACTTCTGAACCAAATAGAGACTTCAATCTCACATTACATGGCATAAAACCAACTGGAACATGGAGAATGAGTAGTAAAGAATGGCAACAATATTCAAAATTTCTATTTTGTCATGAGTGTTAATTTCCTTCTCCCCAACCCCTGATAAGATCTTAAACTTAATACTAGGTATGACTACAAACCCCCAAATTACCCCAGGTATAGGTCATAATATCATGCTTTCCTTTTTCTAATTAATTTTGGAATTTAAAAAAAATTGCCCCATTTGGCTCTTTTATTTGAATGCCAGGAAGTTTCTAGGTGAAAATGGGCTTTTATGTTGGCTCTGTAGCCAGGGCCTCATTAGAGTGTAAAACTCTAACAAGCCATCTAAGCACTTGTGACCTCCCTGATCTCCATCCTATATATTTCATCACAACTCCTGAAAGTGCCCATTAGGCCAGCAGACCTGTGGCAAGTCCAAACAAAGGCTGAAAATTGGACTGTGGAGATTCTGGGAAATTCTAATTGCTCCCAGGAAGAAGCCAAATAAACAGCTGAAAATTCAGGTCCTATTCTGAGACCATTTCATCCTCATTGTCGGCTGGATAAGATTATGTGCTTGAAATGAGCTTGGGTGAATCCAACATGGTCCATCTTTATTTTCCTTGTTCAAGGCACACATAGACTTCTGTTGGACTCCTATACCTGAACAAATTAGCTAGACTTTGCATTAAACCTTTTCAAAGGAAATCATTTACTTGTAGTTAGGGCTAAAACTTCCATAAGTGCATGCAACCAAATCCAAAATGGTAAATCATCACTATTGCTCCATCATCGCAACCATCATCATTATGTGGTCCATGTGCACATCCACAGTTATATTCCTGAGTCTCTGTTTTTTCATTATAAAAATGAGGACAGTGCAATCTTCACTGCTGACCTCCCCAGATTCTGGGCAAGAAAATTCACTGTGAATCTACCATTAGAATCATCAATTAAGAGCTGGAATGAACCTCAGCAACCATCTATACACTAACAACCTCATTCTACAGAGGAAGAGGTAAGACTCAATGACCTGATCAAGGATGTACTGATAAGAAGCAGTAAAAACAGGATTGGATCCTATGTCTCCTGACCCCAGAGCTAGCATTCTGCCCACTATATCATCCTGCTTCTTTTCTAGGGCACTGAGAGATAGTTAAATGACTTGACTTGTCCAGGGTCAAGTAGGCATTAGAAGTAGGAATTGAACCCTGGTATTCTTAGCTCAGAGATCAGCTCTTGACCTACTATTCCAGGCTGTCTCCTTGTGACTTTCCACAAGATGACATTATTTTCCAGAGCTTCTTTTCCTCAACACAAAATGAGGAATTTAGACTTTATTAATGCCAACTTAGCAAATAATAATTGTTAGCATTTCAATAGTACTCTAGGGTTTCAAAAGATGCTTACTGGCTAACTTATCTGTCCTAAAAAACAAACCTTTGAGGTAGGAAACAAGAAATGTGAGGCAGACAGATGGTGTGACTCGGTCAGTGATCCACAGCTAATAAGTGTCTGAGGCAGTATTTGAACTCAGATCTTACTAACTCCATTTCCAACACTCTTTCCCCTATGCTACCTAGGTGCTTTAAGGTGCCTCAAAAGTAGCTTCCATTTGCAATGTATGTACTATATACTTGTAAACTTCAGCTACTAATAAGATCGGATTCCCCTCCCTAGAGCTCTTTCAGAATTGGCTCTAAGATTCTGAGAGCTTGTATGTTCTCACTATGCTACTCTTGTACTCAGCAAACTCTACTGGCTCCCTATTGCCTCCTGAAGAAAACAACTCTTTTAAAGCATTTCACAGTTGTGCTCCTTCCTATAGTCCCAGCCTCCTTTCATACATATTGTGTAGAGCAGTCCGTCTGACCTCATATTGTTTCTCACACATAATTACTATATCTCTTTTATCTGTGCCATTGACTCTTCCTTCTGCCTAGAATTTACTCCTTCATCTCCATCTTTTCATCCATTTCACATTTCCTTCAAGACTCAACTTAAGCATTATCTCTTATTTTAGACTTTTCCAGATTCCCCAGTTGCTATTATCTCCTCCCAATCCTTACTATCTCCCAATACCACTCCTTACCTTGTACCCATTTAGCACATAGCTTATAAAATATACTACATATATACATATACATATACATATACATATACATATACATATACATATATGTCATTTCTAATAGAGTGCAGGCTTCTTATAGGCAAGGTCTGATTGTCTTTAGTTTTTATATCCCTATTGCCTAATGCTACACCTGGAATATAGTAGTCACTTAATGAATGCTTGCTGATTGGTTACATATAGACATAGCTTATATGTTTATAAGACTACTGAGCCTAAAAATAGCACATCCAAAAGAGAGTTGAATTAACACAAAGACCTACATGTACAGAGTCCTGGGCTTGGAGCTCAATAAGTGAACCTCGATGACATTTTCATGTTGGGTCACTTTTGCTCCGAGAAATCCCTAAAGGTAAAATTGATGACATTTCAAATCTATTCTATGTGGTTGCCTTCCTGGGCTCATCAGCATGAGAGTGAATGGAGTCCTGGTCTTTATCACACTCCCCTTTAGATGCAAAAAAATAGCTTCAGTTTTAAGAGTCACCATGAAATTCTTGTCCAGCTGGTGTTCTTTTTGTAAAGTGTGAGCTAATGTCATTCGATTTGAAAGAAACATATAGTTAGGTATTCCCAAGCTTTCGCTGTAGGACAAGGATAAATAAAGACAGATTTGTGAGTGCTTTAGAGTAATTTGGGAAAGCACATTCCTTCAACAAAGCTCTGTAGTAACGAGGGTGGATTCGGAATTGGATATCTTAGGTTCAAATTTTACCCCTGATGCCTACCACCCAGTTGATCTTGCAAAAATCACCAAATTCTTGAGTCTTCAGCTTCTCCAAAGTTAAATAAGTGATTTGTCCTAGAAGGTATCTTCCAGCTCAAAATCAGATTCTTCATTTTGCACTTAAAATGTGTTATATGATATATAAATCATGTGGTCATTTATAAGAATTTCTTCATTTTAATATTAACCCTGTCATCATTTAGAAATCTTTGATTGTTGTAGAAAGAGTTAAACCCCCGAGAGACTGGCTCAGAAAGCTATCGTAGGGGACTAGCAATGAAGCATGAACATTCCCCAGCAGATCCACTTGGATCTTTCCCCTCCGTGTCCTAATGAAATCCCTTGAGATCTTGTCTTTTAGACTCAATGATTTTATGAAAAGCTAATTAATGTTTACTTAGTGAAGAGAGAGCTTTTTTTCTTTCTTGGTTTATTTAATAATCCAGAAATGCATTTTTTAATTCTGCTGCTAATGAAAGAGACAAGTGGCTCTTCTAGGTTCAGTGTCTAATTTGCTTTGGTGATATAGAGAATGTGAGAGGAGATGATCTCAGAATACACATGCAGATTTCATTTTTGATTTTAATAATGAAATTACATTTTGTTTTTTTGGGGTTTTTTTTTTTCGCTAAATAACCAAAATTCGTTTCCCATATTGGACCTCATATGACATTTGGTTCATGAGTAATTTTTTTTTTTACTTATAACTTCCTCCCTCCCTCCCTTCCTTTCCTCTTTCCTTTATTTTTTCCTTCCTTCCTTCTCTCATTCCCTCCTTCCTTTTCCCCCTCATCTTTTCCTCCCTTCTTTCCTCCTTCCCTCCTTTCTTCTCTCTCACCTTTCCTTTCTTCCTTCTTTCCTTTTTAACCTTCCATCTTTTCCTCCTGCTTTCCTTCCCTTCCCTTCCCATAAGATAGGCTGGTATACACATTTGGTAGTTTATCAATTAACCAACTTACATAACCAATGTGTATTCCAGGCCCTTGTTAAGTCCTGGCATTACACCATCAGAGAAAGTATCCACATCATGATGGTCCTGAAAGATTTTGAAATGATCATTGATATTAATGCGTTCCTTAGAATTCTGGGCAAACTGTCCTTGGTGGACATGTGCCTCAAACTCCTTTTCCAGAAATGATTTCTGGTTCTCTGATCTACTACAATTATATTTCACATATCACAATTCAGGCCTGATTTATACCAACAGACAGTTATTAACCACTCATTATGTACCTGGCCCTGTGAGCTGCTCAGGATACAAAGAAATAGAAGGACACCATCCCTCTTCTCAAAGTCCTTTTATATTTTATGGGGAAAGACAACAAAGACAGATAGAAGTATAGGCAGAATAGATGTAAAGAGATACCTACAGAGGTCATTCTCCAATTGAATCCAGTTTACCAGACAAATTGATTGGCTATAGCCATGTCAATAAAGATTCTGAACCAAACTTATTGTAGATCTGGCATCTCCAACTAGATTCTCAGCGCTTTGAGGGCAGCATTGGGTACTTCATTCATATTGAGGTGCTTACTGGAATGATTAATAATAGTGCTTTTGCTAAACCCCCTTATTAACCAGATGGCTAAGGATCAGAAGCCTCAGCTTTAGTATTTTGGGGAGACAGTGTGTTGATTGGAAATAGTGCTGGCTCTGGTTTCAGACAGCAGTAGGTTTCCATCTCAGGGCTGAGATTTATTAGCCCTGAAATTTGGACAACTTGCTTACTTCTATGAGGCTCAGTTTCCCCATCAGTAAAAAAGGGATAATAGTGTTTATATACCCCCCATCATGGTTTGTGGAGAGGAATCTTAATGCAAAATTTTCATTTACTTGAAACCCACTTATTAAGAACATTTTGATGTCATTTAGTATTGCAATTGGGTCTGACATTCTACAAACCCATTTGAGTTACTGTTGGTAAAGGAAATGTTTACTAGGAGCAAAAAGAGCCAGGCACAGCTAGGGGAAGCTGTAAAGATGACCATGAGATTGTGCCCACCTTTATTGAACGTCTAGTCAATTAGGGACAGGTGTGACATATGTAAATGTGTCCCATCCTGCAATTAGTGAGTTGAGATTTAAAGGAATGAACAAGAGATTCTTTTGAAAGAAAACCTCTTGCCCACTATGTGCTCCACCCCCTGCCACCCGGGTATACGGAAGAACATAGACAATGGGTATTAGGAAGGTGCCATTGGGTCACCATCTGTGATTTCCCCTATCAGTTGAAGCATTGAAGTTTTAAAGAGGGATACACATTAAAACATGTCATCAGAGGAAGCAAAGATAATTGTGGCCTGAGGGAGCAAAAGTGGTGACCAAGAGAAGGTACCATTTACCCTGGTGGCTTTCAAGAGCAGAGGTCCAGGGAAGCAGGTGAGTATTTCCATCAGCTAGTCAATAAATATTTATTAAATGTTTACTGTTTTCTGGGTGCTGTTCTAAGCACTGGAGGCAAAACTAGGCAAAAGATAGCCCCTGTCCTCAAGGAGCTCACCATCCATTGTACTTCAGGTACAGAGAGCGGCAGCAGCAAACAATTGGAGGTGGGATCTTATGACTGAGGGCGCCATTTATTGGCAAGATGGCTGTCTAAAGTTAGCGGTCTAGCCCAAGGATATGAAAAAATGATAAAGTATCAAAATACGGAATGGATTTCCATTTCATCATCATGGCATTCTTCCACAGGGGCAATCACCCTCTGCACCTCATAATTGAGTCTTTATTAATTGTAGTGATCTCAAAGTGTCATTGCTTAAAGATCCATCTCCTAGTGATGGGATTCCCTGAACAGAAAATAGTTCAGTATTAATTAAGCATATTTATACATACATACACACACAAAGACACATCACATGTGTTTACTACCATACCTATCAATCTATCTATTAATCTGCCATCTATCTGCACATAGAAGCATTTCTATATGTGGGTATGTGACCTTAAGTACTCATCTATTTTATTGTCTAAATATTAGATTCCATCAGTGCAGGAAACTCCTCAGATAGAAATCTTCCTTAGCTGATGCTTCTGATGCTGATCAGAAATATCGATCTATTAATTATAATCTTAGAGACTTGCTTGGAACATGGACAACTTTAATCACTGGCCCAGGATAATGAAACCAATACATGTGAAAAGCAAAACTTAAACCTGATCCCAGCTTGCCTCTCCATTCATTATGCTATGTTTTCTATGTAGAAATAATTATTGTGTTCTATATACATATAAAAATTAAATATTAGTAAATTATACATTTATATTTATCATCCATCTATCCATCCATTCATCTGTCTGTCTGTCTGTCCATCTCTCTCTCTCTCTCTCTCTCTCTCTCTCTCTCTCTCTCTCTCTCCCTGTATATATATCACATTGATAAATATTTAACAATTGGCATCCAAAAAGAGTACATAGGACACACTCTTAAGCTTACTCTTTATTTTTATATTTTACCTATGAAACAATCAGCAAAACTGAGGAATCATTGATTTGTAGTGTTTCTTGATTTCTGAGGTATGCTTCCTCACACTAAAAACTTAACAATGTTTCTCAATGGGGTAGATGTGGCTCCAAGATATCTCTTTTTGTCTATCTGTCTGTCTGTCTGCCTGCCTATCTGTCTTTCGGTCTGTCTATGTCCATCCATCCATCTATCCATCCATCCATCCATCCATCCAACCATCTATCTATCTTTCTATCCATCTATCTATCTATCTGTCTATCTGTATTTGTCTCTAGATGTCCAGGGTGGTATTTGATTTGAATGACCTCCTCATTATGACACTTTGAATTGAAAATGTCTCATTTTGGTTTTGTCTTATCTCCCCTTCATCAAATATCATTTATCCCTAAAAGTATGTCTTTTCAAGTTGTAGATGAGAAAAGTTTTCTCAAACAGGTTCAAAAGTCCCCCTAAACACTAACTTCTGTGGTAAAAGCTTGATTTCTAACAGAGGTGAGTGGCTGTTCTCCCCATGCTCATGTCAGTTATTATGAGAGAATATTGCAAATTTCAAAAGCAGCTCAGTGGTTTCCCAGCTGGCCCATTTGCACTGGAGTGCCAGAGCCCAGCCCCAGCCGCGGGCATTCAGCCTTGCCTGAGTAATTCAATTGCAGGCAGAATCAAAGCCTTGTGAAAGGATGCCCTGGTCAAGGGTTGGCCCTTGAGCTGCAACTAAATCAATTTGGGAAAAGCTGAGTTTTTATTACATTTTCTGTAATGAAGCTTTCAGAAGATTTCAAATGGGGGCATTCAAAGGCCAGTGGGTCTTCTCCCTTTGCAATGCCCCCTCAATTGGAAGGTATCTATTTGGGCAATGAAAACGTGGGCACCGAGGAAGAGCCGAGGGAAAGGAAAGCATAAAGAAAGGGTAGGATGTAGTTCAGAACAGCTGAATCAATCCCAAATGAAAGAGAAGAGACTTGAGACTGAGCTGAAATGATGAATTTCAGATGCTAAAATATGGAAGAAAGCAAGTTACTCAAGAACATCGAAACCAGGATGCACAGGCCCAGAACAGATAGGTGTGTGTGTGAGGTATTTCTGATGGACTCTGGAGCAGCCCCAGAGTCTCTCTTGGCCTGTTGGATGCATCCTTCCAGGGCTGCAGGCATCGTGAATGTGGGCAAGATGGAGGGTGCACTGAATTAGAAAACGGAACGGGTCCAAGTAGACACACGCAATGTGTTTACTTCTGAGACACGAAGGCTTTTAATTCATCTTTCTCCAGCTGAGTTGAGTCTGGGGAGTCATCACGCATCCTTAGCTCACACAAGTCATTTCTAAAAAGGCATTTTACTCAGTTAAATTTCCTGATTACAGGTGTTACCCATATTTTGGCAATCATATTATTTGTATCACAAACCATGGTGCACCGAGGAAATTGTTATGATATTTTGAGAAAATATATATTTAGATGTAGGTCCAAACACAAATTCCAAAAGGAAGGACTGTATTTTCGTGATTGTTACTGCCATTATTTTTTTTCTTTGTAAGGAAAGTGATTATTTCAGGCTTGCTCTATTAAAAATATATTTTGAATTTCCTTTTAGAAAAATTTACAAATGTCCATGAATTTGTTAATTGACCCCAAACATCTTTCAATAGGGTTGTGATGATCTGCTTTCTTAATTAGGCAGTGACAAATGTACTAATTGGATGGATATTTTAAAAAATACACAATATCTCACATATGTTTTCACTGAAAAGATAATGAGGGGTACCCATATTAACACTAACATTCACTTTTTGGTGCTAGCAGGGAAAAAAAACACATAACTTGTTTTTAGTAAAAGTTTGAAAAGTCTAACTTTGCAAATAGTTCTCAGAGCTTAACTAGAGGCCAAGTTGAATGTTCAATCTCACAAGCTCTGCTTTGTTAATTCAACAATTGTTCAAAAATAATAAAAGCCACATGTATCAATTTCTCTTCTGTGTTAAATCAATTCACTAAACATTTATTAAGTATCAAGTACTATTAAGTGCAGAGAATATTATATAGTAGTTACTTAATGTTTTATTTCATAGTCTTAAAGAATGAAGTGTTTGAATGTTTATAACATGTTTGATACTTGTTAGAGCACTGGCCTTGGAATCAGGAGGATCTCAGTTTAAAGACCTCAGACACTTGACACTTGCTAACCACATGACCCTGGACAAATCAGTTAACTCCAAAAACCTCAATAAACAACAAAGAACAAAAAAAAAATTGTTTTTGAATGAAAAAAAAAAAAAACAAACAAACCTTGATACTCAGATGTACATGTGCGAGTACATGTTGTTTTTACATTTTATGTTCATGGTGTCTACCATATTGTAAGCCCTTAATAATTACTTGTCAACTCACTGGTTGACTATAAAGACAATGAAAATGATCCCCGGCTACATGGAGTTTCCATGCTAATAAGTTAATTTCACTCAAAGGGACCTCAATGGGACTTTTCCAAAACCTTTCTGGAATCAGTGAAGTATCAATTACTGTTGTGAGTAGTTTCAGTTGTGTCGTATTTTTGGTGAGCCCATTTAGCATTTTCTTGGCATAGATACTGGAGTGGTTTGCTGTTTCCTTCTCCATTTTTCATTTTATAAATGAGGAAACTGAGGTAAATAGGGTGAAGTGGCTAGCCCAGGGTCCCAGAGCTAATAAGTGTCTGAGGCTGGATTTGAACTCAGGGAGATGAAGTTTCCTGCATTCCCTTGTGGCCCTGGAGCATCATAGATTTTTTAGACATTGAACATGATCAAATTCAGTTGTTTCACTTTGATGAGAAACTGAGATCCAAAAAGATTAAACACTAAACTGGAGTCAGAAGATCTGGGTTTGAATGGCAATTTTGCTACTTATTTCCTGTGTGACCTTGGGGAAAAAAAACCATTGCTTGGCTCTGTAATATGAAACGGGTGAGATTAGATGATTTGGGAGATTTCTTCTGGATCTAATTCTATGACCTCATGGATCAAAGTAAGCTGACAAACCAGGGTTCAGACTTGGCTGCCCTTAATAGATAATCCATGGTTTCCCTGCTATGGGCAAAAGGTCAAGAACATTCAAGAATTCAATGGGAAGAAAAATGCTACCTTGAACAACACCCCGGAGAGCTTCCCTTTTACCTCTAGTGAAAAGTCCACTTGAATTCAATTTATAAAAGTCATGGAAACCAGCCAACTGAGTTAACACATTACATAGGGAGATGTAATTTTCATACATTTTCTCAATTGCTTTAAAATTTCAGAAATTAAACTTGTTTTGGAGAAAGTGAGTTTTTTTGAAATATTGTTTTCAGTTAATTTTTCAGTTTTTCTGAAATGTATTTTGTGTTATGTGAAAGATCAGGGAAGCCAAGATATATATTATATATTTATCTCTATGTATATGTATGTATCTATATGTATACATGTGTATATACACATACCCCACACATACATACATGCATATGTATTTTTATATATGTAATTTTCTTTTTCTCATTTTTCCCCTTTTATGGACCATTCTTCTAATTATTCTTCATACTGACTGGGGAGAAATAGGGAATTTAATAATGTTCTCCTCAGCACTTTATAATCATCATTTAGTTCTCACATATCCCCATGCAGAATATATTAGTGGTCACATTTCCATTTTTCAAAGAAGGAAATAGTACAATATTGAGCCAGGCAGAAAGGTGGGTCAGAGCTCAGGGGAAAAGGTGCTTGATTTGGGGAAGTCCTTTCCATTCTTTTAGACTCAGTTTTTTTTTCCCTCAAAAGGCTGAAGTTGAAGGGGATTTTCTCTCGAGTCCTTCCAGCTCCTCAACTATGATTCTGTGTCATGAGTTTCAGACTGAATCCTGCCTTTGTTTCTTTTTGCCTATCTGATTTTGAACAAGAGACCCCTTCTTTGGGCCTCAGTTTTCTCATCTAGAAAAAGAGGAAATGGAATTAGAAGTTCCTTGAGGTCTTTTTCAGCCCGACTTTTCTCACAGTCCCCAACATCTTACACTGTACTAGTCCTAAAAAATAAGGAATGCTCTAAGCCACATCAAGATCCCTTTCATCAATGGACAGTGTCCATGGATGTTCCTTAGGAAAAAAAATGGACTGATATCATTCACAAGACTATTTCTTGGTAGGCTAGATAAATATCAAAGAAGTAGTTGAACTGAACTTAACTGAATGGTCACCTTGGGTGGGGGAAGGCCTTTCTATCCCCTCTGTTGAATGCAAGTTCCTGGAGGATTGGACCACCTCCATTTTTTTGTCTTGATGGCCCAGAAGAACTTAATAAATGTTGAATTGTTTATTGAATTAGTCTTGAATGAGTAGCATGTTTTAATTTGACAAGCTTTGGTAGACACACACACACACACACACACACACACACAAATTTCCCCTTCAGATTGTAATCCAATTTATTGTGGGGTTAGAGTCTTGTGAAATAAAATAACACAACAAAAAGGTCTACTCTGGTGGTTTTCATCAGTTATTGGTCCAACAGAATTGAAACTGTGAACATAAAGGAAATTTCCCCAGAGAATACATTTCTTTTTCAAGATGACAAAATGATTAGGCCAGCGGAGCTATTGAGCTAAACTTTATGGAAACTCACCACAGAGGCAAACACATTAAAAAACAATTTTTATGTCAATATAAAAATAATTTAGAGTTCAATGACAAAAGGCACAAAGTATGGGGAGGGGGCTGCTCCTGGAGTATTTCTGCTTCATTGAAAGGTAAGTAAAGATGTTTTTAATAAGCACTCATTCAATAATACTGAATTGATGTTTAAAAAGTGACATGGCCATGGGGAAGAGGAGGGATTTAAAGACAGAAATCATGGGTGCAAGTGCTGACTCTCGATTCTTAGCACCTGAAGATCTTCAATCCACCTGAGGATCCATTTCCTCATGTATGAAAATTCAGGGAGGAGTCTAGGGATGGTCAACTCAATGGCCTGCAAGTTTGCTTCCAGGTCTAATTCTACAATCTTATCAATATTGATACATGCCATGTTCTCAGTATGACCTTGGCCAAGTCACTTTAATAATCTAGACCCAAGAGTCTTCATTAAAAAATGAGATGGTTGGAATCAATGTCCTCTGCTGGCTTTTATCACTCTGGATTTAGGGTTGGACAGTAAGGCAGTGCACCCTGATCATAGTAAGGTTTTCAAAGCCTTTGAATTCCTCATATTCCACACTGTATTTTAATCTGCATCTAATATCACATTTCCAGTAGAGCTCAAAATTCTGATTAGCATTAGCATGTTCTTTCTTTCTTTCTTTCTTTCTTTCTTTCTTTCTTTCTTTCTTTCTTTCTTTCTTTCTTTCTTTCTTTCTTTCTTTCTCTCTCTCTCTCTCTCTCTCTTTCTTTCTTTCTTTCTTTCTTTCTTTCTTTCTTTCTTTCTTTCTTTTCTTTCTTTCTTTCTTTCTTTCTTTCTTTCTTTCTCTCTCTCTCTCTATTTCTTTCTTTCTTTCTCTCTTTCTTTCTCTTTCTTCCTTCCTTCCTTCCTTCCTTCCTTCCTTCCTTCCTTTGCATCTTTTTCTAGAGTGAACTCGGACTTCTCTTTCTAGAGAGAACTGGAACTTCTGTTTCTAGAAAGAACTTGGACTCCTATTTCTAGAGAGAGGTGGGACTTCTAGAGAGAGTTTGGGCTTCTATTTCTAAAGTGAGCTGGAGCTTCTTTTTTCTGAGTGAGCTCAGACTGCTATTTCTAGAGAGAACTGGAACTTCTGTTTCTAGAGTGAGCAATAGCATATTTTTCTAGAGTAAACCCGAACTCCTATTTCTAGAGAAAGCTGGAACTTCTATTTCTAGAGTGAGCTTGGACTTCTTTTTCTATAGAGAGCTGGAACTTCTGTTTCTAGAGCAAGCTGGGGGTTCTTTTTCTAGAGAGAGCTTGAGCTTGTGTTTCTAGAGAGACCTGGAACTTCTGTTTCTAGGGAGAGCCCAAACTTCTCTTTCAAGAAAGAGCTGGAACTTCTATTTTTAGAGAGAGCTTGGACTTCTGTTTTTAGAGTGAGCTCAGACTTTTGTTTCTAGATTGAGCTGAAATTTCAAAGGGTCTGTAGTTGTACCCCTTTATTTGAGTGTTAAGAACAGTAAGCCTCAGTGGGTTACTGTGTCACTCCATGGCACCACCACTAAATCTCAAGGCAGTTTGTGAGTCTGTGGCTCTGGCACCCTAAAGCCCATACCTGAGGATTCTGAATGGCTTTTGAGCTGAGGCTGTCACTGCTGGCTACCTGGAACCATCCATAGGCTTCCTCCATGCTCAGTTATGGCTCCATTAGGGCTCATACTGATCTTGTTCCTCCTCCCTGGGCTCTGCTTGATCTTGCCTCTCATTGGTTTCTGTGGTTGAGGAATGAATGAGGACTCCTGTGGGTCCCACCCTCCCTAGCTGTGTTCTATTCCATATATAATCAAACACAGGAAACATCCCCAGCCGGCAGGAAGGCTGCGCGGGGCCTCCGAGCCCTCCCATGGCCACCCTGCTCCAGGGACTGAATTGCAGGCCCTCCATTCTTGTCCAGTTTTGGCTGGCTGCTCCTCTGCATGCTAATTCTAAACCATCCAGCCCTCCAAATGACGAATGGGTACAGGCCGGAGGGGCTTGCTATTGGCCTCCTGGAGCCTAGAGGATTATAGGAGGGAGCTGCAAGCAGGACTCTGCTGCGTCTTGCAGAATCCCTGAGACAATAATTGATGACTATTTCCACCAGCATTTTAAGTTTCAGGAGGGGAGCTCACCATCTAACAAAAGTCCGAATCCTGTCTGCATCAGGTGATTCTTTGCATGTGAATCCTGGGTTTGAGATTATAGATGAAGGGCACAAGCAATGGCTTACTGGCCCGTGGAGCCACTGGAAGCAAGCAGTGAACTGGAACCTTCCTTGCAAGGGCCCAGCTGGGTCCCCATTTGGCAAGTCAGTAAAGAGTCATTGTTTGAGGACTGGGGGGATGTTCATAGGAGGCCTGGCCACATTCCACCATCTTGGTCCATTTTAGGAGATGCCAAGTTCTTTTCTGGAACTCTGGCTACCGGTGATTCTTTTCCTTTAGGAAATGAAAGGCTCTTCCCAAATTAAAAGACAAATTGCAAATGGGCTCCTGCTTGGCCCGTGAGATCTCCCGGATGTTCAACAATTGCTCCTACAGGGATCATGATTTGATGGAGCAGAGTTCAGTGGTGGTCGTGGTGGCCTGGGCAGGAGGAGGGAAGGAAGAGCTTTTTGTCAGTCCTTTGACCTTTCTCACGGTGGAGCTTTTGCGGTCAATACATCTCATTCCCTCAAAGAACAACACAGGATGGGGGAGTGGTAGAACAATAGCCCTGAAATCCATATCTGAAAAAAAAAATGGCTCTCTACTTCTTTGGAGTCACAGAATTGTGTTGACGCTCCATACTGTGCAACCAGACTATTTGGAGATTTAAAACTTGAAGGCCTCTTAACCTGCCCCTCCTCCAAAGTAGACTTTCATTTTATAAATAAGGAAACTGAAGTTCAAAGAGGACCAGAGACTTACTTGTCCAGACTCTACAAATAGGGAAATGGGTTCAAAAAGGGTCAGGGACTTACTTGTCCAGACTCACACAGATATTTGGCAGAATGGAGACTGAGGTTCTGGTCCTCTGACTTGAAATCTGTCATAGATCTGGAAGCCAAAGGAAGATTAGCAAACTCCCCCTAACTCCTCTAACCTCTTCATTGAATAGATGAGGAGACTTATCCATGCCCAGAGTTGTGTCCCAGGTCCGGATGCGGAGAGAAGCCAAGTACCTTCCTCGGACCACAGACAAAGGAAAGAGCTGGGGAAGCCATTTAGGCGACCCTCTGATGGTCCAGAGAGGGAAGCTGGGGCATAGCCAGATCAGCAGCACGAAGAGGCAGAGATGAGCCCTGAACCTGTCCTCCAGGTGCCTGCGTGCCAGGCCTGTGGCCCTAGTGCTGTGGAAGCTCTGCCCTCTCCACTGTCCTGTCCCCACAGCCGCCCCCAGGCCCCACAGCAGCCCGGGCTCCATTTGGTCTCTACAGTTCCATGAATCTGCTCTCAGCCAAGCCTGCTTGAGTGGAAAGCTCCGCTCCTGGAGCAGCCTCCTTGGAGGACATCAGTGGGGATGGAGGCAGCTGGGGCCTCCACCCCCAACTCTCTGCCCACTTCCCTCTTTGGCCAGAAACCCTTTGGGGCCCATCCAAGCAAACACTGCCTTTTCTCTTGGGGAAACTGCAAAGGGAATCACAAAGCTGGACTCTTCTAATGAACGAGACCCGGCTGGAGGGAAAATCGGTCTCCGGAGGAGAGCACTGGGTCAGCCGGGCCCATAGGTGGCTGGACAGCCTGGCAGGTCCCCAGGAGGGGGCTAGCTACAATCGTGCAGCTTAGTGAGCCAGAAGTGGGAAGAGTGGCAGATAGATAGGAGAAAGGTTAACACACTATACCACACACCACACACATGTGTGCACTGATACACGTGGCATATGCATGTCCACACACGTGCACTGACATAAATGCACTGCAGGTTCATGTGCACGTGTGCACACATAACCCTAATTGCAATGTATCATGCATACACGCAGCGCACTGACACACACAGTACAACATGGACACACAGTGCACTCACATAACATATCAAGGCACACACTCCACATGCATACATACATCCCATGTGTGCATGCACAACACATACTATATATAAATCATATGTGTGCATGCATACCACACACACTGCACACCCTACCCAATACACTTGATGCACCTACCCCACACATAAAGCACGCGTGTGCACAGTGCACACCATCTGTGTATGTACACACAGGCATGCCGTGCGCTCTACCAAACATACCACACACACATACCCCCCAGTAAGACCTCCCCTGTTGTAATTCTAGGGGGGATCCTGGCAGCCCCTTGATTCCCGGTTATTCCACAGACTTAGGCCCTTTCCATTTTTTTAAATAGAATTTCTCAATACCAGCTCTTGTCCTTTCCCACCTGTTCCAGCCCACTCTGTTTTCAGCTGCCATCGTCTCCATCTTCCATGAGCAGCGACTCTTCCACTGTCTCATGGAGGCTCTCTGCGCTCTCTATAGAAATGCTCTTCACTGAAGATCAATCACTAAAAATCTCACTTTCCATTGGTTTGTGCTCTACTTGGGCAGGGTCTTATTTCACATCATCCCCAGTTTTGATTCAGTTTTCTCTGAATAAGAGCCTGTCACTCTAGTGGTCCTGGAAGAATGTGTTGATTGGAGATAGCCCCGCCCTCAAGCCAAGGCATAAAGGACTATTCCTGAGCCTGAGGGAAGGCAGGAGCCAGAAAGCTAATAGTCAGAGAGACACCTGGGGTCCAGAACACTGGGCCATTGGAGCTGGATCCAGAAAGGAGTAAGACATCGGGCCTTGTGGCTCTGCTTAGCCCGGTGTTTTGTCGAAATCTGAATGATGATCTGTCAGCCAGGAAGGGGGTGAAGGAGAAATTTTATGGGGAGAATCAGAGATGCAGATAAATTCCAGGATGGAATTTCACTTTTAATGGAAGAGAGAGGAAGAACTATGGGCACCGCTGGACCTGCCTGTTATCCCTTCTGCTGGGAAGAGCACAGTTGATTCATGGATAACTTGGATTGAGCAATCCTGAGCTGCACTTGGGCTAAAGGAAATAGGCTGTTTACATAAAGGCACCAATATGGCGGCCCCTCAGAGGCCACAACCAGTTTAAGATGGGGCAAACCAGTTGGATCAATAATGGAACAGGTCAAAATTTCAGGCCTGTAAATGGCCCCGGCCCTTCCACTCTGGATGAGACATGATGTCCTGCTTTTATTGTTGCTTTTATTTGTTGTTGTGCTTTTAGGAAGATGTGGTGACTTCACATATTTATGTTGAGAGTAAAAACCCACCTGAAAGTAAGAAGTCAGTTCTTTTGTAAAACTAGGAATTTAGCTCAGTCTGTGAGTCAATTCTCCTCCTTTTTTGGATGAGGAAACTGAGACTTATAGAAGTTAAATGATATGATGAATAAAACTCCTGAGAGACAGGTTCTGGGTAACTAAGCATTAATTTATTAATTAGTTTAGCTATTCATCAATAAATCAATGGTCAGTGGTTTCTCACCAAGAGAGACCTGGCAATGCCTTATATTCTCTCTGAAAGGGAACTCCCACAACAAGTGAAAATCAACCCTGAATGGGAGTCATTTAATGAGAAGGTGGAGTAAAAATCTTGAGCTTTTCCTATTGAGAATGTGACTTGTTATGAAACTCTGCAGCCTCAAGGCATCTGGTCAGGGGAAGCTGGTTCCATCTGGCCCTCTCTGCTAGTTTCATGGACCAGGTTGTCTTAAACTATAATAAAGGGGATCAAGGATAGGGGGTTCTTCCTCCAGCAAAAGGCTCACCGAGACCAGATTCTCTTTATACTCTGAACAAAAATCAGATCTCCCAGTTGGGTGGGGGTGAGGAACAGGACAAAATCTCATCGGTCAGCTATCCCCTTCAAAGGCTGACTGAAGTTTTCAGGAGTTGAGCCTTAATAGAAAGAGGAAGAACAGGGTGGGTCACAAATCAATAATCGATCATTAATATAATGTTTATTTCTCTCAATGATCTGTCGAAGAGTTCAAGGTAATAATAACTGAGGCCATTAACAAAGAGCTTTAAGTTGCACATAGTGCTTTTCATACGCGTTTGATGGGCACAGTAGCCCTATGATGGTAGTATCCTTATTCGCATTTTACAAATGAATGAACAGCATCACAGAGAGACTCAAGCAGCCCAACCAAAGTCATACAATTAGAAAACGTATGAGGCAGGATTTGATCCCAGTTTTTCCTGACTACAAGCCAACGCTCTGGCCCATAATAGGCTGCACCACTGTTTCTAAGCTGCATCTGAGAGGTTGAGAGAATGCACAAACCAAAAAGTATCATGGACTCTTAGTCTTTAAATCGGGTTCACAGTACAGGGGAAATAACAAAGAAAATGCTGTGTCCATGCTGCATCATACCCATAGTTCAATTTGAGTGTGAGGAATCAACAATCACAAAAGATTGGCTTACATGGGTAGGTTACATCAGGAGCTTAGAAGACCTGGGAAAGATTAGTCATAAAACCCCCAACCTTATTGAGGTTGCCAGATGTGAGTACACTGCAAAATCCAACTCATCATCCCATCATTCAGATCCTTGGTGACATGGAAATTGATGGATGATATAACTGGACTTGACGATACACCTAGGCTATCTTTGGGGAAAGGGTTCTTAACCTGGACTTTAAGAAATTTAAAATATATATTTTGATTATTTTATTTTACTATAATAGGTTTCCTTTATTGAGCACTGGCTATTTTCCAGGGTTTGTGCCAAGTCTAGGAACACAAAGAAAAAACTGAGATTGACCCTGCCTGAAGAATGTCTTTTCTTCTCTCTAATGAGGGAGCCAACAAATATATCATTTGGAATAAAGGAGATACATATAAAGTAGACAGAAGTATCCTTAGAAAGGAAGGTCCTTGCAATCAGAAGGACAAAGAAACATCTCCACAAAGGAGGCTGGAGATCCTGAGAGAAAAGAGGGTCCTTGCGGTCAAAAGGACCAAGAAACATCTCAGCAAATAATGGTGGAGATTCGGAGAGAAAGGAAGGTCCTTGCAGTCGGAAGGATAAAGAAACATGTTCACAAAGGAGATCTTGAGAGTTAGAAAGAAGAGCATATGAATCTTGGAGGACAACCAATAAAAAAGCACCTTGAACAGCACGATACATAAGGCTTCCTCGGGCAGACTGTGGAGTGTATGTTGGGGAAGGGAGAATAAGTCCAAGTCACTAAGAGCTACTCATTTCAAATAGTAAAATCCTCCAATTCTACTAAGAGCTACTAATTCCAAAGTTGCTATCGTACCCTAAAAATAGAGGGAACTAGTGGAGCTTATTTAGTTCCTATGTTCAAGAAAATCACTTTGGCAGCTCTGGGGAGGGCAGAATGAAGTGGGGAGAGACTTGAGGCAGTCTAGATAGAATTGCAATGGTTGTTGTTGCTATAATCTAAAAGGGAATCAAATCTTTGGGGCTGAAATGCTTTGAAAACTATTGTTAATCAGCTAATGCATATTTATTGGGTCTTTACTATGCCAATAACCAAAGTCCAAAAACAAATGTATGGATGGGAGATGCTGGGAAATGGAAGTCGTGACCCCTGCCCTCAAGGGAGCTTCCTTGGGTCTGAGTCACAGAAATATGTAAGTTATCAGTAGCCACAAATTGAGTTGTCTACTGCTCTGTACCTGTAGCTAGGGATGGAAAAGGATGCTCTAAGATGAATTAAAGCAAACATTTGTCTTGAGGCAATAGGTGATGAGCAGGTGAATGGGTGACAATGGGTTTCAGGCAGAAGCCTTTTCATAGAAAACTCTCCCATGCCATACTCGGGGCTGCTTTACATCTAAAGTCTTCTGATCTGGTTTCCAAGGTTAGGCCATTTAAACTTAGACTAAGATTTTGAGGACGTAATTCAGTTCCACTTTCCTGATATGTTTCTGTTTTTCCACTTGATATTGGAGGATACGAAAGCAGAAAGCAAAGTTCTAGATCAATCAACCAGTCACTGTGTCCAGAGCCAGAGAAGATATGAGGAGAGAGATCCCAAGAATAAAATAATCCCTAGAATGTAGGGCTAGAATAGTTCTTGGGGATTATATAGCCCCACCTCTTCATTTTATGGGTGAAGAAGCTGATGGCTAAAGTAATCCACTCAGTCGTCGTATGTTGGCTTTTTTGAAGTAATTTGAGGCCATGTTTCTATGTTTTCAAAACCAAGCCTCAGATTACAAGATCATAGATTTAATCCTACCAGGAACTTCAGAGACAGCCAGTCATGAGATCACATTATCATACATCTAGAACTGGATGGGATCTGATCCTTTCTTTTAATAGATGAGGAAAGTGAGTTCCACCAAGAAAAATTAGGCAACTTGTCCGTGGCCAGAAACATGACAAATGGCAGAACAGGAAATTGAATCAAGGTCTTCTAGGTACCAATACAGCATTCTTTTTATGTCACTATGATGTCTTGATCTTTTTTTTTATTAAAGCTTTTTATTTTTAAAACATATGCATAGATAATTTTTCAACATCGAGCCTTGCAAAACCTTGTGTTCCAATTTCCCCCCTTCCCCAGACCCCTCCATAAATGGCAAGTAATACAATACATGTTAAACATGGCAAAATATGTTAAACCCAATATATGCATACATATTTATACAATTATCTTGATGCACAAGAAAAAAATCAGATCAAAAAGAAAAAAAGACAAAGAAAATAAAATGCAAGCAAACAACAACAAAAAAGAGTGAAAATGCTATGTTGTGTTGATCATGTTCTTTTCCTAAAATCAATTCCCTTCAAGACTATTTGAAAGCAGATATCATTTTTATCTTTATATCCAAGTGCCCGTCTTGACCTTCTCATAGGAAATGCTTAATTGATAAATGTCTGTTGAGTTGACTTATCACCACCACTCATATGACCTGGCAGTACTGAAATTGAAGACCTGGAAAGCATCAATCAGTCACTCAAGGGGTACTTGTTTAATAGCTATTTGTACCAGGAACTCTACATAGGTCTCTAATTTGCCTTAGGTGTCTAACTTCCTATGGAAGACAAATGGTCACAAAGGTGATAGATAGCAGAGTTGGGATTTGAACCAGCAACCTGGGGCACCAAATGCACATTTAATAAATGTTTGTTGTCTTTACTTGATTTGAGCCTCCTTTTTGCATCCATGCTAGTAGCAAGCATCGCCTCCCCCAATGTGACACCCGTCCCCCTTTCTCACTCATTCCCATTTAAATTATTTCTATAGTTTTCCTCTTAGAGACTTTCAATAAAGGCCCTCCCTGTCTTGATAGCAGCAGAAAATGTATTGTGGCAAAATTGATGGCACCCAAGAAAGGGACTATTGTGCTCTCATGTCTGCAAAGATTCCATTTCCAGACAGCCATGCTGAAGCAGCTAATTACTGATCTTTCAAGGAAACTGTGAGCATATTGCATATCACAAGTTCCCATTTTCCATCATATTGATGGATTTGCAGTTCTATAATTGTTTAACCTACTCGTCCAGAAGTCACATAAACACACACACACAGACACACATTATTTAACTGGGGACAATAGCACAAGGAGTCAACATTTGGGATTTCTCTACAATCTCTAGTGAAATAAAGAAACTAAGTCGGCATATTGATATCTGTCTAAGCGTAGAGACTCAAAGGATAAAGAGAAAAAAAAACCAGCTATTTTCTTCCAGTAGTCTTCCTCAGTGGATATTACTCCCCAGAAATAATGTTAAAATACTACTGGTTTTAATGGAAATCTGGATGAGGTCCACATCATGATCTTTGTTGCCAACTGATAGAATTTAACCTCACTCTTTTATTATAAATCATGATTTGAAATTTCAGATGATCACTGTCTTAAATATTCCATTGCTTATCTTTTCTGATCTATTTATCTTAACATATTAATGCTTAATTTCCACATGTTATTTATGTGATTCAAGTTGAGACCTATTGTTTTCCAGTATTAGGTGCTTTGTACAGTCAATAATTACACATCAAAACTCCCTCTGCCCCCTGTTGAAGAAGCAGAGAAAACCCAAATTATAATGTGGTTTAGGGACAACAAAAAACACCTAACTGTTTCAGAATTTAGTTTGAGGAAGGTGTTCCCCTCTGGTTTTTATCAGTGTAGGGAATTCCCATTGTGGACATTCCCTCCACCTAAGCAGATTATATTATCTTGTCACACTATTCATAATCTTAGAGAGTTACCCAGTGCCTGAGAAGTTAAATGACTTTCCCTGGATCACCAGCCATTGTGAGTATGAGTCAGAAACAGGATTTGAATCTGGGTCTTCCTAATTCCAACGTCTTATGCTACCCACCATGCCATGCTGCCTTTCTTCTGAGTGTGGTAATAAGAAATATTGACCAATATTCAACCAACCCTCTAAATCATGGAATCTTTCACTTAGCAATGGAGGCAGAGCCATCTGAAAAATCTGCATTGCCTAAATTGACAATATCCATTCTGTTCTTTGAAATCAGAAATACAGAAATTTATGGCAATTCAATCTGGAGAACTCATATAATGGTTTAAATAATTCTAATCTTAAGTAGGAAGAATCTAGTGGATCCCACCTTTTCCCCTCTGTTTAACAACACTCAAAGCTGTGATGCTCACACACATATAGCAAAATATCCACATATATAACTAGTTGGCTCAAAGCTGAACAACTGACTCTCCCCCCAAAAATGTCAATATATATATATATATATATATATATATATATATATATATATATATATACTATCATGACAAAAAGGTTGTTCTTGATTATTCTGGCACAAGCAAGATACTTTTTTTTCCCTCAAAAATGCCTTTCAACCTTTGGAAAAAAACCCAAACTCTGATTTGACTCTACTTTATGATTCTGATACCATGTTGGGAAACAACTTTGAAAAATTTGCCCAAATCAATCCCAAATTTTCACTCTTTGACTCCTCTTTAAGTTTATCCTTCTTTGCTTATTTCCAAAACTCTGAAAATATTTCTTTGGGATTTTCCATGTCTGTGTTGGAAACATATTAGTAAAATCCAGCTTTTGTTTCCAAAAAAGAGTATCAATAACAGGGTTTCCACACAAAGTCCATACTTGGAACAGCTGTCTTATGTCTTGCTGCTTACATTCTGTGTTAAATATAGAATATTCCCAAGTAATTCTGACAGAAAACAACCATAAGCAAATCCCATGCACACTAGTCTACTTTCACCATCCTACAGAGTATCATAAATGAACACCATGCCAGCCCTACTCGATCTGAAGAGAGATTTCAGTTGTGACTTTGTTGACGTGCTTTTCCTTCATAAGCTATCAGACGTCTTCCTAAGTATCAACATTTCAACTTTACAAGAATCACACTTTCCTCAGAGCTCAGCTCCTTTGTAGATAAGGAGAACGATATGCAGAAAAATGGGCCCCCAAGTCGTATACCCTGGGTAAGAGGCTCATAAAGAACAAACATTTAGTCTCTATGCTCTGTCCTTCAACCATGGAAATTGATACATTGAACCATCTGAAAATACACAGATGGCACATTTTGTTACTTACGGTTAAGAGGCAAGCTAGCATTGGTTGTGCCTAGCTTATTGGCAGCCACACATGTATAGTTTCCAAAGTGCTCCTGTGTAACATTGGTGACGGTGAGGATGGATCTTGTACTAAAGTTTTGAATGACGATTCCTTGTTGACCATTGAAGAGCCTGGAAGACAAAAGCAAACCCTAGATCAATCTATGTTTTATATATAATTTGAGCTTTTGTAGGATGGTGTTGCTATGGTAACGTAATAATAGTCCATCAATTTAATCCATTTAAATTCAATTCAATTTCAAAAACATCTATTTAAATGTCTACTACCTATAAAGTATTATTTTTTTGATTAAAAAAAGGGAGAAAAATAGGCTCTTTCTTTAAGGAATTTGCTGGGAAGCTCCAATATAGACATACCAAGTATTGATCACAATGTAAACAGACACAATGACATTATTATTGAGTTTTCCCAATAGTTATCCATGAGAAGGGAAGGAAAGATGGGAATGAGCATTTATATAGCATCTACTATGTGCCAGGCAATATACTAATTACAAAGATTGCCTCATTTCATCTTTACAACAATGCTGAGAGGATTACTATTTTATCACTATTATATATTTTATTACTATCATATACTATTATTATTATTATTCTAATTTTAAAGATGAGAAAAACAAGGCAAACAGAGGTTCCACAGCTCATCTTTGAGGGCAGATTTGAACTCAAGTCTTCCCTACTCCAAACCAAGCATTGTATTCAATGTGCCAGCTAGCTAGCTACCTTTGTAAATGGGGATAATCAATAGATTCATAGCTGTGTAATAGAATCATGAATAGAATCATTAAACTAAGATTATGAAATAAACTTTGCTCAGATTCTTTTGTGTCTCACTATAGCATTATTTTGTTTTTAAGAAAGTTAAACACTAATGAAAATTGTATAATGGCCATTGAAGTCAATAGAAATAAGAAAGGCAAGTTTAAGTATTGATTACCCAATGGGGAGTCATAGAAAGAATGGGAATTTCTAAGTAAGGTTGCTCAAGGGTTGGCTAGGGTGAGCCTTATCTCTAATGTCAATCCTAAATGACCTCCCGGAGCTGTTCTTATTTAAGACAACATCTTAGAGTGTTGAGAGTCCAAGGTTTGGAGCTCTGGATTTCGGGATTTGAATCTTGCTTTATCTTACTTGCGTGGCCTTCAATTCATATAATATTGCTTTTTTCATCAAGACAGTTAAATAAAGGGGCACGTCTAACTGTCCTTCAAGTCTGTTATAACTATAGATCCTGTTGGACAATATTTAATATGATAAAACAGATATTTATTAAGTACTTACTTTATTATTTATTATATTTTATTACACTTTATTTATACTCTCAAGTCCCCCGTTGTCCCATCCAAAATGAAACATAACAAATACATAAACAAAAACCCAAACCTTACATTTATGGTGTTACTACTTTTGTCAAGAACCCACAGCTCCATTCCTCCTCCCCCACCCTCCCACTGGATAATGTCCAGATTTCATTTACGCTTGCCATTTCATGGCGTTCAAGGGCTGCCATTGATTTTGATCACAATACTTGGATTCAGATCCTTTTCACTATACAACTCCAGTTTCTCATCAGAAAATGAGAGGGCTGATGGTCTCTGAAGTCCTTTTGAGCTCCAGATCTATGACTTTGTAATATCGCCATAATTACTCATTTGTCTCCTAGTAGAACAACCAACCACTCAATCCACATTTTTTAAATAAGTCCCTACTAAGGTCCAGGCATGAGCAAAGCACTAGAAATCCCCTCGAAAAGGCAAAAGACAGCTGCTACATTAACTATGTCT
This sequence comes from Antechinus flavipes, assembly GCF_016432865.1. Classification (NCBI taxonomy): domain Eukaryota; kingdom Metazoa; phylum Chordata; class Mammalia; order Dasyuromorphia; family Dasyuridae; genus Antechinus; species Antechinus flavipes. The sequence goes on along the minus strand of NC_067401.1, from coordinate 455,840,464 downwards.
ACTGCCTGAAGATATTCTCTCAGTTCTATTTCAATTTCAATCCTGCACTCTGTTGGAGGACCTGGCTTGTGCTCTTCCTGTAAGTGCATTGTTCATCGATCTCTCCCTTCCCAACATTGTTATTACATGCAAAATCAAGACTCTTGAATCAATGCTTCAGATGGGTCACTCATTATACTGTTTTGTATTATTTGCTTTTTCTTGTGTTTCAGCCTTCTGCTTTTGCCGGGACTGTAAGTCCCATGAAAGGATGTCTACTTCTCAGGACCCAGCAGAGTTCATTAAAATCTTAAGTCAGGGACTCATTGAATAATGATAGATAAAGATTGAAGGAAGAAGAAGAAGAAGAAGAAGAAGAAGAAGAAGAAGAAGAAGAAGAAGAAGAAGAAGAAGAAGAAGAAGAAGAAGAAGAAGAAGAAAAGAAAATGATGATTATGACTGAGAAGAACAAGACAATGAAGGGGAAAAAAATCAAATTAGGAGCCAGGAGACCTGAGATTGACTTCTACCTCCAGTATTTAGTAATTATAACCATGGAATAACTAAAACTAGGTGATGTAGTGGATAAAATGCCAGCCCTGGAGCCAGGATAAGCTGATAAGCAGGATAAGCTCTGGCCTCAGAGACTACTATCTGTATTGCCCTGGGCAACTCATATAACCCTATTTGCCTCAATTTTTTTGATCTGCAAAATGAGATGGAGAAGGAAATTGCATACACCTTTAGTATCTTTGCCAAAAAAACTCCAAATGGGATCCAAAAAAACCCCAATCAGACACGGCTGAACAACAAAAAATGAAACTCAATTTCCTCAAGTGTAAATTGAGTATATTACTACTTATAATAACAGAATTAAGATCTTCTCCCAAAAGTTATGCTGGAATTATTTTGGAATTATGTATGTATATTTACTGTACATTTATTTATTCAATGTGGAGAGTGTGCTTGACTTGGACTCCATTTCAAATTCTACCTCAGAAACTTACTATGTGATGGATGGAAAGTGACAATCTCTTTGGATCTCAGTATCTTCATCTGTTAAATGGGGGGGTTTGATTTTAAACTTTTCAAGCTCCCTCTAGTTTCAAACTGATGATCCTATGTTGTCTCTCCCATTCCAACATGAGCTCCTCCAAGGAGGTAATATTCCATTTCAGAGGTGCCCACCAGAGTCGGGCCATTGAAGCTCACAGCCTGAATTGTATATTAATAGTTTCCTCTTTTGTAAATTTCCGAAGGTTTAGTATTATAGTTTTATTTTTAAAGTACCAAAAATGCTAATAAAGGGCATTCCACGGAGAATTCATTTTGAACTGCACCGCGTTGCCTAACGTGGCTTGCATCTAATCTAAGACACAATATACTGTTTTTAAGTGCAAGATTAAAATAGGCATCCCTGCTTGATTATGCTGGGAATTACTTACATGTCATGTAAAAACAGAATTTGGGCTCGTCCAGGCCCTAAATAAACTTTAATCTTATTAATAAAAGCTTGGCTTGAATAAACATTGAACCAACTTTAACCTGAGCAATAATCTGAATGATCTTTCGCTCAGCTACAAGAGAGTCAGACATGAAACATGGAGAGGAAGCTGTGTGTCTTTTCCCTTTCTGCCTCCAAGTGCAAATCTATTGTCATTAGCACTACATTTCCATAGTGATTATTGGATATCTTTCTGCATCCCATTAATGACTTTATTTTCAACTAATTAGTTTATGTTGCTGCATAAAAAATGACAGTTTCATTTCACTGGAAGCTTTATAGTTACAGCCCAAATCAATTCTGCCTGTCTGTATATCTCAGATACATTCTCTGGAGGACTGCCACTCCCTGGAGAGAGAACCCCATTGAGCCTCACTGCCAAGGGCACGTCTGCAATGGCAACTAGAAAATGCAGAAGAAATTACGCAGGATTCTCTGGTGGGGTGGACCGGTCTCTGGGGGGAAATTCTCCAGAGAAGGGGAGGAAATCAAAGGGCATCCTCACATCCCCCACAGAACCGCAGGAGTCCCTGCTTCCTCAGTGCCTGAGAATTCTTTGTCAGAGGATTATAGATTTGGTGTTTCAAAGGACCTTGGAGGTCGCTTCACTGTTTTACAGATGAGACAATTGAGGCCTAAAGATAGAAAGATCTCTTCCAAGGCCACAAAGGAAATAAGTGGCAGGGCTGGGATTCAGAAATTGCATTTAGAAAAGAGGTGTCAAGTAGGGTATAACTCTTCATTCGAGAATACTGATGCTTTTTAAAAAATCATTTATGGTTTTTGTTAATTTTAAAGAAAAAAAGACTTTTGTGAAATGACTTAGGAGGAAGAATAGGGCAACAGGGGTGTCTAAACCTGTGGTTTCATTTGTGTGGTGTGGCCACTACCAGTGCTTACTGGATTGTAACCTATAACTTGCTGTCTTTGAAAGTTACAGACTAATGGACTCAATCCTGGTGGCCCCTGGCCACGTGGCTCATAGTAGAAGAGGCTGGTCTGCAATGAGATTTTCTTATTTTAAGGTCACTCCTCTATCCACTGCACAAATGGGAAACAACCATGATTCTTCCTGGGTGATAGAGGGACATCTGCCCTCTATGTAAACCAAGGGGTTTTTGGAGGGTAGATTGGACCCCTACAAGTCTCTTCTCATGACAGTGCTTTCAAATGCTCGAGATCAATGCTAAAAATCAGCTAGACGTTAGTAAGAGGAAAGAAAATCTTTCCCCCATGCAAATGCAAGGATTCTACCCAGAGACAAATTGGGGTCCACAGATCCCCAGTTAAATACCCACGATTTAAGCCCTGCAGAACTCCAGCCACTAATATCTTACTTATTTAATTGCCCTCGTCGTTCTGGGTACCTCCATTGGACTGATGTTGCCCACTTGGAGTTCGTAGCTGAAACTCTTACGTATCTCTCCTAATTAAATTTAGCTTGAGGAAAGCAGGGGCTATTCTGTCCCTAGTGCTTAGCATAGACTGGGCACATCATCCAAATAATCACCTTCTTCTTTCATTCATTTGTGGTGTGAATAATCAATCAATCATCAAACATTCAGTAAGAACCACAAAATGATGTCCGGCTCTATACAAAGTGCTAGAGAAAACACAAAAATGAAACAGTTCTTGCTCTCTGGAGGCTTATAGTCTAGTGGAAAGCATAACATATGTGTGTGTATCTATCTATCTATCTAGACCTAGATCTCTCTCTTTCTCTATCATATATATCTATATATCTTTACACACACACACACATACATACATGAAAACCAAGAGTTCACAAAATATGTACAAGTAAGGCCATAGCCAGTCTCTGTAATGTCTACACTAGCTTTCTGGAGGATCTCTGGATGGGTCTTGGTCTTAGGTGGAGAAGTGATGAAGGCAGGAAATCCACCAGGAGGATGGTCAAGGATGGAGTCTGGAGTCTGAGATTGAGCTTGAGCACACACTCACACACTGTCCCCAGTCCTCTCAAGCCCTTAAATACATTAGTACAATTACATCACTACAGCACACTGAGCATGTGCCAACTGTAGAACCATTACATCACCATCATGCTAAGTACTAAGTCTAATGTGAATTAGAGAACCATGATCTCATCAATCACACTGAGTAAACACCCTGCTGTAAGTATCTTTGCTTTAAGTATACTTTTCTCAGAGTTCCGCAATATCTGCATCCTCTACAAGTCTCTAGCAAAATGCATCCATTTCCAAACAATCTATGGCATCTTGAAATCCCCTCCTCTGAGATAATCCAGGCAGGAAAGGAGTTTTCTGTTTCCTTCCCTAGTAATCTGAGTCTCCTACATAAGTTCAGAGCCTTAGAACTAGCAGGATGCTGCAGCCAGGGGAGCCAATATATCTCAGGGAAATATAAGATTTTGAATCTTCACTGAGGGGATCAGAAGGGGATAATCTCTTGGAAAGATGTCTTTGTTCAGTGGGCTAATGATGACCCAACTTTCAATGGGGTACTTTTGATGCCTTCTCATTAGGAGAACCCCTACAGGAGAATTGATCCAAGGCTGCTTCCTGGATCTACATTACCTTGTAATTGTTCTCTTTCCCATTGCAATTAATGAAGAGAAATCCACCTGGGGACACTTAGAAATAAAGGCTCCCTCATTGCAACATTCTGATCGGAATTTGGGGACTCATTTTACCTACAAGCTTCTTGCTTTTCAGTACTCCCTTGACCCTAAGGAGAGGAATTGATCGCAAGAGTTCTGTCATCATTTTAGGCCAAATAAATAAACAAAATCCTTTGTTGGATTATTTTACAACTTTCTCCAAATTGGACCTCTCCAAGATCTTGAGCACAAAAGCTCCTTTGCCTCTTTTGGCTATTTTTTTTCAATCTTTGCCCAGATTCTCCTCTCTTCTCTTCACCAAGTCAATGAACATGCATTTATTTACTACTTGGTCCCCACAATTAAATAGTTGAGCAAGATGCCATTTTCTCCCCTTAAAAGCCCAACCTTCTTGGCCAGCCACTGTTTATATTCTGCTAGTTCTGAACCTCACTTGCCCCTCTAGCTGTCTTTTCTCTTCCACTCTCCACCCCCAGTAGTTCCCACTCAGAGTTTTCCTACCCTAGTAAAGAACTGCAGAATTGGAAACTCACAAGTCATCTAATGTAAGATGAATGGGAATTCCCTTGAATTTCATCCAGCCCTAATGGATCATCCATTGCATCCATTTGTATTTACAGAACTGAGCTCTTCTTAGTCCTGTGACTGGATGCTCCAGGGCTCTCCGGGCTGACAACTTGTTCCACTGGGATTCATTATGAAGCTGGAAAGAATGATCAGAGTTCCAGGCCCTCCCTCTCTCCGGGTCCTGTACCACCCACATCCAGCCTGCCAACTTCACTCATTCTCACAGTATAATCCTGCCACCACTAATTCTACATGGCAATGTGAGGATACAAAGCAAGCTAAGGCACACTAACTCAATTTAAGAAATCCCAGCAAATAACCGTGTCAAAGAAGGAAAATGACTACTGGGGTGGGGAGGGAAGGGAAAGGGAGATGGGAAGACAATAATGGGTCATTGAGAGAAGTCAAAGCTATTCAACTATTATTTTACTTCTGTGTCTCTGCAAATGAGGATGATCTTTGGGCTGGAAAATACAGAACAAAGGAAGCGAGGAAAGACAGAGACGGCATCCGAGATAAAAAGGGAGGCCATAAGAGAGCACCTAGCTGTCCTTAATTGGTTGGAGTCTTCCAGCCAAAATAAATGCGGTCTTTATGTCCTGAAATAGCTGGTGGATATGATTTCAGGCCCACTGTTCCTGTTATTTGTAGAATGTGGAGAATGTGACAGATAGCTTGAAACTGAAAGAACGGTGATTTTTTTTCCCCTCTATGATGGAAAAAAGGAATGAAATCTGCAAACTAAGTTTCACCTTAAATCTGATAAAAATTCAAGTGGATTTTGTTAAAGAGAACATGAAACGGTGGTTGGTCCCAGAGAGCCAGTAGGGCAGCTGGCTCCAGGGCAAACTAGAGAATCCTTTTCCCTCATGGGGCCCCTCCTGCCTCCTGAGCCAGCTGTTTCATCTCGAGGCTCATTCTGACCCTACCTACTCCAATCAGACGGTCTGCTTTCTGTTTTCCAACCTCCACAAGGCAGCTTTCATTTTTGTGTCTTTACCAAACTTTTCTTCCATATTTCAATCCTCTGACCTCCTAGAATCCCTCATTTTCTAGAAGACAAGGCACAGATGGCTCCTCTTCCTCCAAACCCTTGGGATGACCACCCTCTTGAAAGTGCTTTGCATAAAGAACATTTTAATTGTGTACGTGTTATGCCATCCCCAGCTTAGAAGAAAGAGATTTCCTCGAGAGAAAGGACTCTTTCATTTTTGGCATCTGACTCTGTGATCCTGCCACACACAGGGATCAAATCTGGCCTCAGACACTTCCTAGCTGTGGGACCCTGAGCAAGTCACTTCCCTCTGTCTGCCTCAGTTTCCCCATCTGTGAAAGAAACTGGAGAAGGAAATGGTTGACCATTGCAGTATCTTTGCCAAAAACTTCAAAATTGGCTCATGACTGAAATGACTGAACATCTTCTTCATCCTCATCATTATTAACATGTAATGCATTTGCTTGGATTGAATTGAACTCCTGAACATCTGATATCAGATTAAGCTTCTTACTTGCTTTTTTGACAGGGTTACAAAGTTTGATCCAAAGAATGATGAGTATATAGTTGACCTATACAAAAATATACATATATTTGTATATATCTGTATTTGTAAGTATATGTATACATATACATACATACATACATATATATATTATATGTATATAATATATATGTATGTGTGTGTGTATATATATATATATATATATATATATAAAACCTTGTGTTTAGCAAGGCATTTAATAAAATCTCTCAAGCTAAATTTGTAGAAAATACAGGGACATGTGAATAGAAGAAAGGATACTTAGGGGAATTTAAAACCAGCCAAACACTCAGACATGAAGAGCACTCACCAATAATTTAATGCCAACTTGGCAGTGGGATGACTAGGGGATATGATCTTAGTCCTAAGTTCTTTGTCCTTTCTAGAAGTGACTTGGTTAAAGGCACAGGTAGCACATGCTATTGCCAGTGAAACAAAGCTAAGAGCAACAGTTAATCTACTATATGGTAGACACAGAACAGGAATGTTACCGACAGGACAGACCATGAGGTCAAAGCTAATAAGGAGACACTGAATAGAGATTCATCTAAATACTTCAATGGGAAAAGCAAAACAAATAGAAAAAACACTTTGCAGGAATCGGATGGAGGGCGTGTGGCTAGCTAGAAACTTGAAAAAGACCCTAATGTTTCAGTGGACTCCGAGCTCAGCATGAACCAGGAGTATGATATGGCAGAACAAAATGTAGCCATAAAATAGTCACAAGCTACATTGAAACATTAACATAGGTTCTAGGGTCTGAATGGAAAAATAAGAGTTCTGCTTCCTTGTGTTCTGGGCACCTCCCTGCTAGAACGTTGCATTCAGCTCTCTGGTTCACATTTTAAGTAATCATGTTACAGCTCTGAGTCTCGCCCTAATCCTAACTCCAATTTTAGCCTTTCTCCTGCTTCCCTCACAGGCTGATCCTTTCCCTTCCCAGACTGTTTTCCAGATTCCTGTGTACAATCCTGCCTCCTCACTTCCCCGCTTACCTTTAAGTCCCAGCTAAAATCTCTCCTTCTGCAAAAAATAAAATAAAAACAAAACAAAAAACCCCTAACCTCCCCCCCAACTCTCTTCATCCCACCAATGTAATCCCTTTCTTCTACTGATTATCTATTCTAGCAAATTAACCGGGTGGTTCTAGCAAATTAACCGGAGGTTTGGACAAACAAGCCTTTGTGGTGCAGGCCATGCTGGTCTAGTCAGAGCTGGGGAGTCCAGGAAGGGGGGCCCCCAAAACTAAGTGGGTAATAAATAATAATAAAATAATAGTAACAAAGTAATAAAATAATAATAATACTAAATCATACTAATAAAATAAAATAATAATAATAATAATAATAACAAACTCCCTGTGGCCAAAGACCTCCCAACAATTTGCTTCTTCTGGGCTCGGCTTTTTAGAACAAGTGGGCTTTTTGTCTCAGCAGCCTTTGATTTCAAAGGCAAGCAGCTGCAAAAGCTGCTCCGTTGCCCTGAGGTGGGAGCCGGAAAGAGATGAAAACTCCCTGTTCCAGATCAGCATCCATTTCTCCTCCCTTCCTAAGGTCACAGAATACCAGAGTCTCAATGGATCTCTCCCAACAATGTATATGTGGACTTTGCTTAACCATTTCCTAAACCCGTTTGATTATGTGGACGATTTCTTGGAAAGTCCAAATAGAATCCCTTTCAGATGCCAGAAGAAAAAAAAAAGATTAAATATTGAACAGGCAGGAAATTATTTTCAAAACAAGAGCTTGAAGATGGACTGGAAGAGATCATAGTCTGACAATTTCATGATTCACCAAAGGCAATGTTGATTCCATGCAAGGTATCAGGCTCATTTAGACTTCTCCCAGATGTGGCGGCTGGAGGAAGGAGAACAGGAGGAGGAACAGTTCCAAACAAGAGAGGAATGGGAATTAGATGAGTTGGCTGCTATAGCAACCTGTAGTTTACTCTGCTACTTGGGACTCGAGGCTCTAAAACAATATGATAACATTTTATTCTTGAGATTATTCCTAGAAACAGACTGAACTATATCATGCATCACTTCTTAGCCCCAAGGGATATCTATCTTTAGTTTCACATTTGAATAAATTAATGTTATTATAATATATTAGAACACTTTAATGATTTCAGACTTTATTAGGTTATTTGAAATGTATGTCTTGTTTGCTTTATCAATTTTAATGAAATTAATATTCTTAGATTAGGGACCTTTGGGCCAGCTTGCTCAGGAAGGTTGCTTTGCATAGAAAGCATCTCTGGCTTAACCCTACACAGTACAAACCAAGAGGAAGGGCTCCCTGTCAACCTGGCCCGTGCCAACTACGATTTGCAACCTCCGGGTCTATTTCTGGCATCTAGCTATTCAAAAATTAATCTGCTCAGGATTTTAACTGAGTGCTTCAGCCCGGGCGGTTCCAACACACTCCATTTTGCAGAAATGACATTCATGGGACCAACCATGGGCATCATGCTATAACAGAGCCCCAGGCATCATCATTTAAAGGTAGGGCCGTGATGTCATCTTTTGAGGAAGCAAAGTAGAGATATTTGTATTCTCATTGAGATTTTGGACTCTTTCTCCTCCCCAAATGTGGGAGTCTTAAGGAACTGGAACTTTAATATGAGTCAACACATTTGGCAGCTAAACACTATCACAATATTGCTTTGCCTTGAGAGACACATAATTTCTAGGAATAATTCCAGGGTAAATTTCCCTAAATATATTAAGAATAATGATAATATATTCAAATAATCTTTTAAAGTTTCCCAAACAGTGAAACACAGATATTAAATTAGTTATTTACATTTCTATTTGCCAATCTATTAACTATTTACAATTTCTCTATTCCAATAGTCCCGAGTGATAGGTGCCATTATTATCACTATTTCACAGATGGCAAAACCAAGGCTTAAGGTAAATGATTTACCCATACTTCTATAGGCACTAAGTATCTGAAAAAAATATATATGCAAGCAAATACATAGACTCTTAATTTCAAGTCTAGTGCTCTGAACACTGCACCATTGAGCTGCTGAAATCTTTTGCATCTCACACCAAGAACATGATGATCCTTTTTGGGAGACACATTTAGGAAGGATGAGAACAGTTCAGAGGAGAGAGCTCAGAATTTACAATATATATGTATGAAGATGAGGTGGAGGAATTGTTCTGTTTAGCCTGGAGAAGAGAACACTAAGGGAGGACATGAAAAATATATTCAAACATGTGGAATGATATCATATGGACAATAATTATACTTGGAGATAGAGAAAATGTTGAACAAATACTGACCTAACATAAAATGGGCTGCCATGGGAAGGAAGGATTTCTCCCTCCTTGGAGGGTGAATATCTATTTATCAGCTAACAGGGGGAGTATTTCATGCTTATGGCTTGGATGAGAAGTCTTCCAAAGTCCCTCACATCTCAAGAATTCTTTGAGTGTGTGAAAAAGATAGTGGCTGTGTAATCATTTAAGAGAGAACATTTAAAGATCAATTCTGAAAGTTTCCATTGGATGAGAATATATCCTGAATAAAATACTTATCAAGTGCCTACATTATGCTCAATCAGGGGGATGCAGAGATAAAAATGATGTAACCCCTGCCTTCAAGGAGCACGCACAGTACAAGAAATGCCACGTCTGATAAATAACATGCCTGTGGAATGGAAACTGTTCATTCCTATTTTCTCCTATGTTCTCCTTTCACTCAGTCCCTGAGCAGCCCCCAGGAGTTGACAGAGTAGTCAGATCTCTTTTTCCTTGAGTGAAGTAAAGCTCTGGAAAATGACTTTTTCATATTTAATTTTTTTGATACCAAACCTATAGATAAAACCTGCAGTAGAAATTAGGCCAACCTGTGTGCCTTTGTTTAGACATTTTCTAAGGTTTCTGTGGGAAAATTACCACCTAACTATTCAAAAGAGGTTATGTTCAAGTTAATTTTTAAATGATTTAAGTGGGGAAACAAAGGAAAGTTCAGTCTGTAAGAGAAGCCAGCCTAGGATCATCCTAAAACTGCAGGAGAAAAAAAAATCTATTGTGTGCCGAGTTAAATAATCCTTATAATAGCTTAACTCTAGTGATTTTCTCTACTGGAAGAAAATAGCTAGAGACAGGGAAGCAAGAGTAAAGGACTTGGTGTTAAGAGGCTGGAGCTTCACTCCTGACTGTGTCCTTCAGCCTCTGCAACCTTGAACAAGTCTAGCTCTGGTGAGGCTAAGGATAACTTTGGGCTTGATGGCATTGAAAGCATTATCCCCATGTGAATTCCATGAGCCCAAGGAGGGCATGGGCACTAAAGCCATTTGCCTGCATTTCTCCCTATGCCTTTATGCTATTTCCAAATTTTTATTGTTTCCATTTTTTTTTCCTCTCCTGCTTCACTGTAAGTGTTGTTCCTCATGCCTAGAGAAATGTTTGATGCATAGGAGATGCTCGATTAATGTTTAGGAAATGGTTAAGTTAAAGGCTGTCTATTAAAGGAGTGTTTCTCCACTATTCTAGTCTCATCCGATTATTCCACATCACCACTTTCTGACCTTCTTGATTTTCAGTGGATACAGTATTCCATTCCCCCTCTGCGTGCAGGGTGGCCCTCTCCTTCTACATTTTGTCTCCTAAAACCCAGTCTTCCTTTATAGCTATGGGAAACAGTTTACCATTTCCCAGCTGCTAATACTTTCTTAAAATTATTTTCTTATGTATGTATATATGTATGTATATACACAATGCACTTAATTTGTATATATCTTTCTTTCTCCTATCCTCTCTTCTCTTCAACAATTTCTTATTTTGTCTCTCTCCATCTCTCTCTTCCTCTCTCTCCAACTTTTTCTTTCTTTCTCCAAGTATAGTGAGAATAATGATCATATATCAAATTAGTTATTTACATTCCTGTCTACCCCTCTCTCCCTCTCTCTTCCTCTCTTTTTCTCTCTGTCTCTGTCTCTCTCTGTGAGAGTTGGATTTAAAGAAAGCTGAGCAGCACAGAATTAATGCTTTGGAACTGTGGTGCCAGAGAAGACTTTTGAGAGTCCCTTGAACCACAAAGAAATGAAATCAATCAATATTTAAAGGAATTAATTCTGGTTATTTGCTGGAAGGCCAAAGCTGAAGCTTAAACACTTTGGCCACATAATGAGAAAACAGCATTCACTGGAAAAGACCCTGATATTGGGAAAGACTGAAGACAAAAGGAGAAGGGGAGAGCAGAAGATCATGGATTGATAGTGAAATGTAAGCAGTGAGCATGAACTTGGATAGACTTTGGGAGATAGTGGAGGACAGAAGGGCTGGTGTGCTATGGCTCAACGGGTCATAAAGAGTTGGAAATGGCCGAATGAATGAAAAACTAAATATATATGCAATATATACACACATATTCATACATAATTGACTTCTCTATGTAAACATTATTTCCCAACAAGGGAATATTGGCTCTTTGAGAGTGGTAGCTATTTCACTTTTTTCTATTTGTATTTCCCATAACCAGCACAGTGTGAAGCACATAGTACTAACTTAAAATTGTTTATTCCTGGGCGTAGAGCCAAGAGTGAAGAGTAAAGGCAGGATTCATTTGACCTCTCTGAAATTCCTCTCCAAACAATGTTAAAATAATTCCTCAAAATGAATTACAAAGTGTCAGAATCAATAAAAGGATGTGGCAAAATAACTTTCTAATGCAAGACAATTTAGAAGGTCATCAAGAAAGGTCTGTGTCATTGGCATAAGAATGCTATTCAGTCGAATGTACATTGGACCCACCAGCAGTGGGCTGTGGGGGTGATAGAATAGGCAACAGAGGCTTTCAGAGTTCTTAGCCTACGGACAGTAAGGGAATTAGACAACTGGTCAGATGGAGATAATTGATGATCGTTTGCTGGCATTGGGAGCCGGAATATGTTTTGTTACTCATACCCAATTCCAGATTAAAATTCCAGGTTGAAGGAATATCACCAGGAATTAGGATCCTGGAAACATTGCCAAGATGAAAAAGAGTGCTTTTTACAGACTAGAGCACATATTAAGAGAGCAGTAACCATACCTCTCCTTAAATCAAACTACTTTGGAATAACTGAAAACTTATATATCCTCAGAAACAGCACTGATCACTTTCCCAAAGCTTGGGGCAATATCCCCTGAATTTCAGGAACAGAGTCTAACTTTAACTTAAAACTGGAAGTCAAGAAATAGGTTTGAAAAATCAACAAGCAATAAAAGAGTATATGACCCTAGAAAATTAACATGATAAAAGAGAAAATCAAAACACAAACTAAAAAGGAGATAAAAATGTAAAATAACTACACACAAAGATTAAAGAAAAAAGTGTCTCAGACTCAGGTCCAAATTTTTAAAAATAGCTCAAGAAAAGTGTCAAGAGAATAGTGAAAGAAAAACATCACTAACTATTTAAAGGAGTCACAAAATGATAGTGGAGAAAATATCATCTTTAAAAACAGAATAGGTCAAATGATAAAAAGACACACAAAATCAATTGAGAGAAAAACTCCTGAAAAAGTAGAATTGGACAAATGGAAAAGGATATAAAAAACTCACAGAAGAAAAGAACATCTTTAAAAGTAAAATTATACTTCTGTGGGGGGAAAGCATAAAAGCTAACTAAAGAAAATCATTCCTTAGCAATATAAGTAGCAATTAGAAAGTAATAACTCTGTGAAGCATCCAGAAACATCACATTTCACATAATTATCAAAGAAAACTGCCCTAATATCTTAGAATTAGGGGGTAAGCTAGAAATGAAAAGAATCCACAATTCATTTTCTGAAAAAAGATCCCCATTGAAAAATTTGAGGAATATGATAGCCAAATTCTAGAGCTCCCAGGTCAAAAAGAAAATACTGCAAGCAGCCAGAAAGAAACAATTTAGATATCGGGATAAGATAAGATTTAGCAGCTTCTCCTTTAAAAGATTAGAGTGTATTGAGAAGGATATTCCAAAAAGAAAAGAAGCTACAATTGTAACAAAGAATTACCTACGCAGAAAAACTAAGTATAATACTTCAGGGGAAAAATAGTTATTAAGTGACAGAGAACTTTCAAATATTCCTGATGAAAAGACCAGAGCTGAATGGAAATTTTGACTTTCAAATATGGGACTCAAGAGAAATATAAAATAGTAGACAGGAAAGAAAAATAACAAATGACCCAATAAAGTTAAACTTTATATTCCTATGTGGGAAGATGATACTTGTAGTACCTAAGAACTTTCTCATTATTAGGACAGTGAGATGGAGTATGCATAGATAGAAGCACAGGTATGCATTGAATATGATAGGATGATAGTTAAAAAAAACAAAGTAAGAGGTAAAAAAGAGAAGTGCAGTAGAAGGGGAAATGGAGAGGTGAAATGGGATAAATTATCTTGCACAAAGTATGATGAATATGGAAATATGTTTAGAATAACTAATACATATTTAACCTATATTGGATTGCTTGCTGTCTAGAGAAGGGGGATAGAGAAGGAAAAAAAAAAAAGGTGCACAAGGTTTGCAAAGGTGAATATTGAAAATTCTTTGGAAAAATAAAATATGATTTAAAAATAAAAGAGAAGCAAAATAGCTTTTACAGTAGAAGAGAAAATGGTGGAGGTGGGTTGTAATGATGTAATGCTTGAATTTTACTTTCCTCAAAATTGGCTTAAAGAGAAAATAAGATACACATTCAGTTGGGTATAGAAACCTATCTTACCCTATAGGATACTAGGAGGGTAAAAATAGGATGGTGATGGAAAGGAAGGCAATTTTGGGGAGGTGGTGGTGAGAAGCAAAATATTTTTTTGAGGGCAGACAGGGTGAGAAACAGTAGACTAATCAGTAAGAGAAAAGATGGAAGATAATACAGTTAATAATTGTAACTAAAAAAAAAATTGAAGCAAGTTTCTTAGAGAAAGGACTCATTTCTCAAATATATAGGAAACTGAGTTAAATTTATAAAATTAAGACCCATTTCCCAATTGATAAAAGGTCAAAAGACATGAATAAGAAATTCCAGATGAAGTAATCAAAGATACCTATATCTATGAAAAATGTTTTTTTTTGATAACTATTGATTAAAAAAAGGAAAATTAAAACAATTTTGAGATACTGTCTCATATCTATCAGACTGGCCAAAATAAGAATGAAAGAAAATGACTTTTTCCCCTTTTTGTCTGATTTTTCTTGCATAATAAAACACATATGGAAATAATTTTAAAATAATTGTGCATATTTAATCTATATCAGATTACTTGCTTTCTTGGGAAGAGAGGAGGTAAGGAAGGGTGGGAGAATTCCAAATTCTTCCAAAAGTGATTGTGAAAACTATATTTACATAGCTTAAAAAAAATAAAATGCTATTGAGAGGAATAAAGACAGATGTTGGAGGGAATGTGGGAAATTTGAAACATTAATATACTGCTGGTAGAGTGGTAAACTAACTCAGACATTCCATAGAGCAATTTGGAACTATCCCCAAAGGGGTGTAGAACCATGTATATCCTTGGACCCAACAATACCACTACTAGGCCTATCCCAAAGAGATAAAAAACAAAGAGGTAAATGAACTATGTGTACAAAAATATTTACAGCAGCTATTTTTTGTGGTGGCAAATAACTGGAAATTAAGAGACTATCCATCAATTGCTGAATGGCTGCACAGATTGTGGTATGTGATTGTCATAGGATGTTGTTGTGCTATAAGAAATGATGAACAGAATAGTTTTAGAAAACCTGGGAAAGGTTATTTTTACCTTCTGAATCCAACTCTCCTTGTGCAACAAGAGAACTGTTTGGTTCTGCACATGTATATTGTATTAGGATATACTATAACATATTTAACATGTATAAGACTGCTTGCCATCTGGGGGAAGGGGTGGAGGGAGGAAAGAGAAAAATCAGAACAGAAGTGAGTGCAAGGGATAATGCTGTAAAACATTACTCAGGCATATGTTCTGTCAATAAAAAGTTATAATTATTAAAAAAAAAGAAAAGAAAAAACATGAACTGACACAGAAAGAATAGCAACATGAGATCACTATGCAATAGCAGACATATTGCACAGTCTTTAATTGTGAATGACAGCTCTTATTAGCAATGCAATGATTTACGACAGCTCTGAAGGACTTATGTTAAAGGATGCTATCCATTGTTGCAAGAAGAATTGATAGAGTCTGGATGCAGTTTAATACATATTAAAAAAAATCTATTTCTCTTGTTTTTTTGGAGGGAGTCTGTTTTTTTTTTTTTCATGACATAACTTAATGTTTTGCATGATTGTACATATATCACCTCTATCAACTTGTTTGCCTTGTCAATGAGAGGGAAGGAAGGGGGTATTTTTTTAATGCTAAAAGGTTTTACATATAATTATGAAAAATAAAATATTATTTTTTTAAATTGAGTGTAAAAAATGTATCTGGAAATTCTGACAAGTATTAAATTTTACCTGTACCAGAAAAAAGAAAATTGTAGAAAGAAAGCATGTCCAATGATGGATCCTAACTCTGGTATTTCTCATCTTGTCTCTCCAGGCATCTTGCTTTGGGCATCCAGCACTTGGGCTTTTCTGGTTCCTCACTTTATAACCATAAGGCTGTAATGCCATAGGCTTGGACATTTTTCCTCTCTCTTTTCTGTTTAATTATAATTTCCCTCTAATGCAGGATTCTTAACTGGGGACTTAAAAAAAAAACATAACTAGATTTCAATGAAATTGGTTTCTTTCATAGACAGAGAGGTTGTACACTAGATAGATTGATGGAGTTGGAGTAAAGAAACCTGAGTTCAATTTAAACCTCAGACTTGTATTAGGTAGAAGACTTTTGACAAGTCATTTAACCTCCTCAGTGCATGATAGGAGACTGCCCATCATGACTTGTCCACATCAAAGAAAGTGCTGGGCTCTTTGAGAGAAGCAGAATTGCGGTAGCCCAAAAGAATTGTGGGATGCACAAATTTAGAGCCATCTCCACCTCAGGTGTTCACATAGATTATTTGTGCCTGATCTGTGGTGGAGCACTCCAAGTTCATATTAATCTGATCAGCCAAAGTCAGACATGCTCGTACCTTGACTCAACATAGTGATGTTATCTCAGTCCTCTTAGGGAATAAAGGATAACAACCAACCTTCTCAGCCTCACTTTCCTCATTTATAAAATAGGGGTAATAGTTCCCATCTCCCCTGGTTGTTGTGAGGATAAAATGAAATGATATTCATAAAGCACTTTGAAAATGTAAAATATTATGTAAATGTTGAATAACAATAAAAATAGCTATTGTTATCTTCTTCATTTAAAATCATTATTCTGGGAAGGTCCCCATAGATTTCACCAGACTGTTGTTAAATGTTAAAGATTCTGAAATGATTAAGAACCTCATTCTTGTTCCTATTCACTTTAGGTCTTGTTCCCTGCTAGGTAACATCAGTGGAATGAAAAGATTTTTAATCCAATAAATTCATCTATTCATCTGTACTAAAATGTCAACTGATTCATGTGTTACAGTGATTTGTGGTAATATCTTGTCTTTTCTTATTGATCATAAGATCCTCTAGGACAGAGATCTCTCGATTTATCATTCCAGCCCATGGTATTTAGCACAATGTCTCATCCATGGGAGACTTGCAATGAATGTTTATAGAATGAATAAAAGCATATCTGGATGAGTGACAGAAGGGAGAATAGAGGAGAATGGAGAGAGTGATGAGGATGTTAGCTCCACATGAGAAGAATTTCTCCAATTCATCTCCTCCCTTGGAAACAAAGGATTAGGAGTTATGATTCACTGAGCATTTCTTAAATAGCTCTCACGTACCTGGCACCATAACAAATGCTAAAGATGTCAATGAAGCAAAATCAGTCCTGGGTCTTGAGGAGATCATAGTTTAATGGGAGAGAAATACCCAACAATTCTGCACACTCAAGATAAATACAGGGCAGATGGAGGCTCATCTCAGAAGGAAGGATTGAAGACGCTTGGGAGAGACTCCTTGGAGAAAGTGGGACTTACATACATCTCATGTGCCCGGTGCCATAAGAATGCTGGGGTTACCAAGGAAGCAAAATCAGTCCTTGATCTTGAGGAGATCCCTAATAACCTTGTACACATAAAATAAATACAGGGCAGATGGAGGCTCATCTCAGAGGGATTGAGGGAGACTGAAAGAGGCTGAGGGAAGTGAGGAGTTAGATGGGGAGGGAGAATGTACCAGGATGGGAGGAATCACAGAAAAGGAGTTCACTGGGAAAGTGGAATATCTAGCACCAGGAACATCTGAGAACTCAGTGTCATTGGACCAGAGGCTGGTGAAGGATGAAAAGAGTAAAAAGTTAGGAAGAGGAATTAAGGTTTCAAAAGCCAAACTGAGAATTTTCTATTTTATTCTGGAGTTAGAAGGGAGTCTCTTCAATATACTGAGTAGAGGACTGAGTAGGTCTTTTAGGAAGACCACTCTGACAACGAAGTGAAGGATGGGTTAGATTGAGAATAGAGATGGGAATTCACTGATGAGGAAGCTCCATACACCAATGGTGGTCAACACCTCCTCTGCTAAATCTGGGAGAGTGACTAGGAACACTGGAATATCTGAACTCTCCAAGACCCCCCAACTTTTAGCAGAGAGAAGCAAGATGGGAACTCAGCTCTCCCTGACGGAGACTCTGAGTTCTTCAGACACTGCCATTCTGTCCCTTTCAAACAATGAAAAACAACAACAAGCAGAAACATTCCCTTTAAATTGATTTAAAGAGTCATAATTTGTTTTTTACACTAATCTCCTCCACTGTTCTGTCATTTCATTCGTGTTCAGCTCTTCATGACCCGTTTGGAGTTTTCTTGGCAGAAACACTGGAGGAGTTGGCCCTTTCCTTCTCCAGCTCATTTTATGTGAGGAAATTGAGGCAAGCAGGGATAAGTGACTTACCTAGAGTCACACAAGTAGTGTCTGAAGCCACATTTGAACTCAGATCTTCCTGACTCCAAATCTGGGACTCTATCTATTCAGCTGAGCGCCCAATCTCTCCCATGCTTGATTTGAAATACTGAGTTCTACCTATGTAGACACATAGAATGGTGCTCGAGGTTATAGAAGTGAGGAACAGTGTATCCCAGTGGTAGGAGAGGTAGCCTTCCAATATTCTGAGACAGCCCTGGGCCCAAACAGCTGGAGGAGGAGGCTCCCTTCTGGGCTTCATTTTTGAGGAAGGCAGTGGCAATCTGCAGAGCCTCCAGCACAGTCATGGGAGCTACAGGCTTTGAGCCCAAATCGCATGGAAGCCACTAGAAGAACACCAGTCATGGGGGACATAGTGGCTGTCCTCAGCTTCGAGCTCAGGTCTAACCTGGGGGGGTGGGCCCTGGCTCCCTGGGGAGGTCTGAGAATACTCGTGGGTCCTTTCTCAGAATCATGTTTGCTGAGGAAATGTTAAATGTCAGTCAGCAGTGGGGAAAAATACACACAAACACACACATATGTATGTACATACATATATATGTATCTATCCAAATTCATGGAGCACCTGCATTCTAGTTACAGACCTGAGCTGGACAGCAATCAGAATATCTGAGAAAGAGCGTTCAAAACCTGTTTCTGAGTTTGCCTGTGGGACTTTGGCAATGTGACTCCCCCTCCCCGGGCCTCAGCTTCCTCATCTGTACAATGGGAGACTGAACTGGAACCTCTGAGATTGCTTTCAGCTCCAGAGCAAAGACAAGATGTTCTCATGAAGTATTTGGAGGCTAGCCTGTGCAGGAAGGAATCTTTCCCAAATAGAAAAATAAGGAACATTAAGGAGGAGTTGGAAAGAAATGCAATTACACTTGATTTCATTGGGGGAAAAAGAAAACAACAACAGTGAAACAAACAGCCAAATCAATCTCCCCTTTATGTAGAGCCATTAACTGGGATGGGTTCCATAAAAGGGTTACATTCCCCCGGGACACTAGGTGGCGCCATAGTGTGCAGAGCACCTTGGCTTTCTGAGTTCAATTCCTGCCTCAGATACTTAGTAACTCTGTGATTCTGGGCAAATCACTTCTCCCTGTTTGCCTCAGTTTCCTCATCTGTCAAATGAGATGGAGGAGAAAATGGCAAAGCACCTCAGTGCCAAGAAAACTCTAAAAAGGGTCACAGAGACTTGGATGTAACTGAATCAACTGATCAATAGCCCCAGATACTTGGCAACTATGTGACCCTCACGTAAATTTTTTCAGCCTCAATATCCTCACTCATAAGATTTTTAAAAATATATTAACATAAACATGTCAGAATAGCATCTTAACTCACAGAGCTCTTAAGAGGATCTAATGAAGGAGCAGAATGAGGAAAATCATTTAGACAAGAACAACAACATCATAAAGATAAACAAATCTTAGAACTGTAAGAAACATGATTATAAAGGATTAATTCTATTATTTTGGAGGATTAATGGTGAAACATCCTATTCAAACTCATGACAGAGATATAAAAGATTTAGGGTACAAAATGAAATATATTTTTATACACAGTCAATAGGGGGTTTCTTTTATTTTCCTTTATTTATTTATTTGTTTTTTTTTTTTTTTTGCATGATTGTACATATTTTTCCCAAGGTATTTCTTCTTTTTTTCTCTATCTTTAACCTATTCCTTTCAATAAATTATACTGCAAGTTTTCCTTCTCTATCTCTCTCTCTCGCCCCTCCCTCATTTTTTTTTTCTTCCCTCTCTTGGTCTCTCCGTCTCTGTCTCTCTCTGTTTTTCTATCTCTTCAATTAGTTCTAAGCAATCCCAAAACATCTCAATGAAAAATTGAAGAAAATAGGAAATTATCTGGATCTCTCTCTCCCTTTCTCCCTCCTTCATTCTTTGCCCCTTTCCATCTCTTCCAATAGGTGTTTGTTATAAGGAGGTTAATTAGGCTTCTGTTATTCTTATTATATTAATGCTTAAATCTGAAACATGGCAATGCTCTGAGTGTGGATTGCTGTATTGCTTTCAGGCTGAATTCTCTTGGACTGAAAGCTCAATTGTTCTATGGTGAATTAAAAGACTTCTCAAGGACTGAGCTTAATATCTCTATATTTGTCATATAAAAAAACACACAATCATCAATGAAAACTTATTTTGAAAAACAGATCAAGTGGAATACATGTGAAATGCTTTGAAACCTTAAGGTACTTATAAATATTGTTACAGTGTGCTGTCAGAATTAGCTGGGATAATTTGTATAAATTGCTTCATAACATTTTGAGAATTATATAAATGAGTCTGGGAGGAGCACTTGGGGATGGAATTATAGACAGGATACTTTGGATCAGATCCTGTCTTGGTCACAATACTTTTATGCTCTTGTTCAGTTATTTTTCAGTCACATCTGACTTATTTTTTTGCCACATTTCAGTTTTTTTTTTTTTTTTTTTTTTGGCATAGATAATGGAGTGCTTTGTCACTTCCTTCATTTTACAGCTGTGGAAACTGGGGCCAATCAGGGTAAAGTGACTTGCCCAGAGTCATATAGCTAGGAAGAATCTGAGAGGAGATTTGAACTCAGAAGATGAGTCTGCTAGACTCCAGATCTGGGCACTAAGATGGTCCCTTAATGCCCAAGACTACATGGCCATTGGCCAGTTATCTGATGTCCATGACTTTCAGCTGGCATCATCTCATAGGAGATGGAGAACTTCTCTCAAACCCTGGAAGATCTGGTGACTAGGCTGGCTGCTAACCAGAGTAGCTGGTGATCCTGTGATGAAGACAGCTCTCTAAGAGAAGAGCCTGGCCTCCACTGGCTGGGTCTCTCCATCCTATTCCCAAGCTGGAGTGAGGTTTCTAGCCAAGTCTGCTATATAAATGAGATCCCAGCCATATCCCAAGCCTCAAACCCGTCCTTGTGCAGAGCTTTACTTCTGCAGACAACCTTGATTTTCTCAGTAGACACTCACCTTGTGGTTGGGAATCACAGGTGCTGAGAGAGCAAGTGCAGAGATGTACCTCAATTCCTAGTGGAAGTGGTCGACTGGCCCTAGCCCTAAGGGGCAGGGGAAGGGCTGATGGGAATCCTCACCCAGGGTGTGCCCTATGAACATTTATGGTTTGTAGCTGGTTTTAGAAGTTGCTGTGACCAGAGAAACACATCATCTACCTGCCAACACATGGTACCTGCAGGTCTCCTATGGAAGGGGGTAGTCTCACTGAGGGAGGAGAAGTTCTTCCCAAGATGACTAGGTGCTGGGTGATGTGATTCTTTGGCCTTAACATTTCCTAAAACCCACTCCCCATTTCTACTTTAGCATCCCCAACACATAGCTCAGTCTTGGCACACAGTAGGTAGACACGTAATTAAAGTGGATTGATTGATTAGAATAGGATGAATACATGGCAATGGACACTTATGGGGATTCTGGGAGATTTTCTTTGGAGACTATATGTTAATATTAAAAAAAAACAGAATCAAATTGACATATATTACTTTTAAACAGCCAATGTTTAAAATTGAGATCTCCATCAATTCTGAAGGGGTGCAGTGTGTGTGTGTGTGTGTGTGTGTGTGTGTGTGTGTGCTTGTGTGTGTAGGTGTGTAGTATGTGTGTGTGTGAGAGGGGAGGTAAAGAGTATTCATATTTTTAACTTTTTTTTCCACTCAGGTACAAGATAATTCCATTAGGATTTTTAAAATTTATCGATATTCTAATATTACTATTCTAATTAATTTTCACATTTGTGACCCCTTTTGTTACAGAGAAGTAAGGTGACTCTGGGAGAGAGTAAAGGGATAGAAGAGAAAGGCAGAGGAAAAAGCATGGAGAATGAGTTAGAAGAAGGGGGAACCAAAATATGGGAAGGAGGGATAAGAGCAGTGGGAGGAATGGGGAGGGAGGGAGTAAAAGAGAGTCTTTAGGAAAAATGAGAGGGAAATCGACTGTGGGAGAACAATTCTTCATTAAAACAGAACACAAAGCATGGGGATAATTGGCCCTTTGCCCAAAACCAGGCAGAGCAAGGAAAGCATTGTTTTCAAAGCTGGGAGAAGTTCTATTCATCACAAGTAATCAGAAGTTGCATCTTCCTGGGCCCCAGGCTTGGATGTCGACAAAGACACTGATATCCACCCAAGCAGGCACATTCTAGCTAGCTCTGATCTAAAAGCAGGTTGGTGATTGCATTTTTTAACACAGGAATAGAAACCCTACATTTTTACACTAGTTATTCCGACATCAGCATAGCATATTCCAAGTTAGTTTATATTTGAGAGCCCAATTCTCTAAGGAAATTGTCGGTTCTCTTACAGCGGGTTGCCATTTTGTATTTTAAAAGATTGTATTTGCTGAAAGGTGCTGTGATATCCTAGTACCTTATAAAATGAGAATTGTTACTCTCCCCAGGAGAATTACTGTTGTCATTTTTTGTCTTTCTAGAAGCCTAGAATCTCAGCTTTAGAACAACCCAACACAATCTAGTCCAATGGCCCCCTCAATTCAAGAATTCCCATTCTAATATCCAGATGTTGAAAACATCTTTGGGGGGGAGGTGGATTTGCAAGGCGTTCATGCCATTTGGGGAAGTGGCTACTCCTTAGGTACTTCAGTCCAGTTCAGGAGAAATCTGGCTCAACAATCAATCATTGATTTAACATACATTGATGTGCCCCTTCTGGGGAACATAATCCTAAATTAGACATGAGGATTTGAAGGTCAGACCCAAAACAGATTCTACTTCCAAGTATCTTGTTTCTAAAGGGAGGAAAAATGTTGAGCCCTGAATTTAAAAAAAAAATAAAAATCATAGTTACTCCCCTACTGGAAACGAGTTTAAAAAGACCCCAGGAAAACCTTTGGTGTTCTGAACACCTTTATATACCATTGTGTCATAAACTCCAGGTGCATTACCTAGGATAAATCCTCTTCCTTTTGAGTATTGCACCTCTCCTCCCTGCCTTTTGCCCTCTACCTTCTCATCTTGGCCCCTATCCTGTCAGAATTAAGTTATGATCCTTTCCTGGAATCATGGCTCTTCCACCTTCCTCTCCCCCCTTCTCTGCCTTTGTTTCCCCTATAAGATTGTATACTCACATAATGTCTTATCCGACCAACTAGCTTAAACTCTACATTAAAGATTTAAAACCAATCTCTATCTTGTCTTACTTTCTCTGGTATTATAAAGTCACATACAAATAAACAGTGCAAAAGAGATGAAATATGGGCAAAGGAAAGGGGCAAGGTGGACTAAGGGACTCAATAAGAGGCTCGGGCAAAACTGGAGAGAGAACATTGTCCCTGAGTTAGACCTGGAAGTAAGGGAGAGATTTTAAACAGAAGAAGGTTATGGTGGAACCCAACCCCAAAGGTCATCCTTGGAGACCAGGTTACAGAGGCTAAACAATAATAACAATAACAGGTAGAGTCCTGCAGGTTTGCCAAGATACACACACATGGATATTCTCTCTCTCTCTCTTTCTCTCTCTCTCTCTCTCTCTCTCTCTCTCTCTCTCTCTCTCTCTTAAATGATCATTAAAAGATCAGACAAAGACATTGAGAAGGAGAGGTCAAGGGACCTCCATCCTGGTCACAAAGTTTCATGTGAGATTCAAACTCAACTTATCCTGTTTTCATGTCAATCAACTACAGTTCATGAAGTGTCTCCTTATATTCAGGCAGGGGAGTGGATACAAATCAAGGTAAAAGGCAGATGCTACACTTGAGGTTCTTACAGCCCAGACATGTACAGGATTGCATGGTACATTAGGGTGTGGAGTGGTCATGATGAATGTCATTGTAGAAGAAATGTTTACTAAGAACAGCCAATTAGAAAGATGACTCAGGAGGGGCAGGAAGGATGGATGGCTCAGAGCCAGAACCAGTTAGTGGATCATTGTAGGATTCCAGTGATGGCATATCAGGTTCCTCTGGAGGAGGAGATGAAATGCTGCATTTTTACAGATATGGTATCCGAAGTAGTTAAGTAAAGTAGAGAAGAGCAAGAGATGAGAGTCAAAAATAATTCTCTGGCTTTAAAACTGGGTGGGTTCTTAGAGACTGGGAAGATCATCAATAGCAATAAAGCAACAATTGTCCTCTGGAGCTATATAGGACTAACAGCCAATCCATCCTAAATCCAGATGTGGATCTTTCAAAATGTGATCAGTTGCTATATTTTTATTAAATCTTTTAATTTTTATTAGACCATTCTAGTAGTCTAATAAATAATCCTATAATACTAATATATAACATATGTTAATAAATAACCTAATAATAATGATCTTTGGAGGTTCCCCTCTTCTGAAAAGGCAGATTCCATTTTGTCATCATCCTTCATCCTTCATGGGGCACCTAGAACTGAAGTCAACCCTCTAAATGTAGATCGAACTTGACAGAGCTGCTGCTCATGATGACTTCTTTGGAAGTCATTAAAACTGATTGAACTTCCTGGAAACTAAACACTCATTGTCCTCCTCTTCTTTTTGTTCTCTCCTCCATACCTCTGGCTGGGCAACTGTAAAGTCTACAGAATCCTAGCTTTATGTTATTGTTTTTTAAAAACTAGCTTGTGTCTTTCATGTGCCTCCTTATTTCATTTAATCTAATTTGTTTGCGTGTCACTGCTCCAGATCGACAAGGATTATTTGTTTAAAAATATTCCATTCTATTTGCTCAACCTCCCTGTTTTATTTCAACTGCAAATTTGATAAGCATTCCATGTGTTTCTTCAAACACATTCAAACAAATTGGAAAGGATAAAGACTTTAAATAGTTACTGTCAAAGACCTGGGGGAAGGGATCCTCCACAGCCATTCAAAATCCTACCCCTGAAGTCACCCACAGTCCTTGGGGTTTTGGTGTCTGGGCATCCAGCCTTTAGTCTACATTTAGCAAAAGTCTTCAGTGTCATTAATACAAATCCATCTTTTCTAATCTCATTCTGATCACCTGATCTCCACACTCATACTTGCATTACATTCTTTCTTGATTAACATCTGTCTCAATGGCTTGGTTCATACCTTCCCAAGCTTCTTATAAATTGCCCAATTTTTGGCAAATGAGCTTTCCTGTTACTTAACAGAGAGAAATAAAGGCATTTCTCTAGAAATCCCTGAACACTGCTTTTCCATACTTCAAAACCTCCTGCATTATTACCCATCATTTCTTTTTTGTTCCAGTGACTAAGAAAAAAAGGTGGTCCTTCTCCACAATCAACTGTGTTGAAATATTTAACAACTGACTTTTGGAGGAAGAATTTAACGCATGATACATTTTTTAGGTTTACTATGAATTACTAGCATGTCAATCGCTTAAATCTAGACAATTAAAAAGTCTTAATTTTCTAAGCAATATTTTCCAATTTCTGAGATATAATGCTTAGACTGAGAGGCAGTTCAGTTTCACAGTAAATAGAGTGCTTGCCGGAGAGTCAAGAACACTCATCTTCCTGAGTTCAAATTCAGCCTCTGACACTAACTACTTGTGTGATTCTATTTGCTTCAGTTTTCTCATTTGGAAAATGAGTGGAGACAGAAATGATAAACCAGTGCCTTTGCAAGAAAATCCCATTTGGGGTCATAGAGAATTGAACATGACTGAACAACTGAATGGCAACAATACTCATACTAAATAGTTAACAACTCGCTTTTCTAAACAGATTTGAACTGACCTCAACCACACTCTCCTTGTCAACACTATCCACCTGTATGTGTCTTTCTTCCCATTCCCTTTCTGCTGAGAAAGAACTAGAATTGTTTCAATGAACATTGATGGATTGCTTTATAAGGAACAAGTCATTCAAAGTTATTTCTTTTCTATTTTTTCATTTTTAAAAGACTTCTAGCTCAATGAAATATTATCAATGTTGTTCAGTTAATTTTTAGTCATGTCTGACTCTTTCTGACTCCATTTGAGGATTTTCTTAGCAAAGGCCCTGGAGCAGTTTTCTGTTTTCTTCTCTAGTTCTTTTTACAGATAAGGAAACTTAATTTAACAGAGGGAAGGGACTTGCCTAGGATCACACAGCTAATGAGGGTCTTAGGCAAGCTTTGAACTCTTAAGAATGAATCTTCCTGAGCTGCCCTTTCCAACTACTTCAAGTCTTAAGGAAAAGTGAAATTGCTAATGTTAAGGGGAAAAAAAAAGAGGGAAAATGAAAAAAAAATCCTGAATTGTGCATAAATTCTCACTTCTCTTTTCAATGGTAATTGCCTAAGAGAAGACTTGCATTTCACAAGGATGTTTGCATTTCAGGCCTAAGAAAGAAGGCTCAATCAACATTTTCCCTTAGAATTATAATTACCACAAAAATGATTTTCCTAAACAAACACCAATTACTTTTGGAAAGAGAAGAGTAAATTTAAACACAATTCTTGAAACTCTTCTGGGTGTTCAGATACTGAGCTGACAGATTATTGCAAAGGACTCTTAGGAGCCTGGCTGAGTAGGAAAAATACTGCAGATGAGCTTCAAGGGAGATATGTATAAAGAAATACATTTAGCAGAAAAATAAATCAAGCTGTGATTTTAGGATGATTATCTATAAACTGCCAGTTACTATACAGAGAAGAGGCCTTGTGGTTATTGGAGATTCACATGAAAACCAAAACAAAACAAAACAAAAAAACCCAAATTCTGAGCATCTTCACCAAAAAGAATTATCTTTGGAGTAGAAAAGGATTGAACAAAAATGATGAATAGGGACTTGATGCTCAGGATAAGGAGATAAGCACTTGCCTAAGGAAAAGTTTAAAGTGTATTTTTAAGAGCTAAATATGGTATGTTGACTTGACATAACAGACTCCACTTAATTTTGTATTCTACGTTTTTGCTAGGTACGTCTCCCGCACGTACTTTGGTACCAGTTTATAATGAATGGCTGGATTTCTTCCATGTCCTCTTTCCTCTTCTAATTGCAACTAAAATTTAATTGCTACAAAAGAAGGATTTCATGGGCCCAAGGACATAGAGTCTCCTTCTTTATCTGGTTTCACAAGTGATACATGGTCCCCTTTGATTTAGTTCAACTAGCTGTCCTAAGGACACGTTCTTTCTATTTTCCGTAACTAATGCTTTACGTTCCTCTTAACAAGCATACACTTTTTCTTTGTATAACTAGCTCTCTAATGAGTGGGCATTTTTTTCTTTCTTTGTCTCATGTAATATAGAAATATTACCAGCCTAATTGTAAGTCTAGTGGTAGAGTGTGTTTCATTGTGAGTAAAGAAGCCACGGCAATTTGGTCTCTGTTGCCTTATTGGCCATGGCTGGACAGACAAACCCAAAGGAAAACCATCCAACAGGAATAAGGATTGCTACATGACTATAGATACTATGCTAAAAACTTTCCAAATATTATCTGATTTTATACATTTCGGAAAAATCCAACAAGAAGCAGATGAATTCAAGTTGCTTAGACCAGATGAACTATATCTTTGGTTCCTGAAAGAATGAGCAGATGAGATTCTTGAGCCACCATTGCAAATGTTGATGATCAGAAGAGGAGTAGAGAAAGGCAAATACCTTGATTTTTAAAGAACCAAGAAAATAGAAGTTTTCCAACTATAAGTCTGTCAGTTTTACTCAATTTGTGGTAAATTCCAGAGTATATAAGTATACAGTGAGTCAACTTTTAGATTTAAAAAAAAAATGTAAATGACAAAGAACTAGAATTGTTTCAATGAACATTGATGGATTGCTTTATAAGGAACAAGTCATTCAAAGTTATTTCTTTTCTATTTTTCATTTTTAAAAGACTTCTAGCTCAATGAAATATTATCAATGTTGTTCAGTTAAAATTTTTAGTCATGTCTGACTCTTTCTGACTCCATTTGAGGATTTTCTTAGCAAAGGCCCTGGAGCAGTTTTCTGTTTTCTTCTCTAGTTCTTTTTACAGATAAGGAAACTTAATTTAACAGAGGGAAGAGACTTGCCTAAGATCACACAGCTAATGAGGGTCTTAGGCAAGCTTTGAACTCTTAAGAATGAATCTTCCTGAGCTGCCCTAGAAGTATTATAACTAGATGTTGTTTGATTTTCTAGCAAGTAATACAGTGTTCCTTGTTATTCTTCTGGGGAAAAAAATGGAAATGGAATGGATTTAGAATTGGTTATATGGCCAAACTTGAAATAGTCATTAATATTTAGATGTCAAATTTGAAAGGATTACTCCAGTGAAGACTCCAGGGACCTGGAGATTGTTTGCTCCTCAGTCCATTTTCTAATATATTAACACTTCTTTCCAACTTTAGGCTATCCTAAATTTGACAAATATGCCATCCATGCCTTTATTAAAAACACTGATTTTTTTTTTTAAAGTCCATTTCTATAAGGTTAGGCATATTGTGGAGGGAATTGTTTTTCATGAAAGACGTGAGTGGATGGTCTGAGGACTCTCCAACTCTGAACTTCTAAAAATGATGTAAAAATGGCTTGACTGGCCAAGCAAACACAGCAAAAGTGCACCCCACTCCTACCTCATTATTACAGAACTCTAGGCTTTGAGATTGAATCGGTAAATCAGACATATGAACTAAATGTGAACACCTTTATTGAATCACTGTGTCAATCAAAGACTTTATACTAGGTGCATTGATTGATTTAGAAATCCTGAAATCCACTGAATGAAATGAAATGAGGACATAAAGGAAATAGGTTGCTATTGGCTGGGGAGATTCAGTCACGCCCTATAGTTTAGATATCAAATAGAAGATCAGTTTGGAACTTGGGGCTTCAGGATCTGCCAGCAGAGAAGAAGGAATGGCAACCTCAGGGGCTGAGCAGGATTGACAGGAAAGGGTCCACAGACAGATGTAGTAATGAAATGGAGGACTGAGTGTGTCAAAGGAAAATGAGATTGAGAAAGACCATTGATCTCATAAGAGCTTGGGAGTGGCAGACTTGGGTTAAAGTCATCAGTTGTACTAAACTTTTCAAGGACCAGGGGGAATGTCAAGAAAACCCAAATTCCTTATTGGGCACTTTCCCAAGTGCCCATCTTAAAAGATTTCCTAAAAGAAAAACTATGCTTGATTTTTTTAATCCAATTCAATCCAATCACTGGATCCAATCACTTTAAGCCAGTCACTAACATGGATTTTGTCTTCACCTCCCAAAAGGTAGGGGTTATATAGAAATCAATGCAAATTGAAAGTTAGAAGAGAGCCAAACTACTACTTTCTAAGTGGGGACTCTGAGCAACTGTAATTTTATTCCTAAATTTTCATTTAGTATAAAGTCTCTAAAGTAATAGAAGCCGGGTTTTATTGAACCTGAGAGGACGTTGTATTGCACCTAGGCTAAAAGTTAGTTTTTTTTTTTTCCTTGTAACTGATGCAATTTATTACATTTTCAGAGAGGAAGTTAGAGAAAAAAAAAGGAAGTTGTCATGGATCTCCAGTCACTAGCACCCTCTATAGTGAGACTTGCATCCACTGGGATTATACTATAAATACTGGAATAGAGACAAGAAGTGGAGAAGGGCAAGAGAAAAGGTTCATGATTATTGAAGTAGGTTGATTTAAGCCTAGTGGTACTAAAGGCCAGTAGTACTGGTAATACATGCCCCATTCTACTGAATACTTTAATTGTCATTAGAAAACATGATCTTTCTTTTTTCCCAATTAAATGCCCTTGGAATCATAGAAAAGGTGATGTGACTCAGGGATCTAAAAAAGCAATGGAATCCCTACATCTTCAGCAAAATGTGGATCCACTTTGGGGCGGTGGGGTTATGTCTCAGTGTTGGAAGAAAAAGGATAGAAAAGATGGATTCTTAAAAGAATAATGGGGAGAAGACCATGTCTCATCATTTCTTATGCTATCCATTCATTCCCTGTATGCTGTTCCAGTTAAAGTGATCTATTTACTCTTCCTTTTTCTTGCTGTTCCATCCTCAGCCTTTGAATAGCTGTTCCCCTTTACTAAAAGGCATTCACAGATCACTCCTGCCTTTTGCAATCTCTAGTTTTCTTCAAGGAACAGATAATCAATACACAGCCAAGCAAGCAGTTTTGTGCCAAGCACTGTGCTTGGTGCTAGGGATGCAAAAAGGACATGACTTGCCTCTAGACAAGTGAGGATAGAATATATAGACAAACCAAGTGAACGTTAAATGGATGGGGACTGAAGGAGGTTTTAGAGCTAGAGTCAAGAAAAGCACTTGAAGAACATAACAAGGGCTGAACTTTGGTTAAAACTTACTTTCTTTCTTCCACAAAGTCTCCTTTCTTATCACTTTCCTACCTCCACGCCACTGTTCATGTTTGGTTTCTGCTGAAATGACTGTGCCTTAATTTGTCTCTGTTTATATGTATACTTGCTGAATCAAACTACCAGAGTATCCCCCTTGTTCCAAGTAAAATATCAACTGCTTGAGAATAAGGTTAGTTTTATTTGTGCCTTTGTCATCTCCAGGACCCAGTAGAGTATCTGAATATAGGAAGCATTCTATGATGACTCAATGGTTCAAATTAACTTGAGTATCCTTCAAAAAAATATCTCTTGGTTCCACCGTCAGTGGCAGATTTGTGAACAAGATGACCCATGGGAATCTCCATAGGGCAAATTATTCCTTCATCATTTGTTCCTTTCCCTACAATGCTTGACAGTAGTTACCTCTTAAATGCTTATCTTTACATCAAACACTGTGTTCCATCTTGTAACTCAGAGATAGAGCTTTCTCGCATGGGACTCCCTGAAACACTTCTACTTTATATCTTCATTTTTCGAGGCGAAATAGCCTTTCCTTTTTTTCTGCTTCATCTTATCCAAGCACACCGTAGTGTATGAAGATTTGATAAAAATGAATGAATGAATAAATGAAACACAACAAAAAGACATCCAAGGAGGGCATGAATAAGATGTTGCTTTCAATGAGTACCCAGACACCATTATCACCATCACTCTCATGATTGACATTCAGAAGCACTTTGCAATTTGCAAAGTTGCAAAACTACATAGTTTTATTTAATCCTGACAACAACCATGGGGGATAGGTGCTATTATCACCATTTTATAGATGGAAAAGCTGAAACATTGTCCAGATTTCTTTAGCTGCTCTTACACTGACTTGAGAGATAGAAAGACAGACAGATAGATAGATAAAGAGAGAAAGATAGGGAGAGAGGGACAGAGGTAGAGAGGGAAGAGAGAGAGAGAGAGAGAGAGAGAGAGAGAGAGAGAGAGAGAGAGAGAGAGAGAGAGAGAGAGAGAGACTGACTTTAAAAGTGATTGACTATTAGGGTTCCAAATGTCTTAGTTACTAGTGCATCTCATACATCTGTGAGTATTTGAGAGAGTGTATAAGACTGTAGGTTCAGAAATGAGGTGAAGAAAAAAAATGACAATCATTTCCAGTGTCCTAGAAACCAACTGGACAGTTCCTCTGGGTAGAATTGGCTCCTTAGTCTCCCCCATGGGGCCCAGGTCAGACTACAAAAATCTGCCTAGAAGAGGAGTACAGACCAATTTAAGAGACCACTTGGTGGCTCATTAACACAAACACATCCGTTCATCGTTCTCAGCTCTCAAACAAGCAAAACCCAAACCCCAAAGATGAAGCGCTTACTTCTTTTCTCCTTTGTACCACTCGAAGGCCGGAGGAGGCACACCTGCTCCTTCGCATCTGATCAATCCGCTGCGTCCAGGGGCCACTGTGCCGGATTTAATTTCCTGGATTGTGGGGGCAACTGGGGGGGAAAAAGTATTTGTAAGCAACAAAATCAACTGCAGAAATATCGCACGTATATATTTTTATTCTTTCTATATTCAAAGTAATCTTATACCTGATAGGCTAATACATCACATTTTCTATGTTTTATGTTGCTAATACAAAACCAGTCATTTTCAGCTGCATTTTTCAAGTTGAACAGCAAATAGATGTTTCCTGGGAGTGCAGTGTAAAGGTAATCCATTTTCCTCTCTGTGTTGAGAAGTGAGATGAGGAGTGGGAGGGGGGAGGATGGAGAGGGTGTGAGGAGCGTACCAGACAAACACTTTATAATGTGTCTTTCCTCTTAAGGAAAAAAAAAATGTTATTCTAAAAATGTGTGAATGCCATGAACACTACTAATAAAACAAGGGGGAGGTTGACACTCTAGGGGATTATCGTCCTTAGGCAAAGGACTTACTCAGTTAGACATGTTGGGAATCTAAAAATAGCCAAGTGATCTGGATCTCTTTAGGATGTCTTTAGGAAGTCATAAAACACCATGGGGTATAATACTCCTTCTATATGGAGAAAATGGGAAGAGAGACATAGCAGCATAAGCATTCTTCCGACAGGATGTGGCCTTTATTGTGAAGCAGATTGTTGATGGTTCATCAGGTTTTGTGAAGGGTGGTACTTGGCTCCTAAATTATCCCACCTCCAAGCTCATTTTATATTTCTTTTTTTCCCCACAATAGGGGTTCGAAGTTTTGCTGAGGCTAAGGCAGAAGAGAAAGTCTCAAGGGGGGCGGGGCAGAGAAGTGGCCATTAAGTCCCTCTTTAGAACAAAGTGAAAATAATGCAGGATTGCAAATCTAAAAGAGTTAAGGATGAAAAAAGGAGGATTAAAACAAATTAGAAATTGCTTATGTATTTTCTATTTAAAACATTTCACATGTTCCTAAAATTCACTAAAACAAAGCCCCAAATACTTACATAATACCCCAACAATTATCTTGAGCTATGAACAGACTGTGCACATGCATTCTCTCTCTTTTGATCACTGAAATACTCTCATGGATTTAGGATTTCATTGATGTTAGTACTCTCCCCAGTGATGCAGATGGCGACTTATCAGGGCAATTTATCCTTTCCTCCCTATGAATTCCCCGCAAGGGGTCCTCCAAACAGTCCATGAATTACTTTTGCCTTCTCTTGATATCATGAAGATATCAGTGGAACTTGAGAGCTGGGCTATGACTATCCCTTGATCTTTCTATATGTCCACCGCACCTTTTTTTTTTTTTTTCTTGTTTAAATCTTCAATTACAGAGTGGGAGAAAATGGGACAATAGATTTGAAGCTGAAACAAATCTCTGAGGCCATTTAGTAAAATCCTCTTGTTGATTAAATGAGGAAGCTGGAGCCAGAGATGAGTAAGTCACATGTTCAAAGTCACACAGGCAATGGGAAGCTAAGATGGGATTTGACCTAGCTCCTAGTGATCTTCCCAGCATCCTCTGTTACCTTAAATATATGGAAGCTAAGGGGAGGACAATCTTTTATTTTGCTTGAATACTCAATACCTGGTAAATATTAGGAGCTTAATGTTTGGTGGGTTGGGTGATGCTCTATTTTCATGTTTGTACCCTCTTTCTGTATGTTCCCAATCTCTATTCTCCCTCTCTGTTGTTCTCTGGGTGACCTTCAATTTCAATTTTTTTTAGATTTTAGAGTTCCATGAATTTTTCACACATCTTTCTCCTAATCACACAAAGAGACTATGTCTTTTTTTATGATTTCTGGCTATTGTTGAAGATGCAATAATCACTTGCAACAAAAGTTGGTTTAATTACTGGTTAGTTTAATTACTTCATATTGTCAGGAGTACCATGACTCATTACAAACAAAACCATGAAGTTGACATTGGCTGAAAAGGCAAGTATGATGGCCTGAAATGAAAATTGAATCCACTTTTTAAAAGCATCTTATGATGAATGAACCAAGGAGTGAATGAATAAAGAGATGAAAAAAACATTTAATAAGCACTTAATATGTATCTTGTTGCTGCAAAGTAATGGGGACACGTAGAAAAACCAGACAATTCCTACTCTCCAGGTGCTCACATGGTAAAAAAGGGGGTTTCACAGATAGAGGAGATTTCAGCTGCAAGTCTGAAGTGGGTGTCCATGGCTTTTCTGCCTGTTAAAGTTTGAGTGAGAAAGCCTCTGGGTGGAGGATGATTTCTGCCCTGTCTTCCCTGCTATGGAATAACCCAGATAACACCCAGTCCAGCTCTTGGGAGAGAGATTCCTTCTAACTGCTGCTTCCCCACTCTGTCATCCAGGTCCTTGGAGGACATGTCCTTGCTCTGTTATTTCTTGCTTTTACAGAAAAAGTGCTGGAAATGCTAAGGCCACTGAAAGATTGGAATGATAAGAGCTTGGGGACCAAGAGGGGGACCACAAGTAGAGCCATGAGATCAGCCAAAAATAATCAGTAAATTGTCACTGTGTATCAGGCACTCTGCTAAATATTGGGAATATGGAAATAGACCCTGCCTTCAAAGAGGTCCCAGTCTAAAACATGCACACGACTATATACAAACCAGCCATCTTGAGGATAAATTAAAGATGGGAAGACATTGGGAGGGTGGGTCAGGAAAGGTTCTCATAGAAGGTGGGACTTTAGATAGAAGGTAGGACTTGTAGGAAACCAGGGAGGAAGCTCACTGGTGACTGAAAGGAGGATGAATTGTAGTAGAGAGAGATCAAAGGCTATCCAGCAGTCTAGATCACTAATCTATGTGGGAGGAGATGGGGACCTATACTAGAGTGGGAGAGGGTCAGAGGAGAGGAAGGGAACATATAAGAGAAGCAAAGTAGGCAAAATTAATAGACTTTGGTAAGGGATTGGACATGGAGGCAGGAGTGATGGGTAGTGACAAGTCCAGCTCACTCCTACATTCTGAATCCGAGGGACTGAGAAGATTGTGTTGTTCTCTACGGGAGTGGAGATGGTAGGGAGGGTTTTTGGAGGAAGATAATGAATTCTGCTTTGGACTTGTTCAGTGTAAGATGTCTACTGGACTCCTTGTATGAGATACCTGAAAGCCAGAGTAAGATGGAAGACTAATGAACAACAGAGAAGTAAAATCTGAATAAGCAGATAAGGAATCATCAGCATGGAAGAGATAACTAATCCATGGGAGATGATGAAGAAAAAGTACAGGAGAAGCCTTGAGTGGCCTGCCTAGTTCAATACAGTTGTAATAGAGATAGAGCCCAATTTGTGGGCCATGCTGAATTTGGATGTAAACTTGGTGGGACAGATGCTTTTTAGCAGGAGTTTCCTGTCAGTCTTCTCCTTCCTGGAACTGAGGTAAAGAATGAGAGAGGAGGATCTCAGAGTTCTGGAAGAAATGGTTCGAAACATCTGTTCTCGCTATAACTTCAAAGAAAAGAGCCAATTTATGGTATTTGGTTCAATGGAGTGCAGGTGCAAAGCATTAGACATTATTGATGACGTAAGGTAGAAATTAAATATCAGTATGATTGACACTGGAGAAAACCCATGCGGAAGGAGACTGGAACAGAAGGCATACACAGCAGAAATATCCAAGCCTTTGGGCCATACCTTTGAACCCCAAGGCAGGAAGTTTCTAGCCATGATCCTTGTTCTGGGAGCCCTGCCCCATCAATGTGAGTTGGAATGAGGAAGCCCAAAGATTTATACTGGTGAAACAAGAGACGTTTTGATTAAATGCCAATATGTACCAGGTGTCCAACCTCTCAGAGATTATATTAATCAAAAATGAATGAAGACATTATAGAAATTAAATTAACAGTTACATTTTACCAAAAAAAAATCAATATTTTAGAGACTTTCAGAGACTAAGGACACTTAGTAGAACTATAAGTGATGAGAGACTTAGGAGAGGTATATGATTAAAAAAAAAAGTAGAGCAGGAGTTGAGAGTGGTTTATATAGATAACAAGAAACTGTGATCAATCAATCAACAAGGTTTATTAAGCCCTCACTATGTACTGGGCACTGTGGTAAATATTAGGGAGAGGAAGAAAAACAAAAATAATTCCCTGACGTGAAGGGATTAAATTTTAAGGGAAAATCAGCATGTTCTGTGAAGATACAAGCTAACCAAACTGGAAAATGAATGGATGCCCATCAATTGGAGAATGGCTGGGTAAATTGTGGTATATGAATGTTACGGAATATTATTGTTCTGTAAGAAATGACCAGCAGGATGAATACAGAGAGGCTTGGAGAGACTGATATGAACTGATGCTGAGTGAAATGAGCAGAACCAGGAGATCATTATATACCTCAACAATGATACTGTTTGAGGATGTATTCTGATGGAAGTGGATCTCTTTGACAAAGAGAGCTAATTCAATTTCAGTTGATCAAAGATGGACAGAAGCAGCTACACCCAAAGAAAGAACACTAGGAAATGAATGTAAACTGTTTTTATTTTGTCTTTCTTCCTAGGTTATTTCTACCTTCTGAATCCAATTCTCCCTGTGCAACAAGAGAACTGTTCAGTTCTGCACGCATATATTGTATCTAGGAAATACTGTGACATATTTAGCATGTATAGGACTGCTTACCATCTGGGGGAGGAGGGAAGAGGGGGGAATCGGAACAGAAGTGAGTGCAAGGGATAATGTAAAAAATTACCCAGGTATGGGTTCTGTCAATAAAAAGTTATTAAAATATAAAAATAAATACACACACACAATACACACACACACACACACACACACACACACACACACAAAGATACAAGCTAGCCTGAGATGGGAAGACAGCAAACTTGGCAACATGGCTTTGATTTCATGGATGAGGACATATGGAAGGACTGAAATTTCACATTCTAAAGTGACTACTCTATGTGTATTTTTCAGAGATTGAGTACTAGGCTTTCTTTGTGACTTGCTCTAGTACCCAGAGATTGTTGAAGAAGTTTGCAACAAGTCAAAGCTGTTGTTTGATTGCCATTGCCTGTGCACGGAAAAAAACAAAATAATATCAAGGTTAAGTTAAAGAAACTTGATCCTATGGGAATAGAACTTTTTCTTTACTCATTTTGTCCAACTGTCCCTTTTGAAAAGGGGATGCAGAAGAGAGTTCCCTTTGTTTTGAATGTTTACAGAGGCACAGACACTTGAAATATACAGATTGAAGTGATAGGGATGGGTTGCCATCTGGAATCCAGTTCCTAACATAGTATCTAGCATATAGTGTTTAATAAATGCTTATCAATTGGATAGACTGAATAACAGATGACATCTTTGGAGGGAGTATTTATACCAGTAATTCATGGGTCCATCAATCTTATCAACATATGATTTAGTATAGTTACAAAGGTAATCTATCCTTGGTAACTTTGATTGTTTGTAATATAGGTGTATCTCTATTCAATTATTCAGTATCTATAAGTAGACCTTCAATCTAGTTCAATTAATAGATACATACACATGTTATAGAATTATATATATATATATGTGTGTGTGTGTGTGTGTGTGTGTGTGTGTGTATACACACACACCATCTAAATCCACATTCCATTTCTAGACACTTTTTTTCCTTCTCCTTCTGTTTGCGTAACTGTTATGGGCAGAACTTGAAACAAGGTGCTAAGTTGCTGGAATTGATAGAGACAATGCTTATGTACTTGGTTCACACCTTTGGAGTTCACATCGCTAAGAGAGTTCACACATTAGAGTTCACACCTCTAAAAGAGCATATAAAAGGACAAGCCCACTAGAGACTTGGTGAGATTCACAAGTCAGAAGCCCACAAGCCCACTCTTGGAGGAGGAGTCAAGATTCATTCCAACTTCCACCTTTGTGCTGGCTGGAGGCTTTGGATTGAGAGAGAGCTAGAGGCTGAAGCTGGCAGAGGCAAAGGACTAGCAACAGGAGCTCTTGGAACCAAGGAGAGAGATAGGCCTCTAAGGAAGCTAACCGGGCTATTTTGGAAGAGACAATAAAAAATTGGACTTTAACTCCCAGCTGCATCTGAGGTGATTATTACTCTGAACTGAAAAAAAGGCTGCTCCCAGAAGCCCCCCAAGAAACCTGCTCACAGAGAACACTATATTTTAGAGAAGAGAACATTACATGTTACCCCTCCATAGAGAGTCCCAAAGCAATAGAGAATGTGACTGGCTAAGCTCATCAACTCAGGAGGTCAATGACATCTTGTAGACCAGATTGCAGAGTGCTTGAAGCTGCAATGTGCATGTCCCATGGCAGGTGAGGTGAGCCTCATATAGTGTAGTTCTAAGGTAATTTCATGGGGATGATGTTGATTCTACCAAAATGTTATTAGGCAGATGTAGTGAAGATAACAAAACAGATGTTGGGCTGAGCCAGCAGTGAAAGGGTCAAAGAGAGGTATTTAGCACCTGTGTGATTAGTTGCTCATAAAAGATGATCCTTTTTTTTTTTTTTTTTTTTTCATTTGCTCAGTGGGATTATTTCCTTTCATTGTTAAGCCAGGCATTTTGGGATGGAGATAATTAAGGGTTCTTCAGCCAAAACTCCAGGCTCTGCAGGTGCTAGCTACAGAGCCTTTGCAACTTGGCACCCAACGAGCCCAATCCAGATGTAGGATTTTTTTTGCTCCTTGACAATAGCCAGAAAGAACTTCCTTTACTTTTTTGGTTCCCTGTGTAAAGTCCTGAGAGCTGAGAATGAACACATCTGAGGACTCTCCACCAGCCTTGCAGAGGAGTGATCCTCCTCTGATGGCCGAGGCAAGCTAACAAAAAAACCCTTTATTAGGATGTCATGAATCTGCTGCCTGTGAGACAGCTGGTTTGAGCCTCACTTTTAGCGGCTTGTGATTTTACATAATTGTTTTTGAAGACTTTATTCCAGGTGGCTATATTTTGGTCCCATGAATCAGGCAGAGAGCCCAGTGGGGAGGATCTCAGGAAAGAAAATACCCCCCTTACTAAACTGAAGCAAAAACTTCTGAAGCAAAAAAAGTGCATTTACTTAGGGTTTGGATGGGTTTGGATGGGGTGTGTGCAATCACCCCTATCCAGAACTGATGCTAGAAAATAAGCAATTCCTAGTATCTAGCTCTTGGTGATTTCTTTAGGAAGAAGGACGTTCAGTTGGCAAACCTCTTCTACTAAGGCAAATTAAACAGCTTGATAAGGAATTAAGCACTTCTCTATACCCAGCTCTGTGTTAGGAATTGGACATGAAACGATGAAAAAGACATTCAGATCCAGAATGGTTCCAAAACATTTTCAGGGCATACTATATAATTGTGACCTGCCCAAGTTCCCATATATCTGACATATGACTTCAGTCCAGGTTTTTCAGGCTCCTAGGTGGACCTTTTCTTCATTATGCCAGACTTGCCTTTGCTAATTGTAGCAATTTAATACATGCCCCTTTGGACAACTTATTCTGATAAAGCCTTTCCTCAAGATGACCTATTTCCAACTGAGAGAACTCATCCTCTCAAACTCTTATATTTAACTGCTTTTACATGTTTGTATTTCCTCAGTTTATATCTATTCAGTATATATTTATGTGTATTTGTTGTTTCCTCTATTAGGACCCCTTATGATGAGGGTCATTTAATTAATTGTCTATATTCCCAAGACCTAGGAAAATATGTGGCCCATAACAGGTGCTTAATAAATGCCCTTGATTGATTAGATGGTTGACTTTCCATAAAATATCTGGACCTGGAGGAATCCTCAGAGGACATCTTGCCATAAGAAAGAGTGACAAAGATCCACTGGTTACACCACTAGCCTTACTGAAATAAAAGTAGGTTTTGAGCTCAGAACCTTGAGAGCCAATATTCTTCAATGATGATGTTAATGACTGAATAAACTCTGCTTTTAGGACCTGAGTGGGAAAACATGTTGACTGCACTCAAGAGAGCAGAGAGATAGTGACTTCATTTATATGTCAAAATAGGACACATGCTCAAGTATAAGGGGGAAAACAGGAATCATATACTGGGGATTAATTTCTACCTTAAAGACATATTGAGTGTTATCTTGAAGCACCCAATTTGAGGATCAATCATATCTATGAAGCCAAGCTGCTAAAAAGCTAACTCTACAACTCTGTTGAATATCCTTCTTTATTTTCTAAACACTTGATTATAAGTAGTCTTCACGCTGAACCACAGAACAAATTTTAAAAGGGAGGCTGAGTTTTTAAGGAATTGTTGAAATAATTCAAGCTTGAATATATTGTTATTATTACTAATGGTGATGACAAATAATACTTAGAGTATCTTCAACAAATAAGAAATCTTTATCTGGGATATGGTAGTTGAGTGACACAGACACACTGCACAGCTGGCATGGTAAGAATTATGTATACATATATGTGTGTATGTGCATAGATATGTTTGTGTGTGTGCATGTATTTGTGTATATGCATATGTACATATATGTATGTATATGTGTATTATATATTTGTGTATGTGTATATATATATATATAAAATTTTAAATTACATACCCATTTTATCACAGAAGAAAATGAGGTTCTTAGACTTTCTGTGATGTGCCTATGGGGATATAACTAGTAGGTGTTAAAGGAAGTATTTGAGTCCAAGTCTTTTCAATGCAAGGTCAACACTCTCTCCCCTACTCCAAGATAGCTTCCAAAATTCTCCTCCTGAACCTTGAGAAGTGATTAGCATATCATAGCTTGATTCCCCTTTTAAGAATTGGGAGCCATGGTGACTCTTAAGTTAAAGCGGTAAAAACTGGTCTGCTCCTCTTCCTGCTTCATTAACCCTCACCAGGGTACAAGTTGATTTAAACAGTCTTTCATCATTGCTCTCTGATCTCCCAGAATTCCTTCCACACAACTGCCTTCTCTAATGTTGTTAATCAAGTTAATCTCCTTTGATATGCACAAGTGCCAGGCCTCCTACTTGGCTTCTCATTGCCCTTGACGGGAGAGAATTGGGTTCAACCATGGTGACTGAGCAGTCCTGGGATGCCTGAGTATGTGTTAGGAAGACAGAGTACCGGGGAAGCTCCCTGAATGATGGGGTCAAGAAAAGATCTCTGGTTGATGTGAGCCAATTAAATCAGTCAGAAGCTGAAATTGCATTCTATCTTTTGGATAAAAAGCAATCAAGTACTGCAAATTTACTTACAAATTTGACCTTAATGGATTTGTGCAACTTTTTTCCTATCCAAGAGGACAATGGACTAAACCTAGAACTTAAAACTCCTGCTGTGTTCAGTGGTGTGATGGAACAAAAGAATAACATCTGATATTCAGGTCGGCTGCCATAGACAAAAAAGGATTTAGATCATAGATTCAGATTGTCAGAGACCTGGGAGAGGATGGTTGTCTGGTAGAATCCCCTATTTTTATGGAAGGAGTGAAAAGATTTGTGCAAAGTCAAACCCTCAGAAGTGGGAAATCAAGCCTTAAATTCTAGTCTTCCAACTATTTTTATTTGGTACCATACCAGGTTCCCTCCCAAAGGAGACCAGCTCAAAGAGGCCAATAGAGAGTATTTGACTAGCCCATGGACCCATAGCTAGTAAACGGTGGAGCAGGATTTGAAGCTACTTCTGTCCCTGACTCAAAGACCCACACTCCATGCTACTTTTCTTACATAAATACTCATATAAATGTCAAGATTGAATGCATATACATACATACATACACACATATATATAGACAGAGAGAGAGAGAGAGAGAGAGAGAGAGAGAGAGAGAGAGAGAGAGAGAGAGAGAGAATAAATACAAATAAATATGAGGTAATTATGGGGAAGAGTCAGAGAAGTTTCCATATAGAAGGTGGAACCTGAACTGGTTCTTGAAAGAAGGGGGATTCTACAAAATAGAGGCAATTAGGGAACAAATTACGGGCAAAGTTGAGAAGATAGGAGACGGTCATGTGGGAATGACAAAGAGAAGGCCACTTGGATTTTTTAACAAAGAAAAAGACGTAATTTATTCATAATGAGTCTGAAAAGATAGGCTGTGAATTGCTTTAATGGCTGAAGTGAATAAATGATGGGGATTTTAACCTAAAAATAACAGGGAACCAATGGAGTTTATCAATTATAGTTAAACCTTTGATTAAGAAAAATCACTTTAAAATCTGCTTGGAGGATGAGAGTAGGGGGACCAATAAAAAATTTGTTTCAATAATTTAGGTGAGGGATAATGAAAAGATAAATTAGGGTGGAACATTATATGACTGGAAGAAAGTAGTCAGATGAATGCATCTACTGCATATGCCATTCTGCCTGGCTTCAGTTCCACAGGATATGATGACTCTGAGCTGGATACCCCTTGGTCTACTCATTCTCCTCTACTCCTGTTTTCTTTCAATATGAGATCTCTTTATTATAAGTTCCTTGAGGGTAAGGACTATCATTCTTGTAATTTGTGATATCCCTAGGACTTAGCATAGTGCCTGATACATAATAAGCTCTTAATAATATTTATTGGATTGGAATGAATTTAAGAAATATTGTAGAGATAATAATGTTGAGATTTGATAACTGATTTGATAAAGGAAGTGTGGAACAGTAAAGATGTGTAGGTGATGTTAAAGTGATGGACCCTGGAAGATGGAAAAAAGAAAATTTAGAATGGAAAGTTATTGAAGGAAAAATGATGAAAAAAAGCAATAGATTTGAATTTATGATCTTTCTGGTAATTTCCATTTGAAAAGTCTAATAGGCAATTGATGGTCCTAAAACTCAGGAGAGAGACTAGGGTTGGATACTAATGTCTATAAGCCATTAGTTATCTTCATTGAAATAAACAATTAGTCCATAGAAACTAATAAAGACGCAGTCATAACAAGCAAAGAAAGGCAATCAGGATAGCATCTTATGGAAGACCCACACATTTGGAGATGGAAGATGATGAAGATAATGATCCGGCAAAGGAGTGGTCTTTTAGGAGAAAAGCCAAAGAAGAGCAGTGTCTTGAAAACTCAGAGAAAAGAGAGAAAAGTAAACAAAGAAGATTGAGATAAAACCTTCAGATTCACCAATAAAGAGATCATTGGTAACTTTGAAGAAATTTGGGGCCTTTAAAAAATTCATTTGGAAGCTAATTTGTCAAGGATCCTTGAGAAGGAAAATCATAAGTGGAGTGCCCAAGCTTAGAATATTTCTCCACCCAGCCCACCACCAGATCAGGAGTGTATCTGAGAAAAGGAGGAGAGATGTAGAATCACAACTTAAGGCATGGGTAAGGTGAAGGGAGAGTTGGATTTGAGTGATTTCATTTTATTTTTTGAGGACTAAAAAGTTTGGAAATTTTGGTGGCATTATTTAAGAAGCCAGTATGAGGAAGAAAGGGTGTTAGATTTGATGGGGGTGTGTTAAGCATCTTCAAGAATTCAATGTTTGTCATGTAAATTATGGATCAGATTTGGTTTAATTATTTGCAGAGAGCAGAAGCAGGAGCCACAAGTAGACACTGTAAAGAGGCAA
Source organism: Antechinus flavipes (assembly GCF_016432865.1). Classification (NCBI taxonomy): domain Eukaryota; kingdom Metazoa; phylum Chordata; class Mammalia; order Dasyuromorphia; family Dasyuridae; genus Antechinus; species Antechinus flavipes. Next base: position 455,797,188 of record NC_067401.1, on the reverse strand, counting down.
ATTTAGGCTTGAACTGAGGAGAAACTTTCTAACTTGAATTATCCAAAGTTGGAGCAGGCAGAGAATGGACAATCTCAAGAACTGGCTTTCCTTTAACCTTAAGAGGTGGTAACTCCTCTTAACTGGCAATTGCAAGAGGTGGGTGCTTCCCTAGAAAACCATCTGTTGAGTAAGTTCTTGTGGGAATTCCCTTGGGTATGTGAGCTAGACTAGAAAGTGACTGAGACCTCTTCCAACTCAGACCCCGTGATGGTTGGTTCCTTGTAGTTCACAAATGCTCACTCCAGTGACGCATCCACTGGAAAATATGTTTGGGATTTATTGGGCCACCAACTGTATCAATAAGAATTAAACGGTCCACTGTTCTCCAAGCTATTCCCAGAAAACTTGTTTCTGAAGAAACAATTTGTGATCTGATCTCTTCACTCTTGTCAGTCATGCTGAAATTCAGCCTTCATTTGATTGACTGGGATTCAACAGACAGAGCCTGGGAAATTCCAGCAAGCCTGTTTTTGAGGATTGTGCAACCGTGTCTATCTAAAAGCAAGCCTACTCCATTGAAAACATCACCATGCCGTCCACGTACACTTTTGTAAGGGAGATTGCCCTTCAGTGCAAACACTTAAAAATCCATAAGCACATGAATTAATTCTTCTCATATTGAAGTTGTTACCAATTTCCTGAGGTAAGAACTATTTGTTTTACTAAGTTCCCCAAATGTTGGAATATTCCAAATGCCTTTTTGTAGATTACCTTTGAGGCCATTAGAATAATTCTTGATATATTTTCTCATGGGGAGAAAATATTACTAATGGCATATTGTGTGAATCAGTCAACTGGTATTGATCAAACTCCCACTGAGCCCCTGGTCTTGTGGCGTAACCACAGAGCTCATCAGAGAAAGAGCTGTTTGATTGCAAAGAGAAACCCAGGAACATACATGAGATTATAGGATCTGGGTGCATATATGTGAGGGCATTTACATACTCAAAATACATATATCATAGATAGAGAGCGAGAAAGAGAGAGAGAGAAATTGATGTAGTATGCAAGTATGATACAAACTATACAGATAAAGGTAATATAATACACACATCTATATGTGTATATATATATGCACACACATATACACTGAAAGAGAATGAAAATTAAAAGAAAGAAAAAAGGAAATAAGGAGGGAAAGAAGGAAGAAGGGAAAAAGAGAGAGAGGGAAGGAAGGAAGGAAGGAAGGAAGGAAGGAAGGAAGGAAGGAAGGAAGGAAGGAAGAAGGAAGGAAGGAAAGAAGGAAGGAAGGAAGGAAAGAAGGAAGGAAAGAAAAAAAGAGAAGGAAAGAGGGAAGGAGGGAAGGAAGGAAGGAAGGAAGCAAAGAAAAGAAAGAACTTGGCAGAGTGGGTGGTGAATTGATCTTGCAGCCAGGAATCCCCAGCTTTAAGTCCTACCTGTGACACATACTGGCTATGTGACCCTAGGTAAGTAACCGAATGTCTCAATATTCAATATATCTCTATAAGTTACAGATTTATAAAGTATGGTGATCTGCATTGGTGAAGCATTCATTTCCTTACCTAGAAAGAATCTCTTTCTCTATCTGTCCTGATGTACAAGTTGCTATTCCTATCCCTATTTATTCCTCTTTTTCCTTTTACTTCTTCCTCCTTCTCCATCACTCCTCCTCCCTTTCTTTCATTTCTGTCATTTTCTGTCTCTGCCTCTCTGTCATCTACCCCTCTCTCATTCCCTCCCTTTCTCTCCCTCTTTCTCTCTCTCCTTTTCTCCATATCTATATAGGCATGAATCAATACATATAATATGTAAATACATGTATATAACCCTGTCCACATACATGCTATGCATGTGTCATAAACTATCTTTAAAAGAACATAAATAAAATCCTAGCTAGCTAGAGATGGGTGAAGGACTGCAGGGATTTCTCCTCACTTTTCCTGTTTCTCTTGGCCTCAGGGTCTGCTTTCCCTAGGGATCTATCTTAAAGCATTGGGTAAGTTCTGGACTGTGCTGGCTTCTGCCCTCTCTCTGCAAAACCATCAGATCAGATTTCTTGGTGACTGAATAAGTTATTTATTTCAGTGGCATTTCATAGCTTTCAATGGTTTTCCAAATAAATATTTTTAAAATCTTTATTTATCAGTTAGTTAAAAAAAAGACAAACATTTCATTGAGGGAATGATTTCAATCATGAGGAATGCTTCACGATAAAGGGAAACAGCCAATAGGATAGTAGAGACAAATGTAAAATGTGTGATGGGAGAACAGAGAAAAAATGTCTTTAAGGATTATCCAGATTATCTGACTGGATGAGAACAAAAATGACTTAGAGATGAAAAATTCCCCAATATTCCAGGTTAATTTTCTGGTGAAGAAGAAGAAATGTATCTAACATCTTTTCTAACATATAAACATATCCACATATTTTGAGGCGACAAACTTCCATGTACCCAAGTTTTTAGCTTTATATGGAATCTCCCCACCCAGTTTCACAGAAATATTGTTAACCTCATCAGGCACCAGGTCTATGACATGTATGCACTCTAATCACATCACTCTCCTATTTTTGCCGGGGAAGAAAATACAGGAGAATAGAAAAAAAAGTAGAGAATATAATGGGAAGTTAGACAGGGATCTTTTTTCTGTCATTTGAAAAAAAAAAAAAAACTAAAATTTGGGGCTAGACATGCAATCCTGGGAAGTCAAAGAGAATTCTCTGAGCTATTAATAGAAAGTTTTTTTTTTTTTAAATAGTAACAAAACACAGGAAACAAAATGGAGACCCATTAACTAGGGGATGACTGAACACATTGTGGTACATTGATAGCACAGAATATTAAAGTACTTTAAAAAAGATCAATATATAATCCTGAGAATCCTGATAAGATTTCTATGATTTGATGCAAAATAATGTAAGGAGAACTATTTAAACAATGTACACCAAGGCTTCTTATAGGTGAGGCATTTCAATTGGATCTGATTCTCCCCGACCCCATTTTTTTGTGTTTTCTTGACAAAGATACTGAAATGGTTTGCCCTTTCCTTCTTGGGTTCAGTTTAGAGATGAGGAACTGAGGTAAACAGGATTCAATGACATGCCAAGGGTCACACACCTAATAAGTGCTTGAGGCAGGATTTGAACTCAAGCCTTCCTCACTCTACTGAGTCACCTCGCTGCCCCAACAAAGGCTAGAATGATGTAAATGAAGTGAATATCATTACCACCAACAGAACCCAACAGAATAGTATGTAATTGTGATGAGCAAGTTTGGTCATGAAACTTTTGGTTGTGCATTTTCTTTTGTTTAGAAGGGGACCAGGGAGTGAATTGTGAGTGAACTGGATTTAAGTGACAAAGTCATCAACTTCACTCTCTCCTCCAGTCATCCAAGTCTATTTGTAATATCTGGGCTAGCTTTTTGGAGGTTCTCTGGACAGGCCTTGGTCTCAGCAGGATAGTCCCCACAAGAATGGACAAGAATAGAGTCCAAAGTCTTTATTGTTTCCTTCACAGTCTGTCATAGTCTGAGCCAGTCTCCTCCAGCAGTCTGCCAGTCTGCCAGTCTCAATCAGTCTCAGTCTGTCTGACTTTGTCCCCAGTTTAAATATCCTGTTACAATTACATCATTACAGTATACTGAGTATAAGCCAATCTAAAGTGATTATAGCATTCTATCAAACTAGATTGATTATATCATTATATCAAACTAAAGTAATGATATCATTATATCATGCTGGCTATGTGTGAACTAGTGAACCATTATCTCATCAATTCCAATGAGTTAAAACCTTGTTTCAAGTATAGTTCTCCATAGTTCCAGCCCTCTACATCCAGTGATAAGACGAAAATCCAGGTGATTGGCAATGGACCAGGCTGCAATACATGATCTCATTGTCTTCTGTCTCTGACCAAGCCCTAAGCACTCCCCAGTGCCTGCTTCATGAAACACTTCCCATACCATCATATTTGATGGAGACCTCTATTACATTTATTTAACTGTTTTTTCTTTATTAAAAATGTTACAAATGATGACTTAGGGAGTTAGGGGGAGAAAGGATAACTGGTGGGAGGTATATAAAAGTTTTAAGAAATCAAGAAAACATATTAAAAGAAAAGGAACCTTTCAAGTTCTAAATTTATGATCACAATATCTTATTATCCAAAGAAATGAAGAACTATAGTTTTAGAGAGTGACAGAGAGAGACAGAGAGACAAAGAAAGAGGGAGAAAGAGAGAAAAAGGAGGAGGGAAGTCAGTAACCAATTTTATGCCTTAATGAAATCAATGAAAGTAAAGAAGTGTAATCTCTTAGAATGCACACCATTAAACCAAAGGTGTTTTGCCAAAAAAAAGTAAAAAATGAAATTATTGTCTTTTAAAAAAGGATTTTATAAGAGAATGAGGAAGAGGCCCCTCTTGATAACCTGATAATAGGTCGAGAAATGAAAAAAAAAAAAAGAGTGACAAAAAAGAGATTTCATAGCAGCTCATCCTTTTCTGATGATTCCAATTATTATTTCTCTTCTTTTCAGAAGAAACTAGAGCAGCAGGCTCCAACTGACAAGATAGAGCTAGATCAGGGCTTTGCCCAGTCTAGCAGAGAAAATGAAAATAATTGGAAGATATAGCTCCTTTTCATCCAATAATCTTGTTGTATTTGTTCACAAGTCAATTTGTCCTATCCCCATCTGTTTCTGCTTCCAACCTGGAGAGCTGACCTGGGCATCTTATGAGTGACTACTACTGTCAACTCCCCAGTAGAACTTAAATTCCTTAAAGGCAGCAATGAGAAGTCATTAAGAGCATGATTTCCCCTATAGAGCAGATACTGACGCAGTTGAATTGAACTGAGTCAAAGACATTTTATGTTGCCTAAAAGCAGAGATTCTTGAAATAAGGAGCGATACTGTCATACCCTGTCCTGGTGAGATCATATATAGTTTATTGAATTTAGTTTTTGGCATTCCATTTTACAAGTCACCCAATTTGTTGAGCATCTAGAAGACGACAGAAAAGAAATTTATTGATTTTTAAAATTCATTTAATTCTTTACTCAGAATCTTTTGGTACAGAAACCACATAAGAACTGACAGCCAAATGGCAGTAAACAAGAAAGAAAATGCGTTCTTTCATTTTCTCAACTCTGTGTGTGTAGTGTTAGGGGATCTAAAGCATCAAAATTTGAATGACCATCCTGGTACCCAGTTCTAACGGGTACTTATCTCTTTATGTCAAGACTTCTTCAAGAGTTTGTGATTTTACAATTGGAATCTCTCTCTACCCATATACACCACAACCTCTCTTCCACTTATTAGATGGTCGTAGAGATATTATATTTTCAAGAAACTCAACAGCTTATGGGGAGATAAATCCCTCTGAACTTGAACTCAAAATTGTATGGGTTCCCATTGATAGTGGACTAGCTGATTAAACTCTGGCATGTAAATGTGGAGGGGGGGGTTATTGAGCAGTGAGAGATGACAAATTGGAGTAATTCAGAGAAACATGAAAGGATTTATAAGAACTGATAAATCTAGATAATTTTGGGCAACTCCTATATTCTTTCTGAATTCACATTCCTCATCAGTAAAATAAAGGCACCGGACCAGATAGAATCTGAAATTCCTTCCAGCTCTAAATCTGGGGTCTCGTGAAACCCAAAGTCTCTTTCCCTGATTTATTTCCAAGGCCCACTCCATTTTCTTCTCAAGCCAGTTATGGCGATTTGCTTTTCTTCTTCATACAATTTTTATTTATTTATACTTTTTTATAATGTATATTCAATAAAAGTTCTTCAAATTAGTCTTCTCATGAGAGTTACTTAGTGTTATCTACTCTAATTTTCTGCTTTCTCTCAGGATAGTACCTTTCATGTTTGATAACTTCTTTCTGACTCATGAGTGCTTATTCCTCTCTTCAATGCCCTCATGTTTCTTGACACTAATTTAGGATCAGATTAGATTCAGATAGACAAATCAAATCCCTGATGTTACTAGTGCAATGGGCCCGGCTTTCATAAAATTATATTCCTCAAGTGTATGGTGCTAGGGAACCTGATTTCAGGAGACTGGAGGATCAGAACTTGAATGGACATTGCACACTGACACACTATGGGTTGGTAGAAATCTTTTTCCATTGGCTGGAGCTGGACTGTCTTTGAATCTGTCTAATTGAGACTGGTTGGGGCTTCTCCTGTATTCCTGTCTGAAGGTGAAGCTGCAGCTATGTTGATTTGAGCAATTATAATGAACCAGTTCCATGCAATCAATGCAAAGGCAATTCCTAACTGTGTGGTAGAGAAACATAGAATTCCATGAGTGCTCCAGGCAGGTTGTCATTGTGTCTTCCCTGTGGTAATGTCATATTAGGTGTCAGGGCATGTGTCAAACTGCCATTGCACTAATAACATGAATTAAAGAGTTGTAGTTCTTTCTTCATCATTTTAATTGCTCTCCTTTCCTATGAGGCTTCCTTTTCCTTTTTCCACCTATTAAAATCCTACCTCAAATCCAAATTCTACCAGGGATGTATCATCTTAAGAAAGAGCTACATTATCAACATTTCAGGTTGCATATCTAAAAAGTGAAGGCCTTGAAATGTGTTATCTATAAGGTCACTTTCAACTCTAAAATAATGTGTTTCTTTCATCATCATCCTCATCTCCTCAGGCCACAACCCATAGTATAATAGAGAAGGAAGAAAAAAGTAGGGGGTTGTCAATCAACATGATATAGAAAAGGGACATTGCCTGCTCTGAGATGATAAACAGAGCTGTAAAAATCTGACAGAAGCCTTGACCCTTGGAAAAATTGCATTCTATAAACTTAACTGGCTGGGTTAGCAGTCTAGTAAGTAGAATATAACTCCCACCTATGGAAGAAATAGATAGGGTTGCAAGTCACTAATCAAAGCCATTGTGATGAGCAACTGAACATGACGAAGAGTGGGGGGGACAGTTCCTGTTCTGCTACCATGAGAAGATAAACTATATTAGAAGAAACTTAAAAAATATTTTCCCTTTCTAAGATTCGTACTGCAAATGATGTGGATTTTTAAGGTGGATGAATCTTGAACACACATGTATGATCTGAAGATATGAACATAAATACTACATATATTATAGCATAAAGCTTCTTAAATTGTGGATTGCAACACCATATGGGGTCACATAACTGAATGTGTAGGTTGTTAAATTATGATTTATTATCATATAGTAAACATTTGATTTTCACACCAATTTTATATGCCTATATATCCTGGGTTGCATACAATTGTTTTAGGCAAAAAGGGGATCATGAGTTAAAAAAGTTTAAGAAACCCTGCTATAGCATATATAGTAGTATTATAATATAATGAAATTGGAAATGGACTTTAAGGCCCTCATACAATTAAAAAAAATCTCATTGTTATATTCTAACTCATGCAACACATCAAATCAGGGCAATTGTAAGAACTTACTTCATTCTCAAAACTAGATTAGATGAAACAATAACTAAAAGGGAAAAAAAAGAGCTATTCAAATCTGAACAGAAAAAAAAAGAAAAGGAAAATATAAAGAACTTAAAGTCACTGGAAATCTTCCGTTAAGCTCCAGAAATTCAGCCCAATAACACAATGGATGACAATGGCAATGCTAATGTCCCAGAGAATTTTAAAGAAAAAATTCCATACTTTGGAATTTCAGACCTTTTTTTTTTTTTTTAACTTTATCGGTACAAATTCAAGCCACAGACCAAATAAGCAAAAAACATAATTGTAAAAGGAGGGACTCGGGATAATCATCATGAATGAAATAATACATTCTCCCATGACATTTGACTCAAAGTCTAACAAACACATCAGTATATGTCCACAACAGTATATGTGGTGGGTATTGTTATGGTAATAACCAGAGAATGAAAAAGCCGATCTAGCAACAGATGCTCACATGGGATGATATCAAACACTGCCATGATAAAAAAAGAGCTCCTGAAGACTTACTGATAGACACTGGGAGACTGGATCAATAACATGAACAATAAAAAAAAAATGGCTGTCCTACTTTCTATTTAAAGATAACCAAAAAAGAAAATTGGGAAATAGACTGTGAAAAAAGGATATTCCAAATTCTCCATTCCCTTGGAGAGTAATTGAAAGCAAAAGTGAAAAGGTCAAGGTAAAAAAAAAAATGATTAGAAGGACTTATTAATCAATTCACAAAAATTTTAAGCATTTATTCTGAACTAAGTAATGCAACAAGTGCCAATAACAATATAAATAACTAGAAACTGACCAAATGGTGATCATCTGGGGAATGACTGCTCCAATTATGGTATATAAATGTAATGGAAATATATTTTCCTATAAGAAGTTCTAAAGCTGATTGAATTTTGGTAAAAATGGAAAACTTGAATGAATTAGTGCAAAGTAAAATGAACAAACTAAGCAAAAACTTAATATATAAACAGTCTTGTAAGAAACACGAGGGGAAACAATTTTGAAAGATAATAGAACTCTGATCAAAATAGATAAATAGGTAGCTCTCTCTGGGAAAGGAAGGAGGAAAAACACTTGTGATAAGTAAATGAATGAATAATTAAATGGACAAATAAATTAATTGAAATAAATTAATGAATGAAAGTGTGTATGTGTCTATTATGTAAGAAACAAAAACAAATAAAAAAATTACTTTTAAAAAATAATTTCAAAATAAGTGATTGGGCTACATAGCTTTGACTGCATGGCAGTTACTCAGTCAGCTAGGATATATGAAGTATATACTGTGTACCAGGTAGCATGTTAAGTGCTGGGGGTACAAAGTAATCAATATACTAGCTCTGGGAACTCACAATCTATTGGGGATTCAACAGGCAGAGAACTATGTCAAAAGAAGATCTAGCTATGATTGACTGGATATTCAGACATATACATGTGTGAAAGAATTTACATATACACCTATACACATATGCATATGCACATGGTCTTCCTCTAGCTCTTGTTATATTGGAGCCCGGAGTTTCTTACACAATGCACTTTCTAATTCTTTTTTGTAGTCTTTTAGTGATTATAAAATATAATAAAATATTAAATAAAATAAATATATAATAAAAATATAATATGATAAAATAAAATAAAAAGACAGAAAAAAGTCAGCAGCTAAATGGAGGTTGTATTAGAGTGTAGCAAGGTACAAGGTAGGAACGCTCAGTGGATGGCTCTTACCACTGTCAAATTTGCACATGGCCCAGGATACAATGAGGGTGTTGCCCATGGAAGCTAAGAGAAAAGGACATAAAAGACTATGTGACTCTGGAGCAGTCACTTCAACTTTGAGGGCACCAGATAGATCTTCCAAACTCTTAAATTGACGAACAGCTGCCAATGTTCATCGGTAGAGGGATTTCCTAATGGAGAGGTATCCCTGGCCCACAGAAATCATGTTTCGTCTTCTTTCCCCAACTCATACTGACACCAAAGTGTATGTTTCACAATATACCCAACAAAAGTATCAGCTCCTCAAAAGCAGATGCTATTTGTTTATTTTTGTATTTTTCCATGTGGATATACTTCAAGAGTGTTTCACAGGATAAATAATACTGAGGACAAATTTGTGGACTAGAGAAAAAAAATCATAGATTATGCAAAAAATGTGTGTTTCTATAGGTGGATGCTATACATTCTGTGCCTAAGTACATTGACATAGTATACCTATATCAGCAAGTATTAAAAATATATATCTTTCCCATAAATTCATTCTCCTTTAGCATCAATAAGAGACTTTAACCATGCTTAAGGACATGAATATAAACAGAGGAAAGGAATGAATACATTCTATAATTTAAATTAAAGTGTAAAGTTTCTGCTCCAAAGGTGTTCACTCCAGCCTTATGGAACTGTATTTTCATCTAAGAAATGGATTTGTTTGTTTAGTGAATAAGCATATTTTATTTGGCTAGAAATCTCTGTTATTAGGGTGACACTGTACATATTTATGGGTCCTAATAATTCTGTTCCCTCTATGAGCAAAGCACAAGATATGAATACAAATTAAAGGAAGAACATCTCACATGTGTCTTCCAGTCATGCAAATGAGAAGCAGCTGAAGTGTTCAGATGCTGGGAAATTTCCCTGCCAGCCCAGCAGCCTGACTCAAGCTGCCCCTGGCCTTCTATGAGCTTTTCTTTCGATGGTGGAAGATCTGTTGTCCATTTGGTGCCGAAGCACTCCTCACTTCTGCTCCTGAAATAGCCCACGATGGTAGAAGTGGCCAAGGCTCCAGAACGGGAGAGTGGCTAAGCCCAGGACACCCTTTGCATCTTCAGATCCATCTGCAGAGGGCCCATGACTTGCTTATGGCTCAGGGTATCCTGGATCTTCATCAACTCAAGAGATAGCAGTAGCTCTTCTTTCTCCTGGCATACTAATCACTTAATCATTCAATCAATAAGCAGTTACTTCTATATCTACTATACTTGCACTATATCCAAAGTGCAATGCTAAAGACAGGGATTCCAAAGTAGACCTATCCATGTCCTGAAGAATCTTAGAAGATATGTCTCAAAGTATTCCCCCATTATTTACTAGCTGAAATTAGTAGCCACCTCTAGGAGCAACCGTTTTCTTATCTATAAAATTGGAATAAAGGCACTTCATCATGTTGTTAGAATGAATACTTTGTAAATTAAAAAAAAAAAGCCAAGAAAAGAGATAAATAATTGAATTCTTGTTGCTAATGTGACCTATAGGGAATTGAGAAGTGCTCTTGTAGAGGGAGTTTCCTTTTTTTAAGAGTTCCTGGAATCAGTGAAATAAGACATCCAGTCCCGTTGCTATTACTATTGTTATGATAATTATAATAAGGAAAACTAATGTTATTATCATTATTACTGGTGTTATTATTTTCCATCCTTGCTAAATATCCAGCATTCCAAATGGAAATTAACCCAAATCTGTCTGTGGTACCAATATTTCTGGTATTTGAAAAATGCATAATTCATAAAAGTAAGGGGGAAAAAGCAAAACAATGCAAAGAACACCCTGGCATTCTCCCAGCTCCACAAAATATGCAAACATGCTAGGTAGAACAGGTTTTGTCTTTTAACATTTTAATGAGCTCTGGGACTTTTATGAATATTAGTTATGTTGCCCTAATTACTCATTATCATTCTAATGTGCATTTTATATTTAATTACAATGCTTATAAAGATTTGGTGTGGACAGTAAATTATTATAACTAGCCTGGGCATAATGATTATGAACTGAATTTATTAACTTTTACACCAGCATTCAGTGTTGGTAACTTTCAATTTCACCTTGGTGATTAACCACATTGTCTGATTAAGCAAACATTTGGGGGGAATTTATTTCTAATGTCAAAGAGAGGTGTCCACTTCCTTGCTGCCAATTTCCATCAAATGGTATGTGGGGTTTCCTCATCTTCTGCTAGCCAGATTCTCTTCAATGTTTAAAAGTTAAGATTATTTAACTTTTCTTTTATTTATTTATAAGTTCCCAGGAGTGCTACGGTTCATTTCAGTTAGAAGCTAAATAGCAGCTTATTTAGAGCTTCTCTCCTTCCTAATATAAATATTCCTAACTGCATCATTGAGATGTCAGGTTATTTACATCCGAGGCCCAAAGCTACGAAAATGTTCTTTTCAATTCTTCAGGTTTGTAAGCATTTCCCCATGTTTCTGTCTCCATCAAAAAGAAATGTTTCCCCCATTAGCATGGTACATCTCTCCCAGATGTAGGAATGAGTTGTTTGTTGGACTGTTTATATTATGGAAATAAAAGCACTACAGATACGTTTTCTGACCATGTAAATGAGGCCCCATATCCTTGGAATTCTTCATTTTTGTTCATTCATAATGAGCATCATAATATTGTTTTTTTGTCAAAATTCACGTTCATTTCTGAAAATAAGAAACGACTAGAGCTTTCTTGAGCGTGACAAAGGGTAACAACGGGAAGAATTGGACATGGGTCCAAGGGATAAAAGTTGTTAAGATGGGTCAGTCCTGGAAACATTTCTTGGCTTTGAATCAATTTTTATATGACCAGGACAACTCCACACAAAGAAACTTTTTCTAAACTATATTTGAAGGATTCAAGCCCCTTTCTGATCTTCTCACTATATATCTACATGGAATAAAAGGATATTTCAAAGACAAATATCTAGTGAAAAACAGAAGGTAAATGTGTCTGGATAGATGACCTCCTATTAATTAAGTAGTATTAATCTACTGGGGAACCAAAATTAATATTTTTTTTCATTGCATAAGCTTCACAAAACATTCACAGGGGCAAAAAAAATGAAATATGTCCTCAAATATGCACACACACATATAGATATACATATGTGTGTTCATACACATATAATGCATACATTCATACATTAATTAAATAGTATTTTAGCAAATATCACATAATTTTGAAAATTGCAACCTTATAATATAGTTCAACATCTAATACTGCTAAATCTCCTTTTTTTACATTTTCCCATTATTTCCTTTGATATTGTTCCAAATGAATTTTGTTATAAATTTTAATTCAATTAAAATGGTAATTTGATTGGATATTGAATGTATACACATTTTGGGTAAAATTGTCATTTTATAATATTGTTTTCCTTACTCTTTAATAATTAAGATTTCTCCAGCTATTTCAATCTGATTTTATTTGTATAAAACTTTTAAAATGATTTTATTCATGTAATTTCTGGATTGTTATTGTTTTGGGGCAGGTGTACTCCCAGGTAATTTATATTGTCTAGAGTTATTTTAAGGGGATATTTTTTTACTCTCTCTTCTTGAAAAGTTTTGTTTGTGACATATAGAAGACAGAGGATTTATGGACATGCACTTTATATCCTGCTATTTTACTAAAATTATTGTTTCAACTAATTTTTAGTTGAGACTTAGGGATTTTCCAATATGTCATCATATCACCTACAAAAAGAGATAGTCTTATCATCTCATTCTCTATTCTGATTTTTTCTATTTCTTTTTTTCCCTCCTATTGATATTATTAGAGTTTGAAATATAATATTGAATGATACTGGTTACAGTGGATATCTTTGTTTCATATTTCATATTACTGAGAAGATTTTTAGCTTTTCTCTAAGGCAAATAATTCTTGCTGATGATTTTAGATAAATTTTTTGTCAACTTTAAAAAATGCATTTATACCAATACTTTCAAGTGTCTTTTTTAAAAATAAAAATTAGTCTTAATCTTTATCAAAAGCTTTTTTCTGAATTTATTGATATAATAATATGATTTAAGAAGCTTTTTTATTATCAATATAATCAATTATGTTAATAGTTTCCCTTAGATTAAACCATCTCTGTATTACTAATATTAATCCAACTTGACTATCTTGACTATAATGTATAATCTTTTGATACAGTATTGTAATCTTTTAGCTAGTATTTTATTTACCATTGTAGCAGCCATCTCAATTAATGCAATTGGCCTGTTATTTTGTTTTGCTTTTGTTTTTATTTTTCCTGGCTTAGATGTCAGCGTTCTGTTTGTTTCATAAATGAATTTTGGAAGAATCCCTTCTTTCACCCATTATTCTAATTCATTTATTTAATATGGAATTGGTTGCTCTTTAAATGTTTGAAAATTCACTTGTAAATCCATCTGGTCCTGATACTTTTCTTTTAGGAAGCTTATTTTAATTTCTTATTCTAAAATGCCTCTATTTAAATATTCTATTTACTCTGTTGCTAATCTAAGCAATTTGTATTTTTGTAAATATTCTTCTATTTGATTTAAATTATCACATTTATTGGCATGTAATTGGACAAAATAATTCCTTATAATTGTTTTAATTTTATCTTTGAGGAAACTGAAGACTGATAGGAAAAGTGACTTAATTCTCCAGTGTTGCATTGTTTTCTCAGCAACATAACTGGAACTCAAAATATGCTTTTCTGACTGATTGAGGTGGGGTTTCCCCCCATACGAAGCTACTTTTCTTTTAATCTTATTCAACTTAATATCTTTACTCAGAACCTACAGTTATGCCTTGCACATAGAAACATCAATAAATGTGTCAATGATTGAATTAAAGCTTTGAATTAAGCCAAGACTTATTTATTAAATCCTATACCTTCCAATAAAATGCTTTCCATGATATTTTTATTGGCAATGTTTGTGGGCCCAGAAAAATTAGTTGAAAGATGAAAAAGTTAGTCAATTATTTAATTGTTTTCTATGCACAATGTCACCCCCCAAAAAAAGAGGAAATAAAACAATAACAAAAAAAAAGATTAATTGCATGAATTTATAAATGTAAAATGTTTTGGCCTGAAGTAAACACAGGTTACTTTTTAAAATTATTTTTACTGAGATCCTATTCTATGGGCTCAATTCATTTGTCCTTTGGAAATTGCCTAGTGCTTTAATGTAGTTTTTGTTTCCTTTTTAATTAGTTATACTGACTGTCATGTATAGAAATATAAGAATAAATACAAACTTTCCTATTTCACTGTTATCTATGGGTTTGGATTAATTAGTCTTTTGTTTAAATGATTAGTTAGTTTGAGGGGTCCTGGTCTTTTGTGTATTTATATTCTCAATTAACTGGGAAAGTTTTTTTATTTTTTTTTTAAGCTTGATTTTATTTCAAGTAACTCTATATTCATGTAGTATTTTTTTTTTTCAGTTAACAAACATTTATTAACTAATGACTGTGTCAGGAACTATATGATGGGATTTAAAGGCAAACAGTTCCTCCCTTCAGGGAGCTTACATACTAATGAGAGAGATGGTACAGAAATCACCATGTATATAAATCAATTCCTACTCAGTACTAGATCTTGAAAGTAGGGGTGGAGGTGAAGAGATAAAGAGATTGGATAGTACAGATCCTCTGTTCTCTTCTATACCGGGAAGCTTCACTAGTCTGGGTTCACGCTTTGTAAAATGCTTGCCTTGCATTTGTTGTATGTTTTCATTGTTTGCCTTTAAAACTAAAATTTTGTGTTGCACTTATGCTCCCAAAAAATAATGCAAGTTCTTTGGACTCTAAGCACGACTGTACAAGTGATGTGGCTTAGTGAGATGAAAAAAAAAAAAATTGCCAAATTTCAAACCAGAAATGCCTGGTGATGTTGTTGCTGAGTTTTGTGCTAATGAATGGAGGATTTGTTATAGCCACAAAACAATGAGGAAGGCATTTATGGTACTTTTTATTAAAAGTAAATGTCTGAAATGAATGGATTTTAAAAACTGAGAGCTAAGCCAAAAAGATACAGAATTCTAAGTAATTATTATAGGGAAAAATGTTTTGCATGTAACCAATTTTATTTTGTGTACTGAATTTTACATGTTATTTCTTAGTTATTGTGTTAGGAAAAGTATGTTATTAGAATTAATAATTTATTCTGCTCTGTTTGACCTTCATTTTCAAAGTGACATTATGATATGACATCTTGACTTGTGTGTGGATTGGATTTATGCAAAGTCATCGGTCTCATACTCTCTTCCAGACTCAATGAAGTCCAGTGGCAAGGAAAGAGTCAAGATGACTGGTAAGATGACCCAAAAACCAATGAATGGATGCACTTAAGTGCATTTTCTGCTATTTTCCATAAAAATAACAATATTAGGTGGTCACAGAAACCCAATCAACATTTTCCATAAGTTTAATTGTCAACATTCACATTTTTTGAATTTCACTGTTTTCTAGGAACATTATCCCTGAAGTTGAGGATTGATTGTACCAGATGATTAATCAATCTACTAAGTCATTGGTCTGCATGATTAGTATTACTGGAGTTCCACAATTAAAGAAAATAAAGATTGTTCCCCTTTTTAAAAAAATAATTATAACTTTTTATTGAAAGAACCCATAACTGGGTAATTTTTTACAATAGTATCCCTTGCATTCACTTCTGTTCTGACTTTTCCTCTCCCTCCCTCCACCCCCTCCCCTAGATGGCAAGCAGTCCTTTACATGTTAAATAGGTTACAGTATATCCTAGATACAATATATGTGTGCAAGAGAACCGAACAGTTCTCTTGTTGAACAGGAAGAATTGGATTCAGAAGGTTAAAATAACCTGGGAAGAAGAACCAAAATACAAACAGTTTACATTCATTTCCCAGTGTTCTTTCTTTGGGTGTAGCTGCTTCTGTCCCTCATTGATCAATTCAGATTGTTCCCTTATTCCCAATGGGTAGATAATTGCAGCAAGTGATAGTTGTTCTTCATAGCATCCTAGATTGCCTATTTGTATTCTATTTTCCAAAGAGCCAAAATGTGGTGTTCTGTTCTGCTACTAATTACATGAACTTTGGAGTTCTTTGTGTCATTCTTTTTTCTTTTTACTTTCTCATTGTAGCACTCGTGCCCTGGTAGGGTATATGTCACATAGGAGGTATTTATTAAACACTTATTGATTGACTGATTGATTTGTGATTTTAGTAAACTCTTGCTAACAGATTCTACATATGAAATAACTCTAAAGAGCAAATCACACCCATTTGTTAAGTACTGTAAAAGAATTTGTAAATATTTAGTGTTCATTACTTGGTAACTTTAAGTCAGTCACTTGAACTTGTTTTAATTGATTACACTATATTCTAGAGAAGCAGATAAGAGCAAAACAATTCTTGAGGTAGCTGGGGCACCATAGTGCATAGAGTGCCAGCATTGGAATCACAAAAACCTAAATTCAAATTCAGTGAAAGGCACACATAGTGTTGTGGCCATGCAGCTATTTAGTTAATCTCCCTTTGACTTGGATTTTACATCTGTAAAATGGAGATAAAAATACTGCTCATAGTTGTGGTGAGGATACCATGAGATAATATGGCTAAATTAGCACAATGCTTGACATATAGAGAGCACTAAATGAATGTTTTTTCCCTTCCCCTCTTAAAAAGCTTCTATTCTACTGGGGAAAAGGGACAACAACACACATGCAAAATTTAAAGTAATTTCAAAGGAATTTTGGGGGGATGTCCTAATAACTGGAGAGGGACATTTAAATGATAACATATATAGAGCATTTGGTGAAATTATAAATGTTCTATGAGTGTGAGCTTATATATTTAGTGGGGAGGCAGAGAAGGGGGAAGAGAAGAATTTGGAGGAAGGCAAGGCTTTCTGTCTTTGAGGTAGAAATAGGAAGGTGGGACATTTTCTTAAATCTATATTTCATCTACTATCACCAGATGAGTTTAAACATTATACCTGCAAAAAATAAAATTAGCCATGAGGCAAAGAATCTTTAAATATTGAGAACCCACTGAAAATTGTAAATGCTGCTAGAAAAGACTTAAGAACTTCCCCGTGTCCATGTAATGATCAATGTTACATAAGCTCTGATCAAACATTTATATCTATTTACCATTTCCTAAAGAGAAACATGCTCAGCAATGTTAGTAATAGAAACACAATTATTGAAATGCCTTACTTCTGTATTTTCTAAGATAGATTCTTGCTGCCGGTAAAAGATTTGCTTTATAAATAGGTTATTTGGAGGGAGAATGAATCAATCAATCAGTCGATACATGGAAATGATGTCCAAACTCTTTGTCTCACTAAGATCTATTTATCTTCCTACCTGCCTATTTATATCTATCCATCCATCATCTGTCTATCTGTCTATCTCTCTGTGTGAATATATATGTATACACATTATCTCTACCTATCATCCATCTATCTGTGAATATATATGTATACATACTATATCTCTATATATCTAGCTATCCTCTCTCTCTCTCTCTCTCTCTCTCTCTCTCTCTCTCTGTTTCTCTCTCTATATATATCTACACTATATGTCTATCATATCTATCATCTGTGTATATATATGTGTACACACACTATATCTATCTGTGTAATCTCATCAACTTGCTTTAATTGTCACTTTTTAAAAAGCTCTTTCTTCATTAGAAGATAGGGTCATAGTCAACCCTTAGGAAAAAGCCCAAGTGCCATGGAAATTATTTGACATCAGGTCTCCTCTAATCTAAGTTCAACTCTTCCACCCGCTGCTTGCTACCTGGGTAATCTTGAACAAGGGTGCTTATATTTGCTGGGCCTTTTTTTCCTCGTCTGTCCACGAGGCTGTTGTATAGAACTCTGGGGTGCCATCTTGCTCCAAAGTTATGACACTAGGACTCTTATTCCACTGTAGCAGCTCCTGTCTCTATGGCACAGAGGGCTTTATGGCATTCTAAGAAGGCGGCTAGTTGGTACAGTGGATGACAGCTGCTTTCTCACCTGATCTTTTCAGCCGTCCAAGCTCCCTCTTTTCTAGATCTGTGAGATCCTGGCAAGGACCCCAGTATGGGTCAGAAGGGCTTTACCTCTGTCAAATATAGGATGAGCAGGAAGGGCCACCCTGTGGCTGCTGGCTGCTGTGTTCCAGTTATTATAAAGCTGATTAACCACAGTGTCTGGGGAGAATAATTCTGCTCCCCAACCCCACCCCACAACATTGGAATTAAATCTGCTTAAGGTGCAAGCACAGAGGGATCCAGGGGAGCTCAGGTCTGGCCCGCTCCCTCCCCCACACTGATGCTGGTGCAGCTGGTCAGTGCAGAGAACTAGGAAACAGAATAATACAGCATCTTTGCTTGGGAGAAATGTTGCGTCCATCTGAGGATGAACAGATGTGCAGGACCGGTTTGTAAGAAAAAACAAAGCCGTGTCCTTCCCTTTGTCAGATGAGCGGAGCTGATCGTGGGTGATTTTTGCCAGTGGATCAGAGTGATTGCGCAGCATTTCCCCAATTATCAGCCAAACCACGGGAAAGTGAGAGGCTCTAAGCAGGGTCTCTTTTTCATCATCCCTGTAACGTGGGCTCTGGCTTTCTTGCTTGCTGCTGCTCCCCCCTCTGGGAATGAGAAGGGCTCAGAAAATGTTTTCTTTTCTCCTTTTTCTCCATTTAAGCTTAAATAATGGTTGGGGAAGGGGCTTGGAAATGGGGAGTGGAGGCTGGTTTTGGACAGCCGGTTTATTAAGACCTTTCTCCAAACAAATACTGCACTGCCGGCAGGGAGGGGGCAAGAAACAGAGTAGCCCATCATAGCTCACATTTGTTTGGGCCTGGGGCATCTGCGATCTGCCAGGTAAGGCCGTGCGCTCACACCAGGCCGTATTTCATGAATGCACCTGAGGACCACAGGCAGGAAGAATGGAAGCACAAATTTCATTTGCAGTGACTGGATGATGCATGGAGGAGGGCTGAGGGAAGGGAAGAGGAAGTCAGAATTCATCTGGGCCCTGGAAGGAGAGACGTGGCCCCTCCCTGACCCTATCCTCTGGGCCCAGCTTTCATCTCAGGAGTCCCCCCCCTTCATCTCAGTTCAGCTCCCATGTCAGGAGCCTCCCCTCCTTCTCCCCCCTCCCTTCTCTCTCCCCCCCTTCATCTCAGTTCAGCTTCCTTCTCAGGAACCTCCCCATCATCTTAGCCCAGCTCCCATCTCAGGAGCCCCCCCCTTCAAATCCAACCCGGCTCTGATCTCAGTAGACCCCCTTTCACCTCTAGCCTGGCTCCCTTCCTGGGAAACCCTGCCTCCTCCATCCCCAACTTGTGTCGACCCCACTTCCCTTATGAACCCTCTGTTTTTTCCTGTGATTCCTGCTCATTGTGGTCAAGCCTTCTTGTGGGATGTACACTGGAAACTCTGCCTTCCCAAATCTGCTTTCAGCTTTGTGCTTCAGAGTTCTTATGCAAGTGAGGGAGTAAATCAGTGAATTTTCTGAGGAGTATTTTCTGTGCACGGGCAGGCTGGATGTGGGGGTGGCCCTGGAGTCCCACAGGGAGAGGATCTGGAGTTTCGTTGACATTGGGAAGGCCTGAATAGGAAACTCTCTCGGTCAATGCAGATTAACTCCTGCTCTGCAGCTGCTTTTAGACCTTCCTGCAGCTCCAGAGACTGATTTGCCCGGACTAAAGAGTGCCCACACCCCAATCTTGTCCAATCATACAATACTGCCACAGCGTGAACATATCCCAAAGGCTAGGGTCTACATCAAAACTGGAGTCCAAAGGCTACAGCCTTGTAACGGTGTGAATTGGGAGGATTTAACACGTCATTTGGTCCCTTACTGGGGAAAGTGTTTAGCCCGGCACACAGAAGGCACTTAATAAATGTCTATTCCCTTCCTTCTCAGCAGATGTCTCCTCTCTGCCATCTCTCTCGTCAGCCTTTTGAACCATCTCACTGTGCCCTGAATTGGACATTGATAGGGCTCCAACTGACCACTTTGCCAGCTCCTCAACCAAGCCCTCTTGGGGCTGGGCACTTTTCACAAATGATGGAAATCCCCACCACAGATCTCACCCTGCTTGCCCAGGATCTTTCCATCCATCCGGTAGATGCACCTAAACCACACTCTACGTTTTCATCCCATGTCCATAGGTTTTCTTTTCCAAAGAGGAGAGTCTTAGTGATCAGCACTGATCAAAGGGACTGCTTTTCTTTTCTTTGTTCACTCCAGCACTTTAAACTCTTCAGTGCATGCAGTGAGTGTTCAGTAAATCCTTCTCCATTCCATTTCATGTTCTCAGAGCTCTTGGGTCAGAAGGGACTTCAAGAACACTCCATTCTAAGCTTCTTCTTCCACAGATGAGGACAGAGGCTGAAGGAGATTGAAGAACTTGGCCAAAGAGCCACAGGTTACAAACATCAGAATGGACATTGGCCTTCTGACTTCTGAGCCAATGTCCCTTCCTTGGTAGTCCTTCAGGCTCCCACTGTCCGTTCTCTCATCTGTCAGACAAGAAGCTTTTAGCAGGTAATACCTGAGCCCCTTCCAGCTCAACATCACTGGTCTTGGGCCCTCTTCACTGTCCCCTAGTTCCTGTCCTCAAGGTCACTGATTGATACAAGAGCTCAGTGACAGCCCCGTGTTCTTTCTGTCATTGAGGCCTCAGGGATAGGCAGGATGACCGGCTGCAAATGTGGCCACCCTGCAATCCAGGGCAGTTTTCTCCAAGGCTGAAACACATTCTGTGTTAATTAGAATTCAATGAGACATTCTTCCTGGACTGATCTATGATGTCTCACCGAGACGTGCACTCCGAGAGGGGAGTGAAAGGAAGGGATGACTGAAGACAGGATGGTGTCCACTGTCCAGCCCAGAGGGCTCGTGTCTAGCTGCATTCTCAGCAAAGTGCCCTGCTTTCATTCAGTCATTTAAGCTCTCTGAGGGCCCATTTCTTCATCCATAAAATGGGGAGAAAAACAGGTACTACCTTCCCAAGGTTTTTGTGAGCACCACATGAAATAGGAAATCTTAAGGACTTTGAAAACCTAAAAACGCTTTAAGATACTAGACTTCTTTTGGCTTTAGTGGAAAGCAATGCTTTGTAGGTAGAAGAAACAGCCAGAATATGGAGACTCTCCCAACCGAAGAAGTCTTTGGCTGGGGCACTGAGAAGGTAAAGGACCTGCTGAGGGTTACACAGAGCTTGTTGGAGTCCAAGAGAAGAGTCTTTCTGAATCCAAGACTGGCTGTCAATCCCTAAGACAGTGATGCCTTAAGTAGCTCAGTAGCACAGTGGAGAGAGCTTTGGGCTTGGACTGAGCAAAGCTCATCTTCACAAGTATTAAATCAGATATTTACTAGCTGTGTGACCCTGAGCAAGTAAGTGAGCCTTGTTTCCCTCAGTTTTCTCATCTATAAAATGAACCGAAAAAGGAAATAGTGATCACCCTAATACAATATATTTTCCTTACAACACTCCATTAGTTAGGTGGGGCAAGGGATTATTATTTTTGCTTTATGGTTGGGGAAGTGGAGCTTCAAAGAGAATAAATGGTTTTAGCAGGGTCATATAACTAATTAAGTTGTCGAGGCAACATCAAAACCAAGTGTCTTACTTCCAAGGCCGAGACTAGAGTGACTATACCAAAAATCACCCACCAGGCACTTAATTGACTAGCACATGATAACTCACATGGGGAGCAGAGCCATAACTAAAAAGGGTGAACAGGCCTTTCCTTCAGGGCACTGCTCTCTTAATGGTTTAGTGTTCTTCCATATGGCAGCCTCAGTCCCCTCACTTGGCTTTGAGTCTTTCACCAGATGGCTTTCTCAGGTGGTACAAACATTCCAGGAGACTTCTCTCCAAAGGGTCTTCACTTCAGTTAATGGCACCTCTTCTCCAGTCTCCCATGAGGTGGGGGTGATGGCTGTGTTGGATTTCTCTCTGCCCTGAACAACTGTGACTTTATTATTTTCTGCTCTGTCTTGACACTGCTACCTCCATCCCCCAAACAACAACAAATCACTCTGTCCTCCGTGATGCTATTAAAATATTTCTAGCGAGAGCTCTACTTATCCCCACACCAAATATTAATCAAACAATGTAAAAAGTGGTTATTTATCTTTTAAAAGTATCAAATGTTATTTTAAGCACAATCCTCTGTGTTTGTTTGTTTGTTTGAATCAACATGGGAAGCCCCAAATTAGAGAGGAAAAATCTCAGCCTTGAGTTAGTGGTGGATTGAAATCCTGCCTCTGATTTAGCTGAGGGCAAGTCACTTCCTCTCCTGGGGATTTGTTTTCCTCATTTCTGAAATGAAGGGGCTGGCCCAGATGGCTTCCGAGATCTCCTTCAGGTCTAGGTCTGTGATTTGGTCACTTCCTGATGTTAAATTAAGGCAGGACATCCTCCCGATCTCCAGTCATTTTTTGTCCAATTAACCAATGAGGTCTGAAATGACATTCACCTGAAAACTTTCTGAGGAGAGCCGTTCTTTCCCCCATTGTTGTTGGTTGGGTAGAGCCCACATCATAAGGTATGTAAATCCATTGACTCCAGCTGTATTTCCAAGGCCCCTGCTCATTACTACTGTATAATAAATGGGAGAGCACAAGTCACCATTAGCAGAGAGCAGATTGTTTGGGCTGCAAAGACAGCAGCTGTCACAGTTTGACAGCTTTCTTGTTAGGGAATCAGCTTTACTGACAGCCTCTGTGATGGAAAACCACTGTTCACTGACAGTGTGTTATAGCTGATCTACATATGTAGCTCATGAAAAATGAGACAGTTGTTGAAGACCTATAAAATGTTCCGAACCTACAGCTTTATGAGCTCTATTAAAAAAAAAACAGATCAAGTTTCCATAAAGCTTTTGGGGTAAGTAATGTCAGATAGATCGATGCCAAAAAACATGCACCATGATCTAAAAATACAATAGTATGTGGAAAACTGATGCAGGAATGGGTTCCTGCTCATTTATTCTAGATTTAGCAATCATCAACAAGTGCATACATGTCAATAAGCAAAGAAAAACAAAAGGAAGATTTATATGAAACTGTTTAATTACTTGTTTACATTTTTATATTAAATCTGACAAAATTATAACAAAATTATCTTGTTGATGCTCCATTCTGGACTATTTTTGTTTCCTTCTAAGTATCTTTACTATAATTTATTTTCTTCTCTCCTTCCTTCCCTCCTTTCCTATCATCTTTTCTTCCCTCTTTATTTTTCTCTTTAATTATATATATATATAATATATATATATATATATAATATATATATATATACTAATATATATTAGTATAGACCTCTCCCAATTACTATGGATTCTTATATTTCTTTAGATTGACCTTACAAGCATAGGATCATAGATGAAGAAGAGGAAGTGACTCAGAGCTCATAAAATCCACACCCCTCATTTTAAAAATGAGGAAAGTTGAAGATCAAGGAAATTAAGTGACTTGTCAGAAGTCATACACTTAAAACTCAGAAGTGGAATTTAAACCATGTTCATTGTCTGCAAAGCCTCTTTGCATTCATTGCCCTATATGATGAAGCCATGTGAGTTTTATTGGGTCCAATAGAAACATACACATACACACACACACACACACACACACACAGAGAGAGAGAGAGAGAGAGAGAGAGAGAGAGAGAGAGAGAGAGAGAGAGAGAGACAGAGAGAGACAGAGAGACAGAGAGACAGAGAGAGACAAAGACAGAGACAGAGAGACAGAGGAGAGAACAAGAGAGAGAACTCTTGGGAAATATACAGTATTTCAGACTCCTACTATTTGAGACAATGTTGAAAAAATTTTATGGGAAGAAAAATGGCAAATCAGTTTCCATTTTGAATTTGGACATAGAATTCCAATGAGCAGAGAGGGAAGGGTGCCGCCATTTGCAAACGGTGTGTGCTTTGTACCTAATACAGGTTTGACAAGGAACTTCAGCAGTTTGGGGGCCCTGCTGTAGCAAAGGCGGCAGAGAGGTGGGAATAAGAAGAGTTCCCATTTTCTGAAGTTATTTGAAAAGTGTCAAGGCTGCCATCCCACTGGAGTGTGCAGCTTCAGATTTTCCTGTTTAGAGTTCCTGATGAGGATTTCTAAATGCAGTTAATTGATGCTCTCTGCACACTTCCTTATGAAGATCCATATGCTTGGGGCTTTGAAAGTACAGAGGGTTAATGCACTGACCTGATGGCTTTGCCTGAGTCCCCATTTGTCATCATCACACATTTTGGCACCATTTCTGGTCTCTGGGCAAGCGGCAGACAGAATTGGAATGATGGAGATTCATGCAGGTCAGGAGCAACCTACATTAGTGGAATTATGCAAGGAAGCTGGATGGGGCCGGTTCCTCTCGCACACCACTGCTATTAAGAAATCCAGCTGTTCTCAGTCCAGCTGATGCTAATAATGATTTTCATCATAGTGGGGAGAATGGAGGCCTTTGGGCCCAATGATAAAATGTTTTAGGAAATTAAGATAAATTACAAAGTTATTCAGATGAACAGAGACAGGTCCAGGGCAATTCACTTAGGGAAGCAAGAACAAACATGAGGTAGAGAACGTGAGCTTTGTGCAAATAGGCAGGAAAGCATTAAAGGCAGTTGGAAAGTGGAAGGGTCTAGAGTTCCTCCTGGATCCATTAAATCACCAGACAAGGTGAGAAAATCCATAAGAACAAAACTTTAGATCTGGAAAGGACACAGGAAGCCCTTGAGTCCTGTGCCGTCTTTAGTTTGATGTTAGAGAAAGCAAGGCCCAGATCGTTTTGATGACTTGTTCAGTGCCACATGTGGACCAAGGGTGTGAGATGGAATTTCAACCCTTATCTCCACAATTCCAAGCCCACCCATTTCCACTACATGACCTTGCTGCTTTTAGCTGGAACGCGATCGTGGTTCTAGGCTGTGCAGCGTGCTTACGGATCAGCAAATTAAATCTGAAGCCAAGGAGATGAGGGTCGGAATCTTGCCTTAGATACTTAGATCAGAGGGTCCTGAATATGCAGCTGAAAGACCTCTGACAGTCAAATCATTAAGTCCAATCACATGATTTACAGTTGAGGAAAATGAGAACTAGAAAAGTTAGGTGACTGTACCATTATAATCTAGAGTCTAGAGACTATAGAATATGGAATAGTAATTCTATAACCATATAACCATAATTTCCTAAAACATTTTATCATTGGGCCCAAAAGCCTCCATTTTCCCCATTATGATGAAAATCATTATTAGCATCAGTTGGACTGAGAACAGCTGGATTTTTTAATAGCAGGGGTGTGTGAGAGGAATCAGCATATATATAACCAGTATGGTGATATATAGGACATATATGTCTTATATAGAGTATATTTAAATAGCGAATCTAGTAAAACTAATCTATAGACTCTACCTGCCCATCAATGTATATCTTTTTGTATATTAAAGATGTCTCTTTGTTATAATTCTACAGACTTTCCCTGATTTGAGAGAACCATAGACACATTTTAGAAATAACCTTGTGGAAATAAAATCTCTTTTCTTGTAGAATCAAAAGGGATGATTGGGTTCAATTTGTAGGGACTCAGTCTACACACATTCAGCAAAGGTGAAAGCCAGGGGTTTAGTTATTGCTCAGTAGGCACCTTTCCAAGGCTGGGTAAGCTGTCAGTGGGACAATTTCAAATTCTTCCTCAGATACTTATTAGCTGTGACAAAGCCTTTAGCATTATTCTGCCTCAGTTTCTTCATGTGTATAAAGGAGAAATAATGACACTTATTTACTAGGGTTTTGTGAATTTAGGGTTAGGGTTAGGGTTAAGTTAATGTTTGTAATTTGTTAATAAACCTTAGGGTTAGGGTTAAATTAATGTTTGTAATTTGCTAATAAACCTTAAAGTGCTATCTCTTTATCTTTATATATATCTTTATCTCTATATCTTCCTAGCTATCCAGATATAGACATATTTATAGCTACATCAACATAGATATAAGTTTATGAAAGTCAACAAGTCAGTAACAAGTGTTCATTAAATACCTATGATATGTCAAGCACTATGTTAAGTACTGGGTTTGCAACGAAAAGAAAAATGTCTTCTCTCAGGGAAAAGTCCATCTAATAGGGGAGTCCACACGCAGACAGTGATGAGAAAGAAAGGATGAATTGGCGAGAAGCTTTGAGAGCCGGTGCCAAGGTAGAATAAATGGGTAATGTTTTCTTGAACAAGGTAAGACCTTAGCTGAGATTTGTAAAAAGTGAGAAATCAGAGCAGCCTTTCTCAGGCTTTTATTTTATTGACTCCCCTTAATCTGTAAAAATAATCCATATTTAACCTGTGCAAAGTTGTCCCCATGATATTATTGTCTCCCTCAATATGTTATGAGAACTGGGCTCAATTGATTGGGTTGTATGAGGAGGAATGCTGGATAACAGAGAACTTGGAGGAGAGAGAGCAGCAATGTCGTAATCCTGTGGGTAATAGGGAGCTACTGGAGCTGAGGTGGCCCAAGGGGCTAGGGGCTAAAGTGGAGATATTCCATGGGCTTCCACTCAGGGAACCAATCTCCTGAAGGCCATGTGTTCCAAATGATGTCAGGTTTACATGAGAAAGTGAGACTAAGAAGGACAGACCCTAATGGTGGGAACATGTGAGAAAGCGACTGAGCTGAGTGAGGGACTTTAGAGCTATGGCTTACTCCCTGGGGATTCGTTGGAGACTTTTTTGGCCAGGAAGCTCTACTTTAGCTGTGTCCTTCAAACCTCCATGGCCCCGCCACGCTTTTTCAGAACAGGTCATAGACATAAAGCACACATTCAGGAAGGAGGAAGACAATGAGAGACAGCAAACTGGGAGCAATAAAAGAATTCTAGGAAGAATTCCTAGGGGGAATTCTATTTTCCAAAAATAGGAATTCTAGGAAGGGGGAATTCTATTTTCCAAAGTTTCACTGCTCTGATCATGATACCGACATTGATCACACATTTGAGGACCTTGCAAAGATTTGCAAGCCTCAAGACTCTGAAAGCTGGGGCTCTCTAGAATATAGGAATGCTCCTAAATCCAATCAAAAGGACCCTGGAAATTGAGCTGCCCAATTCCCAGTGCCCACTGCCTTCTGAATTAATATTTGATATTATTCTGAATCAAAGACCCTAGACAGAAGTCATTAATTAGCCTTCTTATGGATTCTAGAGGGAAACAATCAAACACGGCTTAAATGAACAAGTGGGTTGATGGCAATTCCCTTATGGGAAATAGAATCTAGACTTCCCCGGAAGAACATTAACCTGCCCCTAGGAAGAGGACTCTCTCCCTGCAATCCTCTTGTGAGCTGCTCAGAGAGGCTTTATGGAGCTTGTGATCTGATAGCCACCACCAATCCCATTTCTCTATGGCTTGGTTTCTGCAAGTTGGGGAGAAAGAAGGAGGAGGATAATCTGGAGGGCACTCACCCAGCCATTCAGTAGGGGAGTATTCACAACACAAGATCAATGTGTAGACTGGGATCAAGCACAGTCTGTTCCCGTTAGAGAGGAGTTCAGAAAGCACTGAGACCAAGGACTTCATGCTAGAGATGAGCTGCCTGAGACCCAGAGACAGTGTGAGGACCCAGGGATTCCCGACTCTCATAAGGGGGGCAGCTATTGCCCTTGGCTGGAATTTTTAGTGATCCCCATCCCTATTTCATAAAGAGAGGTCCATGCAAGGGGGCAACCTGCACCCCTTGGGGACCTGCTCCTGACATCCAGAAATACCCTGGCAGACTTCCAAGGAATGTGGAAAGGGAAAGCCTCCCATCCACTGATAGTCCTCTTGAATTTATCCTGTTTAAGGGTTTTTTGGGGGGAGGTAATTAAACCTTTATCTTCTTTTCTCCTCACTTGCTTATTCTTTTCCTAAGTGTGTCTGTCTGTCTGTCTGTCTGTCTCTCTCTAAGTCTATTTATATCTGTCTATCTGAATCTGTCTCATGGTCTTTCTCTGTCTCTGTCTCTGTCTGTCTCTGTCTCTGTTTCTCTCCCTTTTCCTCTCTCAGTCTTTCCCTAAGTCTCTTTATCTGTGTCTGTCTGAATCTGTCTCTTGGTCTCTGTCTCTGTGTCTCTATGTGTGCCTCTCTGTCTCTGTCTTTGTTTTTTCTGTCTCTGTGTATGTCTCTGCGTTTGTCTCTGTCTCTTTCTCTCTTTTAATCTTTCCCTAAGTCTCATCTCTTTCTGTCTGAATCTGTCTCTTAATCTCTGTCTCTGTGTCTTTATCTTTCTCTCTGTGTGTCTGTGTCTCTCTCTGTGTCTCTCTGTCTCTCACTGTCTCTCTATGAGTCCGTGTCTTTGTGACTCTCTGTCTCTCTCGCCATCCCTTCTTCTTTCTTTCTTTCTCTCTCCCCTCTTGCTGATTACCACAATGAAGGTAACTTTATAACTAGAAAACAGGTTAGGGTTACTTGGCTATTAATTATAGGAAACTCATCATACATCCTTTAAAATCAAGTTTCACTAGAATCCGATAGACAATAACCATCACTGAAAAATTAGAATTAGAAAGATTAAAAAAAAAAGGAAATGAGGACTTTACTAATAAGCTTATATACTCTTTTTACAAGTGTATACTCCATTTTCTAAAAATTAGTAATTGGGTTAGAATTGTGATTTCATTGATTTAAGAAGCCTTTGCTGTGTATAGATTGACTATTCACCAAAATGATTTTTAAAAAATCTATTTATCTGCAAAATGCTATCCATACTCAGGGAAAGGACTGATTGTGTCTGAATACAGATTAAAGTACATTTTTAAAGGATTTTTTGGAGGGGTTATATATATTTTTTTCACAACATGACTTTTATGAAAATGTTTTATATAACTTCACATGTACATTCTCAATGACGGGATTGGGGATAGGAAAGGAGGAAGAGAAAATTCGAAATTCAATGTTTTAAAGATAATTGTTAAAAGTATTTTATACATAACTGGGAAAATAAAATATTAAACAGATTTTTTCTCTATTTCTCTATCTACCTATTTATCTATCTAAGTTATTTAATGTTATGTGTGTCAAGTACTGAGACAAAAAAAAAAGAGAACTCAGAAACAGTCCCTATCTTCAAAGAACTTAAGAGTATAAGAGAAGAAAACACCAGTTCTTTGAGGACTGGGAAGTATTATGTGTGGAGCTATGAAGTAGATTGTCCTGCTCTTTCAGGAATAAAAGAGTGGATGGGATTCTGGTTCCAGAACTCCAGAGCAGGAGATGGGTTGGTGAAGACAGGTACGTTTTGGAATGTGTACTAGATGAGCAAGCTATCTGGCAAGGTTATTGAAAAGACAGCTGGGGAGTGATGAGAGATAGGAAGTGTGATGGAGTACTTCCTGAAATAATGGATCTGATGAGCTAATTAGCTAGCACCTCAGAATCCCAGGGCAGAATCTGGGGATGAAAGGATGAAAATCTTCAGACCCTGGTCTTTGGGGAGGAGAGCAGTGCATTTAATTGTCAAAGCTGGGGAAGGGAGTAGACTAAAGAGGACTTTCTTTTTCTTTCTTTCTTTTTCTTTCTTTCTTTCTTTCTTTCTTTCTTTTCTTTCTTTCTTTCTTTCTTTTTTTTTCTTTCTTTCTTTCTTTCTTTCTTTCTTTCTTCTTTCTTTCTTTCTTTCTTCTTTCTTTCTTTCTTTCTTCCTTCCTTCCTTCCTTCTTTCTTCCTTTTTTCTTTCTTTCTTTCTTCTTTCTTTCTTTCTTTCTTTTTTCTTTCTTTCTTTCTTTCTTTTTTCTTTCTTTCTTTCTTTCTTTTTCTCTCCCTCCCTCCCTTCCTCTCTCCCTTCCTTCCTTCCTCCTTCCTTCCTTCTTTCTTCCTTCCTTCCTTCCTTCCTTCCTTCCTTCCTTCCTTCCTTCCTTCCTTTTTTCTTCCTTTTTTCTTTCTTTCTTTCTTTCTTTCTTTCTTCTTTTTCTTTCTTTTTTCTTTCTTTCTTTCTTTCTTTTTTCTTTTCTTTCTTTCTTTCTTTTTCTCTCCTTCCCTCCCTTCCTCTCTCCCTTACTTCCTCCTTCCTTCCTTTTTTCCTTCCTTCCTTCCTTCCTTACTTCCTCCCTTCCTTCCTTCCTCCCTTTCTCCCTCCTTTCTCCCTTCCTTCCTCCCTCCCTCCCTTCCTTTCTTCCTTTCTTCTTTTTCTTTCCTACTTCCAACTATCATCTATCTATTGATCATTTATTTCTATCATCTAGTCATCCATCTATTTATCTATCCAGCCATCATTCATTTCTATCATCTATCTATCTTCCTCTTCTATACCTATTTTGTCTAGCATCTATCTATCACCTAACATTCTCTGTCAGTCCATCTACCTATTTGTCTATCTATTTTCTATCTCCATCTATCTATCTATCTTTGTCATCATCATCTGGGAAGTTTTCAACAATTATTGACTCTTGAAACAATTAAAATATCTAATATATGTGGAAGAGAGGAAAACCCCATAGCTAACGGCTATTCAAACCATTAGCACTGCCCTAGATCCCATGAGAATCAGCCTTCTTGGCACCAGAATAGCTAGAAATACCCCATTCTTAGGAGAGTGGGAAGGCAGAGCAGGCTGCATTGCAGCTTTGCTGCTCACACTCTCTGTGACCTTCCACAAGCCATTCAGCCTTTCTCTTCCCCAGTTTTCTCATCTATTAACTGAGGGGGTCAGAACAGGTGATCTTTAGTCCCTTTAGTTCAAAGTCCTATTATACTAATTTCTGTGTGCTGCCTTTAGTTGTATTTAATGTAAATAAACAAATAAACCTGTATATATATTTTCCCCCAGGTGGAATATAAATATCTCAGCCAGCAAATATCAGCTAAATGCTTACTATGTGCTAGGCTCAGAGGTAAGCTCCAAGAATGCAAAAATGGAAGAAAGCAGGCCCTGCCCTTAAGAAGATAACATGTTATTAGGGAAGAAAAGCTGCAAATAAGAATCCGCTCTCAAGACCTAAAATCCCAGACTGAACTGAACTGGAATAGCCCATCTCTTCCTTCTCACACCTGACCAAGACCCTTGTTGTGGATGTTTAGTCTCTGCTTGAAGACCCCCGTCAGGTCTCTCTGAATCCCCCAAATAGTTCCTAGTACTTGAGGGCATCCTTTACACCCCTTTCCATCTATCTCAGCACCTTTTCCTTTGAGTTCTGAGTCTGGAGCCAAGAAGAGGAAGACCAGTGTCTCTATCATGGTGGTTCTTCCAATAGCTGCCAACCTGATCTTCTGATGGTGGAGTATTGAACCCTATAACTCTGGTTGCTTTCCTTTAGGGTTCATTGTCTTATCGATGGCCATCCTGGACCACAGCATGATAATCTGTCCCCGGGGCTTCAGAAGTGGTCTGACAAAGGGGAATTCTAGAGCATCCTGAATGGAGAGGTTGAGGGGACTTTGGAGGCCAATGAGTCCGACCTATCATTTACAATTGAGAAAATTGAAATACAGAGAGGGAGCGATATGTCTAGGGCTGCCCAGCTCATATGTTCTGAGATGGGTTCCTTCTGAATCCAAGCACCGAATCACTGATGCTTTGTAGCTGTTCCATCTAAGACACTTTGGGGTATGGTTGGCCCAGTGTTGGTAAAATGCTTCAGCAAATGATGATACAAATGAACTGTGTCCTACTGCTTCATGTATTCTCCAATGGGACAATTTAAAGTGAAAGGTAAAGGCAGGGGGATGCTCCAGTGGATAAAGTACTGGAATCAGGACACCTGAATTCAAAACCTATTAGCTATGTGATCCTAATCAAGTCACCTAACTTCACTGCCTGCCTCAGTTACCTCGACTCTAAATGGGGGAAATAACAACATCTATCTCCCAGGGTTATAATAAAACCAAAATGTGAAGCTTTTGTAATTCTTAAATCACTATATAAATGCTAGCCATCGATATTAGCAAATAATTACACAGGTCTCTGGACATGTCAGGAAACCAGGCCACGGACAATGGTTAAAACACTATGTGCCAGGCCAAGTCCAGAACAGACCAGAAGCTCAAGACCCACATTTGTTTCTATCATTGTCTGTAGTTCTTTGACGGATTAGCTGGAGTAGAATTAAATTTCAATCAGCATAAATCACCTGACATGCAGCCAGCAGTGGAGAAGCTTAATGATGATTAGAAGATTATATATTTTATAACTCTTTGGCAAGACTTGAGCTCTATGGGTCATGAACTGCTGGGTAATTCTAGTTCTGAACACACACTCCTGGAAGAAAAATGGCTTCTGAGAATCTTCTCCTCTGGTAACCGGTCACCTTAGCTCACAGAACTGGCAGCCCCATTTGAGTTTCTCCAGAGATGAGAAAAGCCCGTCCTGCAGCCTCATCCAGACATGGCGCCAGGCTCTGTGACTTCTCTCAGTCCCATCTACACTGGAAAGATGGGACTGCTCAGTAATCCACAGACATTTCAAAAGGCACAGGTTGCATCCTCTGCGCCTGGGCCTGGGTATCCTAAAGAGACAGATGAGGATGCTATGAGAGCCTGTGTGGTCTGCAATGCTGGTGTAGAGGGCGGAGCCTGACCTGAGTGGTCATCACTAAGAAGAAGCAGCCAGAAAAATCCAGGAATTGGCTGCTATCTTTCTGAAAGGGCCAGAACATTAGGAAATGGCCAGCACTTCAGAAAGAGTGACCTTTGGTCAGAACCTTCAAAGGTTCTGGCTCCTCCTGGCTCCCCTAAATTGGAAAGCGAACTAACTGGTGACACGGTCAGTGGCAACTTAGGATTTATCCCTGGTGAAAGGCCAGGCCTGTGATTGCATAAGGCACCCCCAGTGTGAGAACACTTTCCACCAAAGGCAGATTGGGGACTCTTGAAATTTACTCTTTTAGAATATTGGCTGAAAGCCCTGCAAGGCAAGTGACTTGTCCAGGTTTAAGCGGTCATATGTTTCAGGGACAAGACTTGGACCTAGACTTCTTGACTAAATAGCAGTTGTCTGATCCGTGTTCTTGTTCAATCCACAATTAATCTGGGCATGGGGAGTGGGTGAGTGGATGCTTTTACCCAAAGTCTTTGGCCATATGGACATCATTTCCTTTTTTTTTAATTTAATTTTTTATTCAGTCTTCAAGATACTTTGGATATTTCAAATAAACATGTCTAGTAGGAAGTACAAGATAAATAAATAAAAACTGAAAGAGCATAGCTAGGTATCTCCTTAGTTATGGATTATATCTATGTGTCTGTATGTGTGTGTGTGTGATCATCAATAAACTTTCTAGATTTTGAGCTGATCTGAAGGAGAATTAGTTTACTGAACTGGTGCTATGAAACCTGGAGAAGATTTTATTTTATTTTATTTTATTCAAATTTTTATTTTATTTTATTGTGGTAAGTTTATTTTTAATACACATTGATTTATGAATCACATTTGGACATCATTTCAAAATAATCTAAGACAGATCTTTTTTTAGGGTTAGGGTTAGATCCAGTATCTGAGGAAGTACAGAAGTCAACATGTGGAAAACTCCCATTTATGTGGGCTTCACTTGGAATACTTTTCCTTTATCTTTCTAAGTTTCCTTGGGAAAGGCTCAGTAGAACTCTGTCCCATAGGATGTGACTTGGATAAGCCTCTTTACCTTTCAGAGACTCAGGAAATCATCAAAGCCTAAAAATTATGCACGGATTTCCATTTTGCATTGACCTGAAGGGAGGGCCATTGTCATATCCACTGTGATGGAATCATAGACCAGCCCAGAACAAAGAAAACAGGACAAACAAATAAATTCTTCTGGGCTCTTGGCTCATTTTTGAATTCTGGAAGCTCCGGTTATTTTTAGAGTGTGGTTTGCCCATGTGAAGACAGACAAAAAATAAAGGACTTCCTGTGAGGGTCCTGCCCCTCCCTTGTTCATACACTGACATCCAATCAAAACAGTTTACATTTAGGTAAGACTAGTGGTGCTGAATGCCCATTATCTTTTTGGATGCTCAGAACAGGCTGTTAGATAAAATAATGAAAATGTTCTAATTCCCATATTATAGATGAGAAAACAGAAACCCAGCTAGAGTTGACTTGCCCATCATGTTACTGATGGAGCTTAAAGCCAACACTTCTGACATCAAGGTCAGCCCTCTTTCCATTGTATTGTAATAACTCTCTATTATAACTACTCACAACATTTCTGTTAATTAGAATTGGTTCCAGAAAGGAATTTAAAACTCCCTTAAGCCCTCATAGTGAGCAATTAATATCCCTCCCTTCCTGGTGTCTGAGCCGACCTGTGTATATTGTAGCTGTTCTAGGGCAAAGAGGAAGTTTGGATGCCACATATTAAGATTCCCGGGGCTATTATGGGCTAAGACTTCACATCTATTCAAGGGAAAAAAATGGAGCTCTGGACAGTCATATAAGTTCTCTCCTTATCCCATTTCATATGCAACAAAGACAATCAATGGATTTGCACATTTACTCATAGTGTATTTTTCGCCAGCACTATTGGTCATTGTTCAATACTTTAAATTATATATTTGAAACCAACAACTTATAGGAGGTGTTGATGCTTCCACTGGACATCTGGATCCCATCTGTATCAACAATGGCATTCTGGAGGTCTTAGATGAGCACGCACTGAGTTACCTTCTAGGTAGAGTTTACGAAGAAACTTAAGTCTCATTTTTTTCATTTGAAAGATGGGGATAATGAATACGGAAGGGAAGCATACTTAACTGCATGGAGGGGTTAAAAAGCCCTGTTTCTGACTTGGAATTGTGTATCATGAAGTCAGGATCCTTCTCAGGATCCCAGACAGTTCTTTGAGGCCCAGTGTTGTAAAGCAAGTACTGATCTCCATTTTAACATAGTAAATCACAGATCCATTAAAAGAAACGCAAACATTCCCATTATCAGAAGATTGACAGCCAATGTAAAGGATATAAACATATTGGCTGAAACAAAATAAACACTTACAGAATCCCTATGTCCAAGTCTTATTTCTTCCTGGCCTGCAGTCTCACTCTGTTGGATTTTCCACCAGGGAGCAACTGACACCCCAAATTTAAGCCAACGTATTCCAGATCTCAAAGCCATATCACCTCCAGGCTCCCTATTGGAGCTGAATGGACATCTGCTCTTGGGATCATCTGGATTTACAATCTCAATCACCTTCTTTCCTCACTCTCACTATTATGTCCAAAAATTTCCAAATTATGCTGATTGTACTTTTACATTTCTCTTGCTGGCCATTTTCTGCTCCCTGGAGATCACTCTCCTTGCTGGAACCCTTATCATCTCCATATAAATCACTGCAAAAGCCTTCCAGGTCTTCTTGCTCTGTCTTCCACATCGTGACCAAAGTCATCATCCTAACACACAGGTCTGACCTCTACCCAGAAACCTCTAAGAGAAGAACCAGGCTCTTGAGCATCCTATGTAAAATCCTCCATTATCTGACTCCAACCTAACTTTACAGAATTGTAAATCTGTAGGATTTACAATGGGGATTGTAGGATCAGAAAAGGGACCTTAGATATCACTCAATTTGATTCCTTGATTTTGCTGGGGAGAAAACTGAGGCTTTGAGAGATTAAATGACTAGACTGGGTTCATATAGGTAGAAAATGCTGGAATTGGGATTTGAATTTAGATTCTTTAATTCTAATATTTCAGAATCAGTATTCTCTGTCTGACCACATGATGTCTTTCAGTAGAACAATTTTCCTGACTTTCATCTAAGAATGTTGAGTTCCAGCCAAACTGGCCTACTATTGACTTCCCAAACTCACCATCCCATATCCTGCCTTCCTCCATGCCTCTCAGACCCAGTCACTTCATCCCTATTGGTAAAAATGCTGAGCTTCATGGTTACAAATGACTCAGAAACCTCCTCAAAAAGGGGACTTCCACCATCTCCTAACCCGGATGCTCACTCCTTCCTCTCATGACCCTGTATTTGTTTATCTAGCCACAGGTTCTATTTTCCCAAGAGTACCCCCATAAAGCACAGGGATCAAGACAAAGTTACAAGGAATGCCATTGAGTCCTGAGAGAGAAAATAAAGATGGGATCTAGTCTTTCAAGCGTCAATGCAAATTTGACCATCCGCTGAGCCTTTTTCATCTCCCCCAATGATAGTGTTTTCTCTTTGCGATTATCCTCCATGTCTATATCTCAAGTATGTGTATAAGCATACATACATATTATATATACATACATACACACATCCATGCATACACACACACACACACACACACACACACACACACACATATACACAGAGAGGGAGAGTACTTTCTTGTCTCCTTCGTGAGAATATGAGCTCTTTTAGGGCAGTGATTACATACTTTTGCCTTTCTTTGTAGCCACATTATTTAACAGTGCCTGGTACATAGTAAGTGCTTAATAAATGTTGGTTGACATTTTTGTTTTCAGGTATTCATTTCCAGTTTCTGGACATGGGACAAAGGCATTGATCATGTTTTTAAAATTGCTCAGTAATGGCCTTTGCCAACAAGACTGGACCAACGTGTCTGACACAAATGAAAGAAGCAGCTTATAAACTTAATGATGTCCCCAACAACTAGGCAAATAATTCTTCCCAACCATGTCCCCACTTCCTAAAGTCTATAGATCAGACACATGATGTCTGTCTGCTCAGGCTGCTTAGGGTTACATCAATGGTCCTCAAGTGTAGACTCTGCAAGAAACCGTTACCGTGGAGAGGATATGTCAGTCAAAATCTGACAGATTAAATCACAGAAACTGTCATAGCCTTTCACATCACCTGACACTAAGTAATCCTCAGGACTCCCTTGGCAGCAAAACTCAAGATCGGTGCCATAATCGCAAGGTCGATGGCAAATTACCTGAGGATATTCTTGGTCCTTGTAACAGCATGCTTAAATGGATGGATTGTGAGATGCAAGTAGGCTTGCATTTTGGTGCATCAATACTGAGTAAAAGCACCTTTCCAAATCGGGCCGGCTGCCAAAGTCATAGAGGCCATCAGACATTTTTCAGCATCTTAATCATCATCCCAGTTGTATTACTAGAAGGTGAATCATGAAAGTGTAGATATATTTGCTGCAGATAGAAGCTTCCATTCATTATTGGTTTGGGAGGGCAGGCAAAATCCCTGAGTCACAAGTCAAGTAGGAATCATACTCAGAAGATTTTTTTTTTTAATCATCAAAACAATTAGACTACAGGAAATTGTCCACACATGTCTGAAGCCTTTCTCCAATAAAATGGATCTAGAATCATTCAATTTTCTAATCTTAAAAAATCACAAGTAGATTTCTCATGTCAAGATGGCAGGATGAGGAAGAAATGCTGTAAAGCCCTTCCAAATTCACCTACAAACATGTAGAAAACTGCCTCAGAATTGATCTAGGATCAGGGAAGCTGCATAACAGTTTGGTGGTAAAGGCCTGTCTCATCGGGAAGCAAGAACTAAGAGCAGCAGCCAGCATCACAGCAGGGAGTCTGCAGCAAGACTCCAAACCTGGTGCCATCCAGGTTCCACCTTTTACCATCTGCCTGCAGACCAGCAGCCCCCTAGGCAAGGGAGCAGTCTGTGCAGCACAGAAAAGCTCCAATTAAGGCACAAGATCTAGGCTCCATCACTGACTTCAGTAGTAAGCCCCAGAGCCCCAGCGCAAAAGCTTGGGACAACACAGAATCAGAGCCCAACTCTCACATAAAATACTAAGTGCATAAAAGAGGCAGAACAAAAGCAAAAAACAAAACAAAACAACAGCAACAGCAACATAAAAACCAAAAAAGAGCTTCCATCATAAAAAAGTTACCATGTGATAGGGAGGATCAAAACATAAACTTAGATAAGGATAACAGTGTCACAATGGTCACATGTGAAGCCAAAGAAAATTACAATTTGGGTTCAGGGCCCTAAAGAATTCCTGAACAAATTTAAAAAATGTTTTTTAAAAGTACATTATAGAAGTAGTAGAAAAAAAATTGAGAAAAGAAATGAGAATACAAGAGTATCATGAACAAAGAGTCAATAGCATAAGAAAAGATATACAAAAAATTCACAAGAAAAATAACACTCTAATAAATAGAAGTGATCAAATGGGAAAGAAAATACAAAATCTCACTAAAGAAAATAGTTCTTAAAAAATTAGAATTGGGGGCAGTTTGAGGGCACAGCCCTGAAGTCAGGAGGACCTGAGTTTAAATCTGATAATCAAACACTTAATATTTCCTAACTGTGTGACCCTGGGCAAGTCACTTAACCTCAATTGTCTCAGCTAAAAAAAATAGAATTGAACACATGGAAACTAACGACTCCATGAGACATAAAGATATGATAAAACAAAAGAAAAGAAGAAAAAATTAAATATCTCATTAGAAAAGGAATTCACCTAGAAAATATATCAAGGAGAGATAATAAAAAATTGTTGAAGTATCTGAAAGCCATGATCAAAAGAAAAAAAAAAAACAACCCAGGTAACACTTTTCAAGAAATTATCAAAGAAGACTGTCCTTACATATTAGAATCACAGAACAAGATAAAAATTGAAAAAATCCACCAATCACTGCCTGAAAGAGCTCCCAAAATGCAAACTCCTACAAACATTGCAGCCAAATTCCAGAGCCCATGGACCAAGGAGAAAATATTGTACATAGCCAAAAAGAAATAATTCAAATATTTTGGCACTACAGTCAGGATTACATAGGATTTGGGAGCTTCCATATTAAAGAACTGGAGGGCTTAGAATATGACATACCAGAAGTCAAAGGAGTTAGTTAGTTAGCAAAACGGAATCTAATCTTTCGAGGGGGAGGAGGATGGATATTTAATGAAACAGAGGAATTTAAGCCCAGAGTTGAATAAAAAGTTTGGTTGTCCAAATACAACTCAAGGGAAACATAAAAAAGAAATAAGAAAGAGAAAACATAAGAAAGATTAAACTGTTTATATTTCTATATGGCAAGGTGATATTTATAACTCAACAAATTTATTACTATAATAGAAATTAGAAGGGTGTGGATATAAGAGGGTTTTGATGGGGTGAAACCCCAAAAGCAAAATAAAGTTGTGAGAATAAGTATTGTACCAGAAGAAGAAAGGGGAAGATTGAATGACAAAAATTATCCCACATGAACAAGCTATTGTACTATCAAAATATAAATTACCCAGAGGAATAGAAAAAATAAAATACTTAAATAACCCATTCTTTAAAAAAGAAACTGAATAAGCCATCAATATCCTTCCTAAAGAAAAATCTCCAGGACCAGATGGATTCACAGGTGAATTCTACCAAACATTAGAAAGTAATTAATTTCAATAATATTACAAAGTATTTGGGGAAAAATATGCAAAAGAAGAGTCCTACCAAATTCCTTTTGTGACATAAATATAGTGCTAATACTCAAGGAAGAGCCAATACAGAGAAAGAAAATAATAGACCAATTTTCCTAATGAATATTGAAACAAAAATTTTAATCAAAATATTAATAAAGAGATTACAACAATATATTATGAAGATCATCTACTATAACCAGGTGGGATTTATACCTGAAAGGTGAAATTGGTTCAATATGAGGAAAACTATCAGCATAATTGACCATATCAATAACAAAATTATCAGAAATCAGAAGATGACCTCAATAGATACAGAAGCAAAAAGCTTTTGGAAAGATACAACAATCAGTCCTATCTAAAAACAAACAGACAGACAGACAGACACACTACTAGAAAGCATAGTAATAAATGGCAGCTTCCTTAAAAGAAAACTAGTCTTTATCTAAACCCAACAGCAAACATTATCTATAATGGGGAGATAAATTAGAAACTTTCTCAATATGATCAGTGGTGAAGCAAGCAGACCCATTATCACCTCTAGTATTTAATATTGTGCTATAAATGTTAGCTGTACCAATAAGAAAATAAAAATAAATGAAAGGAATTAGAATAGGCAATGAGGAAATAAAACTATCATTCTTTGCAGATGATATGATGCTATACTTAGAATAATCTAGAGAATCAAGTAAAAACATTACTTGAAATTAACAATTTTAGAAAGGTTTCAGAATACAAAATAAACCCAAATAAATCATTAGCATTTCTACATACTACCAACAATTTCAGCAGCATGAGAAAGAGAAATTCCATTTAAAATAACTGTAGACAATCTAAAATACTTGGGAGTCTACCTCTCAAGAAAAATCTAGGAATTATATTAACACTTTCCATACCAATACAGTCTGATTTACACAATTGAAAAAAATATTCATGGTTAAACTGAGGCAATATTATAAAGATGACAGTTCTACCTCAATTAATTAATTAATTTAATGTCAAACCAATCAAACTAGCAAAGATATTTTATGGAGCTAGAGGAAAAATAAACAATAAAAAGTTTATCTGGAAGAATAAAAAAACTATGATTATTAATGGGGAAAATAGAAAGGAAGATGATCTAGTTGTACCACATCTCAAACTACATTATAAAGTTTTAATCATAAAAATAATCTGGTGCTGGGCAAGAAATAGAGATCAGTGGAATAGATTAGGTACAAATTATATTACATTAAATGATCATAGGAATTTCGTATATGATAAACTCAAAGATCAAAACTTTGGGGAAAAATTGCTAAAACAACTGGAAAATAATGTGGCAGGAACTAGGTATAAACCAGCATCTCACTCTATAAACTAAGATAAAGTCAAAATAAGTACCTAATTTACACACAAAGGTGATACTATAAGTAAATTAAAAGAGTATGGAATGGTTCATCTGTAAGATGTATGGATAAAGGAAGAATTTATTACCAAAGAATCTATTGAAAGAAATACAAGTTTGATCATCTAAGATAAAAAAGGTTTTGTAGAAACAAAGCAAACTAACCAAAATTATAAGGAAAGCAGAAACCCGTAGAAAAAAAAATTCCAACAAATATTTCTAATAAAAATCCAATTTCCCAACTATATAGAAAAGTGAAATCAATTTTATTAAAAAAAAAGTAATTTCCAAATTGAAAAATAGGTGGGCAAAGGATATGAACACTCAGTTTTCCAACAAAGGAATCAAAGTTATCTGTAGTTAAATGAAAAAAAAAAGTCACTTGAGAAATATAAATTAAAACAATTCTGAGGTCTCATGTCACACCTATCAGATTGGTTAATATGATAAAAAGCAAAAATGTTGGATTTTGGAGGGGATGTGGGAAAACTAGAACTCTAATGTACTTTGGTGGAATTGTGAATTGATTCAAATATTCTGAGGAGTAATTTGAAACTGTGCCCAAAGAACTATAAAACTGTGCATACCCTTTGATCTGGTAATGCTATTGGTATATATATATATATATATATATATATATATATATATATATTCTTCTTGCCCCCTAAAACACATTCAAAAAAGAACACATTCAAAAAAGGGGAAAAGATTTATTTGTACAAATATATATATATATATATTATATATATATATATATAATATATATATATATTATATATATATATATATATATATATATATATATATATATAACACAATTCTTTTATTTTGGTATTGACTGAGAATTGGAAATCAAAATGATGCCCATCAATTGGGCTCCAGCATAAGGGTGCAATGGAACATTATCAGGCTGTAAGAAATGAGAAGCAGCAGGATTTTAGGAAAACCTAGAAAGACTTGTATGAACTGATGCATTGTGAAATGAAAAGAACCAGAAAATTGTTCCCCATGCTAACTGCAATATTGTTCATTGAACAATTGTGAATGACTTAGTTATTCTCAGCAAACATTTATCTGAGACATTTACCAAAGGACTAACAATGAAACATATTATCCGCCTCCTGAGAAAGAAATATTGATTGAATATAGACTGCAGTATGTTATTTTTCACTTCCTTTTATTTATTTTTTCTTTCATTTGAATCTTCTTGTATGAAATGAGTAATATGGAAATATTTTACATAACTGTATATGTACAACCTGTATTTGATTATTTCCCACCTCAGAGAGGGAAGAGGGGAGGATAGAATTAGAACTCAAAGCTATTTTTTTTTTAAATATGGGGGACAACCTGGGTTCAAATCTTGCCATTGACAGGTGCTGATATTTTTACCATTGACTAGCAAATTTCCTTATCTAGGTTTTACTTTCATCATCTGAGAAATGAAGAGAGTGATGATAATGATGATAATTGAAATGCCTTGTCAATGTATTTATGGTTTAATATTGTGAGAGTAAGAGGCAATCAGTGGAGAGCCTGTTTACTCAATAGCTTAATATTTATATAGTCTCTTAAAGTTTGTAATGTGATTTGTATATTATTATTTTTTATCCTCATAGTAACATTTTATGGTATTATTATTATTTATCCTCATTTTCCAGCTGAGGAAACTGAGGATGAGAGAAATGATTTGTTCAGGGTTATGTAGCTAGTAAGAATCTGATGTGGGCTTGGTGTTTACATCGTCCTGACTCCGTTCAATGCTTCAGTCCCTCCCACCTATCTCATAATTTGTAAAGTGCTTTTCACATGTATGAGGATGAAGTGAGATCATGTGTGTCAGAAAAGCTCTGAGGATCTTCCATTTTACAGATGAGGAAATTCAGATGAAGTGACTTTGATCAAAGTCACACAGATAATAAATGTCAGAGGAGAAATTTTCATTCAGCTCTTCTCAGGACTCTGGTCACTGCATTACTTTGATTCTCTATCAAGGCTTGTTGCATGATGCTGGTAAGGAAATAGTGAGATAACCAGTGGGTAACTTGCTTCCTCCATTACTATTCATGCAATGTTAAGAGAACTCAAGGAATTAATGGTGATAGAATTTGGGAGTTAGAAAGGTCCTCTGAGTTCATGAAGTACAACCAATAGATGAAGGAATCTCCATGATAAACAAAGATCCACCAGTTTCTGCTTTAAAACCTCTTCTTTGGGGGAGCTCTGGTTTTAAGACATGACCCATAGGGGCAACTAGGTGGCACAGTGGGTAGAGCACCAGCCTTGAAGTCAGGGGAACTTGAGTTCAAATCTGATCTCAGACACTTAACACTTCCTGGTTGTGTGACCATGGACAACTTAACCCCAATTGTCTCAGAAGAAAAAAAAAAAAAAAAGATGTGATCCATTACAATGGGTGGGCACTATGTGGTGACCCTACAGAAGGAAGATAGATGTTCACTCAGAATGGGCAGTAGAGAGCGCATTAATTTAGCGATTCTATTTGGGGGTTTAGTCAAAATTTTGAGACCACCAATCCATGGACATGTTTGGTTGTTAGCAGCAGTATCTACCCATTGAATTATTTCATCGAAAATTTCAAGATTAATGTCTAACCATTAAGTTTTCTCATTTTAAAGATTTAAAATATGGTTTTTATTGTCTTTGCTTATTTGTTTTGTTTTGTTTTTCCTCTGAGGGGAAGG
The DNA here is from genome assembly GCF_016432865.1 of Antechinus flavipes. Classification (NCBI taxonomy): domain Eukaryota; kingdom Metazoa; phylum Chordata; class Mammalia; order Dasyuromorphia; family Dasyuridae; genus Antechinus; species Antechinus flavipes. The sequence goes on along the minus strand of NC_067401.1, from coordinate 455,753,600 downwards.
ACAGCAATTCAAGTTCTGTCTTCACAGTGTCCTTGAAGTAGTTACGTAGAGCCAAGGGGAGTCCATTAATAATAACAGTACTAAAAACTATGGGAATTAGAAAAGTTATGAAAGAGTAGATTATTAATTTGAATTTATTGGGTATATTTTTTGTATCTAATTATATGGTTATATGTTGTTTCCTAAAAACTAATTGCTCTAGGTTGCTAGTTCTTTAGGGTCAAGGACTATTTTGATTTTGTCTTTTTACAGATTCTTGCACAGAACTCAACTATGGTAGACACTTGATATATGCTGGGAATGCTTCCCATGCTCCCTATCCTGGGCTCTGCCTCTTGGAAACACTGTTTTCCTTATTTGACAGAGCCTTTCATAGTCACTCAGGGATCAGTGCCTAAGTCTTATGTGTTCCCGGTATGTCTATGTATGTACATGTTTCCCACTGCATCTGGGACCGTTTCCAATCATCCTGATCCATATCTTGCCACTGGCCCCAATTGGCTCCAGAGGAAAGAGCGAAGCTGGTGACTTTGCCCAATTCTCCCTTATTTAAATCCAGTTCACTTGTAAGTCATGGTGATGCATGGATCAATCACCCCGGTTCATGGTACTAGAACGAAGGACAGACAACAATGTATGTACATGTTGTCTCCTCCATTAAATGCTTTGTTTCTATATCACTCACACTCAGGACCATATCTGGGACATAGTAATAATTTCTTGATGCTTGTATTGGGTGATTTCCTGCAAAAGTGTAATCAGAAGAACCACATTCCCATCCATTGACTGCAATTGGTCAGCATCTTTTTTTGGAGAAGTGTCTATCTCATTAGTGTTGACTCTACCTGTACAGGTACTTAGCACAATTTCCCCAGATCTCAGAGAAAGAAGAAACCCCTGGAATCATGGAGTTCATCTTTACTCTGAATAAAAATCCTACATCAAGATTCCTGGCATGTAGTCACTTTGTATCTGCAGTACCTTATATGGTGCTTTCTCACACAGCATGCACATATTTAATGTTACGTGAATTATTATCAAAATTTAAAAAATAATATAACGTGAAATTGGAATCAATAGAATCACTTTATTAGGTTCTAATTTAAGGCAATTCTATTAGATTTTAAGCTTAAGTACCAGGCACAAAGTCCTTTTTGGAGAGAATAGTAGGGTAGAAGTTGAGACAAAAACTCTGAATATGGATTTAGAAAGTTTGCTCTGCTTAATGAAAGGGAGACTCAGAATCCCTTCCTGAAGTCTGAGAGACAAAAAGCACAATGAGAGATATGGTTTCTCAATAATGGACAAGGTCACCCTTGCAGAAAAAGGCTAGGTCTGTCTCTGGAACTCCTGGATCACAGAGCATAGATTTGGTCATTCTCTAGTTTAAACTCTCTCATTTTACACAAGAGGAAAATGAATCAGGGAGAGGGACCTTCCATCCAATCTCCTTTTTTCTTATACCTATTAGAGCAGCAATGACAGGGCTGGTGGCCAAAGCCTGGGGCCCAGCTATAAGAAAACCCAAAGTTACCTCTTGGAGATACTTCCCAGCTCTATGACGCTGGGCAAACTCTCTAATGTCTCCACCTCAGGGTGTTTCTTTGGAGGACAAGTTTATGAAGTCCCTGACAACACTTGCTCTGGTATCTTTGGACTCTGAGCCCCTTAAAAATAGTGATCCTTTTGTTTTGCTTTTTACTTTTATTTAGATCTCTGGTGTTCAGTGCTCTCTAATAGTACATGCTCAGTAATTATTGGTTAATTTGATTAATTTGTGTTAGATCATGCGGGTAATAAGTGATGGGGAGAAACCTCGAATTTCACCAGTTTGTGTCCTCTTTCCACCATGGTAGGTCTTCAAGCAGAACCTGGGCAGGTTTTCGGGTATAGTTTGGACCGCCTTTCTTCAGAAACCCTAGAACTCAGAAATTATGATTTGATGTTGAGTTCTAATGAGACTGTACTCCAGCCATGTCACCTAGCACAATTCCCAACTTCTTATGGCTCATTTTCTCAAGATATAAAAGGGAGTTACTTAAACCTATATAATACAGTACCTCAGGTTAAAGACCAAAAGTATCTGCAAACTGTTAAATGATATATACATGAGTTATCTTATTGGAACAATGACTTGAGAAGAGTATGTGTCTGCATTTGGGGCTATTTTCATTCATCCTGACTAATATCTTGCCACTGGACCCAGATGGCTCCAGAGGAAAAAGTGTGGAGGGGGTATAGACAGGATTTCTTGAAGCTCTGCATAGCCCCAGGATTTTTACTACTGGGCTCTGGACTCCTGAGGGATCTTGAGTGAAGGAAGCAAGAATTCTCAACCACTAAAATGATTAAAGTAGAACTATCTGGCATTTCTCCAATTCTTGAGCTAACCAGAAATTTACTTTTTGACTGGTTCAAAGACTAGCATGACTGAGCAGAGATGTTACACAGGGCAGGAAAACTTGCTGCATGGGACCCCTTCATCCAAATAGATTCGGAATTCCTCTTAAGAGTTGGTGCCTTTTGAGTTGCTGCAGCCTTCTGTTACTTGTGCAGCAAACAAGCCTCTTTTTACTTTGCTGACTTAATGATGTCTGATCTAACAACAATCTCTGTCCAATAACAATCTATGTTCTCCACTCCTCAACAGCTTTCCTGCTTCTTCCCAAAATAATCTCACTTAAGTAAAACAAATAAACAAACAAAAAAGCATCGATAACAAACAACAAACAAAAACCATCGTCCCAGTGATTATTCTTCATAACACAAGTGATCATTAGGCAATTTTGTCTTCAATACATTATTAGACTGAGTTCAGTAGGCTAGGTATTTGCAATATACAAAGTTTATTGACCACATAGTCCCTGTCTTCAAGGATCTTACAATCTGATATGCTTAATATATTTGTAAGAAACAAACAAAAAAGATAAACAACACAGAGCATCTTGCATATAGTTATAAAACAAAGTAAAATCAAAGGACTTAAGGTATGCTTTTAATCTTAATCCGATTTTAAAAAAAAATATGAAAAAGTCCCTTATATTTAGAAACAACTCATCAGAAAAGGGTATATTGTTGATCCCCTTCCCCAAAGAAAGTCTGACAAAAAAGCTTTTCTTCTCAGTTAGAAGAGCTGAAGTCTTGTCCAGCCTTCCTTGAAGAATCCACCCAAGTATGATTTCCAACAGAATCTGTCCTGATCCCCCTCATCGGTCAGATCTTGTCCTCCAATTTTTACTTTGCATTCCCTTGGTATATCATGTTTGACCTTACACATGTCTGTTATTAGCCACATAAGCTCTCCCTGCTAAGCAAGGGCAGGGATTAATTTATTATTGTCAACTGTTAGCTTCCAACACAGCACTTAGCATATAGGTAAGTGATTAATGCATGCTTTTTTTTAATTAAATGATTAAATGTCATTAACATAGAGACTACAAGTTTCAACATCTATCTTATTCCTACACACAACTAATTCCCTGTCTGCATTATGAAGTGACAAGCCAACAAGCAAACACTTACAATGAATGGTACCAAATAGAGATGAAAGAGATTGAAAGTTGAAATGAGAACTCTTGACATAATTATAAGTAGAAAATGAATGTCTACCAGTTTGATTAGAAAATAGCAATCAAGAAGAAACTTCACAAGATCATAGAGCCTTAGAATTAAAAGAAACTTTAGGATAATCCAATCCAACCTCCTCATTTAAGAGAATTATTTTCTAGGGCAGCTAAGTACCAAAGGAGATAGAGAGATAGAGAAGGCTGGGTCCAAAGTCAGGGAGATTTCTTTTCCTAAATTCAACTAATTATTACCTAGTTGTATGAGCCCGGAAAATCACTTAACCCTGTGTGCCCCAGTTATTCACTTCTAAGATGAGCTGAAGAGGGAAATGGCAAATAACTCCAGTATCTCTGCAAAGAAGTCCCCAATTGGGCTCACAAAGAGTTGGAAACGATTGAACAGTGCTAGCATATGTTGAGTCAAGGTGCCTGTTGTATCTAGATGGTGTCTTCCTTTAAATTTTGCTTCAAATGAAATCTCAAAATTTTAGTTATATATCCTTTCTTTCTTCCTTCTTTCCTTTCTTTCTTCAGGTCATGATAATTTCATAGAATTTTTTTTTAATAGTTTGTCTTTTTTTTTTTTTTTTAACTTTCTGATTTTGTTTTCCTACCTTAGAGACTTAAAAGTACAGATTTGACTTACATAATAAGATTGAGCCCCATCTAGTGGCTCTAATTTTTATAGGCAGAAGCAGTTAAGGATCTGTGGAAAAACAAACTTTGCTGTCTCCAGGACTGTTTTGCATTGACAGCAAATGTCATGGAATTCTGGAGGGATGGGGGTGCCTTAGGTTATCCAAGCCAGAGGAGTTAGGGATGAGAAATAAATTTTAATTTGGGAGAGAATTCATAGTGCATCTCGGATCCATCAGAAACCACGTAGATATTGTCTATGATCCTAACTAGATCACTTACATTTTTGTTAGACAAAAGAAAATCTACCCTTAGTCTAACCCTCATCTCTGAACTAGTCCTAAGAGGTTCCTCTTGTCACCTTTTGCCTGATAAATGTGAATTGTGGATCAGCAGCGGGTATTGACAAAGACAGGAGGAAGATGGCAAAGTAGAACTATACATTATCAGGAAAATCTTTCAAAGATGTGGGAGGTAATGGACGAATTCCATTTGGACCGAGCCATTCTTTTGTTCAACCATTTTTCTTTTCATCCATTTTCCTGCACTTAACATGAGATCACTTCGAGACCTGGGCCAAAAGACATAGTAATAAAAGACAGTATACAGAGACAGACAGGAGAAGACAAGAGTGGGGAGCTTTTTATTCCAGTGATAGAAAATATATTTTGCCTCTCACCTGCTTCTCTAAAATCAGAAAGATATACGGTCCACTGGTATTGTTCCTATTTCCAATGGTTTTTAATGTTCTTAAAACAATGCTTTGGGTGCTGAAATATCTCATATTTCATCTTATCTTAGAAACAATTTTGTGGAGAAAAGTCTATTAAAAAAAACTCACTTAGCTGAAACATTTGACTGTAGGGAAGAAAATATTACTCAGATATCCTGAAAAAAATATAAAGCAAGTGGGATAGCCAGCTTTTGACATTTAGATTCTGCATGCATACATATTGTTGCATATATATATGTATGTATGTGCACATATGTTTTATATGTATAGATATAGTTATATAGATTTTACGCTATCTTTGTATCTATCTATATCTCTATCCCAATATTAAGGTAGCATGTATGTTTTGAATAGAAATAGACCTTCTGCACAAAAGAAATTTTTCCATTAGATTTTACTATCATGAGACTATGCTTTAGAATACCCACTGAACAAATAGACCAACAAGCATGAGACCTGAGTTCTGTTTAGGTGCTGCTGGATTAGGAAAGTCTTCATAAATCCTCGTCATATGACGCCAATAAACTCATTTAACCTCTTCAAGTCCTTTTCTTCTATATAAAATTGAGAAAATCATCCCAATAGTCATAGTCCCAAAGGACAATGATATCAAGTGAAATGTGAATGTAAAGTCTGTAGTGTAATGCCTGGTACAAAGTAAATGCTTCATACTAAGTCACTGACTGGTAATTTGTAACACCACTATGTCACTGGTTGTTATTTGTATTAGCTTGGAAGCAGTGTATGAACAAGAAAAGACCTGATCCTAGACCCAGGAGATCTGGGATCATATTTTATTTCTAGTGCTCACAGAAAGGTTGACCAATTTCCCTTGCTTTCCATTTCCTTACCTATAAGTGAGGAGGTTGGACTAGCTGACTTCTGCATCCCCTCTAGCTCTTGACCCATATGGACACTTGACCTTTAGTTTCCTTGTCTCAAAAAAATGAGGGGTTTTGTAGAAATCAGAACTTCCTAACTTGGAGGCCACAGACTAGAGGAATATGATTATATTTCAGGGGCTTTGTGAACTTGAACAGAATAAAAAAAATAGATCTTTATTTTCACTAACTTCTAACAGAAATTTAGTATTTCCATCAATTATTGTAAAACCTTATTCTGAGAAAAAGACCTATAGGATTTGCGAGTGTGCCAAAGATATTTCTGATGCACAAAAAGACTATGCTCCCCAGAGCTGGACGGTCTTTAAAGTCTCTCTGAGGGCTAGAGGGGCTATGATATTCATTGAACCTATCTTTCAAAATTCATCTTCCAACCTTCTTCCTAAGAACCCCAATTCAGCCAGATCTTCCTCCCTCAAGGTTTGTATCTGCTGAATATCAAACAGGAGGACAAAGGAAGCTCTGTGATTTCTTCATACTGAAGGCTTCCCAGAGGGGAAACTGCTGACCATCTCCTCAGTGACTCAATAGAGTTATCTGAGGCACTGGAGCTTTATGGGACTGCTCCAGGGTCACCCAATGGGTCATATCATTGATGAGATTTGAATCCAGGTCTCCTCCTAAATAGCCTCAGTATAGTTACTAACATACAATTCTGCCTCAAGTAAAAAAGCATGTTTTTAAAAGCCAAAGTACATCTGTCATATATATTTTTTTCTGTAAAGATTTAAAGACGGAAATGTAATTTTTAAAAATAAAATTAGTCCTTTCACTTGTTCTAAAACATTTCCCATTTGTCTTTGTCTGTTGCTGAAGGAAATGTCAACAACAATAACAATATCACATATGGCTTTTTTCTGACTATACTGGTTTCCCCTTATTTTTAACTTACCAATAATGCTCTAGTCTTCAGTTTGTATTTTTTTAATGTATTTCTCTTAAGGAACATAAAGATATAGCCCTGTATACATAGAATAAATTGTTATTTTTAGTACAGAAGGGAAAAAAACATCTTTGAAAGGTATAAAAAACAAATATTTAGAAGGCTCATTTTTCTTTTGAGTGACTTTTTGGTGACCAGTTTTATTTTTCTCGTCTCCAAATATTGTGTCATTTCCCATCACTGGGTTAAAGACATATTAAAAAGCAATGAGCTCTCTCAATAAGAAATTTTAATGTTACTATAATATTCTCTTCCCTCAGGACCGAAAAATAGTTTTTAAGATTTAATTCCTGTTTCAGAAGGCAGAGGTGGAGTGCCTGAAAACCATTTGTCTCGGGGAGGCACTTAATAAATGCTTGTTGATTGCTTTTCATTGATTCATCCTCCTCAGAGCTGCCAAGTCAATATTCCTAAAGCACAGGTCTGCCCCTGCCCCTTCTTGCCTCAAGGAGCTCTGGTGGCTCCCAATTGCCTCCAGTGCAAAATGAGAACTCCTCTGATGGGCATTTAAAGCCTTTTATGATCTGGCCCCAGGCCACCATCAAGGCTGATGGAGTATTGCTCTTCCATGGACATTCAATGCCCTAGTCCAATCGGCCAGCTTCCTCTGGACAGAGGCAGACCTAGCATTCGCTGTGCTACCTGCAGTCCTCTACAGGGCTTGATTATTATTTCTGTGGTGTACTTCTTCCTCATCCCCCCTCTTGGGATCCCCTCCAACAGCTGCCATTTTTCTTTTTGTCATGCTTTGGCGATCTGATAGGGATGTGAATAATAATCAAATGAAGATGATGATAAACTTTTATATTATGCTTACTATGTTCCAGGTGATGTGCAACAATTTGATCCACACAACAATCATGGAAGATAGATATTATTACCTATCATTTTGCAATCAAGGAAACTGAGACAGACAGAGGTTATGTAACTTGTCCAGGATCACTGTCTGAAGTTGGATCTGAATTCATAAAGATGAGTCTTCCTGACTTTTGATCTGGTGCTTTGTGCAAGCAAATCTATCTATTTATCTCTCTATCTATACACATACATATACATATATATGTATGTGTATGTGTGTATATATATCCAATATCTTTTGAAGAAATAATTCTTTTTCTCATATATTTAAATTTATTTTTTATAAAGCTAGGGTAGTAGATATTTATCAGAAAAATTTGTGTCCAATCTTTCCCCTCAGTTAACAATTTAAATCTTAAAGCATATAGATATATAGAAATATAGATATATAGATATATAGATATACACACAAACATATATATTATGTATAATGCTTTAAAGTTATATATATATATATATATATATATATATAGATTATACCCGCACACACAAACATATATATTATGTATAATGCTTTGAAGATATATATATATAGTATGTATTCATGCGTGTGCGGGTATAATCTATCTTTGTCTATCTAACTACCCATCTATCCTTTCATTTGATAGTCACAATGACTCTTGTAAGTAAATGCTATTATTATCTCCATTTTACAGGTGAGCAAACTGAAACAAAGAGTAATTAAGTAACTGGTTCAGAGTGGTATAGTTGAAAGTGTCCAAAGCAAGACTATTCCCTCTTTCCTTTCTGTTTTAAGTTTTATTGATTTTGTTTGTGCAAAAGCTATTCCATTATATGGAATAAAATTTGTTATTTCTTGTGATGTTCTCTATTCTTTTCTTGGTAAAGAAAAAAAAAAAAAACTACTCCTCTTCGTATAGGTATGGGTGGTATTTCCTTCCCTGTTCCTTAAATTGCTTTTGCTCTGACATTTCATATCTGTGTCATGTATTTGGAGATTATTGTGCTCAATGATATGAGACATTATCCTGAATCAGATTTCTTCCAAAATATTTTCAGTTTTTGCAGCAGCTTTTTTTTTTTTTTTTAAGCCAAATGCACAATCCTTACTCTCATACTTGGGGGTCATGGGACTTATCAAACCCTGTTTCGATGATTATTTGCTTCTGATCAAGAACTCCCTATTCTGGGTTCATGGATCACTCTGATCACTAGCTTCAAGTGCTTTTAATGAGTACTGCTTTTTAATATCTCATATACCTAGATCTCATATATCTAATCTCCCTTCCTTCCCACATTTCCCCATTTTCTCCTTTGAAATCTGTGATCATTTCTCCCTCGTTAGCCACTTTGTTGTTCTTTTGTCTTGCTCTATAAGGAATTGTTGTGGGTAATTTGCTAGGCTCAGAGTAAGCCTACATTAATGAGTATCATCATTTTTGTTTTGTCCGCATGGTCCAGTCATTTTTGGTATTGGTAATTTCATTTTTTCCCCTATCTTTTCAAATCAAATTATCAAATTTTCTGATTTTTTTTTCTTTTCTGAAACAGTTCCTACTTATGCCTATCAATACAATTGTTAAAATGCTTGTGTTTCTCTCTTTGATTTGCAGGATGTCTATTTTTGCCTTCAGTTAAAGTTTTTACATTTGTTGCTATTCTAGTAAGTCCTGGATTTGTTCAAATTTTCAGATTTTTTTTTCTTTTCTCAAACAGTTGCTGCTTATACCTATCAATATAATTATTAAAAAGCTTTTGTTTTTCTCTTTGATTTTCAGGATGTCTATTTTTGCTTTTAGTTAAGGTTTTTAACATCCGTTGCTATTCTAGTAAGTGCTGAATAAATCCTTGTCAATTGAGCCTATTTTGGTTTATGGTTGTGATTGTTACTTGTGTATTTCCTTCTATTAGAGTGTGTTGCACTTTTCCCTATGTTTTTGCCTTAGATCCTTACTTAGTAAAGAAGGTAATGAAAAGAATGGAACCAATCAAAAAAAAAAAAAACACTTTGGGCTTTGCAACTAATTGGCAAAATTAAATCCTGCCAAATATAAATAATTTGTTATTAGCCAGAATTGTGGATACTTTATTCTCAGATTTGTTCTGACTACAATTTTACCTTTTCAATGTCATGTGAAGTGGACCCAATCATGTCCAACTCATTGTAACTCCATTTTGAGTTTTCTTGATAAAATGACTAGAGTGATTTGCCATTTTATTTTCTTCTCCACTTCATTTTACAGATGAAGTAACTGAGGTAGAATTAACTGACTTGCCCAGGAGCACCAGCTAGTAAGCATCTAACCTTGAAAACAGATAGAGGAGAGGTGTATAGTTTGTCCATAGAATCTAAATATTATATTTCTATAATCATAAATAGCAAAAGACTAAATGGAAATGTGGGGGGTGGGAAGGGCAACAACCATTAGTCATCAAAGTGCCAAAATGAAAATTCCTAAGAATGTCACGTTCACAATCCAAAGCTTACAGGTAAACAAAAAAACTACAACTAAACAACAGCTTATTCAAGCAGCCACAAAGAAATCTACCAGGGAGCCATGATCAGAACCACACAACACTGACCTAGCCATTAATATAAATGATAGCAATTATCTTGTGATACAACCCCCTTTAAGCAGCATTCAAGAATAACATCCTTCAAGACTGTGTGTAATCCTAGGGGCAGGAAGGGGAAGGGAAGAGAATTAACCTTTAATGGAATTAGAGAAATTTTAAGCATTGCAATCAGAAAACCAAATTGGGGCAGAAACTTTTAAGTACCAATAGAGATAGAGAAACCAAGAAAGGTAAAGATTAAATAATGGGACTAAATAATGATGGAGCCCTTACCTTCTAAGAGGAAGAGAAGGAATCATTCTCCCTAAAGAATACAAATGTCTTCAAGGAATATAAAAGGAGGTAAAGGGAACCACATGGGATCTGCAGTGGAAAGAAAGGGGAGGGAAAAGGAAAACCACCAGGGAAGAAATGAGGAGGAAGTGGGCAGAACTTTCCATTTCTCACAATCAGGTTGCAGAAAGAGAAGAATACTCAAACATGAAAAGGGAAAAGTGATATGACAAAAACCTCACAATCGCAGGAATTGGACAAAGTAGGGGTGGACACACAGGCATTTAAACATTCAGAATCTGGTGAAGAAATTCATTAAATTTAACAGGAAGCAGCCAGGGGAGAATGAAAGCTTTACAAACCAAATAAACAAACTGGAGTATCTGACAGAAGGGACCAAAATTAAAAAAAAAAAAAGAAAAAGAAAGAAAAGGGTAAGAATCAGTGATGAGAAGCGGGGTGGAGGGTAGTAATGAGGTCTCATCTGGCCTCAGACACTTACTAGCTTTGTCATTCTGGACAACTCTCTGTTTACCTCAGTTTCCTTATCTGTAAAATGAACTGGAAAAGAAAATAGCAAATCCCTCCAATATCTTTGCCAAGAAAACTGCAAACAAGATCATGAAGAATTAGACCAGACTGAAATGAACAATAATAACAACACTCTTGGGCTTCCACCTCCTGGCTCTTTCCACACTTCAATCACAGACAGTTTTCAGTGTCCCTGGTTCCTTCCATATCCATGAAGAATGCAGCTTCAGCTTTTTGGCCTGTTAACCTAAGTTTATTCTGCTTTCCCTGGTCAGACCCCTGTTCCAGAACCCTTCTTTCATTTATAATCCACCAGCATTTGTGATACACCAGCCTATTAAGCTTTATCATTTTCCACACTGTGATTTTATCAATCTAACTCTTGAGGTCTATAATTTGATTAACTATTTCAATCCAAGTAGTGGAATTAATAAATATTTCCTGGTAAATGACTTTCCCTTTCTCTTTTCTCTAAGGCAACATGATATTTTTTAGCTCATTGTTCTGTCTAACAAAACTCACCTCGTTCTCAGTGAACTCAACACTTTAAATGCATCATCAGAGAACATGAATTCATTATCATTCTTGCATAAAATCAATTCACCTTGGCAACAATTAAAAAAAAAACTATTTCTAAGTCTTGAGTAATATGAAACTGCATGTCCAAGTCCATCCAGTTCCTTCATTCAGGAGCATTTTTCATCTTGTCCAAGGAAGGAGTCTTTTACCCCTCCTTTCATTTGAGACCCTTCTTCCTTCAGCTCCCAGCCCATTGTAACTATTAACAAAGAGCCCTAAGGGAAAAAAAATGATCCCTTTGCTTGCTACAAAACACAGTTGGGTGGGGGGAGGCTGATCAACTTTTTATACTGTGGACTTCATGTTCTTTCCACAATGCACAGACATTTCCATGTGGATACATTGTGATTCCTTATATCTTCATACTAAGCAACTCTGAAGGGATCTACCAGTCTGTGGTCCGCTTTTATACCATAGCTTTCTTCAATGTGAAAATTTGCATTCTACAAATGAGCAATTTTCTCATTCAGATGAGGGAGAATAATGAACGGATTTGTTTAGTTCCATTTGACCTCAAAGATTAAAAGTTTGGACTATGGATGAAAGTTTCAAAGAGGAAGTTTAACCCCAAAATAAGAAAGGGAACTATATTCTAAAAGGACAAGCTCTCCAGAGGCTGTCATCCTTTTATGTTTGTATGTTCAATATTTAACAGTTCCTTGTACATAGTTGGTGCTCAATGGATGCTTATTGATTAATTGCATGGAAATAATAGACCCACTTTATTGGGTATCTACAAGAAAGATTGGAGGGACATTTATTGGGGGTGTTATAGACAAATTTCTTATTCAGATTTTCTTTGATGAGATCGATCTTAGGATCCAAGATATTGAACTGGAAATAACCTTAGGTCCAAGAGCCCTTGGGACTCTCCTTGGAGTCTGAAGTACTATATGAACCCAGATTTTCCAGACTCTAAATGTAGTGTTGTATTCACTATATCCTTCTATTACAGAGTTCCCTCCTCATGAAGGCTTTATATACTTTTATTTTTTGAATGCTTATTTACTCAATCACTTGCCTTTCCCACTTTCCCCCTCTTGTGGCTTTCTCAATAGATTCTATGCATTTACCTGATTCCTAGTCACATCACATTTTGGTCAAGTGTCATTTACTAAACAAACCCATATTTATTAATGGAGAGCATTTATCACGGAGAAGGCGACTTCCTTGTAGGCTTGGCAACTGTTGAACCTTTGATAATGGAGAAGAGACAGAAAACAATACCTTTTTAAAATGTAATAACTAGCTTATTCAGCTGGAATTGTCTTTCTCCATTTCTCTGGAAATAAGGCTCTGGCTTCCTTCACAAGACAATGAGTCTACATTATGAAGGTTTATAAAAAGTATAAAGTCTCCACACTGACTGTGTTCAATGGGGCGTGCCAAGGTAGGGCTAGCTATGAGAAAGGCTGAGAGATTGATTATAGGTTAATATCAAATAGGTCAATGATAGATAATTTCTGAACTTACTCTGACAGAAAAGACAAGTGAGACTTTAAAGGGAAGTGGATACACTCATGATATAAATAAAATTTTTTGACATTACAGGGTGCTGTTTCTAAAGAATACATAAATTTGGGAGGTGACTGTCTAACACAGGGGATCAAGGATGGAATACTAATAGAAAAGAATTTCCTAGCTGAGTGAGGAATGGAAAATAAAAGTACCCGAAGCCATGAAATGGACATAGAAAACTCAGATTTGAATAGAGATCCTATTTGGTATAGATCTGATGCCATGTCTCTGAATTTTCTAAGTCTAACCTTCTATAATTCTGGGAATCTTGCTTTCTAGCTGGGAGGCCTTGGGCATGAAAAACAAAACACAACAAAATAAAACACAGTGTCAAAGCCAAAAGGAAGAGATAGTAAGGAACGTTTACTTAAAGGCTGGTAGAGCAGCAAAGGAGTTGACCATAAAGTGATCCAGCATGTGTCTCTTCCTATTATCCCCAAGCAAAACCTGAAAGGCTTTGTCAAATAAATCACTTAGGTGTCCTGAGTCTCAGTTTCTTAAGCTGGATAATAGTATTAGATAGCATAATACGACCTGCAATATCTGACACGGAGAGTTGTCATGAGGATCAAATTAAGAATTTGTATAGCCTCATCATCCTTATTATGGTAGGTGTTGTTATTATTATTGATGTTTGCTATATAGTGAAATGTAATATGGAAAACTACCCGATGATATTTGGGCAAAGATTTTCTGAAAAAAAAAATATTACCCATGATTCTTTTTTGTTCTTTGAAAAAATAACATTATTAATGGCTTATTAGAACAAAAATAGAAACACGGTTGTTTTTAATAATATTCTATCATCTTCTCCAATTTAATCCTTCTTTATAAGAAAAATTTAATCAGGGGCAGCTAGTTGGTGCAGTGGATAGAAGATCAGTCCTGAAGTCAGGAGGACCTGAGTTCAAATCTGACTACAGATAGTTAGCACTTCCTAGCTGTGTGATCCTGGGCAAGTTACTTAACCACAATTGCCAGGGGTGGGGGTGGATTTTATATATATTCAAGGAAATAAGGAGGATTTGGAGGATTGAATCTGCAAATACATACCACATTCAATTCCAATAGGCCCTCACCTATATTCCAAAAGGTTAATATGAATTTTTCTCAACCCATGGTTTGGCAACCTTTCCTTTCTCCAATTTAAAAAGAAGAAAATAAATACACAAATAATATATAAGTACACAATTATATATACATATGTATATATTTATATTCCTCTCTCACTCTATATATCTACATATATAAACACAAACATATATATATATAATGTACTATTTGCATATGGCAATATAGAAAATACATGCAAAATTGTTCTGTTCTACTAGTAATGCTCTCAGCTTCCTACTCCCTCATTCTAAAAGCACTAGTCATTTTTCTCTTGCTCTCAGTGTACTGCTTTGTGTGTGTGTGTGTGTGTGTGTGTGTGTGTGTGTGTGTGAATGTGTGTGGAAGAATTCTTTTGACAAAGGCTTTGTGAAGTGATAAATTTTGATAAAAAACCAGCTTGATTAACCCTTTCGAGACAATGGATGCAGTACCAAGATAGAGAAAGGAAGGAAAGAAAGAGAAAGGAACCTTGGGAAAAGTGTCAGGTAATAAATTGCCTGGTTCAATGAAGAACAAGGAAATGGAAACTTCATGCTATTCTTTACCTACCTGTTTGTGAGGTATTTGAGACCTAAAGTTACATAGAAAGATTCAGTGAGAATCAGAATATGGGGATCATTCTCAAATCGAGTCACTTCCTTCTTAATACAGTATAATGCTCTAAGCTTCAATGTTCATACTCTGGGCTGATGCCAGAATAGAGAGCAGGTTTTTTTTTTTTTCCTGGACCCAAGCCTAAGGCTACCTGTGGTCTTAAGACAACTTCGTTCTGGGAAGGCTCCAACATTTCAGTTTCAGTACATTTATCAAAATGACAGAGGGATGGATGGAGAGAAATAGAGTGAAAGCCATGAGGAACAAAAGAGCACCCATGTTTTGAAAGGAGATAGGAAAATTAAGGAAAATGGACAAAAACTGTTACTGGAGAAGAAATATTCTAGGAAGAGCCTAGTGTGACTTTAGAAATCTGCTTGTATTTCTTCGTTGCAAGGGAAACTAACTGGATCATGTAGGCAAGGTAGAGTCTCTTTGGATATGACTATGATGCAAAAGCGAGTGACTGAACTTTTCATTGAACATTATTCTATGATAGGCACTGTGAAAAGTCCTAGGAAAACAAAAGTAGAGGAAAATAGCTTCTGCTTTCAAGGAACTTCCATTCTATTGGGGGAGACGACAGATAGATAAGTACAGAGGTAGAAGAGAAATTCAGAGGACATGGAGTTCTTGTCAGATGAACAGCACTAAAGGGCTATGGAATTGGGAAGGTAGGAAATAAGTGGAATTTTTAGAAAGCAACCAATGAGGCTGATTGTTCTTTCAAATCTAGAAGGTGTTGGCTGGAAAGGGTCAGTCAGCCCCAGAGCATTCAAGTAAGAGTCTGCAGTCTATTTGACACCCTTCTTTTAATGGACCATTATCACTTGCTTTAAAACAGAATAGAGGAAAAATCAAAACAAAACAAAATGAAACAGCACTAGTTTAATGTGTGGGAGAAAGAAATCTTTTCTTCCTTTGTTTTTGAAGAGACATGGTGGTTAGTGGGTAACGAAATGGGAGGAGAAAGAGCATCAATAGTATTTTTAATGCTCATAAGAAAATTGAAAAAAAATCAGAAAGGGACACTAATATGATTTTTGCCAAAACCTTGTACAACATATACACAAAGATATACAAGCATATGTCATGTATGTTGTTATGGGGAATTGCAGATCCAGGTTGAACAGCCAGGAAGAAATGGGGTCAAACACCAAGTTGTGTGGCTGTGTGAACCTAGGCAAATGATCTCTTTAAAGTAGGCATCATTATCAGTGGCTGAGAAACTGTTTTTGTGGAAGATGTTTCCTTACCTGGAAATTCGTACTAATGAAATTCCAGGTCCAGTTCCTATCCCTACAGATGTAAAGACACTTATTTCCTAAAGAGAATCAGATAAAATAGAAGTCTACTTTTGTTTTGTTTTGTTTTGGTTTTAATATAGAACTTCCCTGTTCTTGGTATATTTGGAATATGTGTGTTTATTGTGACTGCCAAGTAGAGAAAACATGAGACCAGGAATTGCCGAAGGGATTTTTTGCTGCAATCTTGCCACTCACCATCTTTGTTTGTAATGTAGCAGCAAATCTTGTCTCAGTTCCTTTGCTTGTAAAATGCAAAATGCAGGAGTTTGCTGGAAGACCTGGAGGTTCCTTGCAGTTCCAAAATTCACTGAAATCACCTGCAAATGACTAAGCAGAAACCTGATTTCTTTTGAGATGTGAGAGACCTAAGACCATTGAAAGGTGCCTCTATTCAGTCTTCTTCCCCCATCTTGCTAACTATAATTCCAATTAAATTCATCTTTGGTAGGAATTCTCGAGCAGATATTTCCATAGCTTCTTTTCACAAACTTCTAGGATTTCAAATGGAAAATTCTTAACTGAATGGAAGCTCCTCAACATTTCTAAACATTTCACACTTCATTATACTCCTGGGCAACCTCCTTGCCAGCGACCAAGCCTTTGCCTAAGTTCTGTCATAGTGCCCTTCCATCCCCTTCATGTTCTGTCCCATCTTTCTCAAGTTCTAGAAGTACAGTTAAATCAATATTGCTGTAGCTACTGAAAAGGATTATTTATGGTAATGACTAAGATCTCCATGCAACATTATTTTCTACATAAAAGTACCTCTCTTTGGCCCTCACTTTCCAATATAAGTTGCTTCTTCCTTTTAGAACATGTTTCTTGAGCACAGAAAGCATTTTTTTTTCCTTTTGTCATTATATCCTGTACTTAGCATAGTAGCCCCACAAATAAGTATTTAAAATTGCTTTTTCATCCATTCATTCATTTACTGAGAGCATGGATGGCCTGGATGAATAAAATAAAAATCTCCATTACTCAGATTCATAAGGTCTTAGATTAAAACTGGAAGGGACTTAAAATTCATTTAATACAAACCTCTTATCTTCCAAATGAGGAAATCAAGGTTCAAAAAGGGCAATGATTTCACTAAGCCCACATAAATAGTTTCCAAGGCAGGATTTAAGCTTCTCTGCTAGGACTCCAAATCCCATGCTTTTCTCCCAGGTTAGGCCATCCCTGTGCTATCCCGACTTTGTATACAAATGGGTCAGGTTTAACATCCCTCTCGTATAGACATCTAAGGAGACCATTTAGGCTCTAAAATGAACTAGCCTTAGTTACATTTTTTAAAAATGGATTCAGCAAAGAAGCCCCTGAGCCAAGACTATTTGATGAAGAGGATCAGAAGGAGCAGCCCACAAAGAGTATCTTTAAATAGCAATACACACAGGCAGGGAATCACAATAGCACAAAAGACCAGTGGATTCTTGAAGCAAGGCAGCGGAAACCTCATGTTTCTTCACAGGAGACATAACTGAGGAAGGAGGATGACAATGGTTCAAAGAGACTCCATCTTGACCTTTACAAAAAAAATCATAAAAATGATGGCAGAAGAGTCTCAAGATCAAAAAAGGAAAAGAAAAATCCATACTCGTCATCAACCATTTTGAGAAGCAGATATATAGTTGAGCTCTTGGCATTATACTAATAAATTGTGAGAAAACATGACTTTACATAATGATTTATCACTGATCACAGAAATAGATCAGTCTTGTTTCCATTTTTAAAGGCAAATATTCAGTGAGTTTTGCTTTCCTAAGCAAAAATAGCCTACTTATCTCCCCTTGCCCCAAAGATTCTTTATTGAGAGCAAGTTTTAAGAATTTTAATAATGATGATGATGATAATCCTAATTAAAACTTATATAGTATTTTCAAGATTATAAAGTGCATTATACCTATTATCATATTTGACACGAATTTGATGAGGGGATTAAAGAAGATGGTCCAAAATGAGGATTGGGGAATAAAGGAAGAAAAAGGAGGAGAGGGGTCAAGGAGGTTAGAAATTGTGAAAGGATCTTTCCAAATTTTAGAAGCTGGCTTTAATCAAGCTATAATCCTCTTTTTTCCTATTCTACTATGTTACAGAAATGCTTGCTCTATTTTTAAAACTCAGAATAAAATAAATTAAATTTAAAAAGATTCTCCCAGGCTGCTACTTTATGATATACATTGTTTCTTCCTAATACAATAATATTAGAGATTATTTTGTCCACCTTTGTTGTCTTACCAATGAAGTAACTGAGGCTCAAGGAATTTCCTTAAGTCTATAGAGCCAGTTTAGGCTCGAATTAGAACATTCATCCTGGTTTATATATGGGGATGTTTAGTATGAGGAACAAAAGCTTAGAGGGACATGGTTTGAATATTTAAATGATGGTCCTACTGAAGGACAAATAACCATTTTTTGCTTGGCCTCGTGGGACAAAACAAGGAAGGACGGGTAGAAATTTTAATTTTAATTTTCCTAATTATTGGTATAGATATATTTCTGTTATCCTCGAGTCACTTATTCCTATCCATCTACCCATTTAACATTTGTCAATCGGTGGGTGACATTTATTCTTCTAAATTTGAATCAGTTTCAATAAATTTTGGAATGAGACCTTTATTCAATAAACTTGCTGCAAATAGTTTTCTCCAGTTAATTTTCCTTTTCGCCTCTTATCATTTGTACAAAGAAAAACTTAATTTTATGTAATGAAAATTGTCCTTTTTAACTTTGTGATCCTCTCTACCCCCTTTTTCTCATTAGGTATCTTTCTGAAAAGAAGTATATTTAAGTTTGGTGTCAGGAAAAAAAGCATGTTACTAATTAGAGCCAGTCAGACATGGACTGGAGTGGGCTGCCTTGCCAGGCTGTGGGCTCACAGACTCACTGGCACCAATCTAGCAGGACTCTATAATTCGGTGATCCTATAATCAGCTTGCCTTAGGAAGTGACATATTCCCCATTGCAGAATATTTTCAAGTAAATGTTGGAGAATTACTCATTGATTCTGTTGGAAAGCAGATGCTTTTTCAAGTGTGGGGTGATCTGGATGGCCAGCAAGGGCTCCTGTTACTTCCAGAACTGCACATCAACTGCCTTAATATCAGCCACTCACGTGTCTGAAAGCCCCAGACAAAACTACTTTGTCTATGTTTGTCCTACACATAGGCTGTTAGTGAATTTGCTACAAAGCTCATAAACAACTGAATAAAATGCATGAAGAAGGCACGATACACCAGCAACTACTTTTTAAAGTTTTGAAAGCATTTTGGTAATAAAGAACTAAAATGGTGATTTCTGCATCTACTATATCAGGAGCATTTTAACAAGAAAAATTATAATGATAATAAAATATACTAGGATCAGTCTAGGATACTAGACTCTTAATTAAACTAATATTTACTTTACTATTGCAAAAGGGTATGCCAATCTACATCACAATGGTTCAAATCACTGTCCTTGTAATTCTAAAAAAAAAAAAAGGAAGTTCCATGTATAATTATCTTTTTATCCTATTCTACTATGTTGCACATATGCTTGTTATATTTTTAAAATCAAGAATAAAAGAAATTAAATTAAAAATCTTTCCAAGGCACTACTCTATAATATATATCGTTTCTTCCTAATAAAATATAAGCTCATTGAAGGAAGGAGCGTTTTACCCTTAGATTTGTAGTTCTAGTTCTTAACATACAGGAACATTTAATAAATGAATTTTTCCCCACTCATCCCCTCATTTATTTCCATTTTAATTTCATTAAAATAAAGACATAAAGAAAGTGATAATAAATCAGAAAGATGAAACAGATAACTGATAACAATAGTAATAACAATAAGGAAAACATGTTTGTGTATCACTCTTAAAGATTTCAAAGGTATTTTACCTGACATCGCTTAATATTATCTGCACAGCAATCCTCTGGGTTGACCTTACATATGCTTAGACATAAGTATCTGGGATATGGGATCATGCTCAGGTCTTCTTGAGTCTATTCCTGGATTCTATCAGCTAAGCCATCTCACCTTTCTCCATTGAGAACTAGCCTGAAAAGGAATGATTTGCCCCTTGGAATAGAAAACTCCTACAAATTATTCTTGTTCTGTGAATGTCTTCATCTATAAGAGAAAGGGTTAGTCTAGATGACCGATGAATTTCCTTCTGGGTTTAAATCCATGAGCCTCTCAGCAGGGCTAGAACAATACCTCTGTGGGGATGTGACCATGACAATTTCTATTTTAGGTGAAGAGAGTACTAAATAATCCCCAAGTCTTCTCCCACTCTCAAGATTCTTTTATTTTACTGATTTTGGAGATTATATTTATAGACATGATGTGGGATTGGAGCTTACCAAGATAAAAATCATTTCCATACCAAGTTGGTATAAAGGCTCCCCAGGGGCAAATGTGGAAGCTACTTGGCAAACAGAGAAGCCTCCCGCTAACTCTAGAAGCAGGCTACATCTGCTTTAACTAATGCAGCTTGAAATGTGACAACATCTCTCCTCTCTATGACCCATAAAACATGTTAATTAGACAAATGGAAATAATTAAAAGGAAAAAGAATCATCAGGCAGATAATGACAAAATTTTGAGAAAAGAAAGAAATGGCCCCATGATTAAGCTCTTAATAAAATGATGTTTCTTTCTGTTCCATAAACATGATTTTTCTTTCATTAATTTGGCCACAATTATGATCTATTGTGGACCAGATTATGTTCCATTTTTTTCTTATATTGAACGATTTGGAGATGAGTGGTTTTCAATATTGTGCACAAAGTGCCTGTAAACATGCCAGACCTCACATTCTATTCCATTAATATGGCCCATGTGCTCACGTTTGATGCTTTACTTTTTCCTCTTGCAGAAATTATGGCAGCAGTCTTCCTGATTTCCTCTTGCTTGTGTTCATTGACTCATAAGATCATAGCTCTCCAGTTGGAAGCAATCTTAGAGACCATCATTTTTTGTTGAGAAAACTGAGTTTTGGGACGTGAAGTGCTTTGGCCAAGCTCAATCAACTGGTTAGTGTCAAATGGTAAGATCTGAACTTCTAGCATTGTCTCTCAAGCGACACTGAATGTTCTCCAACAATCTCCTCATTTTACAGTTGGGGAAACTGAGGCTGAGGGGTTTTAAGTGACTTGCCCAAGTTCAACCAGGTAGTGTTAGGACAGAGACTTAAATCTGCATCTCCTGTCAATGATCTTTCAATATACCTTGTTATACCATTGTCTTTTTTATTTATTTCTAGCCCATGATACTTTGAAGATAAAGACCAGTTTTTATAGCACTTCTAGTCCCCTTTTAAGTCAATCTGGAATCAAATCCGAACATTCAGAAAGAGTGAAGGCTGCACAGTATCATGGATCAGCAGAAATGCAGGTACCTCAAAAGTCTGTTAGTTCCAACATTCACCAGAAGGAAAAAAAAAAAAAAAAAAAAAAACAAACTTTGAAACTGACAATTGGTCGTCCAACCTCTCAATTGTGGGGCATGTCATCCTGTGGGAAGAACACTGCTTTTGGAATCAGGGACCTGAGTCCAGCTCCTTATTTTATCATTTACTGTTGCTGTGCCCTTGCATAAGTCATTCAAATTCATCAATAAGCATTTATTACCTTGTAACTTGCTAGATGTTAAAGTTGCAAAGACAAATGTGGAAGGGTTCCTATAGAAAAGTCAATGATATCTCTTGGTAGAAAGGGTTTCTGTAACTTTGTTCAATTGTGAAATGAGTTAGTGAAAGAAATGGCAAATGACTCCAGTATCTACATCAAAACAACAACAACCAAAAACAAAACAAAACAAAACAAAACAAACAAAATACAAACAAACAAACAAATGGAGTCTTAGAGAGTTGGAGAGAAAGTAAAATTCTTAGCCTCATGGCGGAGGTCAGTAACAGGATTTGTAGGTCGAGGTCAGAAGTTTGACAGGGGTCTTCCTTTCTCCCTCTTCCAACCAACTTTGCTTCAATTTTTAATATTGTAATCAATAGAAGAACAAGTAATTATTACATATATACTTTGTTTCAAGCACTGTGCTAATGTTTTAATTTATTCTATTCTTTTTTTAATTCAGAAGATCAGATGGGTTGCTCTTCTGTAACCCATTTCTCCCTTACAGATCTTCTGACTTATTATCCAAAGGTTCAGTCATTTGAGACTGTTATCACATAGCAATACTACCTAACCTGATACATAATGTATACCAGAGTGTGAACAAGAGATATGAAAATGTACTTAATGAAGTGAGATATAAAAGATGGTAAAATGGCGAGTTGCAGAATGTCAGATTTGGAAGGATCATGAGAAGTCATTTACCCTAATGCATCTCTTTATTAAAGAAAAAAATTGCAACCAAGCATTCATTTACTCTCTGCTTGAAAATCTCTACTAGTTCAGCAGTCCTTCTACTTGTACACTCCCCCCCCTTTTTTTTTAAAGTATCCTTGAACTGCACCCTATTGGTGCTTTCTAGGACAAAGTATTTTCTCAGGTCCTCTTCTTCCTCAGTAATCTCTCAGTGTTCTCATTAGGTCTTATAGATTTTATTCTCATCTCCGTGAGAGAAGTCCTATATAGACATATGCAACCATTTCCCACCCCCTTGAACTATAATTTTGGCCAACTGACATGTCCACCTAGATGTTCTATGGATATCTCAAGCATAGCAATTTAACATGAAATTATTATCTTTTCCCCCAAACTCCATTCTCAACCCAAATCCCAAATGGGGATGTCTGAGACAATATTAATAAATAATAAGAACAAGAACAAAATAATAAAATCATTTTATAACCTTTTTAAGAATTGAGCCTATGAGTATACATGAAAATTCATCTCCTTCAAAGACTCCCACAGTCATGTTAGATATGGGAAATGTGAGAACTACAGATAGTTTAATTTATTTCACAATGAACAGTTAATTAATTAGACGACATCTCCTTCCACTTCTCATTCTCCAGATGCCTGGAATCTAGAAAAGTGACTGGCCTAAGATTATGTAAGTAATTCTAAACCCATGTGTTTCCAAATTCAGAACTCTCTTCATTAAAACTCAATGATTTTCCACTCTTCTGATGAGACTTCAACTGATCTAATGACTTTTAACACTTGACATATGTTGCAACATTCTAAAACTAGGAAGTTAGGCTCCTTCACATCAGAATGAATTCATCACTTTTTTCTGAAGGGGTGGGTTACCAGATGTGAAAGGGGAATTGGGTCTGTTGAATACATTAATGTGCAACTAGAAGGGTTGATTAGTGAAGTCAGAAACGCAGGTTGCAACTATTTGAACTGGAAGTATATACAGCCCTGGGGGAAAATGGGTCTTAGGAAACAGGGAACGGAATTATAATAATTGTTTATAAGATTCAGTGAATTCTTTACTTTTTTTCCTTTTATTTATTTATTTTTTGGTAGTCTAAAAATAAAAAAAAAATTGTTATCTCAATCTAGGAATTTCCAGATAGGAGCTATAACATGAGATTTCTTAGAGGAAACCTTGAGGGGAATGGTAAAAGAATCCAAACAATTGATGATCTGGGGGGCCTACTTTGACGGGACTCTGTCTGCCTATGTGTAGAAGTTGAGCTGCTGGATCATGGGTCACATGATATTTTCTCAAAAATCTTTCAATATCCTTAATTCTGTTTTCATTGTTCAAAATCCTCAGAAGCCCTGATTATCTTAAAGATAAATAAGTGAAAATTCCCTTTACTCTAGGCCTATCACTATGTCTTTTATGAACAGAAGAACTTTGTAAGAATCCAAATTATCCCAAAGTCAGGTTGACTGCTTCAAAGACAAACTGTAGAGGTCTATATGCTGTTAGCCAATTTTTAATTCCTACATTTTGTAAGGGTTCATGTTGTACCCCATTTTGTTTAATCACTAGGGAGATAATGAGAGACAAAGGTGATCATTAGCCTCAAGGGCCTTTAGTCTATAAAATATTATACATGCCCACCAATATGTATGCATTATATATAGAGAGTATGTATATGTGTATATACATGCATGCATTATCCCACTAGCTCAACCTCATTGGGTATATAGACTGTTTCGAGTTTTTAGAGAGACACACCAAATCGTGTGTATGAATGCATGCGTGCATGTATTTTATATGGTACATATTTGTGATACATAGGAGATCATCTCAGAAGGAAGGCATTAAAAGTAAGGGAATGAGAAAAGGCTTCCTGCAGAATAGGGAATAGGAAATCACTGCAGTCAGATTATAGGGGTGAGCAGGAAAATTACAGACATGGGGTCATTCAGTGAAAAAAACTCGATGTGCACACAGTAGGTAGGGCATGGAATATGGAAGGGGCAGGCTTCAGTGGCTTCTGAGGCTTGTGGCAATTTCCTCTCTCACTGCCAATTAAGGTGTTTGCTTCAGTTGTTTGGTCTATTAGAAGGGAAATGAATCACATCCTGCCAGGTACAGACTCATTATCCATAACTCTTCTTGTTGTTTTGGACCCTTTCTTTATTCATTCTCCTTATTTGATCTCATTATTATTATTTTTATTTTTTTAAACTTCCTTTACTCAGAAAATGTCCATTTTCACAGCCGATAACATTTGCTAAGATGACAGCAACATGGACTTCCCATCAACCTTTCTTGGGCATAACTAGAAAAATGTAGAAATTTCCGAAATCCAGTAAGATTGGGCCAAGCTAAAATAACCATCAAAAGGTTAGGTCAGTAAAGAAAATTTAATAACAGCATATCAAATATTTACCAAAGCTATTTGCAAAGTTAAATCATTCATGAAAATATATTAAGTAATTTCAAGTAGGCTAACTTTCATGTGAAAAATGAGCATGTGCTTGAAAGCGAACATCCAATAGTCAGTAATGAGTAAAGCTCCTCTTCGAAAGCCGGTTTCCTTTCAGCCCAGTCCATTTTCATCCATCTTTGCATTCTGGTCAAGCATTCTCTCACTCTGGTTCTTCACTTCAAGGCTTTTTCTTTGATTTCAAAAACTCTAAAGTCAATGAGTCCTCCCAACAAATCAGATGTACAAGCTAGAAAGAGAAATGGCAGCCCTAGGATGTAAAGCTTATTTACCTTCATCTCAAAGCATTTCCAACATTTAAATGCAGCATGAATTTTTAATTGTGCTGATATTGATAGTGTGGGATTTAGTTTTTATGCATTCATGATCTAGAGTTGGAAAGGACATTAGAAGCCACATAGATCAATTTCCCATCCAGTACAGAAATTCTCTTTATAGAAACCCTGTTGGAGATGGGTATACAGACTCTTTTGTAAAATGTCCAGGAATAGGGAGTCCATTATTTAGCTAGTTGTCACATCTAAGCTAAAAAATGATTGGAATGAATATGGCACAGAAATAACCCTGGGAGTTCTCCACTTATTGGGAAAAAATAACAGGTAAAAAAAAAAAAAAGGAGAAACAAATCAAAAGACTTCAAATTTCTGCAATAATATAAATACTTTCAAAACAATAGGGACTCATGGCCTTAGCATAAGGATGTTGAGCATAACTTTGTTGATATCACTAAGGGTTGGTTTGGGGTAGAATTGAAGATTGATGTATGTTGCTAGCTGACCCCAGGCAAGTAATAATTCTATTTCTCCTAGTTTTCTCAAGTATAAAATGGGACTAATGAGAGTATTTATCTCACAAGGTTGTTGCAAAGATCAAATGAGATAGTATTTGTAAAAGTGTTTCGCCATTCCTTGTACATAATAGGTCCTATGTGTTTTTTTTTTCTCTTCTTTTCCCTCATAATATGGACCTAATTCTATGTATCAGTTCTCTAATAATTCTCTATTGGTTCCTGGGTCAAATACAAACTCCTCTGGTTGGCATTTAAACCCCATACTAAAATAGCTTCATTTCCATCCTAATTATAGATTATTTCCACTGAGGTATTCTATGGTCAATCCTGATCAGGTATATTTTTGTCCTTTCCATGTATGCTATACCATCTCTTCTCTTCCTACATTTGTACTAACTCTATCTGCATGCTAGGAATTCACACTTTTCTTTCCTTTGTCTCTTTGAATTGAAAGTTTGCTTCCAACTTTGCCTCAACAGCTCTATTCAACATAAAACCTTTCTTGATGCTTTCAGTTGCAAGGTCATTTCTATCCCTACCCTAATTCCCTTTTTTCTCCCATACATGTTGTACAGTAGTATAGAAATTATATGAGAATCATCTCCTTTTTCACTTGTTTTACAGAATCTGACATATAGTATGCATTTTATAAATACTTATTGATAGATCAGGTGAAGATCTTTCTGTTCCACAAAGAACACCCATGTTTTACTTCTTTTGTTTATTATTTTCTCTTTTTGAAGAAAATAGAGAAATTAACCAATCAACCAACACAATTGTTTTTTGGACCTAATTCCTACCAATAAAAAGAAAATTGGTGGTTAAAGAGTAATAATGAGAAATTTGAAGTAAGTAGCCACACCACCTTCAGATTTATAATAAAAAAAAGAAGGATGCTGAATATAGTATTATGAGGACATTAGATTTAGGAAAGAGATTCAAACATGTGAAGAAAAGCAATAACATTTAATTAACCAAGAATCTCAAAACAAAGTCAGTCAAAAAGCTTTTATTAAGCTCCTGTATGAGTTCAGTCAGCTCAAAAAGAAGAACAGAATGGTCTTCATGAGTATGTAAAGTCTAGGGAGAATGGAACAAAGGGAAGAAGAAAGGGATTAAAACTTGGAGAATAAAGGGGTCAAGTGGGAGAAGAAGGAAGAAAGGGGATCCTATTGAAGAAGGTCTCGTGATGAAAGAAAGATATCCCTTGGAAGAATATGGGGATTCTATGATAGTTTTAATATTAGGTGGCAGAGGGACTTGTATGGCCACTTTTCTGTCAGTGCTTTGTTTTGACAAACAACATACGCCAATAAAAGATATATACAAACACCTAAAGCACTGTAAAAACCCAGAAAGGAGGTTACAGAAAGGATCTGTGGGGCATAGATTCAGAGATATGATAGTATAGCCAGTGAGAAGAATAATACGATCCAAATATGATCCAAAAGAAGGATGGCAGAGGTTAAAACTGGACCACGTGACTTGGCAAACTAGGTGGTTTCATCATGAGGGACCATTTCTATCTATATTATTTGCCGCAAGAATGGATATTTCCAGAAGTGAAATGTATAAAAAAGGATGATGAACTAAGATTATAATATTGATGCCATAGGATTTTGTTATTCAGAAACTTGTGCACCTATGAGCACACACAAATATATTAAAAACTGAATAAATAAGGACATCAATCACAAATGAGAAATAAAACCAGAATAGATAGGGGGAAAAGAAATAATGAAAAGAATAAAGCAAAGGGAAATAATAGAAATAAATTCAACACCTAAATATAGACAAAGAGGAGAAAAAAAAATAATCTGTGCAGACATAATGCTTTACTTAGAAAATCCTAGGGCATCAGTAAAGAAATTAATTTAGTAATTAGTAATTAGAAAACCATTTAGTAAAGTAGGATACCTACCAATAATAATAAAAAAATCAAACTCTAAATAAAATAACATTAAAATAAGATATCTAAAATAAAAGATATTCAAAATACTGGAGAGATAGAAGGGAATGAAAGCAGGAAAATAGGAGGGACATCACTTATAGACTCATTATAAAGCAGTAATAAGGAAAACCAATTGCTAATTTAAAATACAGAGAAAAAAGATAAAACAGGCTGGACAAAGGAAATATCAGAAGTAATTGAACTCCATAAACTAGTGTTTGATAAACTCTTAAACATAAATTAGCTATAACAGAATTCTTTGACAAGAATTGATTAAAAAAAAAAAACAACAACAACTAAGAAGCAATAGGGAAGAAATTAGGTTTAAACCCACATCTTGCACATAAACCATAAAATTTCAAAAGGGATGTGTATGTGACCTATTAAAGATCATATTATAAAAAGAAAAAAAAAACAACAACAAGTAAATCATATACTTTTAAAAATCTATGGATAGAAGAAGAATTATTACCCAAATAAGAAAAAGAGATAATTATAAAAGATAAAACAGTTGGAATTATGTGGAATTGAAAATGTTTTACATAGGCAACATTCATGTATCTAGGTTGGATAAGATTGGGGAAAAAATTGGTCATATCAGATACATCTGATCACACTGTGTATGTATGTGTGTGTGTGTGTGTGTGTGTGTGTGTGTGTGACAAAATTTATTCCCCGATAGATTTGTGGTTCATGAATAACACCCATCAATTCTCAAAAGAAGAATTATGAATTGTTAACAATCATATAAAATGCACCAGATCATCAATATTAAGTACAGTATGAATCAAAACCATTTTGGAATTTCACTTCATACCCAGAAAACTGGAAGCAAAATGACAAAAAAACAGGAGTAATGAATGTTGCAGGATCATGGAAGCACAGACATATCATTATTCTATTGTTGTAGGAGAAGTGAATTTGTTCAAACATTCTGGAAAAAACTATCTGGTATTATTTGAAGAGAGTGATAAAAAATACCATTACTTTTGTTTCAGAGATGTCACTGCTAGGCATTAATCCCTAAGAAGACAATTTCAAAAAACAACCCGAAAAGTCTTGTGCACATCAAAACATTTATAATATTGCTTTTTATGGTTGCAAAGAACAGGACAGGAAATGGTCACCCACCAAACACAAATAATCAAACAAGTTCTGGTTCATGGAGGAAAGGAACATTACTGCACCATTAAAAGTGACAAATATCATCATTTCAAAGATGCTTGAGTAGATGTAGGAACTGATGGAAAATGACATATGAGCAGGTAAACAATATACACAATAGTTATGGGAATGGGAATGTAAAGAACAATAAACCAATCAAAACTGAACACTCCAGAATTATATTGACCAAGTTCGGACTCAGAGAAGAAAGTGGAGGAATACTATAGATGATACTGGACTTTTTTGATATCTTAATTAATTTTGCTGGTTTTTTTTCTTCTCTTTCAAAAAAGTTATGGGGTATGGTCTTCTGGAAGTAGAGGGGGGGATACAGTTTCACAGTTTGGCTTTGAAGTGTTGAAGATTACATAGTAAATTTATTATACAGTGTTTCAAAAGTCTTAGTATAGTTTTAACTTATTAAGATTTAAGTCTTGGAAGATATCTGCATTGTTTAAAAACAAATCAACAAGCTGTACCGAATAGAGTCTCAACATGTTATATAACATGTTATATATAATTCTGATTTTCTGTACTATAGTACATAAGGAAGAGCACATATTATGTTGTTTATCAAGGTTAGAAGTTGAAAACATAACACAATGGGAAATGTTAATTCTATAAAACAAAGGAGGCTAATTTTTCTAAAGGAACGTGATACCCTTAATTCCTATTTTTTGTTTGATTTTAGTACATATTTATGAGTTAATTTGTGGAGGGAGCAATTGGTGAAGAAACTCATCCAGTCAAAATTGGTTAGTAACTATTCTGCAATCTGATATCATAGTAAGCTTGCCATGGCAAACAGGGGTCCTCAGGCTTCACAGTCAGAGAGTTAGTGGATGTCAGAGATAAGACTTTCCCACCAGATGCCTCTGAATCCAGCTCTGGCTCCGTATCCTTCACGTCTGCCATCCATATCCATCATGTCTTTCGTCTGATCTTAGTCATGTTAGCATGTGTATTTCCAATGAAGGAGAAGGGAAAGAGGCGTACAGAAAACTTGCAATTCCCTATACAATCTGCTTTCCAATAAACTCAGCTATCAAGAGGATATGTACAAGTGTTGGAAACATGGGTCTGCAATTAGAGAGAAATGCTCAGAAAAGTGTCAGAAATGTGCTAGGCTTTCTAAATGATGCTGAGGGGAACAAAAAGAGCTTCCTGAGGAACAAAAATGTGGGATAAGAGACTGAAGAGAAGATTTTTTTTTTCATTTATACTTGGTACCTAATTGGTGCTTAATAAATGCATGTTGACTGTAAGTTTTTTTCCCCCCCAAGGAAAATGATCTTTGGACAAAATAAAAATATTCATCAGTTCATTGAAATCCCAAGATAAGTAAAGTCCTTAGAAGAACATAGCTACCCACTGTCACTGAATTCAACTCATCTCCCCAAGTGAATCTCTTCTCTATCTATTGAAATACCTAAGGGGTATAAATGGTGACTCGTTGTCAGTAAAACAGTGAATATTTGAAGAGAGTAAAGATAATGATGGAATTGGAAAAAGGCAGACATTTAAAATTTCAAGCAAGCAGGATCTTGTAAATACTAGATGAGTGAGGTTGTCCTAAGTTTTCAGCTACACAAAGTTCCTAGAAGATGATGGTTTGTGAGCACTGAGAAAGGGCAGGCAGCATCAAGAATGTGTACTGGAATCAGCATTATATTGTAGGAGAGCATCAAAAGTGCTGAGCTGAATGAATTTCAGAAGTCATTATTTGTTTGTTTATCTTTGGATTTATTTACCATCACAGCTACTTCTGAAGGCCATTGGTGAGAACCATTGGTTTGACTCTTATGGACCAAACTGATGGAGTGAATACTCTACCAAGCCTTTGAATTCTGAAGGTGAGTGTCCCAAGGCATTTGAAGGTCATTTTTTTTTAGTGAAAAGGAAATTAGAATTTGAGTAATTTCTCACCATTGTCTATGAATTAAATGGCACTAGTTTTTCTGCTTCTCTTGTCCATTTCCTTATTGTGAAGCTCCTTTAGTCTTGGGTGGGACCCTCAGGGGAGCTCTCTTGCTCTAAGAAAGCTTTGGTCCCAAACTATAAATAATTTCACCGTCTAGAACCCTAGTGCTAAAAACATTCCCTGGAGGGTTTTCATTGTCCAATAATGATTACAAAGAGAATTAAACATGAGAATGGTATTGCATGTTCTGTTATTAGTGAGGTCAAAACACTCAATCAGTATTACAAATGAAACCCCCAGCAAGCCTCCCGGAGTCCCTTACTGGAGACCCTTTAATTCTATCAGGTCTGCAGCGTTTGTCATTGGGCCCCCATCGGTCCTACCCAGGGACAGAATCATGATACCTCCAGCTGCAATCACTCCTAGATTTACCATGTACCTTCCAATCCTGGTCTGGATGCAAAAGCTCTTCGTTTTTCTTTTTAATTTATGCTTCAGTTTAGCTCTTGTTATTACTTTCCATGTCTAGTCAGGCATGGAGAATGCTAATGCTTTGACTGAAGACTTGCCCATTTTGCATTTCATCATTCTTTAAGGTGCCATTTCAGAAGTTTCTTTAGGTTGCATTATAAGACCCATTCGACCCAAGATTTATCTTGCTCCTAAAGCCATTCTATTACTCCCCACCTTCAGAATCCCATGCAGAATGTCAGCAAAGCCCCATATTTAACAAACCAATTTCCAGAAGGCAGAAGCGATCTGTCTTTTGGTATGTACAAATATTTGCCTAATATTTAATATTTTTAATTATGTGACAGTGTGCCTTTCAACTGGGAAGAATGAATCTTCCGTCCGACTTCGTACAGAACAATCCATTTAATGAAAGTGGGCTAGGGCAAAGGGAGGCCCTTGTTACTGTGGGAGGTGAAAGCCTCCTGTTCAGCCAAAAGAATCTAGAAGTGGGAGGGTCCTTGGAGCTCTTGTTAATTAACATTGTCACAGAAGCTAGAGGGTTTATGATTTGTTCTGCCATCAATAGTTAATAAAAATAATTGTATCCCATTATATAAAACGTTAAGGTTTTTCAAGCTACTTTATATACAATTGTATTTATTCAGTCCACCTTTTCAATTTGTCATTGCCAATCACTTCAAGTCAAGAAGCATTTATTAAGTGCTAACTGTGTGCTAGATGCTGGGGATACAAGGGATGGCCAAGCCTAGTCTCTGCCCTCGAGGAGGACTTGCTCATTCTGTACTTGCATGATGTACTTTAAGAGCCTTAGATCATTTGTGCCGTAGGAAAACCGAGAAAGGTCAAGAGTGATTACATTCATGTCATCCTCGATGGCTCAGGATGATGGTGTCACTGATCCTAAAGCCTGTGAGATATCAGAGCTGGGGTGCCAAGGGAGAATGGGAGCATGGATTCAGAGAAGAAAGGGATCAGAGTCCAGTCTATTAGTTATGTACTTATTATGTACTTTTTGTACTTATACCTGATGTGGTCTGGGTCCCACACAAGGTAGCACCTGTTTGAGGGGGGGATTTGAACCCCATCTGTTTCCAGTACAATACACTGTCTCTCTACAAGTGTTATGATTGCATTTTCCTCCCATGATAGCTATGGAATTCAGTTAGAATCATAATCATGTCTTATATTTAAAAATAAAATCAGGATGACATTAGCATTCAAAGGCAGCCTACTATCATGGTGCCAAAAAGCATGTTGAATTAAGCCATTTTATAATATAGAAACTACTTGATAAAAAAAATACAACTCTTAAAGATGACCACAAGGAAATACACACACACACACACACACACACACACACACACAAATTAGGCCATATGTGAGATGAAACAATAAAGAGCACAACATTTTGACCTAATTCAGACTTTTTAAATTCAGAGAAAAGAGCTAAATTGCAGGTGTTTTCCACATGGATCCTGCAAGTACAAATGATTTTATATGGGGCTGATTGGGTCTGTGCACTGGATTAATATGTGAACATTAGGCAGCAGTCCCAGGAGCTTTCCGTATGGGAACAATTCAGGAAGGTCACGTCCAGTGTGCAGGCTTCCGGCTGCCCCCTCCCTCGAATTCTAACTCACTGACGCTGTTTCTTTGAGCAAATCATTATAAAAGTCTCTCTGCATGCTCCCCTTCCATGAAAAGATGCTCTTTAATAGTGGTAAGATCGGCTCCCAGAGCACTCTCACTCTCCAGTAGCAAACTGTCATATTATAAGAGATGGAGCCGGATGTGAATTTGGAACCCCAAGCAAAAGACTGTATTTGATCCCAGTGGCCATGGGGATCCCTTGGATTTGCTGAGTAGGGGGAGAACAGGTGGGTCATAGGATTAGCAGCTGCTTGAAGGATGATTTGAAGAGAGGCCAGCCTTGGGAGGCTGGGGCCCAGCCAGAGTGGACCCTCATCCAGGAATCAGGACATGAAGAGCTATCCAGAAACAATCTGACTCTATGTGTAAGGGACCAACTCCCTCATTTCCTTAATGGTAAAATGGGAACATTAAACCAGGTGGCCTTCAAGTACCTCTAGGGCATAAATGGATGCTCTAATCTCATCCCAGAGATTTTGGTACTTTGGGAAATCATATGGCCCTTAAAGGCAGACCTGAGCTTCAGGATGAATATTTGTGGAGTGGGGGGAGGCCATTGGAGATGAATGACCCCTTACTTGGTCCTGAGCATCTACCACGAGGTCGTGTTATATGCCTAAAGTTGGAGTGGACTAACTTCATCAGTAATTTAGGGGAAAGTTCCCTACCACCACCTTCTTGACAGACCCCAAACCGAGTGCTGTCCACTCATACTGGCCAGGTTGCATGCTCGGCAGAGCACTGAATCTGCCATTAGGGAGAATTGAATTCATATCTGCCCTCAGACACTTACTGGGCAAGTTATGCTCTTTCTGCCTTGGTTTTCTCACCTGTACAATGAGAATAATGGTAGCCCCCACTTCTGTAAGTTATTGTGAGGATATAGTGGTCACTTAATATATTATTTTTTCCTTCCTTTAAGGCAGTGATAAAGGCAATAAAATGTTATTAGTATTATTATTAGCAATAATAATAATTATTATCATTTAGACCTTTATGTTTTGTAAGGCAATATCTATAGCTTTATTAACTCATATACATAAGCTCATTATGTAACTTGACAGATGCTATAATTATTCCTATTTTATATTTTCATATTAAAGCAGATGTCAACATTACGAGATAAGAAAAATTAAATAAAATTACACTAAGAAGAAAATGGCCAACGATCAGGGGTCTTTGGCAAAATATCTGCTACTTCATCTTTGACCTGTTTACAAGATAAAAGGGAGGAGATGGGCATAGAGTGTCAATGAATGTATTTTTTTTCCAAAGGATCTTATTAAAAAAGTTTTTTTTTCTTTCATTTGAATTGATTTCAGGTATTCTTAAGAAGGTAATTAAATGTAAATGAAGTTACTCCTAAATAACCTGTGCCCACACCCACACGATTGTCAAAGATCCAGATCCATCAATGCACAGAAGCCAAATGGGGCTTTAACAAATCCAGCTTGGTTGGCTGTTATCCTGTTACTCTGGAATATCACCTTGGAAGCAGGTCTCCAGTAGAGTGCCAAAGGGATCTGAATTATTCATCACTTGTAGCACTGGCTTGGATAATGGCGCAGATGGCCCACTTACTTCATTTCTAAATGGTACAAAACCAGGAGAAACAGTTAACATGCTAAATGGAAGACTCAAGGATTCCACCAGGCAAGAATGTGGACCAATCTAATAAAAGGAAATAAAGCAGGACTAAGCTGACTAAAGTCTCACACATGGTTCAAAATAACCATTTTTTGCCAGTCCAAGATGGTTAAGGCATGACACCTTGATGCCATTTTGTTGGAAACAGGTCTAGACGTTAGTGGAATATTCATTTAATATGAAGGCAGCTAAGTGGTATCATAGCGCACAGAGAGTCAGGCCTGGAGGCAGAAAACCTGGGTTCCAATATGACCTCAGACACTACTTTCTGTGTGATTCTGGACAAGTCATGGATCCTGATTGCCTCACTTTCCTCTTCTGTAAAATGAACTAGAGAAGGAAATGGTGAACTGCTCTACTTGTTATTGTTGTGGTTGTTTATCCCTCCTTCTGCAAGAGAACCAATGGCAGCAGGAGAGTGATAACTTGACTCATAAATGAATTAGATTTAAGCAAGTCAGGGCTGGGCAAAGTCATCAGTCCCATTCTCTCCTCAAGAATCCTAATCCAGTGGCATGAATAGATTACGAAGACTGGTCTTTCCCAGGTCTACAATTCAGTAATTAAAGGCTAGGTAAGATTTCTGGCAAAAGATAGTCTAGTTTGACTTCATAAAACAATCGATTGGGGAGGAGAAGCCCTTCAGGGTTTCTGGGCAGAGTAAAAAAATTGCTATTTATACACACTCCAGACCATCAAAACCTAAAGGCTAAGTGCATGGGACGAGAGCTGGGACCTATTATTGGTCAATCTGTGAAAGCCAGAGTGATTTGAGTTAAACCTAAAGGCATAGTCAAGTAGCTTCATTTGAATCACAGTGGTCTTTTAAAAAACCTGTTTTTCACAGTGATGTTTCAAGAAATCATCATTGAAAATGACATGAGACAAAAGAGTTAATTGTGCCAGTTTTTCAAGGGAAAAAAAGAAAGAATAAATAAGTGGAGAAGAAAAGAAAAATCTAGCCTCTGACCTCCAAGATATCTTGAAAAAAGAAGTGATCAAAATTGAATATTCCTTTGGATAGAGCGGTCACATGTAAGGCGATGACTTCCCAGGTGGAACGAGGAAGGAGGGGAAGAAGATCAAATGTATTCAGGACAACCACCAAGTGAGCAATCATTTTGGCCACAGAATCCCTCAAAACTGTTCCCTAATAAGGCTATATTCTGCAGTAGTGGCGAGAGAATCCACCTATAATAGTATGGATCTCTTTAAGGGATTTGGTGAAATATGAATAATTTCCAAATTTATAACTAATTGAATCCCAAATCAAACAAAGCTAGAAAAAGTTTTATTTATTGTCTACTCTGTCCCAGGTACTCTGTGAGGCACTGATGTAGATATAATGAGGCCATAACTCACAACCCAGCAGGGGCCAGCCTCGGTTTTCCATCCCCATACCCTAGGACTTGACGCCTTCCATTGGAAATCTGATGGGTTCATTCACTGTCATAAACCCCTTGTCACCTGTTAAGACAAAACTCCCCACCCCAGTACCCAGGGTGCATTATCTCCATTGCAAATACATTCATGATTAATAATCAATTACAGTATCATCGTCTTAATTTCTCCTGTAGCAAGTCAGAAGATGATGCCCTATAATTAAATTAATGGTATTGAACTTTAATTTTAGTTGCATGACTGCTTTTAGGGGCCGCCTCCTCAACTCTCATGAAGAGCGCGCCATGCTGGGGCGTGAAGTTAACGTATTTATTGTATAGCTACAAAAGAGCCTACCCCTAATGTAATTTACAGAGATTACCCCAAATAGAACTACCGCTGCCTCAGCCTATTTAGAGTTGCCCATTTGCTATTCATTAATTTGAGGATTTGACAATTTAACATAAATTAAAATAAAAGCTTGTTTCACGGTGCATGTGTCTCATTTGTCAACGTCTCAGCATGGCCACCCCAATACTAGTGTTTAGAAATGTCCTCGGCGATCATTTGCAAAATTGAAAAGGTAGTGAAGCTATAGTCGACGCCCGTATAAGTGCACAGGCCATCTTTCTCTGACACATTATAATCTTGTTAATCTGAGGCTCCAGTTGTGAAGGGGGGATCAAGATTACCAATGCATAAATTAGTATTTGCTTAGGATTGGTAATGGAAAATGTTAATAAGATTTACTGGTAAAGTGAAATTGGATTATATCTTATCAATTTTAAGTCAATTTGGAAACAGACTACTGTTTTCAAAATTGGGGCATGGGCAGCCTGCAACCTGTGACATAGAGCTTAATACATTTCCTCATACAAACATGGATGCAGTGATAGATTTGGAAGAAGGAAGAAAGAAAGGAAGGAAGGAAGGATGGGAGGGAGGGAGGGAGGGAGTGAAGGAGAGACAAAGAGTGAGAGAGAGAGAACGTGAGCGAGAGTGAGAGAGTGTGAGAGAGAGAGAGAGAGAGAGAGAGAAGGGAGGAAAGAAGGAAAAGAAATGTATGTCACAACAATATCAAGAATAATGGATGAACTATAATATTTGAATTAAAAGGATAGATAGGGAACTGGCTGATTATGTCTGGTTGGATGAAATCAAAAGGGGATAAAAATAATAGAATGGCAATAATTTACTCATACTCATGTAGAATGCCAAATGGCTATGATGGATCCCCATGATAAAAACCTTTCCCCCTGACTCGACTACGTGGAAGCTCAGG
Organism: Antechinus flavipes; assembly: GCF_016432865.1. Classification (NCBI taxonomy): domain Eukaryota; kingdom Metazoa; phylum Chordata; class Mammalia; order Dasyuromorphia; family Dasyuridae; genus Antechinus; species Antechinus flavipes. The sequence continues at coordinate 455,716,444 of NC_067401.1, read as the reverse complement.
GTCTGTTTCATCAGTCACGCATATGGCACGCCAAAGCCTCGCTTTCCTCTTAGCTAGGTCGGCAGCCCGCAGAAATAATGAGATGTTTATTTGGAATTTGTCTTGAAATTCACAAATATGGACTGAGTCTGCTGATTGGATTTTAACCCAGATGGATTCCGTGACACTCCTGATGAATGAACATGAAGCTGGGAATCAGCACATAAATCTCTCTGGGAGCATCCCAAAATCTGGGGAATGAGGAGTTCATGGCAGCATTGACCTCTGGCCTTGGCAGAACTCAGCTGGAGTGGGGGGGGTCCCGTCTAGGGGCTGCTGTTTAAGAAGATCATGGAGGATTTGATGGGGATCCATCAAAGAGCGAGATCAGCTCAGTCATTTTACGGAGAAGGGAACGGTGACCCAGAGAGGGGAAATTGGGTATTAGATGCTCAATAGGAAACCTAGAGTTCCAAGGGCAGTTTCCTGTCCCTCAGCTGCCCTGTTCTGCTTGACCCCGGAAGACAGAACATAATGAATTGAAGATTCAGAGGCAAAGTTAGGCTAGAAATATTATAACATTTGAAAAATTAAAATGTACTCTTTTCTGTTGACTATAAGAGCTCTTTTGGCATATTGTCATACTTAGAGAGAGGAAAGCAAAGGGCAGAGAGGAAGAAAAACAGAGGGAAGGAGACAGAGCCAGAGAGCCAGAAAGGCAGACAGAGATAGACAGAGAGACAGAGGCAGAGACAGAGAGACAGACAGAGAGAGAGAGAGGAAGGGCAACTCTGCCCATCTCCTCCCTATCTTCACAATAACCCTGTAAGATGCTGTAGGTATTATTATCCTATTTTACAAATGAGGGAACTGAGGCTCACAGAGATGAGGCACCTAGTTCACTATCTCCAAGAGACTAACTGTCAGAGATGGGACTTGAACAGCCCTGGTCTCCCTGACTTTGAGTTCCAAGGTCTGCCCAGCATACCGTCCTGCTTGTCTGAAATACCAGCTGCGACCATCTCCAATGTCCAGGAACAGCAGAAGCCCCTACACTCCTATAACCAATAGGTCTGGCCTTGCCCTCCTGGGAGCTTTAGGGAACGGTTTGGGTTCCGAAATGCTCTGCCAGCACCAGCCTGGCGTAGTCTCCCCGCCCCTGCCCGTCCTCTGGCTGATAATGGGGCAGAAGGCCCAAAATGTGCCAGGATGGGCTCCGTGTTAATAAACAAAACAGGTGGGGGGTTATCCCACATATAACAGAGATGAACTCCTCACAATTCCTCATCGAGCCTCTTTGCATTTCTTTGTAGATTGAAATTTTTTCTGTTTATTAATAATAATAATAATTAAAAAAAAAACTTTAAGGGACTCTATTAGACATTCTCCCACTTTCCGCTTCACTTTTGCTCTCTTGCCAAATTAGTCTCTGGTGCAAGTAAATCGATAACTATTTAGCAAGTGCCAAATTCTGGCTCTGCCCTGGGGATCCAATGTTTAAAGCTACGGGAACAGCCACCACAAAACAGGTCTTGGGGAGCCCCTTGGAGCGGCTGGGTAAGAAAACACAATCCAGATCAGTAGTCCCCATGGACAGCCTGTTCCCTAAGCCGCTCTCTTCTTTTCTTTGGCTACAGAGCTTGGGCTTCGGGGGGCGGAGAGGGGGTTTTGTAAATGAGAGCCCCCGCAGATGCGATTTGCTGAATCTCCAAGGCCTTTGACATCTGCAGGGGGAAAAAAAATATGGGCCTGCACGCCACCTTGGGCACAGGCTGTACCAAGCGGGCCATTTGGGGGAGTCAGCTAATTAGGGATGCGGCTCTCTGCTTCCCGGGCTGGGGATGCCCACTCGCCAGTTGGCCTTAACGCAGAAATGCTTCCAACATCTGGTCCAGCCCCGAGCCCTTATTTATTCTGACGAGGTGGAAGTGGGACTTATTACAAGCACCAACATTTTTAATGTACATTATACTATTACTTACCTTACATAAAAACTTAGCACGCGCAGCAGATTTCATGCAAAATGGCAAACTTGAAATTGAAAATACTGATGAGTGGACGCATTAAAAATAACCCCAGAATGCTTTTCAGGCACACAGTCAGCTAGACATGATGGGAACCTAGGACGGTCGGGGAAGAGCGTGTTATGCTTCATGAAACTTGACTGGAATGAGCATCTGCCCGCTTTCCTTCTCCCGTTCCAGACTCTGGATTTCAGGATCAAATCCCCTCTGTTACTGGAGCTTCTTTCCACACCTTGGGTATCCTCTGGGAAGAATGGTCAGCCATCTCTGTGACTGCCTTAAACCACAAGGCCGGCTCCCTCCCTGCTCTGCTCCTCTATGGGACATTTTCTTCCCAAACTTCCATTTTTTAGAGAGCCCCAGGCTGGTGTGTGCAGATAAATATTTAACAATGGACTCTCCAAAAAAAAAAAATTTAGTTAGCATTGTGTTTCTGTAAGATGTTCCCTCCAGCCCCAACATCCTCTAAGTTGCTCTAGAATTAGTTCTAGGTTTTGGAAAGCTAGGTGGTCCAGTGAGTAGAACAGTGGACCTGGAATCAGGAACAACTGAGTTCAACTCCTGCCTCAGACATTTGCTGGCTGCGCAAGTCACCTCACCCTGTTTATCTCGGGTCCTTATTTGTAAAATGGACTGGAGAAAGACATGGCAAATCAGTGCAGTGTCTCTGCCAAGAAAAGCCCAAATGGGGTCACCAAGAGTCAATAACATGGCAGAGCACTCTGGTGTCAAGCCAGGAAAGTTCCTGGGCTTTCTCTCTTCTGGTTTCTCCAGTTTTCCTTCCTGATCATACAGTTATAGAAGCCACATTTCCAAAATAACACTCTAGCACATTAAAAAGACCTCAATGGTGTGGATCAAGCTGGATTTTCCCAACACATTTTCTCTCTCTTTCTCCCTAGAGACATGGAAGCTAGAGTTTGGGACATAGAATGGGCACAGAACCGACTGATAGGGACTCAAACAACTCTTTAGTTCGGGTCTGCTTGGGGAGAGGGGTCAGCCTTTATTGCTTGTCGCTCCAAAGAGTGGGGGAGTGAAAGCAGCTGGGTGTTCCCGCCTGGGGTCTGAGCTATTATGGCTCAAAAATGGGTTTCAGATCCATTTATAGATACCAGATCCAATTTTAGAGCCACCAGCCAGTTCTGATTGGAGTGCCATGATAATAGAAATGCAGAACTTTGCCCAGGAGCCTAGCATATAGCTTACGAACATTTCATATGATAAATTATAGACCCTGATGCAAACCCATACTCGATAAAAATGTATTTGTAAATATTTGGCCCACAGGCCAGAGTAAACTCTTACCAATTATTTAATCATCAATCACTTATTAATTAATCATTAAACAAGCATTTATTTAGTGCTTACTCTGTACCAGGTACTATCCTAATCCCTGTGGATACAAAGACAAAAAAATACATCAGCTGCTGCTCTTAAGAACTTTATAGTCTATTGGGGAAATGAAACATACACACTTAAGTGGATCTATACAAAGGAAGGCAGGAAGGGAGGAGGGAAGGAAAGGAAGAAGGAAGGAAAGAAGGAAGAAAGGAAAGAAGGAAGGAAGGAAGGAAGGAAGGAAGGAAGGAAGGAAGGAAGGAAGGAAGGAAGGAAGGAAGGAAGGAAGGAAGGAAGAAAGCAAAGGAAGAGGTGAGGGTAGGGAGGTGGAGTTTTTTAGTAGGAAGACTTTGGAAGACAAGTAAGACATTAGAGGAGCTGAAGGAAGAATGTAGAAGGAAGCAACAGCAGCAAAGTCCTGACCAAAGAGACATCTTGAGATGGGGAGAGTAGGCTGGAGTGTTTGGATTTCCCTCATATATAGAAGGGGGGCATTAAGATCGTAGCTCCAAATCTGGACTCAACCAGGGATAGCTTTGATTATGGGGCTTTGAAATTCATGTTTTCCTACCTTTTCAAACTTCTTTCCTTTTCCCCAAATCTCCACAATTTGTCAGTCTTTCTTTCTTTCTTTTTTTTTTTTTTCTTTTCACTCCATTGGCTTTCTTCCCTCCTTTTTCTATTATGTCTCTCTTCTACTGTGTCTAAACAGAAGGCTTTCTGCCTCTTTCCTCTTCAGTTCTAAAAATCCTGCACAGCTGATATAAAAAGAGGTGGCCCAGGGAAGCAAATGAGGCTGGTTTTAGTCCCTAAAAGAGCGAAGTTCAAATCCCATCTTTTGTATTTACAGGCTATGGGACCTTGGATAAGCACTTAAGTCTCCACAAAAGGATGAAAATGGGCTTATCTGCACTGGTGGAGGGTGTGGTTGCATTTGAGAGTTCCCTTTATCAAGAAAATCCTGCATCCAGCCCTTGTTCTAGTAAAAAATCTCTAAAGAAACAATTGGCTAAAACTTCAAAGGAAGTTTCCTACATGGGAAAATATTCTGCAGTCTCTAGAGGCTAAAAATCACACACACAGTTCAGTAGAGCTCAATCAATAGGGAGAAGTTTTCTTTTGGTCAGAATCAAAAAGCAAAACAAAGAATAAAGCTTCCTTAAAATGAATCCGCATGAGAAGGTCAACTATAACACTAGAAAGTCAGAGGAGTAAGTGCCTCCCAAACATCTTTGGAAAAACCTTAGGAGTGTGGGTCACAGGGACATTATAGAATCATAGGGAAAGGAGCGACTTTAAAAGCACAACCTCCTCATTGGTTAGGGAAGGAAACTGAGGTCAGGAGAAGTGAAAATTATATAGGTGGTTAGTGGGAATAGCTGTAACCGAGTAGAAGATGAGGAGATTAAGGAGGTGGAGAAGTAATAATGGTTACACTGCCTTGAACACAGGGATGTTAATTGGACAAAGTCCAAAATCCTTAGCATAGCCCCTCCGGACCTTCCTATAATTATCATGAACTTTAACCACTGCACAAATCTTCAACTTGCCCCTCTGTCAGTAGAAATATTAGATCTAAATTGCTTGATATCCTGCCTCTTTCAATAAAAGTCTGAGAAGCTTGGAATATTCCAGGACGTTCATGTCACAAAAATCACAAATGCTGACACTGAAGATGAATGAATTCACTGCAAGTCCTAATCCTTGAAGGAACCTCCAAATCTGAATGGAGCTGTGAGGTCTATGTAACGGCTGGATTCTGCTTCAGTGGGAGAAGGTGATGATCGGTAATGAATTTGACTTAATGTATTCTTATTGCTCCATTGCTCAAGGACAGAGAGCCTTAGGAGCCCAATGATATCTAGAACTAGTAAGGCCTCATGAGGTCCTACCTTGCATCTCTTTATTTTCCAGATGAAGACTCCATTGCTTACGTGACTGTAATCAATCCCAGACAATAGTGGGACATAATGGAAAAGGAACTGATGAATTGGGATTCCAAGGCAATGAGCTGCTTCCTAGCTTCAGGATAGTGGGTGAGTCACTTCATTAACTTCTCACCTATGAAATGAGGAGGTCAGACTGGATGCACCCTAAAATCCTTTCCAGATCTAGGTCTAGGATCTTGACTTTAAGGTGAGCACTTTCTCCAGTGTATCCTGACATCTTTCAATGCTGTGGAAAATGTGGGAATAAAGGGAAAAAAGACATCTGCATTTGAGGTCCAATTTTGCTACTAATTGATTCTGGGGCTAGACAGTTCAGCCTTTGTACCTCTTTTTTTTTTTTCATAATTTTTAAAATGAGTGTGGACTAAGTAATCTTCAGAATCCTTAAAGATCTGACATCAATCAATCAGTCCACAAGCATATTATTAAGTATCTAAAATCATCCTCCTTCTGACCTATTCAATTAAAACATGACAATAAAACAACAAAGGTTAGCTTTTTTCTAGATATCAGTCATTATCCTCGGTGCTACAGAAAAAAAAAATGTGTCCCTACTTTCACATTCTTAATAATCTAATAAAATGATAAAATATAGAGAATAACAAACATTTCTGTCCAATGCAATTCATTAAAAAAAAAAAAAAAGACCTTAAGCATTTTCTCCTGTCAGTCACTATGCTAGATACAAGGGATGTAAATATATATATTTTCATAATTTTAACTTTTTATTGACAGAACCCATGCCTGGGTAATTTTTTACATTATCCCTTGCACTCACTTCTGTTCCAACTTTTCCCTTCCCTCCCTCCACCCCCTCCCCCAGATGGCAAGCAGTCCTATACATGTTAAATAGGTTACAGTATATCCTAGATACAATATACGTGTGCAGAACCGAACAGTTCTCTTGTTGCACAGGGAGAATTGGATTCAGAAGGTAGAAATAACCCGGGAAGAAAAACTAAAATGCCAACAGTTTACACCCATTTCCCAGTGTTCCTTCTCTGGGTGTAGCTGCTTCTGTTCATCATTGATCAATTGAAACTGAGTTAGATCTTCTCTTTTTCGAAGAAATCCACTTCCATCAGAATACATCCTCATACAGTATCGTGGTTGAAGTGTATAATGATCTCCTGGTTCTGCTCATTTCTAAAAAATATTTTAAAAATATACCTATCTTCCTCTAGCTTATAATCTAGTGCTCAAGGGAGGTCAGCTAGCATTAAGTTTTTTACTGTATTCCAGGAACTGTGTTAAGCATAGGGAATGCAAATATAAGCAGAGAGAATAACAATCCCTGTTCTCAAAGACCTTAAATTCTAATGGGGGAAGACAACAAATCAAAAGAAACCTGAAAAGTTTAGAGAGCTTTAAAGTGAAATTTGGAGAGCAATAAAGACATAGATGACTGAGGAATCTTCTTTAAATTTGAAGTTCTGGGAGGAACCAGTTAGTTCAGAGGGAACAACTTTGGGTGGAGAGGATTCCTAGAGTAAGAAATACAAAGGTCATGTGAACTTCCAAGATAAAGAGCATGATAAAATATAAATAACCAATGTTGCTTCCTCTGTCCAATTCTTTCTCTCTCTTCTCTTTTACTTTTTTCCTCTTTCTCCTCCTCCTCCCCCTCCTCCTCTTTCTTCTCCTCTTCCTCCTCTTTATTCTCCTCCTCCTCCTCCTCTTTCTTTTTCTTCTTCTTTTCTTGTTGTTGTTGTTGTTGTTCTTCTTCTTCTTCTTCTTCTTCTTCTTTTTCTTCTTCTTCTTCCTCCTTTCTTCTCTCTCTTCCCTAATTCTCTTTCCATATGCATACATATATGTATATGCATATATGCATGTCTTTATATCTTTGCACATGAAGAACTAGATTAGATTTATAGATAGAAAAATAAATGGTATAAACAGATAAATAATATAGATATGTAGTCCCCACCTAAAAATCTAGCAGGGTGATAAGATAGGTATACACGTGTGTAAATGAAAGCAATCTTTTTCTCCCTCTGTCCATTTGCTTGAGGTGTTTTAAGTGTCTAGTATGTATCAAGACTGGGGCTGCAGATAGAAAGATAGGAAGCTTCAAACACTTTATGGCTTGCTTTCATGGTGCTTTCACTCTAACTGAATTTTAGCATGTATTTAATCTGCATAGCCCCACTTAAAACACAGCAAGTGGCTAGGGCAGACCAACAAGAAGAATAAGCCTTTGGGACAGAGAGGGGGTAGCTAAGTCTTGTTTTCCCCAAAGCAGCAGACGGCCAAACTCTTAACTACTTCACCTTTCACTTGAAGTATTTTGTGTTTCAATTGATAAATGCCACGATAGCAATGAGTATAAATAAAAAGATATAAAGTCAATACATTCTCTATACAAGAAGATATATTTCTGATATACTTAAAGCAGGGAAATCAGCTTAGCTTTTATTTTTTAGGGGAGGGGAAATCATAAAAGAGAATGCATACGGGGCTGCTTCAGATGGGATTATATTTTCCTTCAGCAAAATGCCTTATTCAGGTGGTAGGCGTGGAATCACACAGACATTTCAACTGATAACTACTTGCCAGCACTAGACAAAAGAACGTGGAGAACATATTTATGTTAACATGTGTAGCGTTGGCTCACAAAATCTCAAGCTTCCAAATGGTCAGGTCACTGAGCAGTATTTCATCGAAACAGAATCCTGTCTCCCGCTTCCCCTGAAAAAGGCCACTCAGCCTTGGTTCTAAGACCCCTTGGTTCTGAGAAGGAGGGAAACAAAAACTCTTCAGTTAATCTCCTGGCTTTTTCTGAGTAACTGAAATGGTCAGCAAGTTTTCCCTTTCGTTGAAATTTCCTTAAATTGAGTAAAAATCTGCCTTTCTGTCACCATTCCTTGTCCCTGGTCCTTCCGTCTGGGATCAGCCTGAACAAGTGTGACCCTACTTCCACCAGACAAGCTTCCAAGTACATCCAGGAGAGGGGGGTGGCTCCGGTTTTGGGCTTTGTTTCACCTTCCTTTGGCCCACAATTGAAAAGAGTTCTTGGGTTCCATTCATATTGACTATCAATCTTGCTTATTTTGAAATTTCCCATAAAGGCATTGCCACTTTTTCCTCATCTGTTACTTATCCTTGTGTCTATTTTAAGTCATCTGTATTCAGATTTTCTTTAAAGAACATATATCTATCCTTCTGCTGTTTCATCATCTAGATCAGTGTGTATACCTCTTTGCTCTCCCTATTCTGTCAATCATTCCTTGCAACATAGATTAAAATAGAAAGAAGAAAAGAAGAGCTCTTTTGTTTGGCAACATTCACAAGATTCCAAAAGCAGAGCCCCTGATCTAGTCAAAAAAAGGAAGGAACTTGCATTTTCTCAGCTCACTTCAGTGACCAAGGTTGGTCGTTACAATCTCTCAGCATTCCTACTGAACTTCATGATCTTTCCACTTCCATTGTGGTAATCATGGAGTCAATAGTTTTCCTGGAGCTGCTTGCTTCAATCTGCTTTATTTCATGTCATTCCATACTTGGGGTTTTTATATTTGTTATTTCTTCTAGCATTGTAATGTTCTGTTCCATTCCTGTCACAGTCTAGTTATTCTTTGACTAAAAGCTTTGTTGGCAACTCTGCTTTTAGAATGGCTGTGGATATTTGGGTTTATGTAGGACCTTTCTTCTTGTTTTTGCTCACTTAAGTGCATGACTAGCATGGAGATCTTTGGTCAAATGGGTTTGGATACTCATCACGGCTTATATCCTCATTCCAAATTGTTTTCCACGATGGTTAAAATCAAATCAGAGCTATAAGAACCACGTAAAAGTTGCAAATTCCTTTTTATTTTTAAATTTAATTTAGTCATGAGTTTCCTGCACATACACACTGTTCTTTGGATAACTCTGGCTTTTCTTTGTCTTCTAATCTTTTGTGCATCTGCTTTGAAATTACTGTTCTTGAGTATCTGATTTATCTCTCTAGAACTGAAGACTATCTCCTCCTATTTATGGTAGCTTGGGATTTTCTACAACCTGCCATCTCCAAATCTAAGATTCAGCTTGGAAATACCATATTTGTAATTAACTCTGAGAAAATGATTCCATTTTCTTTTAACGTTCTCATCTTCATTAGATTGGAAGCTCTTTCTATATATCTATATCTATATAGTTATATACAACTTTATATATATAGTGTGTGCATTTATATTGATCATTTATTTATATTATTCATTTAAATTAGCCAGTAATTGAAGCATAGATGTCATAAGGAAATCATGAGATCATAGATCCAGGCCTGGAAGTTTGGAGGCTATTTTACACTATAGGTCTCTGCCTTTTTAAAAAAGAAAGAAGCCGACAAAGAAGCCGAGACGTTGAGATATTCCAAGTGGCCCAGGTCGTAAGGGGCAGGACTGAGGTGTGAGTCCAGCTTTTCTGAATCCAGATCTTGTGTGCTTTTAATTTTGTTATGAAAAGAAGCATCCTTATTTTCAACCATGGCTGCGCTAAATTAGCACTGGAACCCCTTAGAAGGTGAGGAAGACCAACTTGGGGAAAGACCCTGACCTTGGTGCTGTCCTGATGACTGGCCCCAGACTTTCCCTCAAGGCATCCGTCACAGGCTTCAGTACAATTGCATTAGGTGTCACTAATTAGGATATTCTAGTCCACATATTTGGAGTTAGTTATATTCTAGAATATAAAATATAAATTTACATAAATGAATATGTATTTGATGCAAAACAATATGTAAATTAGTGCCCCGGCTTTGCTGGAAAACATCTCCTAGCCTTACTTAAGAATACACCTTAGATATCTCCTCCTGTTGTGAATACATGGAGAAAAGCCCCATTCTTTTGTGGATTAGCAGAAACTGGTCCTGGGTACCCATTTGTTTTATTGCCATTTGAAATATGATGACCTTCTTTAGCTCTTCAATAAAAAAATTATAAAATATTATACAAAATACATAAATATTATAAATATTTATAAAAAAATATAAATATTGTGTCTGGACTTCCCTTCATTACTTAAGTCAAGTCAATAAACCTTTATTAAGTACCCATATATGCACGATGGTGTGATGACCTCAGATGTCACAGGAGTGCAGATAAAGAGCTGTGGAGAATTTCAATGACCATCTAATCCAACTGTTTCATTTTACAGATGGAGAAACTGAGTCAAGGCCCATTAGATGAGTGTTTTGACATAGGTCCTAAGAATCAAGAGTCAGCCTTCTTTCCACTGTGGCATTCTGTTTCTGATCTTACTTCCTTGGGTAGCATTATTGATCAAGATTTGGAAGAGACATCTCTGAGGTTATCTAGACTGATGAGGGAACTGAGTCCTAGGGAATTAGAGCACTTTCTCCAAGGTGACCCTAGGAATATCATATGGAAGATTTGAATTCAAGTCCCTCAAATCTAGATCCCCTAAGTGTCCATTATACTCTGTTGCCCAGCCTCCAATACCATTTCCGATTTAGATCTGTCTTCCAATTAGAACTAACTATATCATGAGCAACATGTAAGGAAAAAAGGAAAATGTGTAAATCAGCCCAAAATTTTAGGTGAGTCATTGTATAAATCTCAAGGCCAATTAACTCCATCAGATCATCAATACATCATCTATAGATTTGACAGAGAAATGTGTGTGGGAAATTTAAAAGCAACTAGGTGGTATAGTGGATAGAGCATTGAACCTGGAGTCAGAAGGACTCATCTACTGAGTTCAAATCAGGCCTCATATATTTACTAGCTAGGTGACCCTGGGCCGGTCACTTAGCCCTTTGTGCCTCAGTTTTCTCATCTGCAAAATAAAGTGGAGAAGGAAATGTCAAACCATCTCAGTGTTTGCCAAGACAATTCCAAATGGGCAGTTGGATACAACTAACAACCACAGTAAAAGGAAGTTTAACCAATGTCTCTGATTTTGAGGTTAGACCAGGTTGGAAAAATTGAGACCTTTTCTGACATGACTCAGTTCATATCAGTAATATGGAACAGTGGAAAGAATGCTGGATATCAGTGATAGGTAGCTGCATGCTTTTAAATGTTTGTTCTGAGGAAGAGATCCTGACTTGTTCCTCTGGGTCAAACAGAACAGGACTACAGGTGCTGGGTGCTGGGGAATAAAGCGAGGAGGCAAATTGATTTGGGTGAAAACCAAGTTTCCTATCTACTACTATTCATGTGATTTTAAGTTCATCAATGAAGGTCTTTTCCATCTATAAATTTATGCTCCAAAACTGCATCTTTAGATTTAACACAAGGGAAAACTTCCCAATGATTGGAGCTGTGCGAAAATATAATGGGTCACTGTGGGAGACAGTCAGATACTCTCATTAGAGATCTTCAACAGGAAATCAGAGGGTCCCTTCTGGGAATCATGGGAGAAAATCAGGAATGTATCCAACCTGAAGTCCTTTCCTGCCTAAGATTCTGTTTGTATAATCCTATTCAAATCCTTCAGTCAATTCAGACAACTTATTGGCCAAAGTGATTCCAAAAATCAAGTAGACGGACAAATGAGTCATTTCATTAAATTGGAAAATTATTTGACTGAATTCAATTTTTAAAACTCCTATAGTCCTCTATACTCATACTTCATATCTATGGTTTCATCATTGATTTTATAACTACAAAGTCCCTTAAATGCCATCTGACCTAACTCTTTCGTTAGGATGAGGAAACTGAAGCCTGAAGGGGTAAATCAATTCCCTGAAGATCCAACAGGTAAGAAGTAGTAAACAAAAATCTCTTTTGCACGCCATTGTTCTGAGACAGAGACCATTCCTTCAAGCTAGAGCTGAATCAGCACCCTGTGGCTTTCTGGGATGATTTCACCAGCAGCCTCCGCTCTACCAACCGAGATAGGGAAATTTCTTTAAAACAGCCAAATTCCCAGTGAAACTGGACCCGAGATCTACCTATAATTAGTTATCAGCAGTTAGTCTATTTTGTCTTTTTAAGAGAGTTAAAACAGTTTTGTTTTGTATTGTTTTTCTCCGTGGTGCTATATGACTCATAGAATGTCTATGCTGGAGTCAGAAAACACTGTGAGTTCTCAATAAATATTCATGCAATTAAAAAACATCATTTTGTAATAATGCCTAAGGCCAAACCATCCTGAACATGATAGAACCAGCATGATCTAAAGCAAAGCTAAGCAGGGTCAGATCTTGGGACTGACATGGGAGATGATGTGGGGACCCTGGATGCTGCCATCTAGAATAGATAATATCATGTCTGGTTTCTTTGATCAGTTCTGGGTGTCAACTTATAAGAGTTAGATTAAAAATATTTGATTGTATCCGATAATGAAAAGGCTTAAATGTTTAAAAATCATATCATAAAACAATGACCCTAGGCACTTTGGATTTTTAACACAGGAAAAAAAAGGACTTGAGGGACAAAGGAGTAATTGTCTCCAAATGTTTAATGAACTGCCCAGAGGAAGAATGAAGATGATAGTGGTGAAGGTGATGATAAAGCAGTTTATGGGTTTTAAAAGGATTTTATAAATATTAACCTATTTTACCCTCACAACCACTCCCAATATACTATTATAATCCCTATTTTATACATGAGGAGTCCAAAAAAGACAAATGTCCACTGACTTGGCAGTGGTCACCGAGCCAGTAAAATCAGTACTTAATGTTAACTGAAGTTACTAGACAACACTGAAATTAATTCAGACTATTTAAACCCTGAAGTTGAAGCTTTTAAAAAAAAATTCTGATCATAGAAAATTGAAAAGGACTCATTGAAAAGGACTGCTGAAAAATAAGAAAGAAAGAAAAAAAGAAAGAAAGAAAGAAAGAAAGAAAGAAAGAAAGGCAGGAAGGAAGGAAGGAAGGAAGAAGAAGAAAGGAAGAAGAAAGGAAGAAGAAAGGAAGAAGAAGAAAGAAAGAAAGAAAGAAAGAAGAAAGAAAGAAAGAAAGAAAGAAAGAAAGAAGGAAGGAAGGAGGAAGGAAGGAGGAAGGAAGGAAGGAAGGAAGGAAGGAAGGAAGGAAGGAAGGAAGGAGGAAGGAAGGAAGAAGAAGAAGAAGAAAGGAATAAGAAAGGAATAAGAAAGGAAGAAGAAAGAAAGAAAGAAAGAAAGAAAGAAAGAAAGAAAGAAAGAAAGAAAGAAAGAAAGAAAGAAAGAAAGAGTGTTTCCAAGGCCATATTTAAACTGAAGTTTCCTTGATTCCAAATCCAGTGCTCTATCCTCTGCTGAGATAGAATACATGTTTGAGAGAGAATAGGTGTAAGGACCCCATTGGTTATGGAACCAAGAGATAGTGAGGAGTTGAGGGTAATTCTTAAGAGTCTGAGGACCTGGGAAGATGTCCTTCATAGTGACTGAGAAGGTGGGGGCTGTTTTAGAGAGAAAGATATTAAGTTGTGCTTTGGACAGGCTCAGTGTTCACTGATATTTGGAGGGACGTATCTCAAAGACAGTTAGAGATGCAAGATAAACAGAGAGATTGGGACAAGAAAAGTAGATTTGGTGCTTATTCAGTAAACAGATGATAATTACACCCATGACACATGAGTTGATCACAAGTGAAGTAGTATAAAGAAAGAAGAGAGGACTTTGGAAAGAGCCTTTAAGGAGCACATACATTTAAAGATCATGATCTGAATCTCCATCCAAGGAGACTGAGAAAGAGAGGTCAGAGAGATAGGAGGAGAATCAGGGGAGAGGGGTGTCTTGAAAATCTAGAGAGATGACAATACCAATGAGGAGAGGTAATCACTAGCGTCCAAGCTGCAGAGGAGTTTTAGAGAATAAGGACCAAGAAAAATCCATTGGATTGAGCAATAAGAAATAACTGGTGACTCTAAAGAGAGCAGTTTCCATAAAATTATAAGGTTAGAAGTCAGATTGTAAGGGGAAAATAAGGGTGAGAGAAGAGAAAGTGATGACATCTATTTTAGATGATAGACTGCTATTATTCACTTGTTTCCCAATGATGTCCTGCTTTTCATGAACTCATTTGAAATTTTCTTGGCAGATACTGGAATGGTTAACCGTGAGGAAACTGACCATGAGATCAAACAGGGTGAAATGACTTGCTCACTAGTGTCTGAGGTCAAATTTGAACTCTGGTCTTCTTGATGCAAGATCCAGTGTCCTACTCACTGAATCACCTACTATTTCTAGATAATAGATTATCAAGGTAGAATTTTAGAGGGTAGAATTAGATTGTGTAAACTGAAATTACAGGATGGGTCAGTTAGTTTAATGAAAGGGTAAACTCTCTCACAATTAAAGCCATTAATAGGATGAGCTGGCTTGGGCCGTGAGCTCTCCATTAGTAGAAAAAGTCAATCATTGGTTTTCAAATGTTGTAAAGATGCCTTAATGAAGTTGGAAATGAACCAAAAGACCCTTGAGATTCCATCTGCACTGTGACATGTGGAAGAACAATCTTTTATCCATTTAAAAGCTTGTTATAGATTTTTTTTTAACATATCGATTCAAAGTTTAGCTCCTATCTTGTTACTGATCACATGTAGTTGATCCACGAAGTGTCAATATGATTATGGAATCACAGAGAAACAGAATTCAAGAGCTGCAAGACAATTCAACAGTTTGCTTGTTCCTCTCATATATGACATGATCTGGCTAATCTCTATTCATTCAGACTGGAGGAATCTACTCCTTCTCGGAGCAGCCTCTGAGGCTTTGAAATGCTTCTAATTGTCCGACATCATTATCATAAGAAGTTCCCTAATTTCTGAGCTGAATTGATCCCTTTGTAACTTCTGTTACTTTTAGTTTTGCTATCTGGGGCCAAGCAGAGCAAAGCTAATCCCTCTTTGCAGACCTTGCAGACTTTCTATTATTTGCAAACAGTGAAAAGCATCTCCTTCCCTCCTCTGCCTCCTGTTTTCCAGAGCAAATCTCTTCAGACATTTTAAAGGGCATGCTTAATACCAAGAACAAGCATCCTAAAATATCATGACATAGGGAACTGCCTTCCCTGAAAGTTTTGGATAATTGGGTGAGGAAAACTGTAAAGGGTTGATTCTGGAGTAAATGACCTCAAAGACCATGGTTAGTAGTCTGTTCTAGAACATTTCTTACATTTGTGAATACATTAATATTTTCTTTTTCCAAGATGATAGGTTCTGAAACCACAAATAACCATTCATTGTTACCTCTGGTCATTCTCTGTGGGGCTTGAATTAAATAAGGGGAGAATTGATGATGCTAGACATGCTAGTGGGAATCAGCTAATAAAATTAAAATCATCATGGCCAAGATCCTAAGAGCCTGAAGGGTCCTTTGAGACCAACTGCCTAATCTTTCATTTTACCAAGGCCATCTTTAGGAGGCTTTCCATCCTCTGAAGTGTGGAAGGCAGCGAATTCACAGGAAAGTCACCAAGCTCTAAATTCATATCTTAGGGATTTATGCAATTTATTAATTTTTAGATAGTATTATTTGGATTTGTCCAGCCAGTACCTTCCACATGATCCTTTGAACCCACAGAAAGACAAGTCTATGAAGAAATTCTCCAAAGCACAAGTAAATGGCAGAAGAATAAGAGTTCCTGGAGCAGGCCCCCTGAAAGGTCTTCTCTTCTTTGTGCCGTTGCTCCCAGCCTGTGGGAACAAGCATTCAACCTGCCTCCAGGGGAGTGACCTGACTTGCAGAAAGGCTCAGTCCCCTGAGACCTGTTGTGCTGCTGCAGGAAACTGAACCTATGGCAGCGGGAAGCTCATGTATGATGGCTTCTTCTGAGTCTCTCTGTTTTCCAAGCTGGTGTCCGATTTAGGGGCTGCTTTTGTGTCTACACTCAAGATCGCCTAAAGGAAGAAGGCCTTGACCTGCTCTCCATCTATTCTGCCCAGACCCAGTGAGAACCTATTTTTATTCCTTTACTTGTTTTCACTCCTATGAGAGGCTGAGCCCCTTGAAGAGAAAGACCATTTATGCCTTTTGTTGAATCCCCAGAACCTGAGGCTCTGGTATACAGCAAACACTTAATAAATGCTGATTAACTAAATTTTTGATGGGTGTCAGCATCTTGCATAGGATCCCTGTTCTTCTGTGTTTATGTGTAAAAACAAAGAAGAGATTGGAGAAGAAAGCTGAGTGGGTGGGATGGCTGGAATGTTAGCTCAGCCCAATTTTGGCCCCATGGGGTGCATATAAGAGTGTGCCTGTGATGCTCCTCTGTCTTAACAAGCCCAGAAAAATAAGAAAGCATCCTTACAGAAACCCTTACGTGGATGTCTCTGGGCCACTTAGCCAATAAGCTTTTCTGGCTGATGCTTCTCTCTTTGGTCTCGTGGGCTATATCTTAGTCTCCTCCTCAGTCCTTGTTCTACTGACCCTAGGCCAACTAGACTCCAAGTACTGGTCCATCCCCAGGAGCCCTCATCTCTTTAGTCAGAAGCACCCCTATATGTGTGTGCTATGTTCTCCCCTCTCTCATGTTGGCTTACCTGCATGACTTTGAACAGGAGTGTACTGGGACCTACTTGGGCTCCCTGGGGCCCTTTTAGGGGGTTAAAAGATCAAAATTATTTTCAAATTAATTCTAAGATATTTTCATTTTAATGTGGTTATTTAAAAGTGATAGGACCTTTTTGCTGCAAAGCTCTTTGAGAGAACCTTAGAAATTTGTTAAGAGTTTAAAAGGGGTCTGAAACCTCCAAAGGTTGGGCACTACTGCCTTAGAGAATTGCCACAGAAAAAACCCTAATTAGAGGCCCCTGCATCTCTGTCATATGCAAAGTGGACATGTACCCAAGCCAGTTCCTAAGGGTAGCCCAGACCAGAATGCTAGGAGCGGGTACCACATATGTATTCAATAAGGATGATTTTAGTAGATAAAGGTTTCTTCTACCAAAACTATTCCATGGACTGAGTTTAGGTTCATCGGTCTGAATTCCTGTTTTTCAGTTATATCCAACTCTTCGTGACCACATTTGGGGTTTTCTTGCCAAAAATTCTGGAGTAGTTTGCCATATGAGGAAACTGAGATAAATGGGGTGAAGTGCATTACCAGGGTCATACAACTAGGGTCTGAGGCCATATTTGAACTCAGTAAGAGGAGTTTTCTTGAATTCAGACCCGGTACTCTACCCAGTGTACCACCTGGATGCCTGTCACCCTGAATGTATGTATATTAAAATGACTCCTAGAATTAGAGTTCTTCAAATAATTAGAGATTTAGAGCTGGAAGTGACTTTAGAGATGATGTCGTTTTGGCTGTCCATTTTACAGGTAAAACAACTGAGGATAAGGACAACAATGTGGCTGCCAAAGTCCGAGAGGTAGCAATTCCCAAACCAGCTCCCATTCCCCAACCCAACAATCCTGGCCTTGTGAGTTCCTTCAGGACAGGTCTTTTACCTCTTTGAATCCCCATCAGAACAATGCTTGAAACAGAGTAGGTGCTTAATAAATGCTTACCAATTGGCTGAATCCCTCGCTGCTTTCCATCCACAGTAATTAATTCATTCATTTAATAAGCTTTTGTTAAGTACCAACTTTACTCCTACTACTGTGTTCTGGGCCATATGTGCAAAAATAAAAACACAAGTGCCTCCATCGTGTCAGTGTAAGCAACATGTCTACGTCCATAGAAAATTAAATACAAGATCTACACAAAAGTATTTCTGAGAAAACACGCTAACAAATGAGCGGGGTTGGAGGCAGGGTGCCAGCCGGGGTTCCTGCAGAAGCCCATTTGATGAGCTTTGAAGAAAGCTGAGTATCTCAGATGTGAAGCTCAGGAAAGGGCAGGATCCTTAGGACAGTCTAAGCAAAGGCCCGAAGATGGGAGATTCAGGGAAACCACACATTTACAGTGGGTTGGAGCACGGAGCACGCTTTAGCATGATCACAGTACGGTTTAGCAAGATGATTGTTCCATATAGATACATGAAAAGATTTCTTTGAGCCGACGGTACGATCTGAGTTGAAATTTCACTTCAAATACTAAAAAAAAAAAACCCAACCAAAACCCCAAAGGATGATAATCTGTGGAAAATGTTCCCTCGAACACCACTGAGCCAAACATTGTAACCAGTGGTAATTTTCAACACGAAGACTTATTCTACAACCTATTTTGTTCCAAGATTTTTGTTCCTATTTTGAATATTTTTTGTGTTAAGGAATTGAGGGGATGAGAACGCTTACAAAAATAGCATATTGGATAATTGCATAAAGGGTCAGGCTGGCTCTCGTGTTTCGCTGTTGGGATCATGGAGTTTGAACCTCTGTGTTTATCAAAGAATGGTATTCTAGTCAACAAAACATTTAAGTGTCTCTTATAGGCATTTTCCTTCACTCAACAAACATAAATTCAGCACTTTCTGATGCAAAGGTTGAAGAGTGTGACTTGGCCATTAGGGAGCTGGCTGGCCTTGGGGTCAAGTTCAAGGCCTTCTTTTGGAGGGCTGATTGTGCGACCCTGGGCAAGATACTTAATTCATTCATTATTCCAGCAACCCTCAGCTCTTAAGTTTCAGAAAAAGACTGCATTGATGGAGGAAGTTTTACAATTGGGAAATCTGGAGGGTTTAAAAATATGTGTACAACACTGTTTTGGGTTGCCAAACAACATTCTCCCTGCCCTCTCTTAACTCCTCCATGGAAAAGCATTTCCCACTCTTGGATTAAAAAAAACTTGACTTCCCAAAGACAGACCCATTAGGGTCAGTAAAGAGTTATACTCCAACCTAAAGTGCAGTCAAGTCAGAGAAAAATACCTGATGTCAGTGGCGCTTCAGAGATAGGGTACCACAATTTAGGGAGCACAGGGTCAGGGGTCCCTGAGAAATGTCGTGGCTTTTCCATCTCCCTGAGTTATTGGAGGGTTCTTTGGAACCATCAATGTCACCGTCAGCCTATGGCTGCCACTGTGCTCTGATGAGAAAATCTTGACTCCCAGCGGCTTTTGCTTATGATGGTAAACCCAACACCAAATGTGCCATTTCTGGCACACTTCCCTTAGATGTATTACCATCTCTGATGCTTTGGTTTTATTTCTTTTTTGTGATTATAAGGAATGAAACTTACAGTTCACGACGATTTTAACTTTTTTCACATCTGGGAAGGACACGTCATTTTGCGCTCCACACTCGTATTCCCCGGCCTGGTCCCTTGTGATTCCGTAGATGTCCAAGTACTGCCCGCTCTCAAATGGTTTTGCTGCAAGGGGAGGAAAACCAAACAAACATTACAGTAAATTTAATTTTCACCCCTAGAGGAAGCTTCATTCAAGGAAAACAATCATTTGGTGACTTTTCCTAAGATACTATTTACGGACTCTTTCAAATGGAACTGGGAGTAATTACTCAATGCTTTGTGCAGAGAACATCCAAAAGGAAAACAAATGGCATCAACGTAGACGCTGATGTGGGAATTCCTGTAATCATAGTTTCCCTGGAAAGGGTATACCCATGGCTTCTTTTAAAATTGATTATTTTCCCTTTACCTTGGCACAGACCAAACAGCTTGGCACATTTGGTTCAATAACCTTGGAGCCTTATAGGACACATGCTGAACTGGTGTGAGGGATAACTTACAATACTTCATGTAAATGATTTCGGTCTTTCCTTTTATTCTGGAAAATGCACAATGCTGCTCAGATTTTAAGTTATAATGGTCTAATGCAAAGAGGAACATTTAGGACTGATGTGGGATGTGATAAAGGAGACCACCTTCCTAAAAGCTAAAGCTATTCAGATATGGAAGGGATGACAGAAACATGATCTAGTAGATAAGACCTAAGAGTCAAGATAATAATAGTTTAGCTAATGCATATTTATATCTTTATTTATCTATTTATATAATATTTATATGTTATAACCCACTTTATGATTTGTAATGTGATATTGATGAGGACAATACAGCCTTGCCCAGAAGAGCATCTACATTCCCTGGGAAAACTCTCTTCCCACACCCTATCTCAAGTATATTCCTTTCGCGTGCAAAACCCAAATTGTTTTGTTTCTGTATAAAAGTAGGCCCTGAGAAAATGTCTCTTGGCAATTCTTTGACATTGCCCACCAAGAGAACATCTTGATGTCTCTCTCTTTAATAAAGTGTCTTTTCTTATCACAGTCTTTTGTGTAGTGTTTCTCGTGGCAAACCCGCCCTAACTTGGTGTTATGGAGAACTAGGAGACCAACCCATTTTCCTGCCACAATCCATACCTCATATCTATCATCTATCATTTATCTATCATCTATCTACTTATCTATCATCTTTTTTTCTATCACCCATCTATATATCCATCTTTCTAACTATTCATCCACCCACCCATCCATCCATCCATTCGTCAATGTACTTCTCTATTTATCCATTTATCTAATCTGTCTATCCATCTATCTGTCTGTCAATCCACTTATCTCTATCTCTCTCCTCTCTCTCTGTCTCTCTCTGTCTCTCTGTCTCTCTGTCTCCTCATTTGCTCAGTCCTGTGAGGTAGGTGATAATATTATCACCATTTATAGATGAGGAGGTTGAAACCCAGAGAGTTTGGGTAATAGGCCCAGACTCACTCAATGGCGAGTGTTCAAGGGACATTTGAACTAGGGTCTTACTGAGCCTCACTCCAGCACATGAGACATGATGGCACCTCAACATGGGTTTAAATCCCGCTTCACACCTTTGCTTGCTCTGTGGTTTTGAGCTCATTCCCTAACTCCTCTGGGCTTCAATTTCCTGTAAGTAAGGGCATTGGATTAGATGACCTTGAGCTTTAACTCTGTGATCCTGTGAGGAGCTGGGGATTTCTGATGGCTAGAGACCTTTAAGCTAAGGCTGGATAAGCGCTCGCCATGTTTGTTAGAGGGGTATGGCTTGGATTAGGTAGCCAACAAGCCCCTTCCTAATACTGTCATTCTGTGAAAGGGCATCAGGCTAGGTCAGATCACATTTTCACACTTTGAGATGGTCCCAATTAAAATGAGAAATGTTCACACTAAGGAGGGACAGAGAGGGGAAAGAGTAGTGATCTCAGGCCTCAGTTTGGTTTACATTTCCATCCCTTCCTCACTGAAGCTGAACACCATGTTCCACTGCCTTTATACCTAATTCCTCAGAATTAATATTGGGAACCTCATGCCGTGTCTTGTGATGACAGCCTGGCAAAGTGGTCACAGAGCTAGCCTTGGATCCAGGAAGGACCCAGAAAAGTCTAACACTGTCATTTAAGGGCAACATGCAGAAGTTACTGACCATCAGGGGTCTCTAGGTACCTCTTTATTAATGGAAAACATTTTTCTCACCTGGGATTTCTCAGATAAGGAGAGACTTCTTAGGAGAACCTGCATTAGTTCCTACTATGTACTAAGCACTAGAAATAAAAAGAAAGGCATAAATTGCCCCTGACCTCACAGAGCTCAGAGAGTCATTGAAAAGATGGGTCAATAACTATGTTCAAACAAGCTATGCACTGGGTAAATAGAAAGTAATCACTGGAGAGAAAGTTATAGAATTAAGAAGACTTGGGAAAGACTTCTGGGAGAAAGAAAAATTTTCGGTGAAATTTGGAAGGAGAGCAGGAGGCAATGAATCCTAGCCACAGGAGACACTGACTATCCTCAGAGCTGAAAGATGGAGGAGCTTGTGGGAAGGAATGGCCCGGGATGCTGGTTTTACTGGATTGCAGAATACAGGGGAAGAGTGGAGTATAAGACTGGAAGGGTAAGAAGAAGCAGGGCTCTCAAAGGCTTTAAAAACCAAAGAAAGGATTTTATGTTTGATCCTGGAGGTAATAGAAAATCTCTGAGCTTTATTGACTAGGAGAATGATAGGTCTAGGGCCTTATTATAGACAGACAGTTTTATAGCTGAGTAAAGGATGGACTGGAGAGTGAAGGTAGGTCAGGGAAATCATACCGAAGCTTTTGTGATGGCCCAGGGGTGAGGGGATGAGATCTCACACCAGGGGAAGTGTCAGAGGTGAGAAGAGGGCAGGGGATCTTCTCTGAAGGAATAAATAAAAAGTAACTTCGCTGCAAGTAGGGAAAGTTTCACTCTTTTTTACTTATACCTCTAGGACCCAGCCCCTGGAAAAGGATATATAAATGTTGATTGCTAGATTGTATGAAATAATGAATGAATGACTGTATGAATGAATGAATGAAAATCACTGAAGTTTTTACCATGGACCAATCACTATTCCAAGTGTTTTGTAAACAAGTAAAAAAGGCAAGACAGTTCCTTTCTCAGAGACCTTTCATTGAGTTGTTTTTTTAACCTGCAGTGTAGGACTTCTTGACGTTGTCAAGGGTCAGTGAATTTGAATGCGAAAATAAACATTTCATTTTTACTGACTTCTAACTTAAATTGGATATTTCCTTCAATTATTTAAAATGTTATTTTAAGAAGGGGTGTTAAGACTCTACCAGATTACCAGATGGATCCATAACATACAAAAAAAAATTACGTTAGGGATCCTATCATAAGGAAAGGCAACGCATCCAATGGAATGGTGGTCAGGGAGGAGTGATGTAGATACAAAAATGACAGAACTGTGGAGTGGAGAGTGTTCCTGTGCAAAGAAGTTCATTGCATAGTATCATTTCTGAAAGCATAACAACCTGAAAATCCATCAGCAGCCCCTGCAGCTATTGAATTCTTCAAAGGCTTGGCCCCAATACTTCTGAGTTCTTGAAGCCAGATTTTAAAATCACCTATTTTTATTACCTACTCTTGATGTTAGGTGGTTTCTCTATTCACCCCCTTTCATATTTTCTTTCTCCTTTGCCAGTTTTCAACTCTGCAATGCAATACACTCGAGGTTTAAAAGTCTCTGTCACTGCCTTGAGCTCTCTAAAAAACCAAAGGCCTCTCAAACATCTGAGAGTGCTCTGGTGTTGGAAGGAGCTGTGATTTTTGTCAATAGATACACTCCCTCTTACCATGTAGTTCATAACCCTTCTATGACTTAGTAGTGGAGGGCTTTGGAAAGTCATATACTCTTGGAGTGTATATTTTTAAAATCATATGCCAGGAACTTTTCTGGGTTTTTTATGTTATTTTATTTTTTGGTAAGGTGAAGGCAACTACTCTTTGTCCATAAAAGGTGAGCTAGCAGAATGTCGGCACTGCCGGTTATGCTATCCCATGCTCAAAGCAGGCAATGATGGTGATGGGAAATTGCCCACAAGCATTTATTAAGCGACTATTTTAAGCAGACACTGTGGCAGGTACTGGCAATATGAAAACAAAAAAAAATGTTCTCAGGAGCTTACAATCTATTAGACTGCTAACACAGAGAAAGGGATAGTAGCAGAAGTAGACTGTCAAGAAGATGATTAGATACACCAAAACATGAAAGTGGTCACCATAAAATCATGGTGGTTTTGTGAGCCATACTGGGGGCACCTTCCAGATGTAATTGGGTTCTTTTGGAATATAAACATCAGAAGACACAGATAGCAATAAGGATTGTAAAACTGGGATGGGATAGAGAGAGTCTCAAAGACAAGGTGTCCCAAAAGTCTATTCTATTAAAGCTTAAAGTTTCCCAAATACTATATTGGAACTATGTTGACTTGAGAGTCGAGAGTGTAGTTATGGACTAATATAGAGATGCTAAAAAATGGAAAATAATTGACTTAGATTCGTGAATAGTAATGAGATGATCTTGACTTTGCCTATGGAAGTGACATGGATAACACAGTGATAGAATGCCAGCTATGGAATCAGGTGAACCTGAGTGCAAATCCAGCTTCAGACATTTAGTAGCTGTGTGACTCTGGGCAAGTCAACTTCTCAATCTGTAAGACGAAGGTAATACCTACCTCATTGGATTGTTGATAGGATCATGTGACAGAATCAATGGAAAGAGCTTTACAAATTATAAAGTTATATTTTATAAACGTGTATAATATCTACATCCGCCTTGTCTTCCTCATTAAAATATGATTTCCTTGAGGATAGTGACTTTTATTTGCTTTTTCTTTTCTCTAAGGCTTAGTCGGGTATGTGATTTATAAAAAATACCTTAGTAAATATTCCAGGATCTATACGAGGCACAAAATCCATGACTTTTAATCTCGAGGAGATTACCTTTAATGGGGCAGGTAATTTGTACAGAAATAGGTATAATCCACAGAAAAGGTCATATTTGGGCTGAGTCTTGAAGGAACATCAAGACTTTAGGAGGTGAAGAAGAGGAAAGTGTGTGTTTCAGTCTTGCCCAAATGAATGAGATTAAATTGGGAGCAGTAGTCACCCAATGTGTCTGGAAGGTGGATGGCAGGTTTGCATGGAGTGTGAAATAAGGCCACAAAGGTTAGATGGAATCAGGATATGACAGCTCTTAAAAACCCGGCTGACGAGCTTGCTTTTTTTCCTAGAAGAAACAGAACTGAAGGTGTTAAAAGTCTGAAGACTTTTTAGAAGCAACATATAAGAGTGGATATTTGTTCCATATTGATCTCAGTTTATAGAACCACTAGATGCTTGTCCTAGAAAAAAAAGGCTTTTTATCCCAACAATTGATTTGTATTTTTCCAATGTGTAAAAGTTCAGATAATTGGAGAATGAAAATAAAGTAATAACACTAGCTATAAATCACTGACCAATTCCTGTGATAGTCAATTTATCTTAAAGAGGTAAGAATGCTACTCTCATGACTCATCATAGAATTAGGACTTTTCAAGAAAAATCACAAATGAATACAACACACACCTGTTAAACAAAATGAAAGGAACAACAATGAAGACAACAAAACGAGGAGTAGAATGGTCAGAATATTGTCATGGCACAGACAGCCATCACTATTTGGTTCTATTTAATCACCTCTCAGAATCTCTTTCACCACCAATCAAAGTTGGCTCTTTGAGAAGTAGTGACCACAGAAGGTACCTGGCTTTGGGGCAACATCTTTAAGTTGGCCATCCATTTCAAGGTCTTTCTCAAAATTGCCACATCCAAAAATGCTTTCTCTCTCTCTTTCTTTCTCTCTCTCTCTCTCTCTCTCTCCTCTCTCTCTCCCCCCTCTCCCTCTACTCCTTCTCCTCTTCCTCCTCCTCCTCCTTTTTCCTCTTTTCCTCCCTCCCTCCCTCCCTTTCTTCCTTCCTTTCTTCCTTGCTTACTTCTTTCCTTTCTTCCTCATCTATCTACCTATCATCTAGCTCTTTGTTAAATCTATTCATTTATTCATTTGTTCATTTATTCACTCAACCACTTATCTATCCATCTATCCATTTACTTGAAATGAATTTTAACACTCAGTATAAAAATGATCTTATTAGTTGGAAATATCTGTCAGTCTTTGAGGATCACAGTAGCCAATCCAGTGAATTGTCATTAATGTGGTCCTTGGGGGTTGATTGCACAGGGCAGTTCCAAAATAAAATATAAAACATCTAGACTCTCCCAAAGAAATTGTTTATGTTCTGATGAGAATACAAAATATTGACTTTCCAGCTGATTGTAACTGTAGTTATAATTTAAATGACTGAATCTTGTTAATCTTTATAATTCTGTCAATGTATTTTTTGTTTCTTCTATCATAGTATCTATGTAACAATAAACAACCTGTCCCATACAAAATCACATGGATAGATTGAGTATTTCTTTTGTTCCCTTCTTTGGGGTCCCTAGGCTTAATTTTAATCTTATTTGCCATAGCTAGTATTATCCCCAGGGTAGTGATTACTTAATGAGTAAAGCAGCATGAGAAAAGATGGTCCACAGACTGCTCCCAAATGGACTCCCATGACATATTTTGGAATGGAGCAGAATTCCAGCTCCTCTGGGCCCAGATCTGACCCATCAAGGTTCTATATAGTTTTGCTATTGCATATACCAGGAATTAGTAGCGTTCTATAGATAAGATTTTGAGTTAAAGGCCAAGAAAGTCTGGGTTCAAGGGTTTCCTTTGACATATCCAATGATGTGACTCCCTTTGACCAATTCATTTCACCATTTGATGCTCGATTGAACTCTGAGATTAGAAATTGCAGTTTCTGACCTATTCCAGAAGAGGGATTTCCTTGTCCAGGAGACCGAGGACAACATGGGCCAAATCCCTCTCCCTAAGAGGAAATGAATCAATGTTGATCACCAGAATTAGAGCGAGGGAAATGTCATCCTCATTTGCTTTCCCATGTTCCTCCACTTTTGTCTCATTTTATGCAGGACCAAAATCATCAAGTTGCTGGTAAATGGTGGTAGGTTTGGGGGAGGGCTGTACTAAATGAGATTTCCTTTGAGATCTCTTCCAGATGGAAATCTACAATCATTTGAAAGGACAGGAGGATTTCTTCCTCCTCCTTCTCCCCTTCCTCCCTTTTCTTTTCCTCCCCCCCCCCAAAAAAAAAAAACTCTCAATCTCCCTCAAGATTCATGTTCCTTAGATTCATTGGATAAAATAATTTTCTTTGTAGGGTAGAATTTAAGCTATTAAAACATAAAAACATCCCCAATTTGGCTCCTCCCCAAAGGACTAAACCCATGCTTTGTTTTCATTAGGAACTTCAAGAGGAGGGCACTCCCTTTATCAGTGATTATTTTGTGGCTTCCATCTTTAGGGAGCCTCCTAGAGTACTAATAAACAAAATATTTATATAGATCCTCAGGGTTTGCAAAGTACTTTTCAAATGTTATCTTGCCTTATCCCAATAATCATGGGTGGTGGGGGTGGAAAGGTGCTATTATGTCTCTTTTCCAAATGAGGAAACTGAGTCAGGTAGAGGGTAGTTGATTGTCTCAGATCTCCCTGATCACACAGAGTGAGGCCACATTTGAGCATGTTTTTTCGGACTGTATGCCTGGCATTCCGTGCCATGTAGGTGCCTAGGTCCCTGACCCAAACATAGGCCCTGGATTACACAGCCAGCATGTCCTATAAGAAGGACTAGAACTCCAGTCTCCCTGGATCTGACACCT
This sequence comes from Antechinus flavipes, assembly GCF_016432865.1. NCBI lineage: Eukaryota > Metazoa > Chordata > Mammalia > Dasyuromorphia > Dasyuridae > Antechinus > Antechinus flavipes. The sequence continues at coordinate 455,689,321 of NC_067401.1, read as the reverse complement.
CCCGTGTTTCCATGACCAAATATTTCCTCTCAATTCCTCAATAAGACTTCCCTAAAATACAGACTAAAAATAGGAATCCAAGTTATGCTTTTTATGTTAATATTGGGCCAAACTGCCTTTCCTTCACTTCATTCAGGAGGGAGAAATTATGCAAAAAAGGGTTCATAGAGGAGACAGCTGTTCTTTCCATGCTCAGTCACAATTTGGTTCCACCGTGACCATGTTGAATTCATTTCTTGGAAGAAGATTATTTACTGTCCCTATGAGCAGAGACATATGTTATTGGTCAACTTTTTCACAAAGTATCCAAAAGGTTCCAAATTATAGTCTCATGATTTAGTCAAAGCTTCTCTTTGGCAAAAGCAGTTGTCTAAGACAATGAGACCTTAGCTACAGAAGGCTCAGCTGGAAATCCTGCTGACATGTTCCTACTTGTCCCATAGGGTCTTTTTAAAAAAGTCCTTTACAACCTACTGCCCTCTTACCCTTCCAGACTGCTAACGCCTTATCCTCTTTCCATGATTTGGAACTCTGGTTTCTATGTTGCTTCCCCATGAGGCTAGATCTCTCTAGAATTGGCATTTCCCTTGCTCCTCTTGCTTCAAACTATCTCTCTTCTCTCCACCTTTTTGACTTTCCATCAAGTTTCAGCCAATAAGTCTTTCCCAGTTCTATTTAATGATTATACATTCTCTCTTCTAATTTACTAAAAATATAGATTGTACATAGTTGTTCACTTTTTTTTTCACCATTTTAAGTTGTGAACTCCATGAAGGTAGGACTTATTTGCTTGTTTGTCATGTCTATCTTCTGTATCTTAACTCTATACCTTATCTTTCTTATCCATCCACCCGTCCATCCATCCATCTATCCATATACGACCCACCCATTCTGTTTATCTCTTTATCTATCTATCCACACATATGCATATTTATATACACACAATCTATATAAAATATACTTGTTCAGGGTGTCTCGCACAGAGATAGATATAAAGATATATACACAGCATAAAGGTAATAAAGTGGAATAGAGTTCTGCACCTAAATTCAGGTAGACTATATTCTTGAGTTCAAATCTGGTCTCAGATACTTACTAGCTGTGTCATTCTGGGCAAGTGACATAATCTTGCTTACCTCAGTTTCCCGAGGTATTATATATTTTCTATATAATATACATTGGTTTGTATATAATGGATTTGTTTTTGGCCTTTTTATAAATCCATCACTCAGCACAGTGTCTAAAACATAGTAGATATTTAATCCTAACTTATTATCTAGTCTATTGACTGACAGTGGACTGGGACTGGTATAGAGAATAAACCCAAAGAAAAAGAAGAAAAGAAAGAAAAGGAGAAGGAGAAGGAGAAAGAAGGAAAGGGAAAGTCAGAGGGAGAAGGGATATACAGAGAAGAAAAGAGGGGGAGAGATTTATTTCTCTTGTAATCCTAAGTATTTTATATATTGGAGAAAAATATTATTCTGAGAAGGGTACATAAGCTTCATCAATCTTCCAAAGGGATCCATGACAAAAAATGGTTAAGAGTCTCTGACCGAGGGTATTTTGCAAAGGATTTTCTTTTTCTCCTTTCAGTCAAGAGAAACATTTATTTGAAAATAATTTCTCCAGAAATGCTTACATTACCAAGGGTGCTCTCCACACATGTGAGAAAAAGAGTATAGCCCAGAGCCATAACTAGAATTTTTTGAGCCCTGGGCAAGCACCAGAAATGCCTTAGGCAAGCTGAATGAAGGACAATTTCAGTTAAAGAGAAATGGGAAGAAGGCAAAGCCTGCAGACTTGGACTGAATCATTTCTGGGGAGGCAGCTCAGGGGGAGCTGGGGGCAGGGTGGAATAGGAGCGTGCTGAAATATTTCTAGGGCATTCAGTGCCCTCTCAATTGAGTCCTCTTTAAATTCAGTAGCCAATAGTCAAACTCTGAGAAAAATGAGTCACCCCTTCTTTGTCATAGATCACTGTGTCTGCTTTTCAGGAAAAAAGACAAAAAAAAAAAATGCTGAGCCCTTTTCTGCTTAGCAAAGAAGAGAAAGAGCATAAGATCCAAAGCACGGGAGCTGGCTTCAGATCATGCCTTGATTACTGGCACTTTGTTCATCTTATATAATCAATATACAAGTATTTATTAGATATCAACTGCAAAAGCACTTTTCTAAGTACTTTAGTTGTTAAAATTCTGTTTTCTCTTTTGTAAAATGAGCCATCTCAAATTCTTTATCTGGAGTCCAGGAATATTTCTGAAAATGTTTTGATTACTTCAATATAAGTAGTTTCTTTTGTAACCCTATGGATTTTACACATTTAAAAACCATGTTCTAAGAAGGGGTCCGATTTGCTTTATAAGGCTGGCAAAGTAATCAAGAATACTCCTCCATTAGATCATTTTTGAGCTTCCTTGCAGACAGAAACCAGATTTCCTTCCAGAGAGAGACTGGACTATTATAGGTTCTATAACCCTTTAAATACATGATTCAATCAGTGAGCACATTTTATTGAGTAATCTGTGTGTCAGACATTGTGCTAAGTGTTTGGGATACAAGGAAAGGCAAAAAACAACAACAAAATCCCTAATTTCAAGGTGCTCTTGGTCCAATGGGAGACAAATAGTGTGATATGAAAGGTGCTGAGATGTCCCTGCTTTCCAAACTGCTTAAAGGCCTGTCCCTTGTGCTAAAAGTAGTGACACTTTAGACATAAAGTATTGTTTCTCAAATGTGATTGAAAAATATACAAATGTGTCATGAGGGAGATGTATCCAATCATCATCCCATATTATGGTAGCATCCATTAACTGAATTAGTTCACTGTCATTTAGCACAGAGGCACATTGTGGGACAGTTTTTGGGGGGACATGGGGAAGAAACACTATGATCTAGGTGAAAGTAGTTAAAAAATAGGTCTGGACCCAGAGATGCTTTCTAGGCAGGGCTGACAGGAAGGAAGTCACTGCTGTCAGTCAGCCTTGACATTCATATGAGGCTAGACAGACCCTGAATATATGGAGAATGGGAAAATAGGAAGGAAACTGGGGCCAAGTAGTGGAAATGGCAAGGCATGATGATGAGTTCTATTTCCTAATTTTAACTTAGGTCAGGCTTTAGATACAAGGTGAAAGAATACCCTTCCCATAGTGCCAGAGACCAGTATTCACTCTTGTCACTACCAGATCCATCACAGCCAGGCAGCAATGCAGACGGAGTGAGAGGAAGAAGATAAAGGAAAAATTGATGTGAGCCCAGGAACATAGAGGGGAGTTATAGGCAGAAAGCTAGTCTTATCCTGGAGATTTGACAAATCATTCTTTTCAAAAGCAGGCTGAAAGTGAACTCTGTAACAATGGAGATTCTTGCTTTCATTTAGATTCCTTCTTTGGCGCAATTCAACAGTTAAAATCATTCGTTTTGCTTAGAAGAGCCCCAGAGTCTCCTGAGAGAGGACATCAGCTAGCTCTGCAAGAGCCTTTCCAAATTATAATGGGTGGATACAAGTCAGATTAGATAAAAAGCATTTATTTATAACATAACAGGGTAAAGGGGTAATCAGCAATGTAAAGGGCTTGCACATTTAGAAGTAAAGTATTGACACTGCAAATGATTTTGGAAATTGTGTTCCCTTCAGAAGGTAGAAAACAAGAAATGTTGACAACCTGGCAAAGATGTACACCCGGCCTTTCCCGGGGTAACTGACCTGGGAAGCCTTCTGGAGCATTGCCTGAGAATTCTCATTCAAACATTTCAGACTCGAATCTCTTGCCCCTTCATCTGAAATCCTACCTGGGAAACTTCCTTTCAGGAGTAAGGGGGCAGAGTGCTAGAACCACTTGGAGGGAAACAGGATACTTGTAAAAGGAAACTGGGAAATGGTGGCCAAAATGGAAACTGTGGGAAATGGTGACCAAAATGTCACAACTGAATCTATGCGTATTTGCAAAAAAAGGAAAAGAAAAGAAGAATGAAGCTGATATATCTTTTTCAAGATGTGTAAAATATATGGTTAATATTGCTAACATCATCTCTCATTAAATCAGTTTGCTAATCCACTAAAATCTAATAATTCTATTCCTCACCTTCCATAGCAAATTATTTTATTTAAAAATAGTAAGACATTCACTACTTTGAAAGGTATAAATTCTCACTCCATCTTCCCTATTTTGTGTGTAAATATGCATATTTGCATTTGAGCCCCAATCATCACAAATAATGAATCCTAAGAAGATGTCCTGTATATTTGGATCTGTACCATTTGAAGTCATAATTATATAAAACATGGTGATTGGTTCCATCCCAGTGGAAATATGCAGTGCGACTTGAACAATGTGGGCAATTCATGGGATTCATTATTTGCAATAAGGGCCTAGCTGCTTTGTGTGTGTACATATGCAAACATGCGTAACCATATATACAACTAAATATGCTCATTTAGGTAAGAAATGAGAGGGAGAGAGACACAGAGAGAAAGAGACAGAGGGAGAGAACGGGAGAAAGAGAGAGAGAAATAGAGAGAAAGAGAAATAGAGGGAGAGAGAGAGAGAGAGAGAGAGAGAGAGAGAGAGCGCACACTTAGTCAAAACTAATTAAAGCTGAGGATCATCTGAAAGGCAATGATGGAATATACAGTAGCAATAAATATGAATAACACATTAGTAACCCAGTTCCCTAAAATAAAAGTAATATATAAATATCATCATAAGTATATTTGAATAGAAAATGAAGGGTTGCTTTTATGTACTCATAAATGAGATAACTAAAGGACAGTCTGTACATTCTCTGTTGAAATCTCTGATATGTCAATGAAACTAGAGAAAGCTTTCTCCCTCCCCACTTAAGACAAAGCCTGGACCTGTTGTGGTTGATATTTTAGAAGTCAAGGGCAAGAAAGATACACGATGAGAAGACAGGGATGAATTTCAATCTGTACTGATGACATTACATAGAAATAGCAAAGTAAACCTTCACGGGTTCTTTTATTGTACAAATTATTTGGACACCATGCAGGTTTTCCATTAATGGTTCCCCAACACACCTTCTTGTTGTTGGATGCCTTTTGTATCTTACTCTGGGATTTTATCTAGCAGTTTGCTGGGGCAGCTTCTCACTCCCAACATTTCCTCCAGCTCTTAACCCTTTTGTTGTATATGAGCTTCCTGGAATTAGATTTACAGAAAGACGGTTTGCAGTTTTATGATTTACTACTCAGGTAAACTCAAATAAACCATTTCACTCTCTTAAGTCTTAGTTCCTTCACTCTCTAAAAAGAATTGGACTAGATGATCTTTTTCAGCCTTTCTGGACTTAGGTCAATGAAATACCCCCCTCCCCATCATTCTCTGTACCACATCCTTTCATTCTCATTTCTATTCCTTTATTTTTTCTTTTCTTTTCCCTGATACTCTCTGACCCTCCTTATAAACTGAGATGTTTTAATGTGGGCAGATGTACTATAATTCCAAGCTTCTCCTGCCCTGTTGCAATAATCTGGATGAAAGGTGATGAGGGACTGAACACAGTGCTGCTTCTAGGAGTGGAGAGAAGAGCACATAAACAGTACCTACTGAAAAGCCAGACAGTAAGATTTGTCAAGAGGGAAAACATCCGTGGAGTGAATGCAAGGAAGGAGCCTGACTCCAAAGTTCTGAACCTAGGGCGCCGAGAGGATGGTCATAGGTTTGTGGCAGTATCAAAGGCTACAAGGAGCTCAAGAAGAATGAGGGATGATTTTTTTTTTAAATCATTAGATTTGACAATTGGGAAATCATTGGTTTGGCATGGAGTGCCCCAGCTTTGCTGCTCCCCAACAATGGCAAACCAGAATGAGCTCTTCATTTCGATAAAAGGATTTGAATCCTGACTCTTTTATTGCCCAGGGCACCTTGAGCAAGTGACTTTTACTCATCTGTAAAATGATGGGGTTTGATTTAATGAACTCTAAGGTTTCTTTTATGAATTCTAAAACAATCAACTTTTGGTGTTAAAAAAAAAAACAGACTTCTTGTAAGATCATTTTCCTAGCACTTTTCAAAGATTTTCTTCCCAGAGGAAATCCCCCAGAAGGAGCACATGAGGGCTCCCTTCTTGTTATTCTCCTTGCAGCATTTCAGGGCCTGGCTCTCGCCATCCATTTTCTGTTCTTTCCTTTTGGTCCACTTCCTAATCAGCCTTGGATTGTGGCCCTGCTTGTACTATTTGCTTTGTGGCTTGAAAGGGATAATATCCTGCCTCTGCTGAGATCAATATCCCTGCCACTCAGTGGTGATAGAAGAGCTGGCTTTATCTCTCCAGCAGCACGGCCCTTCCTGCTCCACGGCTGCACGGGTTCCTCCGGCTGTCATCGGCCCGGGTTGAAAAATATCAACATTCTTCAGAAAGGGCACGTGGACTGAGGAATTGGCAAGAGATAGCTGCCGGGTCCTGCTGCAGGTAGAGGCCCTGGGATAATGAATCACGACAGCCCCGAGCCATCAGAGCCACTGTCCAAAACTTAGGGGAAGGGCTTAGGGAGGTCTTACTGCAGGATATTGCTGTTACCCTACAGTGTCTTCCAGATGCTTGATGAAATACTGGCTCTAGGGGGTTTGTATTCACTGGCAGGTAATCATGCAGTAACAGAGTATTTTTTATACCCACTGAGAATAGGGAGCAGGAGAGGTGGGGGAAGAGAAAATCCACCTGCCTCCTTTCTGCCCGTATCACCCATAAATCTGCCGTGATGGAGAGGTTGCTGCTGGGGGCTGCGGGCTTCCATCACATCCACGGGAAGAATTCTAAGTTATCGGCCCTCAGGGAGATCCAGTGCCCACCAGAACCTAGCCCCTGCAATACATCAAGGGTTGCCTCAGTCAGAGGTGGAAGCATCGGAGTACTTGGCCCCGTTCTGTCCCTGTGGCCCCATCAATAGCTCCAAGGAGGGATTGACTGTGAACCGAGGCTAGATTTTTATTACTCATACTGGGTGAAGAAGAATTGGACTATATATTATCAACTGAAGCTGCAACTGGTTAATAACCCCCACATCTTTTTTTAAAACTACTTTTCTCCTAGGTTTACCTTGTTTTTAGTTTGCTACTTTCCCTAACCTTTTGACTTTAATTGAACTGATAATATCTTATAAAAATTATTAATCGATATTTTTTTTGAAAAATCACTCAAAAATCCTGGTGTTGGACTCATGTGTATGATTGAATAATGCTACAGCGATGCTAAATGATAAAGATCATGATCGCAGCACCAACCTCAACCCCGCCAATAATAATACCACTGCTATTTGGCTCTGATTGGCTTTCAAGTTCTCACTTTTTTATGCCCATTATCTCATTTGGACATTATAAGGGGCATTTGCCCTCAGGAGTAATGGATAGATTCTTTTTTGTGTCAGGAAGAACTGTACCACATAACTTCACCTCTCAGGGACACAGACACGAATGGAGATTCTAAGTTACATTGGGGGGAGGGGTTCAGATGAAGAGCTAGTCTGGGAGTGCAATTGAGGTCCAAATACTATCATTGCCACTAAGTAGCTCTGTGGTCATGGGAAAGTCTTTCCAAACTTCTGAATCTCAGATTCTTCATTTGGAAATTAAAGGAGTTGGACTATTCTACCTCACAGCTCCCTTCCAGCTTCAATCCATGATCCCATCACCTGCACTGATAGAAGAAATGTTTGCTTTCCTCTTGAAGCTGCTCTCATGACTCCTTTCTGACATTCTCTCCAGAAAATTTTTCACCCTGGAAACTCATTCCAGTCCTGGACGTCACATAGTGGAATTACGCTCTTCCTGGGACCCTCCTGATTGACTGGTTCCTCCACGAAATTCCATTGTAACAAATCTGGTAACCCATGTGCTTATTATTCTCGCTCTTGGTTTTTCCATAATTCACTGGATGACTTACTTTCCAGTTCCATTTTATGTGCTATTTTCCCTCCCTGAAATGTTAGTTTCTTGAGGACAGGGACTGTCTTTTTTGCTTATATTTCTACTACTTAGTATAATGTCTGGTACATGGTAAGTGCCTAATAAATGCATATTGGCTGTATAGCAAGATATGTACAAAAATGATATCAATAACAGGCACCTCTCTTCCCTCACATATTTATATGCACACATATCTATCTAGCTAAATAATATCAAGCAAATGAATACCTGTTGGAGAAATTGTGTCAGAGATAATACAAAACTAGCAAAATGTAATAAAGTAAGCTTAATGAAATATTTAAAAAAACATACCATCAGCATATCAACATATTCTTATTGAATACTTACTGCATACACAGTATTGTCAGAGGCACTTTGTGAATTCCAATAGGAATTATCTTTGGTCAAGATCATGGGGTTCAAAGTGAAGTCACAGAAACAAGATTTAAACCCAAGAATCAATTAGCAATGATGCAAGGCCATCGATAATCAAAATGCTGTTTTATGGTAGAGATATTTAATGCCATAAGAGGTCAGAGATGAGGGAGAATAATGTAGCCTTCAGGAGATATATTCAGAAATGTTACTACTGGGCTTACATCCCAAAGAGATATTAAAGAAGGGAAATGGACCTGTATATGCAAAATGTTTGTGGCAGCCCTTTTTGTAGTGGCCAGAAACTGGAAACTGAATGGATGCTCATCAATTGGAGAATGGTTGAATAAATTGTGGGATATGAATGTTGTGGGATATTATCATTCTGTAAGAAATGACCAGCAGGATGAATACAGAGAGGCTTGGAGAGACTTACATGAACTGATGTTGAGTGAAATGAGCAGGACCAGGAGATCATTATATACTTCAACAACAATACTATATGAAGATCAATTCTGATGGAAGTGACTCTCTTCAGCAAAGAGAGGATCCAAACCAGTTCCAATTGATCAGTGATAAATAGAACCAGCTACACCCAGTGAATGAACACTGGGAAATGAGTGTGGACCACAACATAGCATTTGCACTCTTTCTGTTATTATTTCTTTGCATTTTTGTTTTTCTTCCCAGGTTATTTTTACCTTCTTTCTAAATCTGATTTTTCTTGTGCAACAAGATAACTGTATAAATATGTTTACATATATTGGACTTAACATATACTTTAACACATTTAACATATATGGGACTGCCTGCCATCTAAGGGTGGGGATGGAGGGAAGGAGGGGAAAAATTGGAACAGAAGTTTTTGCAAGAGTCAAGAAAAAGCTATAATAATAATAATAAAGAAGTTATATTCAGCCTAAATTTACCAGTCCAATGAAAACATGACATTGAGTAAAACATTACAGGCCAGTTACATGGGAACAATATAATAAAGTCCCAAATGGGTGATTGACCAAAGAATGTCACAGCATGGCTTGGCTATAATGAGGTGACAAGAGATGTCGGTGAGAGCAATAATAGGCGACACAGACCTGTCATCAAGGATGGCTTTATAGACAAAATAGGATTTGGACTAGATCTGCAAGGTAAGATGTGGACAGGTGATGAGGAAAGTAGAGGGCTTTCTGTGTAGGGGGAATGGTTTGAGGAAAGCCAGGGGAGTAGGAGTGGAATCACAGAATGTGAGACTTGGTAGGAATCCTGGTGACCATTTATTTCAGCTTATTATTGAATGGATTTCCTGCCCAACATCCCTAAAAAGGTCTCATTCAGCCTTTCTTTGAAGACTTGCTGAAGACATTTTTCCCCCTCCAGAGCAGTCTATTCCACTTGGAGTTATTTCTAACGTGAGGGAATTCTTCTCTTCACCCCACCTATTTACAGAAAGCAGAGTTTTCCTGGTTCTGTTTCCTGGGGTCATGCACAAAGTCTTCTCGTCCAAATTCTACTAGACTGCTCCCAGAATCTTCTCTAAACTACTGATCTCCATTTCTTTTTCAACTTGAAGTGCCATGTTCTGAAGGCCTTTCACCATCACACTCACCTCCTTCAGCTGAACAACCTACAAAAATGGGTTTACAAGAATTGAAGACAAGAGGACAGATGTTGCAAACAGCAGCTTAAGTCACTTTCTATTGCCATGCACTAGATTTGACACTGAGATCTGAGGTATCTTATCTCCAACACTTGCTAACTGTGTGATCTTACACAAAAATGGGGTATATATTCTATATGGAAAGTGTTGGAAGGCTACAAATAGAAGAGAAAATAAAATCAACTGCAAGATTGCCAAGCACATCGTGAGCATCTTGATGAGGCCGTGGGCGAGGTCCCTCTTCTCTCATTCATCAATGTGTGGGCTTATATTGATAGGATTGATCTTTTAGGGAAGATAACGTGAGATTTTTATGTAAACTGCTTTGCAAAACTGAGAATTCGCTTTCTTGTCAATGTTCTTATTGGTAAGTCATTGATTAAGAGAGGAACATCCCAGGTTTAGGCACCTCTCTGAGTTGCTCCATTGTGGATCACTTTGTAGTTTTATAGTGACATCGTGCTTTTCTTTCACAGTTATAAAACTCTTCCCAAAATCGGGTTAAATATTTATTAGGGTCATCTTTTTTTTCAGTTGTCAGATGAGGAATATGATACAGAAGAATTAAGTGGTGTGCCCTTGGTCACATCTACAATTCCTCTCAAAGCCAGGATTTCCTGCATTTAGGTCCAGCCCAGTTATCCATGTTCTATCTCAAAAGGCAAATCTGGCTGCAGGACCAGCAGACTGAGATGGGAAGGATGAGCTCACATTGAAGGGTGCTGCCCAATGAGATTGGGTCAGACTGGTAGACCCAGGCCACTGGTTAACTTGGGATATCCACATGCTAACTGAGGTAGGGGATGCAGAGAGGATACCAATGTGAAGAAGGGGATTAGTATGATAAGGCCCTTGAAGAGATCTAAGATTAGCATTAAGGGTTACAAACTGAAGTAGAAAAATAAAAACAAAGTGGAATTTAATGGGCCAAGGTTGGCCAAGGAAATATAAGGGCATGGGCCAATGGTAGCGGAGTATCCTGTATGGGCCAGGAGTTCATGTCTATAATGGTCCTAGAAAATCTGATGTTGATGGACAATGGAAAGTGAAATCCAAGGGGAAAGGAAGGGGAAGCCTGGAAAAAAGTAGTAGTGACCCAAGTGCATTATTGAAGGCAAAGAGATAGAACAACAGGGCAGAGACCCCTCTGGCTAGACTGAAGTAACTGGAAAAGAGCCAAATGCAGCCATTCACTCCATTCTCTGGCAGAGGGTATTCTTTGGGCCTACCCTGGGCAAAGAAAGGCAAATACAGACTCTCTGCCCTTGGAACGCCCATTAAAATAAAGGAGACATGTCCAAGTTGAATACTGGCTCGAAAGCCATTTGACAAGAAGGAAAGGTATCCTGCAGAATGCTAAGTGTGAATTAAGTAGGAAAGCCAATTCCACTGCAGGGAGAGTGGGAAGGAGAACAGGTCAGAGTGGGGTCCAGTCAGCCAGGATGGGGTCCTAGAATCCGGAGCCTAAGGATCATGTGGAGGAGCATCCAGAAAGCCCAAATTTGATTGGCCAGACCTGAAGGAGGGAACCAAAGGTGAGGGCCCAGTGGAAATTATGTAATAAATGTATTTATTCCTTCAAAGAACATTATTAATCTTCCCATGAGGCACAAAATACTATCTTAGACACTGAGGGACCACAAGGAGAACAAGGCATAACCTCAAAGAAGAGGAATGATGGATGTGGGGAGGATCCCAGAGAAGCAAGATTGGTTCAATAAGCCAGCTCCTAACCCTAACCTTTTTTTCTCAGGACCATGAATCACACGAGATCACAGATTTAGAAATGGAAGGGAACCTAGTCTGCTGTAAGGAGTCATATAGGGATTATACAGGCAAGGAATGAGTGTTCCTGACTCCTCAGTCAGTAACTGGGCATTACTCACTCTTGGGTAGAAATGAAGGAACAGATGAGTGGATCAATTAAAAATTGCCATACAAATTAGCCAAGCATTGTGCTAAATATAAGAGCTATAAATGCAAAAAAAAAAAACAAAAAAACAAAAAACAAACAAACAAACAAACAGAGAGTCTCCAGCCCTAGAGAAGCTCATATTCTAACAGGGGGAGGTGATGACTATAGGAGATGGGTGGCCAGGGAAGGAAGTCACAGAAATGGTCAATGGCATCATGTAGCAATCAATAGATGTCTCCTTTGCAGTGACATTATTGTTGATTTAATAATTCTCTCTAGAGCTGGTGGGAAAAAGCAAGATGGAAGGGCAAGAAGGGTCCTATAAATTGCACATAGAATGAGAAAACCCATGGAAAGGTAAGATGGGTCTGGGGCACAGTAGATGAGGTGAACCATCCCCGATCAAGAGCTCAAGGCATGGGAGTTGGAGAGGAATAAAATGAAATAGCTCTTTTAATTTGATCAATCTTGAAATGGGTTGGTAATACTTTAACAAACATTAATAGGGAGAAGAAAAGAATTCTGAAATGGTTAAGGATACATCAGGAAACTGTGTTTTAAGCTCAGAAAGCAAATCTGGGACATAACCCAGCCAAAGACAGACTAGACAATGTTTTAGAAAAAAAAAGAGAAAAAAGACAAAATTTTATTACAAACAAAATCTAATAAAAATAGTCAATGTAATTTTCAAAATGGAAAATCTTTTCTGACAAAATGGGTAAGTGGATGAGAAATGAAAGAGATGGCTTTTGTGATGGAGATGAGTCCATATACCAAAAGACATATTTCAGAATTCAGAGACAATGATATCTATAAAGGGAAAGAACACAGGGACTAAAATCACAGATTGGGGGAAAAACAGACAACTTGGCCACCCCCCAAATCACCTTGATTCATAGAGTTGTAAAAGTTAGCCATTGATCAATTTCAGTTTTGCCCTCTGGGGTCAAACGAAAAATAGCCAGTAATGGAAAATGTCAGATCTTCATATTCTGGAAGGGAGTTACCTTGTCCCCCTCAGTTTTATTTTCTCCAGGCCAAATAACCCCAATTCTTTTCCTCAATTCTCTCATAAATAAACTCAGCATCTAACACTATTGGGGGATCGATGTCCTTCTTAAATTTTGGTGCCAAGAACTGAGCACACTAGTACAGAAGACGTCTGATCAGAACACAGGACAGCAAGATGAAGGCTGCCTTCTATGTGGCTACACATGACATTTATCTAAGATGCATGGAAATTCAAAGAGTATTGGAAGTCAAAGTATGTGTGAGCGTGTATATGTGTGTGTGTGTGGGGGGTCTCTGTGTGTATATTCTCCACAATGATGCTGGTAGTGTACTGCTGAAACTCTTGAAAAGCCATAGTGTTTCAGGTTTGTGAATGAAATCTCCATATATAGAGAGATATAGTATACTATATCTCTCTATATACTATATCTATATCAATATATAATATTTGATTTCCTGGTTTTAATTATAAAAGTTTATATTTTGGAAAAAAAGTTTATATTTTGGAAAAAAATTCAAAGAATACATATGTGTGTATCTATCTATCTATCTATCTATCTATCTATCATTTTTTGAGGTAATCAGGGTCAAATAACTTGCTCAGGGTCACATAGCCCATAAATGTCAAAGTGTCTCAAAGCAGATTTGAATTCAATCCCTCCTGACTCCAGGGCTGGTGTTCCATCCACTTTGCCCCAGAGAATAGCTTTGTCACAAAATTGAGTGGAACCTACCATAGCAGTGCTGTTCTGATGAGAACCTTGGAAATAATTGCAGTTGACATGCATGGGATGCTCTAAAGTTTTCAAAGATCTTTATGAACATTTTACTCAATGAGACCCTTGTAATATAGGTTCTGTAAATATTATAGTCCCCATTTTACAGATGAAGAAACAGTGAGGAATGAAATGGTTGGTCAGGGACATAAAGCAAGGAAATGTCAGAGGTGAGACTAGAACCCAGCTATTTTTTTGAATCTAAGTTCCTTCCTAGATCTGTTATGCCATTCTGAACAGGAATTATACAAGCTACATCCAACTAAACCAAAACTACCCAAAATGTTTATTGACCACCAATTGTGTCATACACTGCAATGGATGAAGAGGACATAGTGATGAAGGGAAAGATAAAATAATCTCTGCTCTCCTCTGCTCTTCTATTAGAAAGTATACCATACCAACTGAGAAATATACTTGATATTTTGAGAAGGGAAAGAGTTAACAATTAGTGGCATCAGAAAGGGCCACCTGTAGGAATGGTCAATAAGCTACCTGGTCAATAAGCATTATGTTTCTACCATGGGTCAGACATTCTCAAGTGCTGGAGATACACATAAAGGCAAAAGACAAAAGAAGACAAAAATGAATAGACTCTGCCCTCAAGGAGCTCAGAGACTAATGGAAGACATCTATGTAAAAAACAAGATGGTGCAGGACTGTATCGGATGCACAAGTAGATCAAGAACTCGATATCAGGAAATGAGATGCTGGGGTCAAGAAAATGTGAAGTAAACCAGTTGAATTAGAAAGTGCAGTATGGGAAGGGTAGTCCTAAAGCCAAAGTAACCAACCAATCATCCAAAAAGAAAAGAAACTCCCCAAAGATAAAAGCAAACAAAAAACAAACTAGCAAATGATGTTGGAACCAAGTTATTTAGAGTTTATATTATCTTTTAGAGATAAAGGCAAACAACTGAAGGCTCCTGAAGAAGGCGGTAACCTTGTACCTCTAGTACATTTTATTTTGGCAGTGATGTGACAGCTACACTAGAGAGTCATATAAAAATGTAACCAAGGATATATGTAGAGACTTTTTATCTGGGGCCCAAACATAATAGAATGAGGGTGTTATCTCCAAATGGTTTAGAACACTGATTCCAATTGTTTGCAATTTTTATGAAACAATCACAGAAAGAACATTTTAAAAAGTGATCTCAACAGTCTCAAATAGCTACCGCACTTCAGAGTGATTTTCCAGCTAATGAATCTCACCAACTCTCTCACATAGAAATTCTATGTAGTTCTGCCAGGGCTTGGAGCATGTGAGAAAAGTCCCACATCCTGCCGAGATACTTGATTATCCAAAGGAAGTGCCATAGAAAACAAAGGGGAAAATTGGATTTCTGAGATGATGGCATTTTAGAGAAGAAATAGATTTCTTTTCTCACTGGTAGTTTGTCTGGCTTTAATAAAAAGGACAGAGCAGGAGAGTGCAAGGATTAGCAATGACTTGTCCGGAGGTGTACCATGTTGGTTTTTTCACCTTTCTTTGTGATGGATTAGTGATCAGTCTGGTGGAAAAGGGGAGTGAATGGGAGTCAGCATAAGAAAGCACTAGGTTAAACATCAACTCAAATGTTTATCAGTTGTTTGGGGCCCAATAAGTCATCCAGGAGTCTCAGATTCTGCATCTGTGCTTTAATATTTGCAGCACTTAATTTATAGGGTTATTATAGAGATGAAATGAGATAAGTGCTTTATAGAACATAGAGCATCTTATAAAGGTCAACTGTAGTTATAATTTTCTTAGAGAAGTATTAGGACTCACTTGTGGCCCAAAAGACCTAAGTTCAACTCTTTTAACTCTAAATAGCTTTGTGACTGTGGACAAGTCAGCTTCTATTACAAAACGTGAGTTTGAAGGGACTCAAGTTCTTACTATTTTGCTTTTATGCTTTTCTATTTAATGTTCTATGGATTATTGCACAGATGAATAAAATGATTACTCTTGGAATGGAATAAGAGTGTGGCAATATAAAATTATCTTCAAATGACTCACTAAAAGTATATTCTAGATAAAACTGGGAGTGAATAGAGTGACATAGAGGAGAAGCATCTCAGACTTTTTCTTCTCCTACATCTCAATGGCTTGAAAGTGTTTCCTTAAAATGGGACTCAAGAGATACTTTGTATTCTACAGGTATCTTTTCTTAATAACATTCTTTTTACATTTTTATTAATCAATTTTATGTATGGGTTGCGACAGCACCATCACTATCTTGCTTAAAAAATTTTAGAGGATTCAAATGGAAACATTCCTGCTGCAAGACTCAATATTGATATTATTCTTTTATAGTTTGTGTCCCTTGTTGTACTCTGTGGATGAATGTAATGATTGTCTTTGTAGATGAATATAAACTCCTCCACTAACAGTATACTCCTTCTCCTCCTCCTCATGGTTACAGTTATTATTCCTACAGCACTTTAAAGTTTGTAAAGCACTTTGCATATATTATCTTTTTTATTCCTTATAACAACCCAGGGAGGTGTATACTAATGTCTCCATTTTACTGGTGAGGAAATTGAGGTAGAGAAATTAAATGACTTGCCTAAGGTCAGGTAGATAATAGCTGTCTTAGACAAGAATCAAATTTGGATCTTGCTGTCCATATGTTCAGTAAACTAACT
Source organism: Antechinus flavipes (assembly GCF_016432865.1). Taxonomy (NCBI): domain Eukaryota; kingdom Metazoa; phylum Chordata; class Mammalia; order Dasyuromorphia; family Dasyuridae; genus Antechinus; species Antechinus flavipes. The sequence continues at coordinate 455,673,028 of NC_067401.1, read as the reverse complement.
TCCCTATTGAATTCTATTCAGTACGTTATAAACTGTGAGGGCAAGGACTGTTTTTCCCCTTCCTTTCTTTATAATCCCAGCACTTAACCCAGTCCATGGCATATTGTTATTTTTCATCAATGCCAGTAAGGAGGGAAGAAGGTCCATTTCTGTAGAAATCTATTTCTTACATTTTTGTGGAGTGCTCTTATAGGCTAACTCATGCAACATTTATTTCTATGCTATTGTTTAGTACCCCTATTCTGTGTGTGTGTGTCAAAGAGAGAGAGAGAGAAAGAGAGAGAGAGAGATTGAGATTTATAGACTTTTCTAGATTTACAAAGATGGGAATAGAACTTTACTGTGTCTACTGTGGCTAATAGTCATGAATACTAGAGGAGTATTATTAATTAAAGTGAACATTTTTGGTAATAAGTGATAGCAATAAAATAAAAATCATCTTGTTTCTCTCTGGGTAAAGGAAAGAAAAGAATTGCCTTTTGGGGATCTGACCGAATCCATTAGAAAGCACAACATTTCATGGCTCCACATAACTGGTCTTGCCCCATACAATCACTACAGAAATGTTCTTCTGACAATCTAGCACTGACATATTGTTTTCATATACAGCAAGTCCTCAACAATGCTCCCTTTTTGATAAATAATCATAAAACAATGTCAGTTGATATTAAGTTTTCTGGACCCAGTTTTGAGTTACTTCAACAATAAAAAGAGAGGCAAAGTGGATTAGTAGATAAAAATCCCACCCCCCACCCTCACCCCCCCCCCCCCAGGATTTTTGCCAGTAAAACCCCAGATGGGGCTATGGAAACTTGGACTGAAATGAATCAACAATGAGAAGCTCTTGAGAAGCAAATAATTTAAGGGGGAAGACAACATGCACAATCATAATATATAGAAGACAATTGGAGATAACCAACAAAGGGAAGGCCCCTATATGGATTGGGAATGGTTCCTTATGGAAAACTGAGCTCTTCCTGAGAGTGAAGAAAGCCAGAGAAGCATAGAGCTTCAGAGGAAGGAGAGCATTCTAGGAATAGGGAGAGCCAGTTAAACTATGGTTGGGTGATGGAGTGTTTTGCGTAGGAGGAAATAATAAATAGATCACAGAGTGTATGGGGCAGAGTATGGTCAAAGAAGGCTGGAAAGGTAGAGGGGGGCATTTTTGGAAAGCCTTGAATGCCAAATGGAAGATTTCCTATTTGATCTTGGAGGTGATAGGAGCCACTGAAGTAGAACTGAATGAGAAGGATCAGATCTGTACTTTAGGGAGATAAGGTTAAGAAGGGACTGGAGAATGGACTGGGTGGTGAGGGATGAGACAGGGAGGCTAACCCAATGGCTATTAAGATATAGAAGGCACGAATGATAAGGAGCAAGATCAGAGACATGGCGGATCCATGGGGAAAAGGGAGAATATATGAGAGCTGCTAAAATCCATAGGACTGAGAAATAGGGGGTGATCATCAAGGGAAAGAATGCAGCTCTGTGGAATTACCACTCAAATTGTCAGTGCTCTTTTTTTAGACTGTCAATTTCATAAATTGGTATTAATCATCATCATTAGAGGTGAATTCCCCACCAGCAGATCCCTGCACCGGTGAAATCCCAGGTCCAATCCCTATTCTAGTTATAAAAAACTTTTAATAGTCTGGGACAAGATGGAAACACAGAAACTATTTGCTCTCCTCATTAGTTAAAGTTTTGTTTTATTTTTTATTGTTGTTTCTTTTTTAGGATTCCATTGGTATTCCATCGAATTTCAACACTGAATATGAATTCGGTATGACTCACATTTCCTATCAGGGACCTTGGTTTGGTCAATGTTTTCAAATGACAAAATCTTTTCAGACAACGTCCTTTCATATGGAGTTTTAAGCCCAAGAAGTCAAAGAAATGAGGTTTTTACATGATTAACTATTTACTTATCATGACCAAGAAATGATTAGTTGTTCGTCATAACTGCCCCAACTAGTTAGTAGGAATAGATCTACTATTCAAGAACTGCTGATTTGAGGAGAAAAGAAGCTGATTTTTATATCTGTCACTTCCCCCAAATACATCACATTTGTACTGAAAAAGACTACTCTTGTGCTAGCAGATATAACTAACATCTATAACTCCTCCGCATTAATGTGTGCAATTGAATCTTCCCTTTATGTTCATTTCACATTGAAACACACAGCTGATTCATGGACTACACTGCATTAGGGCATTGATTTTATGGCTTTGGAGGTTGAATCTGGATTTAAAGGGCAGCTGAATCTTCATTTTAATACTCACTTGCTTTGAAAAGGCTCCTGCCCTTTGAAAAGGGGAAAAAAAATAATGCTTTAGCCGAAAATGATGATGGATCTGTTCAGGCTCCAAGGGCAGCAGGGAGCCTATCTTATTATACCTTATTGGTTTTCTCTTTAACAGGACAATGCTACAGATGGCCAGTATTGAACCAAAATTTATTTAGATATTGAACACTATTCTAATACATTATGCTATAGCAACAATTACTACTACTACTACTACTACTACTACTACTACTACTACTACTACTACTACTATTACTATTAATGCTGCTGCTGCTACTACTGATACTAACATTTCTTCTAGCAACAAGTATACAGTATTTTAAGTTTTACAACACATTTTTGTTTCATCAGAATTTCTGACACTTCTAGCACATTTCCTTTCCTCAGCTTGCCTTGTTCCAATTACTTCCTTCTTTTTTACTCTCCCCTCCTACATTTTTATTAAAATTGCAAATGTCTCTTGCACAGATCCAGTGGAAATCTAGCAAAGCTGGCTCTATATATTATTTATTCTGCAGCTTGACATTGCACTCGCTCCTGAAGAGCCAAAGGCTTTACTGAACTTTTAAAGAGAATAAAAATAATATCAGTCAGTAGCAGAGAGGAGAAAATAAGGAATCAAAAAGAGGTACTTGGGGGAAAGGAGAGAAAATACTGGTGAATTTAATAGACAGACTTCATGAATCCTGACTCACACCATATCTCACACTCTTGCTCCCATGAGCGGAGAGCATTGTTTTTGTGCCAGCAGGTAATGATCAGTTTTTTTGGTGAATGTGAGTCAAACATTCTAGGACAAGTATGCTTTAAAGATCCTTTCTCTGCTTAAGAGATTGGATGTGTTATAGAAAAGATTCCCATCAAACCAAGTCTGGGAATGGAGGATATCTGGAATTGAAGAAAGCTTTAGTCTTGAAAATGCTCGTCTTATATTTTATGTTTTATTACAAATTTAAGGCAGAAAGAGGAAAGAATGGTGGATCAAGGTTCAAATATCCCAGCAGACAGTTAATGGCTGCGTGACCCTAGATAAGCTAATCAGTTTATCTGAGCCTTAGTTTTCTAATCTGTAAAATCGATATATTTATAATAACATCTTTTCAGGGGCACTTGTGATGCTTAAAAGAAATAATCTCTGTAAAGTCTTTGGAAATTTTAAGGCACCATTTACATGTTAGCATTATTATTGTTGTTCTTATTCTTCTCATCATTTATTTGATAAAGTTCAGGTTTCATGAAATAATGTTCTCTATCTTCATCAACATCATCATCTTTATCACTGCTCAACTCAATCTCTGTCTGTTTTTCTCTTTTTCAATGGGTTCATATGGAAGTAAGTTAAGGATTAGTTCCGACTACGATGGTATATTTTTTATCGCATAGATGAATAAAATTACTTCATTTTATAATTGGATAAGAACACTAGAATTCAAGGTTATCTCCTGTAGATGCCCCAATTTATCTTTAGGTAACTTTTCTGTTCAGGCAGGAATATAGTGATACCATGCTGCTCATCCTCTTCCCAGATGGCTTCAATTTCCTCCAATAGAACCTTATATTTTGAAAGTTTTTATCCCATCTAACTTGGAAATTATAACTTCAGTATTGTGACATTTATGAAAACCATTATTTTAACTTTTTTATGGATCGATGTTATGTCTGAGCAACACGAGCGATAATTCTGTCTGTAATGACCCTAAAGCTTCACAACAGGATTTTGTTTTGTTTTGCGTTCTGAATTCTCAGGGACATTTTGGTGTTTGTATTTGTATCACGGGAATTTAGCTTCTAGCACATAATTAAAGCTGCATGACCGTGTATTTTTAAAATCCTAATGGATGGTCAATTTTTGCAATATGGAAAAATCCATCATTTCATTGTATAACATATAGATCAATAAGTTTAGTCTCTTTTTCTAGCCTCTTGGTTGTGATATTTATTTTTGATTGAGATTATACAAATAGCATCCATATCTTTTAATTCTGTTTTTGACTCAGCTACTCCATGGCCTCTGTTTAGAGATAAATCACTTTCAATTACATTCAACACATCTAGAGACACTTATATGTTGTCAGTTTTTTTCTATATGATTTGGAGAAGTGAGGTCTGTTCATTCCAAAAGCATTTCTTTTCTGAATTGTTTTTCATGTGCCCTGACATCATTTTTTTTTTTTTGTGAGAAAGTGTTGATCTTTCAATGATTGTATTCTCATAGCAAGTCCTGTGTTTTCTCACCGTTATATGACTTTATACACTGATAAGTTCTTGATCTGTTATCCAATTTAGCTTGACATTTTATATATATATATATATACATATATATATATATATATATATGTATATGTATGTATGTATGTATGTGTGTATATGTAAATACACACACAGTATTGATTGTGGGGGTACTTTTGGTCTAAAATTTAAATTTCAACACTGACTTCAGGATGCCAATCAGTTTCTTAACAGCTGAATGTCTTTCACAAGAAAACCACAATATTTATATTTACCAACCTCATATTATTTTCCTCTAGGTTGAATCTCAAAACCTTCAATCTCTATTCTTATTAACATACAACAAGAATTGTATAGCCATCAAGTCAAAACAAGTGTTTAATGTCACTAGGGAAAATGTCCATGGAACAAAGTAGTGTTTAATGTTCTTTTCAATGGAGTTGTATAACTCAATGACTTACATGTACACAAAGTGATTAATATCCCCCCCCCACAGAGTTTATGCTTAAAATGTTCTCTGGGATAGGGAGAGAAATGTGGGCTAAAAGAGGAATCACAGAATTCAGCACTGAAAAGGGACTTTAGTGATAAATTTGTCTAAGCCTCTTCTTTTTATGGAAGAGGGAACTTGGTCCCACAGATGTAAGGCATCATGCCTAAAGTCATACAGTTAGAAAATAACTTGGGCTATTTGAGGATGTGTCCAGCTCCAGCTATACTTATCTTCTTGTAGTATTTTTGCTGGGTCTCAGAACATGAGAAATACGTGACAAGAAATATACTGGGTAGCAGCAAGAGTTGCTATTGGTGGATACCAAGAACTTTGGGTCTGCGCTTTCCAAGGAGGAGGTAAAGATAGCCTGATGTTCTGTGGGAGCCATGATGGGATGTCCTTTGAGGGGAGGCACAGGATGCTAGGCAAAGACTTAGGTACGGGCAGTAGGCCAGGAGGGAGTCAGCATCACTGATTACCAGCAGTGGTGTAGTAAGCAAGGTGCAGAGGTCCTTGCAAGGCAGCTGCACAGGTGTTCCAGGGCAATTGTCCTTACTCTGTCTCGACTGGCAGTCCCTTCTTAAACTTCAGAACCAACTCTTATGTAGCCTTATTGAAGACCTCTTTGCTAAATCTGACTTCTGTTGGGCTATATTTCCAGGACTGATATGTTACCCAGGAAAGGAGGCAGAGCCATCGCTGCCAAGAAAACATATTTAATATGTAGAAAACTCTCTCGGCTCTGGCCTTGGTCCCAGGCTCACTCTCCATCTCCCTAACATCATAGCTTAGAAGAAAAGCTAGGGAGAGAGATATAGATCTAGGAATCATGGGCATAAAAAAGATGATCATTGAACCCATGGGAGTTAGTGAGATTGCCAAGTGAGAAGGTGTAGTGAGAGGGCTGAGGACCAAGTACTTCCCTGAAATTCTTTATTAGGAGGCGTGGTGTAGATGATAAGTGGATGAAGGAAACAGAAACAGAAGATAGGTTTAGACCTATCCATGGAGGGAGTCACCACAGTAAAACCCATGAAATTTTGAAATGTTAGAGTATGGAGCCTTCAGATGGGCATTTCTCTCTTGTTTTTTTTTTTTTAATATTTTATTTTATTTTATAATAACTTTATATTGAAAGAATCCATGCCCGGGTAATTTTTTTTTACAACATTATCCCTTGCACTCGCTTCTGTTCTGATTTTTCCCCTCTCTCCCTTCACCCCCTCCCCTAGATGGCAAGCAGTCCTATATATGTTAAATATGTTGCAGTATATCCTAGATACAATATATGTGTGCAGAACTGAGCAGTTCTCTTGTTGCACAGGGAGAATTGGATTCAGAAGGTAAAAAACAACTCGGAAAGAAAAACAAAGATGCAAATAGTTCACATTCGTTTCCCAGTGTTCTTTCTTTGGGTGCAGCTGCTTCTGTTCATCATTTATCCATTGAAATTGAGTCTTTGTCAAAGAAATCCACTTCCATCAGAATACATCCTCATACAATATCGATGTCAAAGTGTAAAGTGATTATCTCCTGGTTCTGCTCATTTCACTTAGCATCAGTTCATGTAAGTCTCTCCAAGCCTCTCCGTATTCATCCTGCTGGTCATTTCTTACAGAACAATAATATCCATAACATTCATATACCACAATTTAAGATGGGCATTTCTCTATGTATTTCAAGTCACTCAACATTTATTTAGTGTCTGCTATAAAATAGGCACTGTGCTAAATGTTGGAAAAAAAGGACAAATACAAAGAAATACCAGATCTCAAGAAGCTCATGAAGCTCATAAGCATGAAAAGTAGATCCAGAAAAATTACAGAGCATGCAGGGGAAAATCTGGAAGGGCAAGCCCTTGGCAGAGAGGGAAAGAGGGAAAAAAGTCTTCCTTTGAGTTGACTCCTCTGTGAAGCAAGGGGAATGAAGAGGTAGAATTGAAGGAATGGAGGCAATTCACATACACACACACACACACACACACACACACACAGAGAGAGCGAGAGAGAGAGAGAGAGAGAGAGAGAGAGAGAGAGAGAAAGAGAGAGAGAGAGAGAGAGATTATATTGAAAGAATTGGGAATTGCTTAAGGCAAGCAACTGGCTTGAAGAGTGTGGGAAGGACCAAGGAGCTAGAAGCATCCAGCTTTGAAGGAGTCTAAATGCCGACCCCCTAGACTGTAAGCTTCTTGCAAACATAGATAATATCTTCTGCAATCTTCTCTCCAGCACTTGGCACAAGGCCTGCACATAGTAAGTGCTTAATGAAATGCTGATTGAATTGAATTGAATCTATTAGTTCCTCTCCAATGCTCTCTGAGTGATCTTTGTAAATGAGGTGATGCATTTCTATTCTAAAAGGAATGAAAAAAGGACATTTTCCACATTTGACTGAAATACTTAGCTTCAGGTTCCCAAGTGACAGGAAAAAAAAAAAACTCCCAGATGAGCTTCTGTTAGACCCAGACCACAGACCAAGCAGTTATCAGGAGAGTGTGTGCAGACGGTCCAGAATGTCCCACCCCAGCCCACGTAGTGCCCCTTTAAACAAATATCCCCTACTCATAACTCAGTCACCCCCATTCATTACAATGTTTGCATGGGATTCTAGGATTAGGTCTTGATGGGACAAGATCAAGAATCTAAGCATCTGTTATGTCTTAGGCACACACGAACAGGTGCATGTTTTAACGAGGGGCATGTACATGATTTTGCATATACAGGAACTCTTTGGCACTAACTGTCCAAACCCACTTGGCCCATGTCCTCAGAGGGAAGTTGGCCATGATTGCTTCTGGGTTCCTGGGGATAATCCTTAGGAGATTAGTTTCTGAGACTGTTGCTCACAAGGCCCCACTGATGCACTCCCCTTTGACAACTAGTCAATAACCTCAATTGCTTTTTAACAAAGGTATTTACTTACATAGTATAGTAAGACCAATCAATAAAAATACTTCTCTGAAAAGCCTGATGTACATTCCCTCATAAATAAACTCAGATTCATGGGAAGAATGGGCTTAATGAGTCTGATGTTAGTGAGACACACATACAATATATGGACGGCCATATGGGTATTTTGTACAACTCCTTTTCATCAGCCTGGAAGTTCTTTTTTAAATTCAGAGCTGGCATTCTGTTGGGAAAGACATCAGACACTGGGAAAACGCCTATCTGCCTGAGTGACTGTCTTTCCTTATCTGTTTGTCCTTTGTTCTGGGTTGTGCTGTCTCCTGCTGGTTCAGTTTCTCTAGTTTTAGCAGAATGTATTATCTGTTACGTTTCCAGACTTTCCAATGATAAATGATATTGGGGTTGCTGTGGGAGGCAGAATAAACAAATTCTTCCTCACAGGCTTGACTCCAACGTAACTCTCCAATAGGAGCCCTTTATCATAAGACTGCTCTGTCACGTGCCTGGCACACATCTTAACGGAAGCCTATTTTTATACAAAGGTCAAAGAGATAGTTCTAATTCTTTTAGAAAATCCAAAAATGTTACCTGGATGGTATCATCTGTTTTTATCCACGTTCTAAAACACTATAACCAGATATAGAATTAATCTATATGTATATATCCTATCTAATTTTCAATTTTATTGATTCATTCAAATAAGATATATGGCCCATTTTGAATTAAATATATTTGGGAGGGTTGTAACCAAAGACAGCCTGATGTGTCACATGGAGACAGGAAGAATTTAGTCATGTCTTTGAAATCTTCATGGAGAATCCTCAAAGCAGATGGTCTCAGAGAGAGAAAGCGTACTGTACGAGGAAGAATCATGGAACAAAATTTAGAAAGACTTTCATTTATTAGCTGTATTGTTAAGTGCAAACTAGCTCCCTGGAGGTCACAGGATCAGCCAGAGGCAGGATAAATAAGTAAAAATCTTTGGTCTTTAGAGGGAGATGTTAAAGAAGCAGGCAAAGTGCCAGGAGTTTTGCAAAAAGATTTCTTCTCCATTCTGGAGTCCAGAATCTCCACCTTTCTGCTCCGCCTCCTGCCTCCAAGTGAAGTCTCACCTCTCTCACCCCACCCTCTAATCCTTGCCTACCATTATCTTAAACCCAAATATTGAGCCAGCACCAATGGTGAGAAGAGCCATTTTTCCAAACATGCTAATAGAGTCATTGTCTCCTAGTGAATAGGTAATTAGCCTTAAGTACTCCGTTGTCTGATTCAAGCGCCCCTTTTTGGAGTTTCAGCCCTCTACACTGTATGATCCTAGTCACATCACTTAACCTTGATTATCCTTATGACCTTGTTCTGTAAAATAGGAGAAATCAGTTTTGTGATATCTCCCTCCCAGGGTTTCCATATGGCTCAAATGAGCCAATGATTTAAGAGATAAGAAAAGGGGATGGACCTGTGATTTCACTGAAAGAGGGACTTCCAGTATGAGGAAACTGCTTTTGATGATGCAAGTTCAGATTTCCTTTGCAACTTATATTTTTAGAGAATTGTTTGTGAAACTGAGAGATTCAGTGAATTAACCAAGATGCTGCAATCATATTTCAGAGGCACGCACTATAATTAGCCTGAGATCAATTAAACCAATGATCAGTGTCTACTACTTGTTACATATTGGGCTTAGCTTTAATATTGCACCAAGTCTTCCAGGTTCCAAGGTCAATTCTCAGACACCACGATATTTTTGTTGTTCTTGTTTTCCCTTCATTCTTGAAGAGAACCATGACATCAGAGCAGTCATGCTATGACATGCAAGGGAAATGGATTTAAGTGAGACAGGGTTGTGCAAAGTCACCAGCTTTCTCCTCCAGTGGCTGGATAGAGATAAGGATGACTGGAGATGGCTCTCAATCAACATGGCATAAATAAAGTCTGGCAGTGACCTGATGAGGTATTTAGGTGACCACCAAAAAATGCTCAGTTCTTTTAGAATTGTATTTTTAAAAAAATTTATTAGCCTCTTCATAGTAATTCTGTTATATATCTATAAGCATTTATTAGGCACCTGCTATATTCCAGACACATTATTAAGCACAGTGATACACAAAGGTTAATTTGAAACAATTTCAGCTCACAATTTCTATCATCACTGAAATATTTTGATACTAATAAACTCTCATTTTTAAAATAGGATATCTTGTTGCAAGCATTTTAATGCTTAAAAAAGGGGACATTAAATATATTCAGATGAAGGTTATCTTTCTTTTTTTAGTTTATTTTTTAATACACATTGTTTTGTGAATTATGTCGGGAACAAAAAATCAGAGCAAATGGGAAAAACTATAGGAGAAATAAAAAAAAAACAGAAAAAAGATGTGAACAGAGGATATGTTCATTTACATCCAGTCTCCTTAGTTCTTTCTTTGACTGAAGATATTATTTTCTATCCAAAGTCTACTGGAATTGCTTTGGATCACTGAGTCACTAAGAAGAACCGAGCCTTTCATGGTTGATTGTTGCCCATTCCTGCTGTTAGTGTATACAATGTATTCCTGGTTCTGCTCAATTCTCTAAGCATCAATTCATGTAACTCTTCCCAGGCCTTTCTATAATTATCTTGTTCATTATTTTTATAGAACAATAATATTCCATTACTTTCACGTATGACAACTTGTTCAGCCACTCCCTAATTGATGAGCATCCAATTCTTTGCTATCACAGAGCTGCTACAAACATTTTTGCACATGTGGGAGTCTTTCCCCTCCTTCAAGATTTCCTTGGGATACAGACCGAGTAATGGCCCTGCTGGGTCAAAGGGGATGCACAGTTTGATAGCCTTTTGACCATAGTTCTGCTCTCCAAAATGGGTGGATCAGTTCACATCTGCACCAACAATGTATGTGTCCCAGTTTTCCCACATCCGCTACTACATTGATCATTTTCCTTTCCTATCATTTTAGCCAATCTGAGAGGCATGAAGTTGTACCTTAGAGTTGTTTTAATTTACATTTCTCTAATCAATAGTGATTTAGAGCATTTTTCTGTATAACTATAAATGGCTTTAATTTCATCATCTGAAAACTGTTAAAGATTATGATTCACTGACCATTACTAACATCTTCTTCCAGTGAATTGTGATTATCTGGAAGTGATCCTTGGTTCTTGAAGTGCCAATGAGTGCCAGACTGTTTGGTCCTGAGAAGCACATTCCTGGCAACACGGTGCACATTGGTCACCCCAAAAGGCAATTGGTTAAATACTTGTGTAATCACTAAAGGCTCAGGTGCTGAGTTTCTTTGGGGACAAGAACTCATGGAAATCAGCAAGCAGGAAGCTAACTATATAGACTATAGCTATCTGCATCAATGGCAGGAATCTACCCAGAGAGAAGCTCAAGCCTCTGAAATAATGAAAGATAGTCACACTGATTATTTTCTTTCCTTTGTATTTAATACCTCTAGGGTCAGGAAAACAAAGGCAAGCACATTTGCTTTAAATATGTAATTTACAGTTCAATACAAAGTCCTTAGGTACCTTGGATTTTTTTTTAACTCAGTTTGATCAGTGATACTACAGAGACTCATGATAGTTTACCATAATGAGATTGTGTAGCCAGGGTTGTAAGAGGCAAATAACATATGACAGAATTACATTTCAGAATTGAAAGGGACTCAAGGCTATTATCTTGTCCATTTTGTATTGAAACAGAGATCCTTCTGTATGATATCACCTACAAGTGGTCATCCACTTAGCACAATGCTTGCTACATGGGAAATATTTACTAAAGACTTGATTATGTGTCTAGTCTTTAAAGATTTTAAGTGACTCTTACTAATGCAGCTTATTCTCACATTGGGGCAATTCTAATTTTTAAAATATTTTTTCCTGATGTTAAAAATTAAATAACTCTTTTATGTATCTATTAAGCCATTTATTCATTTATTCAATTATTTTATTTATTTGATATTTTCACCTGCTACTTTTAGTTTGTTTCAACTAAATATATCCACCAATGAGCATTTAAATCACAAAACTGAGCAAAAGGAACAAAAAGACAAAATATGAAACAGTCCCAAACTCAAAGATCTCATACAGCAGGAAGGGATACAAAAGGCAAACGGAAAATACAATTATACAGAATTCTACGTCTCAGAGGAGGACACCTCAGGATCTGTTCCCCCAGAGGAAGAACTCCTTCAGAAGATGTGCTTCAGATGGAACTGGAAGAAAACCAGGAATTCTAAGAAGGGCTAGTGAGGAAAGCTAGAGTTCCAACCATGGAAGGACAGAGACTATAAAGGCAAGGAGGAGAGATGGAGTGTTGTGTGGGAAGAATGCCTGGATCACAGAGGGCAGTGTACAGGGTCAGAGTAAGAACTGGCCAGTCTGGAGAATTATTCCATGCCATGTAAAATAATTGATGAAGCTCACTTTTGAAAGGTAAGAACTCACATGACAATTGAATCAGTCAACAAAGGGTGACATGCATCAAGAAGGCCTGGAATCATTTCTGAGGAGTTTTGCTTAGGAAGAACAGTATTGTTTGGATGGTCCAAGGAACTTATTTACCCTGCTGTGGACCTTATGTGGAATGGCTGATCAAGAAGGGAGAGACCCACAGCAGAACACGTATCCCTTAGGAGAGGTGAAAACATCTTACCTTCTGCCTCTTATACTCCTCATGGATTTCTGATAAGCTATCCTCTGACAATAAGCATTTAAAACTTGGGGGAGAATGTCATCTTTTTCAAGACATAGGTCTTGTCTTCTCCAAGCTTGGCAACGTCAGATGTTTTTCGATTGATCACCCTGTGGTCGGGCATTGGGGTCTTTCAATATTTTGGTCACTCGACTAATAGTCTTTAACTTACATTTTCTCTTCTTAAATGAAACTTTCATAATTGAACCCCAAAGTCCAGATATTATCAGACTGAGGTGCAGTAAAACCTAATAGTAATCTCCCTAATTCTGCTCACTATCTTTTTTTTTTTTTAATAGAGTATAAAGTGACCTTGGTTTTATTGGAGAAAAATCCCATCATTAATTCATACTAAACTTTTAGCCCTCCAAATTTCCAGGTATTTTTCATGATTCTCATTGTATTGTCGAACTTGCCCTGAAATGTTAATCTTTTCAAGTAATATATGACTATATTAATCCTTTGTCAACTTTGTCTTATTATATTCAGCCCAATATTCTTTATTGAGATCTTATTTGAATTCATACCATATTGTAACTCTCTCTGTCCCATTTTTGCGTCAATGTGCAAAACAGATAACCCTACTAGCTGTTCTTCTAAGATGGAACAATGGCATAAAATCGGGAACTTGTCAGTGCCATACCATTAATGAGTCATGGCAATAATTCCAAAGATTCATTTTCTATCATTTAGACCATATTTATCTATCTCAAACACAAGGATAGACTTGGAGACTTGCTCGAATACCTGGTTAAGGTATTTCTCTAACTGTCTAATCATCTAAGCAAAACAAATTTGTGGTTGCTTTATTAGGATTTGCCAGGGGAACAAGCGCTTGGCACAGTAGCTGGCACAGAGTGGACACTGCACATTTGCTTGATTCCATCAAATCCACTGTCAGCAGTGGTTCAGTTCCTTCTCTGATTCTAGTTTTTTTTTTTTTTCTCTAGTATACCAAAGCATATAATCCAAACACCAACACAAAAAAAATTTTTGTTTTCCTCCATTTTCTTTGCCAGCTTTAGTTCATACTAATTTTGGAATTATTGACTGGATTTTAGTGCACCACTGTGCCATGAGGGGTAGAGCTCCCATCTATATCAATCAAAATGATTGCCTTTTAGTCAAATCCTGACTGCTGCCCAGTCAGCTTTTATTTGGGGATTTTAAAGATGGAAGGGACCTCAGAGATCATTTGGTCCACCCTAGACCTCAGCATTCCCTTCTACAGAACTGAAGGCAGTATGACTCAGTGTGTAGATCACTGGTATTGAAGTCAGGAAGCCTTGGCTTAAAATCCCTCCTCAGATACTTGTTAGAACCCTTAGAGACAAGTTACTGTCCTCTCTGAACCCCTCTCTCTTTATTTATGAGATGATGTTGGCTCCATGTTCCCTATGATCCACTATATCTCAAAAGTACTCTAGCAAAGAAAGAGCTAGATGGAAGTCCAGATGATGGACTCAGTTTTGGATTAAAAACTGTCCAGGGCATCCTGTCTTGACAGGTAAGTCAGTTAATATGAAAGCATAAGGTCTATATCCCATCCAACTGTTCACCCTAAGCATCCATAAAATAACAGGTCATTGTGATATTGAAATGTTTTTAAGAGGATAATTCAACTCTTTAGACATAGAGCAGGAGCAAAAGCTGACTTTCTTATTGGAAAAACCGGGTCCCAATGCAAATTTCAAGACAAGTACCCTTTATAAATATGAAAACGTTGTCTGCAGGGATGGATAAGTAAAGAAAGAAAAGTCTATATGTTCATACAAACCCACTGAGTTAGGCTTTTGCTAAAAATGTTTTATATCATGTGGGTGAGAAGCAATCTGAAACTAATCACACAGATTTAACGTGATAAACCTTACCCATAAACCTGGTTTTCCAGCTACAATAAACTATCAGGAGCAAAAATAGAAATGTAACCAGAATACATCAAGTCTTTGATTTTTCAACCCAGGGCAGTGCTTTATTCTCAATAAAACTACATTCCAAAATGCCAGTTAAATCTTGTCCTTCCACTCAACTGGTTATCGGATCGTTCAAGACTTATAAATTCTCATCTTGGTTGCTATTTAGTCTCCACATTCAAACTCCTTTGGGCTTGAGACCAGGAAATCACCTTTCCTCTGGTGGTCGATTTCTAATATTGGCTGAGTGCCTGGATATTGCCGCATCTGAGCCCTTAAAATAAGACTATTTAGGTGTATAAATTTGATAGTTATATAGATAAGTAAAGGACAGAAGAAAGTAATAGAATGCATTGGAAAAACCATCTCAAAATGCAAGTCAGACATTTATCTTTTCATGAATTCAAAAATGCTTTGGCTATAAGAAGCAAATACAATAACGGAAAGAGAAAGATGACTTTTTTTTTTTTAAGTCACTGCTGTTGACAGAAAGGACAGAACACTCCTTGTCTGTGGCGTTTTGTTGTGAGGATGGCAGAGCTCCCTCTTGCCCGATAGAGAGTTCTCTCTTCCCTTCCCATTTAGTCCTTTCATTTGGCCCCCACAAGCAGCGTGCGTTAGTTTTACTTATTGCAGGTAACTGTGGCTGACCTTTAAAGTCTGGCATCCTCACTGTGCTACATCAGGCTGCCTTCTCTTCCTTTGAATAGTTGTGCATGAAGCCAAAACCATGCTGGCACCCGCAGTGTATTATCATTCCCCCACTTTCTCTTTTCAAGGATAGCAATTATCATGTCTCTCCACAATACAAGGTGTGCCTTGAATAAACCTGCTGACTCTTAGACTTTATTTTTCTTTTCTCTGAAGTTGATTATATTCACTTTAGTCTGTCCTAGTTGCTAATATTATATAAGGATATATCTTATGAGGAACAGTGATTCTTTAATACAAAATGTCGGCTCTTTGGGGGGTAGTGGGGTATGTGGAGATAATCCTCGTCTCGGGCATATAGATATTTGGATCATAAAGTCTCACCTTTGATCATTACAATCTGTGTGACTCTGGTCAAATCATTTAACAAATTTGGGGCTTATTTTCCTCAAGTGTGGCAAGGCTTAGGCTAAATGGTTTCCAATGACCTTTCCCATCCTAGATCAAACAGATATAGATTTAGCACTAGATGGGGAATCAGAGGCTATCTAGTCTAATATTCTCATTTCACAGATGTGAAAACTGAGGCTTAATGGCTTTAGGTGATTTGCCTCAGGTCATAGTTTCAGAGATAGACTTGATCATAGGCCTTTTGACCTTAAAGTCAGTGATGTTTCCCCTGTATCACATCCATAACCCTATGCCTTGCTTATTTATGATTGGAGACTAAACAGATTTCAGTGGGATCACCCATGGAGAAGCCTGGGAGCTTGTTGAAAGCAACTGTATAAATAAACTGATAAACATGGTAAACTGATATAAATAAACTCATCAAATGATAAACATGACCCTGTAGCTTGGGTCTTTGCCCAAGCTACAGGGTCATGTTTATTTATTTATTTATTTATTTATTTATTTTCCATTTTATCTCCCACATTTCTCCCTTCCTTCCGATCCCTTCTCCTTGAGGAATATCTCACCTTGAAAGCAGATTCACTGTTTCGTTTTTGTCTTTGTAATTTCTAAACACTAAAGAATTAAAATGAGGATCACTTGGGATCAATGTTCTGAATGGATGTACACTGGCTTCAATGCATGACAAATAATTAGTTTTCTAGAGCATTATGTTCAGGAAGATGGTGAGATTTGAGTTGAGACTTGGAGAATGGATGGAATTTCAGCAGACAGATGGGATACTGAATAAACAAGATTTTGTATATAAGTACCAGCAATACTAACAAATAAAATAAGATTTCTAAAGTGCTTAAGACGCTATCTGGTCTATAGTAGGTGCTCAATAAATGCTTCTTCCCTCCTCTCTTTCTTGATTATCATTAAGAGGATTTGGAACTGGTTAAAAGACTAGAATGACTACAGAGATGAGTCATGAATGAATGTATTATTTTGAAGAAAATGTTCCGTAGAGTCTCCAAAATATCTGTTATTGTCCCAATTCTACCTAGCAATTTATCAGTGTCTCAGATGAGGGCATCTATGGCATACTTATCAAATTTATGGATGGCACAAAATGGGGAGAAATGGATGATGTATTCATGATGACACAGGGTTTTAAAGGAGCTCAAAAGGCTACGATGGTACCAATTTTAATAAGACATAAAATTACAGGGATATGTGAAAATTCCTAGGCTTGGAGACTAGGTATCAACTGTGAAATTGAAAGAAAGGAAAAAGATGATGGATAGACAATAAGTGATATGACAAGGATTGGGGAGATTTAGTAATATGAAACCCAATATGAGTTCACAGGATTTTGTGGGAACCTCAAAAGGTAGCATATTATTAGATTACATTAAAACAAGAATAATATTTGAAGTTCAAAAGGGTACTGCTCCACTGGACTCTGCCATGGCCTTGTCATATCTGCAGCTCTGTTTATGGACAAGAGACATTTGATAGAGAGTGAATTAATAAGCATTGATTGAGCAGTTATTAAATGCTAGGCATGGTGTTAAGGATTGGGAAACAAAGGGGAAAAAATTGGTTACTGCCATCAAGAAGCTCCCAATCGAATGGAGGGAGTGACGTAAAGCTATTCATAATCCAAAGAGCATCTGGATAGAAAACAACTAGGATGTTGACAAGCACTGAGGTAATCCCAAATTACCCAAGACATCAAGGATGTTTAATGTGGTGAAGGAAAAAAATAGGGCAGATGTGAAAGCTTTCTTAAAGCACTTGAAAAGTTGTTAAGTCCACATGGAAATATCTTTTTGTTTTCTTTTTCCAATGAAAGAGAAATCTGTATTTTAGTGGGTAGAACAAGGAGTGATGGATGAAAATCACCAGGGGCTAACACTTAAGCATGTGTAGGAAACATGTTCCTCATGATTATAGGAATCTAAATGGGAAATGGTTTTCCAGAGGATCCAGGAAATTTCCCTGCACTGACGTTCTTCAATGATTGATCTAGAGGAAACCAAACTATCACTCTTTGCAGATGATATGATGGTATACCTAGAGAACCCCAGAGATTCTACCAAAAAGCTATTGGAAATAATTCATAATTTTAGCAAAGTAGCTGGCTACAAAATAAATCCCCATAAATCCTCAGCATTTTTATACATCACCAACAAAACCCAACAGCAAGAGATACAAAGAGAAATTCCATTCAGAATAACTGTTGATACCATAAAATATTTGGGAATCTATCTACCAAAGGAAAGTCAGGAATTATATGAGCAAAATTATAAAAAAGTCTCCACACAAATAAAGTCAGACTTAAATAATTGGAAAAATATTAAGTGCTCTTGGATTGGCCGAGCGAACATAATAAAGATGACAATACTCCCTAAACTAATCTATTTATTTAGTGCTATACCAATCAGACTTCCAAGAAAATATTTTATTGATCTAGAAAAAATAACAACAAAATTCATATGGAACAATAAAAAGTCAAGAATCTCAAGGGAACTAATGAAAAAAAAATCAAATGAAGGTGGCCTAGCTGTACCTGATCTAAAATTATATTATAAAGCAGCAGTCACCAAAACCATTTGGTATTGGCTAAGAAATAGATTAGTGGATCAGTGGAAAAGGCTAGGCTCACAAGACAGAATAGTCAATTATAGCAATCTAGTGTTTGACAAACCCAAAGCCCCTAACTTCTGGGAAAAGAATTCAATATTTGATAAAAACTGCTGGGATAATTGGAAATTAGTATGGCAGAAATTAGGCATGGACCCACACTTAACACCATATACCAAGATAAGATCAAAATGGGTCTATGACCTAGGCATAAAGAACGAGACTATAAATAAATTAGAGGAACATAGAATAGTTTATCTCTCAGACTTGTGGAGGAGAAAGAAATTTGTGACCAAAGATGAACTAGAGACCATTACTGATCACAGAATAGAAAATTTCGATTACATCAAATTAAAAAGCCTTTGTACAAATAAAACTAATGCAAACAAGATTAGAAGGGAAGCAACAAACTGGGAAAACATTTTCACAGTTAAAGGTTCTGATAAAGGCCTCATTTCCAAAATATATAGAGAACTGACTCAAATTTATAAGAAATCAAGCCATTCTCCAATTGATAAATGGTCAAAGGATATGAACAGACAATTTTCAGAGGATGAGATTGAAACTATTACCACTCATATGAAAGAGTGTTCCAAATCATTATTGATCAGAGAAATGCAAATTAAGACAACTCTGAGATACCACTACACACCTGTCAGATTGGCTAAGATGACAGGAAAAAATAATGATGAATGTTGGAGGGGATGCGGGAAAACTGGGACACTAATGCATTGTTGGTGGAGTTGTGAACGAATCCAACCATTCTGGAGAGCAATCTGGAATTATGCCCAAAAAATTATCAAAATGTGCATATCCTTTGATCCAGCAGTGTTTCTATTGGGCTTATATCCCAAAGAAATACTAAAGAAGGGAAAGGGACCTGTATGTGCCAAAATGTTTGTAGCAGCCCTGTTTGTAGTGGCTAGAAACTGGAAAATGAATGGATGCCCATCAGTTGGAGAATGGCTGGGTAAATTGTGGTATATGAATGTTATGGAATATTATTGTTCTGTAAGAAATGACCAACAGGATGAATACAGAGAGGCTTGGAGAGACCTTCATGAACTGATGCTAAGTGAAATGAGCAGAACCAGGAGATCATTATACACTTCGACAACGATATTGTATGAGGACATATTTTGATGGAAGTGGATTTCTTTGACAAAGAGACCTGAGTTTCAATTGATAAATGACGGACAAAAGCAGCTACACCCAAAGAAAGAACACTGGGAAACGAATGTGAACTATCTGCATTTTTGTTTTTCTTCCCGGATTATTTATACCTTCTGAATCCAATTCTCCCTACGCAACAAGAGAACTGTTCGGTTCTGCAAACATATATTGTATCTAGGATATACTGCAACATATCCAACATATAAAGGACTGCTTGCCATCTAGGGGAGGGGGTGGAGGGAGGGAGGGGAAAAAAATCGGAACAGAAATGAGTGTCAATATAATGTAATTATTAAATAAAAAAACTTATTAAAAAAAAATGATTGATCTACTGATCACTTATGGAGGATTTTGTAGAGAGACTCAGAATTTGCTAATTTTATATTTGAGAGGGACCATAGAGGGCATCAGCTTTAACTTATACACAGAAAAAAAAAAACAGTTTCTGTCTAATTTAACCCAGTGGATTCATTTAAGACCCCTAAAGACAGAGAAGACATTTTCTTCAGCAGTCAATTTCCCTTTCTGAACAATTCTACTTGCTATCCTTACATCAAATCTAAATTTGCCTCAGGATTATTATTCAATTATAATTAAACTACTTCATCTTAGAAGTTCTTCTTACTTTTCAGAATCTATGATTCTGTGATTCATAGTTTATAAAACACACATGTATGTATATTTATATATTTGTTTATCTGTTTGATTGTTGATACCTTATGAATGGTATGAGGACCTCCACTGACTTTGGAAACCACTGGTTTCATATTCTGTTCCTGACAAATACTGTCTGAGTAATAAACGACTGAGCAACTCGGGAAAGCTTTCAATGCCTCAGGCTACTATAACTTTCAGAAAGAGAACTGATTCCTTACTGGTGTAGCTCCTTATACTGCCAAAATTACAGTGAGAGAGGGGAAAAAAATAAAGTGTATATTGATGTGTATGTGTGCACATTGCTTTCCTAGGAAAAATTAAGCTCTGTGAAGGCTTACTTTTTAAAAAAATTACCTCGCAGGGAGCCTGAGATATACTAGGTGCAGAATAAATGCTTATCAATTGATGAATATCATTGCATAAGTGTATGACAACAAAAATAGATGGACAGCCCACTTAGCGAGGAAAAAGCATAACTGAATATCAGTCAATATATGCTGTTGCTAGCCAGAGAATATCAGGATATCTAGAGAAATGGCCCCAGCATGATGGGTGCATTTCTTCTATGGGGTTTTGGAGAGGCTCTATACAACGATTATATAGGATGGGAAGGTGTGAATGGATTGCACTCACAGATCTATGGAGATTTTAAAGTGAATGAGCCATATACAATGCCCAACCCAAGCATAGTAACTTGCTTAAAGCAATTTGTGGAAATGATTCTTCAAATGCATAGAATTTTGCCTTACACTTATATGTGGTTATATAAACCCAGAATTCCCTGAAAATATTACTATTCATATTGATATATTGATTATGTGTTGCTTTTGATTAGCATTACTGTTTTTTTCCCTTCTCTTTAGTACATCTCTCTAAATAAAAGTAGCCAAAGATCTTAGTCAACGTATATAGTTTATGCACACATTGTTGGATTTACAAAATGAAGGCGCTCAGTAGGCACGGTTTGCTGACTGAGCTGCTGAGATACAGCACAATGTAGTGGAAGCCATATTGGTCTTGATGCCAGAAGATATGAGTTCAAGTTCCAGCTATAATGATGTAAGACTCTATGCAAAGCAACTCAGCTGACATTCAACTTCCTAGAATATCATCTTGTTTCTCTATAAAATAGGATGGTTAACATTTATTCTGTTCTCATCTCAGGGTGATTGTGCACAAAACGTACAAAAAGCTCTTGAAAGCCCTCACAAATAGTGGTCATGACCAGCTAGAATTAATATCAACATGAAATTAATGCTCCTAGATTTGAGGTAGATTTTACCTGTTCTTTGTCCAAGATTATACTTTTAACTCCTATTGTTCTTAGAAATCATACTTTCAGTATCAATGAAGACTGAGCCTAGATGAAAGGTTTTTTTTTTTTTTTTTGAAAAAAGATATAGGATTGGGGGTTGGTAAAGCTCTACTCACTCAGTGTGAGTCAGCAGGATGCTAAGGCAGCCACAAGAGTTGGGGGCATTTTTGGGTCTATTAAAAGATGTCTAGAAGTAGTGATAGTGTACTTGCACTGCACACCATTTCTATAAGAGCAAGCTCAGTACTGGATACCACATTACAGGAAGCCACTGATAAACCTGAGGGTATCCAGAAGAAGATTCACCCAGGATGATTAAGGGATTCAACTTTGTGAGATACAGACTCATTGATGAAGGTCATTGAAAATGATTAATCCAAAGAAGAGAAGTCTTGAGGTTGAGACATAAGATCTATTATTAAATATTTGAAAAACTAATATCCGCAAGAGACATTAAGTTCATTCTGCTTAGTTCCAGAAGACAGAATCAAATCTGAGACATCATCATCATCATCATCAATAACATTGTTATGTTGCCAGATACTGCTCAAAACACTTTGGAAATATTCCATTTGATGCTCACAACAATCCTTAGCTATAAGGGTGATCCACATTTTACAGATGAGCAAATTGAGATGGCTTCAATGGCTTGCCCACTATCACACAGCAATTGAATATGAAGTCAGTTTTTTTCTTTCTGAATCCAAATCTTATTTTCTTTCTTCTGTGCCATTTGGCTGCCTCAAAAAGTAGGTATTCTTCCATCTACTAGTGCTTTCTCAAAGGAGAATGAATTATTGCTGTGAATCTTGAGGTTGAAGCAAAACTGGTAGACCACTTTTCAGACATGGCAGAGAATAGCTTCTTGTTCTGGTGTGGGTGAGTTAGTTCTATCCAACCTGAGTGGGTAGGGGTGGCTCATAGGGGTCCTTCTGACTTGCATTGGTTACATTGGACAAGGCAGAGTCCCAGAAGACCTTATATACTCTTTAATCTTGCAATACCCTGTGCTACCTAAAATACATGTAATAACATGAAATTCATGTTTACAGGCAGAGAAGTGCCAATTAACTTCAACTGCTCATTATCTAGATCCCTTAAATAAGTACCATTTTAGAAAGATACCCCTCCTCCCCGCATTATTAAGGCTGCCTACTATATATCTTCAAATATCACCGAGAAAGCCAATTTCCCTCAATTGATGTTCTCTTTTCTGTTGTTGCTGTCACAATACTCAATACAATGTCACCTTACCCAGAACTTTTTTTTTTCTTTTGTGGATTGCATATTAACATTTCTTCACGAACACTTCTGAATTGGCAGTGAACATGGCCCAAATGAAATCTAGATTTTTCCTTTCTTGTGGTTCATCTCGCTTTGTTGTTGTGACGAATTTTTCCACTTTATACTTTCTTACCAGTAGCCTTCAAGATGGCCATTTAAAATGCAATATTAGTTATCTCAATTATGTAAAAATCTTATCTGATTCGTAGGGTCACTTGAGTTTCCATCCCTCTCCTGAAGAGAAAGGAAGGAGAGAATGTTAATGATTCCACTGCAATATGGGGTTACAATCGACAATTAGATCGAGTGGAGGAGGGAGGCCCTCCTCCTTAATATTGCTCCTTTTTTGTGAAGATTGAAATACATCAGCTTTTTATTATATAAAAGAGCAATTGACTTAGTGACAAATATTCAGACCTTGACAAGAGTTTTTTCTGAAACTAGACATTTAAATTTTTTTACTAAAAATCCAATGATATTCTTATTCAATATTTGCTAGGGGCCAGGAAATCTCTTGGACATAGAGATAAGTCCATTGATTTTCTACTTCCCCTTCCAAAAAAAAAATCCATCTTGGGATTATATATACAATTCATGTTAAAGCATATTTAACTGATTATAGATTTTAGTTAGTTTTAGTTCTGAGTGAAAACATGGATCTAAAAAAGCATTACCCACATATTTTGGATATTACTAGTCTTTTAAATTATAATATTAAAATTTTGCCATATTTTTATGTTTAAATTTTGAGTTTAGCAGTGACCATAGTAAAAGGTGGACAAGGGCTTACATATTCCTTAGAAAATGTAATTACAGAAATTGCTTATTTGTTTGTTTCTTAATGGAAGGGACCTCCTAGATCAATAAATCCAACCTCTTCTCCAAAACAAATCCCCACAACAGCATATCTGCCAGTTTGTTTCGATGAGCCTTTTTTTTTTTTTTTTGAAAGCTTTCAGGGAGGAAGCCCAGTCCACTTTTGGAAAGCTCTAATCATTAATCAGTTCTTTGATAAAATCATGGTTCAATTAGGCTTCAGGCTTTGCAATACACACCTATGGCTCCTGAGGCTCCCCTTTGGAACCAAATAGAACAATTCTCTTTTTTTTTTAATTTGACAGCCTTTGAAATATATGAAGAAAGCTCATAGGTGCCCCTGAGTCTCTTCTACCCCAGGCTAAATATTCCAAGTTTATCATATGGCACTTACTCAAGGACCAAAGACATTATGTTAGGAAAGAAAAATTAGGAATAAAGAGAATTTAATATCATGCTGTCTCAAATTGAACAGTTATTAGAATAAAAGGAGGAAAAAGAGAATATTGGTTTCATTAGGATATCGATAACCAGAGAAACAATCCATGATTTTTTCTTCAAAAAACTGTAAATATAATAATGTATTGGTACATAGAATGCAGAGAGAAGGATGCTCTGTGATATAGGAAATGAGCCTGGGCTCTTCAGGCAAATCTCTCTTTTAGCAGCCTAAAATGGAAAGGAAAGACTTGGAGTGGTGACAATAGATGATCTTAAAGTATTTGAAGAAGTACATGAAAGAGGGAATATATTTGGTCTTCTTACCCCCAGTGTAATGAAGAAAGAACAATGCATATAAAATACAAATAGACTAATAAAGGGGAGAAATGACCACAACAAAATAACTCACTATCATAATTTTTTAAATGGATGAGACTTCTTTGGGGCTGATGATTTGTTCCTCATTGATGGTTAAAGAGTAGCATTTGGTAATTCATTTTCACTGGAGTAGACTGAGTATTGGATTTGAAGTCAAGAAGACCCTAGTTCAAATCCCAATTTGGACATTCATTTACCAGCTGTGTGACTTCAATCAGATCCTCATTCTGTTCTGTAAATTCCTCATTTGTTAAATGAAAGGGTTGGACTTGAAGGCTTTTAGTATTGCTTCTAGCTTAAATGTTATGCTACTATAAAGTTTCTGGATGATGTCTGGATGAGTGATTTATATCTTATAGAGATGATTCTTACTCAGGTAACAGACTAGCTTGTCAGCTGACTTCCAATACTAAGATCTTATAATTCTGAGATTCTATCAATGTGGATCGGGTCAATTGAATATGGTTGAGTTTCTGTGTTTTGGAAGATCTGATATTTAATTAATGTGCTATCTGTCTGGACAGTTGGTAACAGCATAGTTTACTGGGCCCATACCATTGGACTCAGAGTCACAAAGATCTGAGTGTGAATCTGGACAAGTTATTTGACTTATTTGTTTCAGTTTTCTCATCTATAACTTAGAAATAATAAGAGCTCTTATTCACTTTTGGGATCAATAAGATATTTGTAAAGTGCTTCTAGAATAGTGTGTGGCACACAATAGGCACTAAATAAATGATTATTCCCAATTTTCTATGCTTATGTGTGTGTGTGTGTGTGTGTGTGTGTGTGTGTGTGTCAATCTAACTAGGTATCTAAATAAGCATATCCCATAAAAGTTAATTACAGAACACATTCCTGACTCTAAATGTTGTAAGAAACAAATTATTTTAGGGAGAAAGAAGTGGATTCTCCTTGACTCTTTTTTCTTAGTTTTTGGGTTGGTTAGAACAAAGCCGAGAGATAGGGAGAAAATTCAGCAGTGTTTTCTCACTCACTCCATGTCTTTTTATGTGCACATGTGAACAAAAAGCACTGAAGGTCTGGATGCTTGACCTCCCTGGGTTTGCTTGCCCACGTGCCAGAGTGTTTTCATTAGTTTTTACTTTGTTAATCCCAAGGAAAATGCATTTCCAGTCTTCTTTATTATTATTCCTAGAAAGGACGCCCTGGGACTATTTGGTTCTCACATGATGGTATGATTTAAAAGCTAAATCAAACAAATACAATTTTCCTTTGGCATGAAAAATGGACAATGACTCTGAAGCTCTAATACATAGAGGAATTGCGTTCTATAAAAGATGGGAATATGCTTCTTGTGATTCACACAAGAGGAGCAGGAGGGAAATCCATTTAGAGGCTGATCAAAGAGAATTATCTGAAGAATAAGGAATCAAAAGATCACAGAAGTAGAAAGAAGCCAAACTATGAAAAATAATCTTCATCAATATGGTGACAAGAGTAGAAGAGTTCACTATTGTTTTACTGAAAACCAAGGTCTTTATTTGTTATGTAAAATAAGAGATGAGTCTAATCTATTCTATCAAAAGGCTTGGGATGAATCAAAATGTAATGGAAAAAGATGTCAGATTGTAGTATCTTACATAAAACATTCCTAGACAAAATTGAAAATGTTATTTAATTAATAGTAGGTTTTCTACCTTTTTTCTTTTCTTTTTACCTGTTATATATTCTAAATAACATGTATGAATGTATGCATATGTCATTGGCTACATGCACATACATGTATATGTATATCACTCTATATATGCTTTGAATGTGCATGGATACATTGTACTCTCTCTCCCTCCCCCTGTTTCTCTCTCTTTCTTTCTCTCTCTTCCCCTCTCCCACTTTCTCTTTTCCCTCCTCTCTTTTTTCTTTCTCTCCTCTTACTTTTTTCTCTTGCTTTCTCATTTCTCTTTCTATCTCTCTCCCTACTATTTACCTTTCTTTATATACCTCTATCATCTATCAATCATATCAATATATCATATCTAACACTGTTTCTTATTTTTTGTTTCTTTTGAGAGCTTGTTTATATTAGTCATCAAAATAGTCTTGTGAGAACTACAGTGGATATGAAGTTAAAAGACCTGAATCATTTCCATCTCCATTCCTCTATTTCTTGAAAACTTTAGTACTTGAAAAAGCTCACGTGTTCCTACATATTGTTATCCCTTTCAGCAATGAAGCTCGTTATCCCATCTTTCCTCAGTAAGTGTTTTCAGGCATTTTCATGAGTTGCTTTAGCCAAAAAGATCATGACTAAGAGATGAAACATTTCTGAAAACAGTTTCTAAGTACATTTTTGCTCAAAGGTCTCTAGTGGCTAATACTCTTAATCTTGTCAACTTTTCAGGCATAATGTTCCTATGCTCTTAGGGTATCATTTGCAAAGATCCTGAATGACTGTCACATTCTATTGGTTAAGACTTGACAAGAAAATGAGGAAGGGTCTATGATAAGTTCAGGAAAAAATATACTATCTTTATTAGACTGTTGCTTACATGCAATATTTTAATAAATAGATTTGAGAATTGGTGTGAATTATTGGAAATTGGGATGGCCACATATCCACAAAGACAAGTTCAATCCTGTCCCTATGTTAATGTGACTCAAAAGCAGTCATGCCATTTCTCAACACCCAGTGGTTCTCCCGTAAGATGGGAAGTCATAGAAAAATTGCTATTCGTGTTGATGGAGAATTTTCACAACAGAAGCTGCCCCTGCAGACATGATCAAAGGGGATAGTGATTGAACCTATGGTTTTGTGGGTAGAGGGCACTTCTGAATAGGGACTTCCTTTTGTCAAGGAGGTCAGAACTAGAGGCAAGATAACAGTTTTAGTGGCCCAATGAACCTAGCACTCCGAGAGCCTTAATGACTTGCTGAAGGTGTCAGAGTGAGGATGGGTCAGAGATAGGTCTTAAGAGCTCCTAGAAGAGCTCTCGGGGCTTTTGGCTTTGTCCCACTAGCTATTGGAGCAATGGCTTCAGCCAGGAATGGAAATCAAGGTAGACACATTGGCAGAGATGTTAAAATTAAGGTAGAGCGATAAGGACAGGAGCAAACATTGGGGTGGATGGACCCTGACGTGATTCCATTTTGTTTTAGGTTAAAATTCCATAGGCTATCATATAATATCTACATGACACCATGACCTTGAATATATCGTGTAGTTTCAAAGAAATACCAAATTCTGAGTCTCCCAGGCTCATCTCAATCCCCCCTCTATATTGCTCCCCTTCACCATATCCACATTGTCACCAAGTCCCCTCCCCTCTTCAATCTGGGGACAACCCTATGCTCTACTTTTTGTCTCTGGCCATTTTGGGGGGAAGAGGTGAGGCGATAGGGTGACTTGTCCAGGGTCACACAGCTATTAAGTGTTGTGTCTGAGGTTGGATTTGAATTCAGGTCCTCCTAATTCCAGGATAGCCCCGACTCTGGGCATTTTTGCTGACTGTCACTCATGTCTTCCTCTTATTTCTTGCCCTGGTTTTCCTGACTTCCTTCAGCTCCAATACCTTGCACAGGAAGCCTTTCCCAACCCCATTAATTCTAGTTCCTTCCCTCTATTATCCATTTCTCATTAACCCTGCCTAGAGTGTTTGGTCTGCTTATATTGGTTTGCTTTTCTCCCCTGTTAAAGAAGAGCTGTTAGAGGTGAAAGACTGGATTTTGCTTTTCTTTGTATCTGCAGGGCTTAGCACAGTACCTGGCATACAGTAGGTGCTTAATAAGTACTTACTGCTTGACTTTTTCTGTGACTATAAATTAGGGTAATATGATCTAATTCTTGGGATCATTGGGATAATTAAAAAAAAAAAAAACTCTGTAATTTCAATAACCAGGCTTGGTCTCAGAAAAAAGAAAGAAAAAAAAAAAACAGTATCCCTTTTCCTTTTGGTAGAAAAATGGTAAACCACAAGTTGTGAGTATTGGCCAGCAGGCTGAGGTAAAAGAGCTGCCTTGGTTGGATCATCTATCACAGAGGGGCCAATGGATTCAACATCTCATTTTACAGATGAGAAAACTGATCCAGGGAAGATTAAATGACATGCCATAGATCACACTGCTTAATGAGCTCTCTGAGGCAGGATCTGAATTCAGTTCTTAATCACTTTAAGTCCAATGTATTACTAGAGCACAATCTAGTATTCCACGAGTTTTTGCTTATACTGGCTTTATTTATTCATTTTGTTGCAAGGAGAATTTTGTGGGTTACTATACTAAATTATTTCTGACATAAAAGAGAAGACAAAAGTTAAAAACTGTAAAAAAAAATGAAATAATATATTAAATTTTTTTCTCAATGCAATTTAATATATAATGTATTCTCTATCATACTGAAAGTTTCTTATTTCTTCATTTTTCCTTTTTTATCCCCAGAGCCCATCAGTTCCTGGCATATAGTAAGTGATTAATTATGGTTTGTCGGATTATATGGAACTACTGTTGTCATTATCCCCATTTTTCAGATCATAAGACAGGAGAATACAAGTTAACAGCCACCACATTTCACCCACAATGGCGGAAGATAGAATGCAATTTTCCTTTCTCTTCTTTTGGAGCCTGGCCTAAACTTATTCCATCTCTCAAATGAGACAATAATAGTGTAATATTTGGTGCCAAATTAGCATTCTTGGCTGGGTTTTTGATGCTGGCTTTTCTCATGACCTGCATTCCCAAACAATTTTAAATACCCAGTAGTTTCAAGGAATCCTATTGTCTCATTTCACATGTTTTCTTCCCTCTAATATCCATTGAACTCTTCTCAGATGGTCCGTCATACACATTTCAGCATTACTTATTTTAATTGGCCATTTCAAGTATATTTATGAGGTTCTTTATTCCCACCTTAAAAGAACAAGAAATTTATTTCTTATATTTTACTTGTTGGGATTATGTTATTCCATCTAGAGATGTGTTTGGTTTGGGGGGACAGAGCATGATTCATATTTAATTCAATATATCCCTATTAAGGTTATGATTTGTTATCCTAAAGTTAGCTACTGTGATCAATGCTAACACATTACAGACTTTCCATTGTTTGATTTTCCAAATCCCAGACAGACGTGTTATATCGATTTTCATTGGTAACTTGAAAAAAAATGTTAATTTCCCATGCTTCTACTTATTGGTTATTGATCAAACAGGGCATTGAAACTCTCTACATGGGGATAGTTCAGCCCATATAACTTACCTTCAAAGTCTTCAACTTGGGAAGGGAATTCTGGGGAGGAAAAGCTAGCTCATTAGAAACTCACTAAATTTGACTTAGGTGAACCTGTTGGGAAGCCTAGGGCCCTTGGTGGGAAGTATTGTCCTTGAAAAGTGATAGGCATTTATGAACCCTGGATGATTCCAAATAGTTCAGAGAATATTGGAAGCAGAGGTTTGGTATTGAGAGTAGTTATCTACTCTTTTTACTACTCTTCCATTTACTCTGCTGAAATTACAGCATGATTTCTTTGTATAAATCTCCATTAAAGTGCTCATCTGGATTCAGTCTTGGGGTATATTGTCAGTGAAAAGAAGGGTGAGACTCCTATTCTCAAACTTTTTAGCTTGTTCCATGGCAGGAGATACTTTAACTTCCCCCAGGAAAGAAGTACTTAAAATATGATATTTGATTGATGCAATGGGCACAGCTCTGGGCAAACACTTCATTTTTGTCCACTTCAGTTTCTTCAACTGTAAAATGGAAATAATGATAATATGTTGTAAAGTTATTGTGAAAATAAAATGTGGGGAGATAATAGTCTTGAAGAGATCTACAAACTGTAAGGTGTTACATGTTAGCTCCAGTGCTACTGGTAATACAGTGAATAGCATACTGGGTCTGAAATCAAATTCAAATTCAACCTTTCTCAGACCCTTATCAGCTGTGTCATCCAGCTTCACCTCTGTAAGCCTCCATTTTCTCAGTTTTAAACTGACACAGCAGGACTTATTTTGAAGGATTGTTGTGACAACCAAATGAAGATATTTGTAAAAAAGCACTTAGCCCAGTGTCTAGAACACAGCAAGTGCCATATAAAAGCTTATTTCTTCCTTCTTCTGGTATAATAGTGATAATGATGATGATACTATTTAGACTCTCCCCAAAGGGTAGCAGGAGGTTATTCTCTTGTAAAGCATAATAAAAAATCCTGTTTTTAGTTTAACTGAAAAATATTAAAAAATAAATCTCTAGGTTAAATGAACAAAGAAAGAAAGAACTCTTTTGAGATCTTTCCCTTTAAAAGTGTGGGTAGAACAAAAATTGGGGAATTTCTTAGGGAAATTCATTGAGGTGGAAGATCAGACTTGAGTCAAAACTCTCAATAAGATTTGGCCACCAGCCGGCCTCTGATGACAGCCCACTCCATTATGCACTAAAGTCTTTCAGGATTGATCAATGAGAGGAGAAGCTTTTTAATCCTTGAGGGAAGTGATACGAAGAGGAAGGGAACAGTGACTAATTTGTTAAGAGACTATTTCAAAATGCAATCCCAAATTATATTTCAACATATTATAACATTTTCCTCGTTCAAGATTCCTATAAATGGTAGTGCAAGTGTTCTTGGAGTAGACACCTGTCAGAGCAAATAGAAAGAATAGTTATAGCAGTTTCAACATCTCTGTCTAAACTAGAAATTGTTTGGAAATTAGATCAACCTTGTATTAAATTAGGTTGTTTTGGGCATGGTTGAACCTAAAATAAAGATTACACTGTTAATTTTCTTTTACTTTGACACAATGTACATTATGGATCAGGTAGGGGGAAAACTATTTGTTTTCTAAACACAAAAGTAATGCTTAAAGCATATAAGGCCTCCAAATCAATAATCTGGTTGGAATAATAGCCCAACTCCGGGTACCTTTGGAGCTTATTATTTAAAACATGATTAAATGTCCTTCCAGATAGGGGACATGACGAAATCCATTGAGAAAGATAATAAGCTACTTGAGAGTAGAGATTATTTTATTCTTCTCTATTTTTAAGCCCAGTATCTAGAACAATGCTTGCAACAGAACTGAAGCTCGATAAATCCTTAGAGATTGAAGACTGCATGGAGGGATGAAATCCCAACATGGTGAAATCCTCTGTTGTGATTTAATGCCAGAGAGTGGGAAGACTTAAGGTGCGGACTTAGCACTAGTCTTTAGGAGAAAAGCAAAGTAGGGACATAAGCAAATCTAAAGGCTGCTAGAGAGCCTGACCTTTCAGGAAAGAGTCCCCATCTTGCACCCAGGAGGCTCAGTCACAGGCAAATGGGGCTGACACTGAGTCTGTCCGTAAGGAGGAGAAACAGAGGAAGGAGAATCAGGCAGTCATGTTGGCCACCTAGTCTTGGATGCAATGATGGTAGATGAACACATCTCACCCTTCCACTTAAGAAACAAGAAAACTCTGGCTTTGTCCATTTACATGAAGAGAAGAAGAGGACAAAAAGGAAGGGAGTGGCTCAATGGGGGGGAAAGGCTGTCCTGGGTCTAGAAGAGAAGGGCCTGAATCCTATGTGGGTGCAATTCCATATGCCCAAATTGTGCTGGTGAATCAGCTATACTGAGGCAGACAGCCTTTCCTTGGAGGTTAGGGATCTGCCCACTGTCAAGTGAGTGTGGGAGAGAGTGTGTGTCAGTCTTTATGTTCATATGTCAATTAATACACCAACAAGAATCTATTAAATTCCCACTATGTCATACACTGGACTAGATGCGGGAGTCATACCCTGGGCTCCACAGTTAGGAGTATACTGGTACTTATACAAAAAGACAACCAATTATACAAAAATGACCAGCCCAGGCCATTTCAGATCATGTTCTTTTCCAATAGACCTTGATCTCTCTGCTGGTCTCCGGGATCAAAACTGGTTATTTTAATGACCATCATGTAGGTTATGATATAATATGCAGTCTGGATTCTATGATCAACAGCCTACAGTCTTGAATAGGGCTGCTTCATACTAACCCATGTTCTAGTTCCATTAATAGGATGAAATTATATGAAATTCAATGGATTTATTTCTGATTAGCCACTCATTGATGTGGAAATTACTCTAGGGTATGGTTTCTGAGGGAAGAAAAGGAATCATAGAGGCTGATTAACCACTTATCAAGGATAGTCTGTGGTGGAGGTAATTCTGATGGGATTTCTCTTGAAGTTTAGTTTCTGGGTTCTTTTGGACTCTGTGAACGATTCTGCTCTAGATCCTGGCAAAAACTAAGCCCATTAATCCTGTATCTTACCTTGCATCACTATGGGAACCATAATTCCCACTACCAAGGGAACTCCCTCCTATTATGCAGATAGTGACTGGTCTTTATTTCTAGATGATGCAGCTGATAGAACACTGGATGTGAAATCAAGAAGATCTGAATTTAAATTGTGCCTCAGACATTGTCTAGCTTGGCAAGGCATTTAACTTCTGTCTGTCTCAGTTTCCTCATCTGCAAAATGGAATTAGATAATAATAGCACTTGACTTCAAAGTTGTTGTGAAGATCAAATAAGATATGTGTTGCAAAGTAATTGCAAAGCTCTTGTGAACATCAAATCAGATGTGTATTGTAAATGAATTGTAAAATTGTTGTGAATAACAAACCAGATATGTATTCTGAAGGAGCTGTAAAGTTGATGTGATGACCAAATCAGAATATATATATATATATATATATATATATGTATATATATATATATATATATATATATATACATACACACACATATATATATATACACACACACACATATATATGTATATATATGTATGTGTGTGTATATATGTATATATGTGTATATACATATATGTATATGTATGTGTGTGTATATATATATGTATGTGTGTATACATATATATATGTATATATATATGTGTGTATATATATACATATATATATATATATATAGTAAAGGAATTATAAAGTTGTTGTGAAGATAAAAGCAGATACATATTATAAAGGAATTTTAAAGTTCTCGTGAACATCAAACCAGCTATATATTGCAAAGGAATTATAAAGTTGTTATGAAGATCAAATCAGATATTTATTGTAAATCAATTGTAAAGTTTTGAGGATCAAATCAGATATGTATTGTAAAGGAATAGTAAATTTGTGGTGAGGATTAAATCAGATATTTATTGTAAAGGAATTGTAAAGCTGTTGTGAAGATCAGATTAGATGTGTATTATAAAGGATTGTAAAATTATTGTAAAGATCAAACCAGATAAGTATCATAAAGGAATTGGCAAATTCTTGTGAAGATCAAATCGGATATTTATTGCAAAGCAATTGTAAAGGGGATCAAATTGTAAAGAGGATCAAATCAGATCTGCATTGTAAAGGAGTTGTAAAGTTGTTGTGAAGATCCAAGCAGATATGTACTGTACAGGAAATTGTGAATTTTCCTTGAAGCCCTACCTGAATTCCAGGTCTTATTTTATATAAGCTAAGTGAGCTGGGATTGAGACTTGTAGGATGGGTCTGTGGCAGGACCTGGGGCCAAGTTCCTGACTCCCCATCCGGGCACCCCATTCCAACTCTCCCTCATGCATACAAAGGGGGTTTGCTTTGGGTTGTGGGCCTTGCATGACTGCCACTGTCAGGTTTCTGGAAGCGCAGACACAAGCTTTATTTATTTACCACATTCGCTGTCCATACAAACTAAACCAGTTTCTAAGGAAAGTCAGATGGCAGCAGCTGTGCAGGAAGGAGTCGCTCTGACTATTTGGAAACTAGACCCGACGTTTCCTCCTTCCTTCTGTCTCATGCGACAAGCTGGCATATGTTCTGTAACATGTCGAGATGGTGGAGGCAGTTTCCAAGAGGCGGCTGCTGCAAGGCAGAGCAGGAGGTGCCCTGGGGAGAGAAAGGCTCCCTTTCTCCCAATACAATCCTCCCAATGACCAAAGAGAAGTGGGCAGCCATATTGCTTGGGGCTTTCCAAGGCCAGATGGCCACCACTCTGGGTCCAGGCATCCAGGCCATTGAAATGGCAAGGAAGAAAAATAGTGATTTCAGGGCAGACACAGAGGTAGAAGATCAAGAATTTGTACCATTCCAGTGGAACAGTTGGGTTTCCCAGCTTGGTGCTGGCGGATTGTCCAGTTTCCCAGGCACACACCCATGAGGTCGGCACAATGGCTTTGCTTG
Organism: Antechinus flavipes; assembly: GCF_016432865.1. Classification (NCBI taxonomy): domain Eukaryota; kingdom Metazoa; phylum Chordata; class Mammalia; order Dasyuromorphia; family Dasyuridae; genus Antechinus; species Antechinus flavipes. Next base: position 455,638,577 of record NC_067401.1, on the reverse strand, counting down.
GGAGTTGGTCTAATCCCTCTCCTCTTCCTGACTTTCCCTCAGAGCCTCCCAAACACAGAGCTAGTTCTGACAATGTGTGTGACAATCTCATTATCAATGTGGACATCCCAAGAAAGTTTCCTGCCAGGGTAAGTGAGTTTATTCCCAGCCTTCAAAACTTTTCCACATGGCTCCATGTAGGGATGGCATGGTGATGGCTGATGAATCTGCTATGTTTTTTGGTGTTAATTGTTAGGTCAAACATAGCCTAGGCAGCTGAGAATGATCCCTCAGATGGGCTGGCCACATTGTTGAATGCCCTGTGTACCCTTCCTCAAAAGAATATTTTATGAAGAATTGACACAAGGAAAGTTCTCATCAGGTGATCAGAAAAAGTGGTACGAGGACCCTCTCAAAGTCTCTCCTAAGAGCTCTGGAACTGATTGCATGACATGGGAGACCCTAGCCTGGGACCTCCCTTGGGTGTGCCCTCATCAGAGAAGGGACCTTGCTCCAGGAGTAAAGCAGATGGAATTAGCCCAGAGGAAATGTGAAATGTGTAAAGTTTGGGCATCCAACCCAAATGTTCGCATGGATTATCTCTGCCTGAGCTGCCATAGAACATTCTGAGCTTGTACTAGTCTAATCAGCCACAACTACATACATTATAACTTGTTCTAATATAGTGATGTCATTTTGGTGCTTCTCGAGAACAAAGGGCAATGAGCAAGTTTTAGCACGCTTTTCATACTACTCAAATATTGATTAAAATTCACCCCCAAACTACTGAGCCTTTACTGGCCCAAAGTGCAAAATGCAATAACTTTTCAGAATTATTTTATTTTTGTTAGTGTTTTATAGGTGATGGTCAAGACTCAAAGGAAATAAGGTTGTTCCTGTAAATATGTCCAGGTTTTTTTCGAGTCCTTCCCCCATCATCAACTGAGACTTTTGCCTTGTACTTGAGTCAAAGCCAGAACTTTCTCATCCTGCTGCACCATTCCATCACATGAGTGTTCAGCTGTATTACACTCCTAGGTTTTCTGGACAACAATGGCATGATGAGGATGATGGACTGGGGGATTTCTTCTCAGCGAACACTGCCCAGAAACCAGAAGGTCCAGATTGGTTCCATTTTAATTGTTCCCACTTTTGCAAACAACATAATAGAAATTTTAGAGATTGCCGTGAAAATGTGCAAACAACATAATAGAAATTTTAGAGATTACTGTGAAAAATGAGGCACAGAGAACAGGATTCTTAATGGCGAGTGATGGAGACCCATGCTATCTGTTCTCAACAATTGGTGGAGATGTTCTAGAGAAGAGGGCCAAGACCTACACTACTGGATTTCTGGAAACTAAAATGAGGAACATTATATAATTGCTACCAAGATGTGATTGAATCTTCAAAGAAGGAAAACAAAACACAAAAATGTTCCCAATTTTTAGAAAATGAACTAGACAAGTACAGACACCCAGAGGTTTTCAAGTAAAGGAGCAATGATCCCTTTGGAGGCATGTTGTAGAACAGACTCTTTTTCATATAGATGTAAGGTTGGATGGTCTCTGAAATCATTATGAAGAACTTTAGGATTCTGTGCTTATTTCTTCCAAGAAACCAGATGTTACTATATATCTACTAAGTGTCTGAGCCCTATTGAGTGTCTTGTCTGGTGAAATATGAAGTCCCATCTTCCTGACTCTAAGCTTAGAGTTCTATCTACTACCTTTGTAAAATCAAAATTTTATGGAATTTCAAAAGATTTGTACAATCTATATAGAAATACCTTAATTAAATTCACGGTGACTTGTTCCAAAGACTATAATTCTATAATCATGACTACTATTGTCTTTTAAAATGACCCTTCTAAGAGCCACCACCTCTTTTCCATGTTTCAAAATGAGAAGCCATTTGCTATGGTGTCACAGGCATGAACTTTGGATTCAGGAGATGTGAGTTCAAATTCAGCATCAGTTACTCATGTCTGATTGACTATAACTGAAGTTATAGTTTTAGAGATAGAAAGAATATTAGAAAATTAGTCTGATTCCCTCATTTGATGATTAGCAAATTAGGACTCATAAAAGTTAAATGATTGGCCCAGGATCACACAGCCACAAAGTATCTGAAATAGGATTTGAATTCAGTTCTTCCTAACTCTGAGACCAGCATTTTATCTAATACACCAAATTTAATGTCTATATAAACTCCTTGAGCATTGGGCTATTTATCCCTAAAGGAAGGTAACTGGATTGGCTAAATTTTAAGATCATTTCTCAGCTCTGCATCCTGTAATCATAATAGTGGGTCCCTGATTCTGTGACTGCCCAATATTGCTGCCATTGCCCCCCAAAATTTTCAAATATTCCCCTACAATCACACTATTCCTCTACTAAAGATGAACTACTAAACAAAGCCCCTATTGGTTTACCATAAATTGCAGAATTAAGGACAATTTGCTCCCTTCCCTTGCATTCAAGAATCTTTACGATCTCTTCTTTTATCTTACAAGGTTTCTCTCCATATCTTCTCCATTCCAATGAATCTGTCCTCATCCATCCAACCATTCTCATTCTGTCTTTTCACTTCCTATTCATTTGGTATATTTCTACAAAGATACAACATTGTCTTCATCAATAGAATACAAACCTCTTTGAAGGCAGAACTTTTCTATTTTTATTTATAAAGCTTAGGAAAATGCCTACGACAAGAGAAACTATCAATAAATGCTTGCTATGTGATTGATCTGCTCATTTCTGTGCTTCTTCTGAGCTCATCTCTTGTACCCAGAAGGGAGTCATTTCATCTTTCTTTGTTAAAGTCCCTTTCTGCTTTCAAAGCTCATTTTAGATGGTACAGCTTTTGTCCAAGCTTCCCTAGCGTTCCCAAGTGAAACTGAGGAGTCATTCCCTCCACTGCTTCCTTTTATTTCTCTGTCATGAAAATATTTAAGTGTTTGTGGCTCCTAGTTATGTAGTATTGTAAGATATGCAAAATATTTTCCCCATTAACAACCTTATGAGGCAGAAAGCAAGATTTATTATTGCCCAAGTTTTATAGATTAAGAAACTGAAGCTCATAAACATTGTGACTTTTTTTACAGAGGGCTCAATCGCATTTGTGAACTTCTCCCTCTTTAGGATATAAGAGAAAAGCTAGGTATCACCAGTGCCTAGCACAGTGCCTTGCAGATAGGAGGTTCAATCTAAAAAATATATGTGGATTTGAAATGAAAAACAAAACAAAACAAAACAAAATAAAATGGATAATGTAGCAAGTGAATTTGTGTGCCTAGTGATTTCATGGAAAATAATCTCATGTTAAAGTCTGGTTTTCTATGCTTATCTGTGTGTTTCTATTTGTTTATTCTAGAATAACACTCTTAAGAATGTCATGGAAATTCTTTATGATGTTGGGAGTCATTATATATTGACTCACTTCTAGCCAGAGATTCTTTATTACATTTTCATGGAAGGTAAAAAGACGATCTTTTGAAGGGGGATTGAACTTGTCCAAATTTGCAACTAACTCTAAGAAGGCTCTAAATAAAATCAACTTAAGTTACAGTATTTATTTTATATGATATTTGCATTCTATTATAAATTTATTTTATTTATTCATATTTTATTTGATATTATGTATATTATAAAATCTAACCTTGTGTGTAATTCTGGAGTTAACACTTGAATGTTTAAATATTTGTCTATCATCATCTCTCATTTATCTCTCTACGATTTATTCATCATATTGTTATTCGGTCATTTCAATTGTCCAATTTTTCGTGACCCCACTTGGAGTTTTTTTGGCAAAGATACTGAAGTGATTTGCCATTTCCTTCTCTGGCTCTTTTTATAGCTAAGGAAACTGAGGAAAACAAATAGTTTGCTCAGAATCACATCTCTAGTAAGTACCTGAGGCCAGATTCGAACTCAGAAAGATGAGTCATTCTCATCACAATATTTACTATCCTGTCTAGATGCCTATGTATCTATAATTTATGTATTTATATTCTCTCTCTCTCTCGTATATTATTTCTCTATAAATCTATCCATATATTATCTCAAATGTTTGTCATGTAACTATCAGATATCTATCATTTGTTCTTCATCTATCTATCTATCTATCTATCTATCTATCTATCTATCTAATACCTATCTCATTTTTTTTTGTCCGAGCATCATTTCCCTCCAATGCTTGCATGTAGTGATAAGTATTCTTATTTTTAATTCAGAAGAAATGGGGTTCAATATTGGTTCTGTCATTTACTGTCTCCACCACTTAGATAAGTCACCTTAGTTCTACAGGTGTTCAGTTATTCTTTGTGAAATGAAGGGATTAAAATAGATATCCTATAAAGACCTAACTCCTACAACTTCAATTGTATCTGATCAATAATAGTAATATTCTCAGATGATTTTTATTACTTTTTTCTGATAATAATTCTGGAGGAAAAATCTAGCATAGTCTCTGCCTCTTGTCAATCATTTCTTGTTTTTGTCATGTTTACTCCCTAGATCACAAGAGGCAGGTGAATGTGATATACTAATATCTACTACTAATAAAGTTATACCCTCTTCCAAAATTTATTTTGTTTTATCCCTCTTTCTTTCTACTTAAAAATATCATTTCTTTGAATTCTAAATAATAGCTTAAAGTCTAATTCTGAGTGAGCAAAAGATTTTATAACAAAAGACAGGGTCAGAATTTCCATTCTTTTTAATGACTCACCACAACCATTAGGGTGTGTGTGTGTGTGTTTAGTAAGGGAGAAAAAGAAGGAGGCTGGAAAAATGCAAGCTTTGATGTCATAGAGATCTAAGTCAATATTCTCCTTTCCAATTCATTCCAATGACCAAAAGACACACTGAGATTCAAGTGTGAAAACATTTTTCCAAGAAATCCACATTTCTTATAACAGTTTCTATTGAAAGGATTGGGTCGTTCCTGATTAATTTCCTTCTGGCGGTCCAACACTTAAGTGTATATATACTCTAGCCTACTCATGCTATCTCTGGGATATTGGATTCAGCTGTGGGTTCCATACTGAAGGACATTAATATCCATAAGAAAGTTGACAAGAGGGAAAACTGCTACTCAGCCATTTTCCTATTGTGTCCATCTCTTTGTGATGCCATTTGGAGTTTTTTGACAAAGATATCAGAGTGGGTTGTCAGTTCCTCTTCCAGCTTATTTTAAAGATGGGAAATTATGGCAAATAGGGTAAAGTGACTTGTCCAGGGTCACACAGCTAGTATGTGTCCGAAGACATATTTGAACTCAGAAAGATGAGTATTTCTGATTCCAGCCTGGGCACTCATTTCACTATGCCCCCTATTTGCCCCTCAAGGAGGGTAAATAGGATGACAAAGGGGGTTGGGTTCATAAAAAATGAGGAGCCATCCAAGAATATGGAGATGTTTATCTTGGGAAAGAGGATTCTTAGGGAGAATGCAATAGCTTTTTTCTAACGCTCAAAGGCCTTTCACGTGGAAGAGGAAGGGGCTCTGCTTAGTCCTGGAGATCAGAACTAGAAGCAATGGATGGATATCATAAAGAAAAATTAAATGCTTGTAGAGAAAGTTGTCCACGAGCAGACATGAAGGTATCCCTGCCAGGGTTTGATGAATAAGGGCAGGCATGAAGGTTTGATGAACAGCTATGTTGTGGAGAGAATTTTGGTTCCCATATGACTTGCGTTAGATAGCATTAAGGAGGGTCCAATCCAAACCTGAGAATTGCTGATTCTCTGACTAGATTTCCATATTGACTCAATATGATATAAAATTCACTGTTCAGAACACTGAAACATCTATTAAAAGTTCTAAATCCAATTTAACATCACCCACCAATCACCAGCTGGAGCTAGAGGGGATTTTTTTTTTAAAACAGAGAAATGCAAGTTTAATTTATAAAGAAAAAAAATCTGAAAATGAAAAGGTAATTGTAATTGAATATATATGTATATATATAAATCAAATTCTGCAATCTCATGAAAAACGTTTAACTTGGTATTATTTTGTGGATTCTTTATTATATAATCATCCATTATGTAAAGTAATTATGCAAATTCCCCAAAGCTCCCCATTCTGGGTGACAATACAATGGAATAGAGAATGGGAGCTCCCCAGCTGAATATCTTGTATTCTTGTAATATCTTCAGAGCAGATTGAACATTTAACTGATCTCCCCTGACTCATGAGGGCGAGTTTTATTGATTGCATCCTTTCCCCCTTCACAGAAGTGTCCACAGCCAGTGGCTTGAATGTGAATCCGGGATTTTGGACATCACATTTGTAATCTCTTTATTGGCTCCCCTGCTAGATTGGTCCAATGTTCAAACTTTCCAAAGAAATGTTTTTTTTTTCTTCAATAGAGGATAAAACAAGGAAATTGAGAATATTTAGAAAAAAAAATAACCAATGGGGATCATCGCCTCTGCTGATAGACTCATTCAATGGGTTGGTTACTCTGCTGAATGCCTCTACCTTCTTTCTTGCTCTTTTTTAAAAAAAGGAACTGGCCTGAAAAGGGGTGGGGAGAGGCAATGAAAGTAAAGTTCTAATACATCACTAACATTTTAAATACTGAAGTAAAAACTAAAGTGATAGTAATACTAATTATTAAATAGTAATTATTAATAATTAATTAATTAATTAATAATAAAGCTAAGTAACTATGATAGGAAAGGACAAATAGAATGCCGTTTTCTCCATCATTTTCAGACTTTAGAATCACAGCAATACTCATGCTCTTCTGATACTCATCCCCATATCCACTGTGTACAAATACTTTGATAATTACTCTCATTTTAATAGTTGATTAATCTAATAATTGTACATTTAATAATTAATAAATAATTATTCCAGGAATATTTCTACATATCTGTGTGTATTTATATAGACATATTTTCTTGTATTCCTATATGAAATCAATGCATTAATATACAATAATACGAAGAGAAAGTCACTATTGCTGGTAGGGTCAGGGGAGCTCAACTGAGATAAGGCTGCAGAAGTGTTTATTAATTTCAATACTTGTTCTAAGTGTCAATTGTTCCTGCTGGTGCTGTTAGAACTACATACTTTTCCAGTGTTATGGAGTGCACTGATGATGCCGGCTCAATACCTCTGCAAACTGGGAAATAGCTTGAAACCTCATGCAGATTTGTGGATCAAACTTTAAAAAAAAATCACTTTTTTTGCCTGGGGTCTTCTGCAGCACCTTTTGACCCAGTTTCTAATGGGTTTGTTCCCTGAACAAGGCCTGTGCTTTTCAGGGCTTCTGCCCTTCTTTTCATGCTGCTCCCTGTGTGGAAAGCCCCCTCTTCCATCTCCGCACACAGGAATCCTCCCTGACCTTCGAGGCTAAGTTGAAAGGCTGCATCCTCTAGGAAATATCCCTTCATGTTCTTGATCCTGCTCCACAGTCAGACATGACCTCTATTCCTCCAAACTGCTTTAACTTTCTGTTCCTACCTCCCTTGCGCTCTTGTCCTCCATTCATTTGTGTCTCACCTGTTCTACTAGCCTCAAAGAATCACAGATTTTCAGCTGGAAGAGACCCAATTCTGTGATTCTGCAAATCTAAATCAAAAGCTCCTTGAGGACCAGGGCAGAGTATTATTTATCCTGGTACACATCCCAGAACCCATCAGGGCTGCCTTGCATGTAGTATTCTCCTACCAAATTTGCAGCAACCTGAATGCTCTAGCTTGGAAAAATAAAATAAATGAAAAACAAACAAATAAAACTAGGGAATCCTGTTTAGTAGTGGTTATTATGCAAACATGGAAAATCATTATCTTTTAGATTGGTGTTATTTTGAAATATGGCATGTTTGAATACTATCATGTGAAGGATGGGAAAATGACTTTGAATTCATGTTCTGTAACTACTGTGATGTTTCATTAGGTTCAAAATATAGTTCAAAATGTTCAAAGAATTTGCTTCTTTAAAAAAGTTCTGTCAACTAAACAACATTTGTGGAAACAGGGACCGGATCTACTGGAGAGGTTGTCAAAAACACGTTAAGTATTCATGAGGAAGAAGAGGTAAGACAGATGCGACTAGAATCCCACAGCTGGGGCTGTTTTCCACTGGAACTGAGAAGCCTCAGTGTGAGACTAGGAGGGGAGCAAGCCGGGAACCCTGAGATGGGAGGCCAATAAGGTGAAGGAGGCAGGAACCTTACAGGTTTTGGAGTCTAGTCCCTCATTTGACCAGTGGGGACAGTGGGCCCAGAGATAAATTATTATAGAAATTATAGAGATTTCTAGCTTTAATCCTATAATTTGAATATAAAGCTTCTCTTAATCTAAAAGAGCCATTAGTGAATGCCACATTATGGCTAGGAGGTGACCCATGTTCCAATACCATTGAAAAAGGAATTCTGATTCATCATATCAAGCTCAAAAGGCTTAGAAAAGGACATGACAGTCTATTTGGCTTTTTTCTTAAGACCTTAGGATCATAGAGGTAGAAGGTCCTCTGTGAGATATTACATTTGTTAGTCTAATAAGTCAAGTTTACCCATAGATTGAGATTCAGAGTTAGTTATTGTCAACCATTATAGAGTAAACATCACAGGGAAGACTGGAATCTCCAAGATCTGATTTTTGAATCAGTACCTTTTTCCATAGATCCACCAATTTAAAAATTCTATTGAGTAAAGACCAGTCTAAATTTATCTTTTTTCTTGCGGGGGTGGAGGACACTCATCAACAGGACACTGAAGGGTGATGTAGTTTTCCACTCTACAATGTCTCCTAAGTGTAGAAATGTTGAGACCTCAATGGACCAACCCCACCCAAATACTAGAAGATGGAAGCAGAAGACAAAGGAACTTCAGCCACTGAGATGAAATGGTTTGTCCAACATTGACCAACTAGTTAGATGCAGGCCTAGTGCTATAGCAAATACTCTCATGTTGCATGTTCAAATAAATCAATAACCTATGTAAATCCAGGGATTAATATGTTTTTAAATTAGACTTTCTGAGATAGAAATAAGTTTCTATTAGCCATGGAGATGGCTGTTCCCAGACACATGAGACAAGTTCTTGTACTTCAGAAATATCATCAAGGTTGTAAATGCATGTTCCATAAGTGTATAATGGAGTTATATTGATTTTTTTCTTACATTAATACAAATATTAAGCATGCGATATGGGTAAGTCTCATTAGTTCCAGAGCCTAAATGAAGAAGTTCCAAGACACTTAAGGATAAGTGATATTAAAGAAAGCATTAGCAGAATAAAATGGAAATTCCAAATTTCAACACCTACATAAAACATTCCATTCTGACTTCTATTTAAAAATCCTTTCCATCAACCATATTTAAAGTGATTTCCTCTAAAAATATATAAAACAATTCAATCAAACTCTAGTTCCCTAAAATGAGATGAACATCCTAAAACATACCATCCTCATTGAAGTTTCCCTTAGCTTTCTTGATTAGACATAAAAATGATCTTGTTAAGAAATGGATTTTTTATAACCTTACTTAAAATTTATGGACAAGAAAAATATTAACTATTTATTTATCCATAAATTACTTAACTTTGCTTGTTGGGTGCAGACCTAAAGCCAGGACATCCTTATTCTAGTCCCAAGTGAGAAAACAATAAACTAACCTAATTTTGTTTCTAGATTACCTGATTTCGCCAAACTGATTTCATTCTTTGCGTTGCCAAAGGAGGGAGATTGGTTCAATTATACTAAAGTTTTCTACAGTTCCAAATGATTTATTAAAATTGGAAGCAAAACTCCTTAATTTACAGAACCCCAATCCCTTCTGATCTGTCTCTGATGTTTATTATTTTTGTTATTTTGAATGTCATCTATATTTCCTCAGCATCATTTCCCTCCATTAAAGGGAGAAGATTGAACTAGATGAATGCTGAAGGTACACAAGCCTTTAGATTTAAGGTTCTCTGGTTGATAACCTCAACTAGTTAGATGTGTGATTCTCAGATTGAGTTAATACAAATGTTCAATGGAAAATGAACTTCATTACCCAAGATGGCTCCATTTAAGACTCTATCCACTTACAAAAGGGCAAGTACAAGAGAATTTTTTTCTTGATGAAAGAACAGCACTAACAGAACTTTTCTGATTCAAGAAAACATTACCAATTTCACTGGAAAACATTCAATGTCATTCCTGACAGGGGGACTAGATGAAGTGACAGGAGGAGAATGAACAGGAAAAACAGAACTAAGATATTTCCGTTTACCTGATGGGGAGATATGTCTCCAAGAAATGGAAGGCTCTGGTTTCCCAGTTGCCAGGCAAGTAAGGGTGACATTGGTTCCTTCATTGACAGTCATGTCAGTTGAGATGTCATATATCTTCGGAGGAACTGAAATGGCAAAACATGCAATGGTGAGGAAAAAGAAAGCAAATGAAAGCAAAAAGGTCAGATTACATCAGGTCACAAATGATTAATTCCCTGGACTCATTTATTGAAACTAAAGGAGATGAATGTCTATGTCTTGTAGTCATCAGCTAGCAGCAAGATTCCCCAAGCACTCCATCCATTCTGCAACTGAATCACCACAAACACAGCTCTAAATGGAATACTTAATGGCTAGGAAAACATGGGCATTTCTCATACTAACTATTCTGATTGGGTAACAACAATAATAGAAAGGAAAATGTGTCTGCTCTGTTGGATACTAATATGGTCAGTCTCTTATGGGAGGAGAAGGGAGACCATAATACCTATGGATCCCAGGTCTTAAAAAAATGGTTAAAACTTCTCTCCTAATTTGCTTTAAGATGGCAATGAATGGCTGATCTGAGTGTGACTTGAGTAGACTAGAGAAGTCACTCCTTCTAACTTTCTTCCTGATTTGCATCAGGATCCTTTCTGGGTTGCTTTCAGTGACAGCAAGACATAGAGAACATTAGATTATTTTCCCATCAGGCTGGTGCAGTCGCCACGAATAGAATCCTTTGGGAGAGGAGGTCTGATTTTGAGTGCTGCCTTTGCTATGTGTCCATGGGACTTTAAGTGAACCCCTAGATATTTTTGGCCACCCATTCTATCATCTGTAAAATGGAAGAGGTGGAACAGATAATCTCAAGAGTTCTTAGGAACTACCTTCTGCCCTCATAGCAATGGAAAAAATAACATACATACATTCATATATTTATGTATATATGTGTTTACATATAAGTTTTATGATGGTAGAATCTTGATTTATATGAGACTAGAAGCAGCTATATAATACAGTGGAGAGACTGAGGGGGTGTCTAGAAGATCCATGTTCATATTCTGCTTCAGAAAACACTCATGTGACTCTGAGAAAGCCAACTAGCCTCTCTCAGCCTCAGTTTCTCCATAGATGAAATTTGCCATAAAATAAAGCCTGGCACATAATAACTATTTAATGAATGCTTATTGATTGATTATCACCTAATACACAGGCTTATCGTAAAGACCAAATGAGATTATAAACATAAAACTTTGAAAATCTTAAAGTGATATATAAATGTTAGCAATAATTATACTTATAATCAAAAATAATACTTCTAAAAGTTATTTTCTAATTAAATATAATGCCCTTATAACAATACCCTTATTATATTATTAAATTATTTGTATGCGATACATAATCCCCCCTTGAATAATGGCCAAGGCAGGCTTATCTTTTTATAGAATTTGTTTTCTTGTTTGTTCATTTATTTATTTATTTTATCATCTATCTTCTGTCTCTTTGTTAGCTAATTTATTTTTGAGAAAGCTGACTCTCTTATCTAATCCTAGCTGAAAGTCCACCAGCTACTTATGGCCATCTCAATGCTAATCAGAAGAGAATTTTTAACTATTTTTTTAAACCTAGGATATTCAGGTACCACAATTCCTGTACCTCTTCCACAAAAGACTCACCAACAATGTTCAACAGTACAGATACTCAATCAACATTAATCTGATTGCAGCTCAGAACTCCCAAACAAAACTATCAAGAACAGGTAGTATAGGTCTATCTCTATTTGAGATACTCTTAAACAGATTTTGATTGATATACATTTTTTTTTCAATGAAGGGTCTATTTATCCACTGTTTATTTCATGATCTATTGTTCTAAATTTTTAATAATCATAATAAAAATTTTTGTAACTTTGAAAAATTATCTTACAAAGCATCTTTGCAGCCACTTTTTCAATTGGGTGTGAAAGTTTAAATATCTTTATGTTACCAATAAAAATCAAAATTATACATCTATGGTCATCCAACCAATGACTTTTTGAGTCACAATTCATCCCGGGTCTCTTCAGATTCCCCGTTCTCTATTTTTACTACTGTATCACATTGACCCTTGCAAATCAAGATTCTATTTGATGCCTAATAATCCAGATAATTATTAGAGAATGACATCCATGTGATGGAAAATGGCCTGTCCCAGTCCTGTGGTTTCTTGAAAAAAGGCTATCATAATTGTGTAAGAACCCTATAATGATGGGATGCCAAGAAAAATATCAATATCTGTAGCCTGACTCATCACTTCTGTTTTTCTTGTAATAATAATAACAAAACACCATTTACAAAATATCCAGGATGGTTGATTATGACTACAAAATAATTGATTCCATGTAACTAATGCTTTAACTGTAGTAAATGTTTCCTATTAAGTGTAGGCCATTATGCCTGTTTTCCAATTACATACTTTAATTGACATTTGCAGTTTATTATCTTTTCTTTCAGTAAGCTCCCCTTCTAAGAAAGAGGATCAAGATTATCCATCCCAAACCAAAGACTGCTTCTGTCTTTACTGGAAGAGCCATCAGGAGAAGGACATTTGATTATTCCAGAATAAAATCTCATAGTAAGAAAGAAAGACCAGAAAATTGACTTTACTTTAGTGTGACTTAAGAAGATAAATAAAGGAAATCAAGTTGTGATGCTAAAAATAAAGAGTATATATTAAATATTATATAATTATATATTAAATATTATGTGAGTATATGTTAAATATTATTTATATTATATATACAAAATAAGATTGATCAAAGTGATATGGCGTTTCTTCTTTTATGCATAGTAGTAAAGGGAAACCCTAACCCTCCTATTGCCATTTTTCTAGAGCACTCTAAGGATTGTTCCATATTTGGTGTGCCATTAATCTTTAGAGCTAGTTTCACTCATCAGTGAGAAATGTTAAAAAGCATATCTGCCCATAAGATTCTATTTTTGAAACTGTTTTTCAACCAAACTCTACTTTCTGGTCCACTTCTCCCTCACTAGAGTTCTTCAAGCAAATACTGAGCGACTATTTTTTGATTCTGTAGAAATGATTCCTGTTTAGGGATGAATTATACTAGTGAGCCCTTGAAGATGCCTCTAATGTTAAAAATCTATTATTCTGGAGAGAGTCAAAAATTATATATTTTCCTTTAGACACATGCCTTTACTTTGAAGATGTTGAAAACAAATGATGACATATTACTGAATCTTGCCATTGGGCTATGCACTCACTGGCTTAAGAATCAATCAGTGTCTTTTAGTATTCAGTTCAGACTCTAAAATTAATGTTAAATTGAAATACATAGGGTTGAGCAATGGTTCAGAGCTCCAGATGTTTCACAATGTCAAATTTATTCAATCTCTTCCCAGGGTCTCATCAATTCAACACATTCAGTGAAAGCTGATAAACATTTATTAAACACCTGCTATGTATAAGGCAATGTGTTAGGTAATGTTGATACAAAGATGAGAAATGAAATAGCCCTTGCCATCAAGGAGATTTACATTCCACTGGGGTCATACATCATTCCCATTTTACAGAAGAGGAAACTGAGGGTGAGGGTGATTAAATGAGGTGTACATTGTTGTCCAGCTCATATATGTTGGGGTGGAATTTGAACTTGTGCCTTTCCTAAGTTTAGCACTCAACTTATGTCATTGCTTTTCTTCTTCAGACATGATCCAGACAGAGATCAGGGTCTGGAGAAAGGGAAGCTCCATCTGCCATTTCTGCTGTTTTTACTTGTGTACCACCTGGGAGACAACAGACACCCATGTGCCACAAGAATGCTGCCAAATCATATGCACACTAGCTTGTGGAGTAAGGGGGAAAAATGTCAGTTTAGTGCATTTTTAAGTTTGCTCTATTTAAAACTTTCCTTCTTAAATTCATTCCCATTATAGATTTCTTAAACTCAACAAACCAGCTTGTGAAGTGTGAGATTTGAGAGGAAGAGTAGCTGGGATGTTTTTTTTTTTTTTTTTCTTTGAAAGGCATATGTTTGGGATACAGGGATCTAAGAAAGAACTGATCTGAAAAACCACCAATAGGTGCTACAAAGGAAAGGCAATTGTTTGCTTTGCTAGTGAATTTGATTCCAGTCAATAGGTCATTCAGATTTTTCATGTATGGATTCTGAACTAGTAGAAATCATAACTCTCCTCTCCCAGCGTGGTAAAGTAGTTATACTCATTCATTAGCAGTCACCCTAAATAATACTATCCTTGGAACATAACCATTGGCAATGGCTTAGAGAAGGCTAAAAAAAGGGGGGGGGGTTAAAAATGGGGTATCAGTACTGTCTGAAAATGTAATTAATTGAATAATTATCCAAGTCCCTTCAACATGCATAGAACTATGACATGTCATTGAGTGTACACAGCAATTCCAATTCAATTCAATAAGTCAATCAGCTAATCAACATTTAAGAAGCATCTACCATGTACTGATGATACAAAAAGAACCAAAAGACAGTCTCTGTTCTCAAAGTTTGTAATCTACTGGGAGAGACAAAAAAACAAACAAAAACAATATGTACAACAAGCTCTAAAAGGACATAGAACATTAAGGTACCCCAAGGCTTCCTGTAGAAGATGGGATTTTAATTGGAACTTAAAAGAAGCTAATAAATATTCCACAAACCCTCGATAATAAGTGTAAGAACATATGAATGAACATGAACAAAACAGTCTCTGCTAAACAGAAGCTTACTGTTTAGCAACAGGCTCAAAAAGACAGAAATAAACTAGTAAATTAATCATTATTGAGGCTATGACAGAGACTTCATAGGGTGCTAGCTAAGTTTTTATAACAAGTTAGATTCTTCATTGAAATGGAGGCGAACCGACTTAATTGCTTTTGGGAAATGAGTCTTATTTCTCATGACCCTGTGGTTCTCTCCGAAGGAAAGGCCTATCATTTTATTAACAGTTTTCTTCCAAGAATGCTATATGACTATGATGAAATGGCACAGATTCTGAAATTTAATATTGAAGTCATCCAAATTACCATGAAAAGGTACATGATTTGTATGAGTAGAATGCAACAGACATATCACCAATAAGTAATTGATAAAAGTGGGAAATAGCTTCAGAGATATGTATGATGGAAAAAGTGAGTCTATTCAGTACCATCTGAATTTAAAAAGTCTCTCCACACAAGGAATTTACCTACATGGCTTCCTGATTGACATCTTAATATGAATCAGCTCCTGGGCTATGTTGTTACAAATGTTGGCTTTGTTGTCAGTCTTAGAGGGGGAAAAGAAATGTGAGAATAGTAAAATAATGATATTTAGGTCATAAGCTTATTTCAAATCGATGTGTATTATTTTCCAAATATATTAAGATATTACTTACCATCTCATTTAAAGATTTTACTTACAAAATGATGAAAGCTTTCAAGATAACTGTAACAAATGCTTATCTGCGGATTTTTTAAAGTGTTTTTGTATTGCTACACTATGGTATTCAAACATCCATACCCTAGGGGATAATAATACTGAATTATGTTTGTTGTTCATCTACCAATGTAAATTGTGTAAGTAAAATGCAGAAAAATGATTGCCATGACATAATAATAGTCCCTAAATAATGCAGGAGAAGAGGAGAAATTAAAGATTTCAATCTGAATTAGAGAAGGGTTTTCTCCTAGAGAGAGTCTTAATTGAGGATAGACCCAACCTGAAGTCAACATCCATAATTAATTTGTGTGTAGAAGTTCGATAGATCATAAAATCCCGGAGGCCATCCCAACACTGGAGTTGTGAAGTAGAGCTTAAGTCGGCACTGGAATAAGAGAAGTTTTCCAATATCGATTGCTCTTTTAACAAAACTACTTTTGAAAATGATGTTTGGTTTGGAGTAGTCCCCCATTACTGAACTGCTCTGGATATATTTTATGCTATAATTCAGTTATTGAGCTTTATTCTCCAGAATCTGTTTTTATATTTCTATCACTCAATCAACAGACATTATTAAGTGTCTAGTAGGGACAACTATGTTACATGGCGTATAGAGTGCTGGTTCTGGAATCATCAAAACATCTTTGTGAGTTCAATCTGAACTCAGACTCTTACTATCTGTGTGACCCTAAGGAAGTCATTTCACCCTATTTGCTTCAGTTTCCTGACCTGTAAAATCAACTGGAAAGGAAATAGTAAAACATTTCACTACCTCTACCAAGAAATCCCCCAAAGGAGTCACAAAGAGTCAAACATGACTGAAAAACAAACAAATATCCAGGATGCATGAGTCACTGAGGATGCAATGACAAAAATCAAGCAGTCGTTATTCTATATAAAGAGCTCAGTCTCTAGAATAGGAATTAACATATAACCCCAGTCGCCCTACAAACAATCACACAATGAATTCCAGATAATTTTGGAGATGTGGCACTGGAAACTGAGGTAGAGAGTGAAGGGAAGGATTCAAACAAACCTTGTATACAATAAAGCTCTTGGGCTAAACAATGAAGAAAAGGAGGTGTTCTAAGAGATGATGATGGATAGAGCAGATTTGTGTCCATTGCCTGCATGTATATTATGCACAGTGTTTACATGTTACCTCTGGTCCTCCCTTGCCTGCTCCCATCCCACCTTTCAACATCCCAATTTTGTCTCAGAAGATGCGGTCAATATGGTTAAATCAAGCTGAATTAATGAGATAAATGTGATTAAGAAGAACCCTATCAGGACACTGCAAATTAAAAATACATGCTTTGATTATTATCATAGCTCATCATTATCAATGATTAAAAATACATGCTTTGATTATTATCCAGCTCATCATTATCAATGATTATTTTAAGTGGAATCATGAAATACAAGCTTTAGAAGAGACTCAAGCTTCGACAAGAGCTTAGTTCAATTTTTAACTGAAACAAAAATCCTCTCCACAAAATGTTTCTCATTTTCCCCCTCAAAGTATTCAGCAAGAAGAAAGTCATTCACTTTCTGTTAAAAGAGCAATCATTGACTCCTTTGAGTCAATAAACAGTCTTGGTCAACAAACATTTAATAAGTGGTACTATGAGCCAACCCCTGTACTAAGTGTTGAAGGAACCTGTTTCAATTTTTATACACTCCAATGATTCCTTTGAGAAAGTCAGTTAATTACTCAGGAAATGGTAAATTTCCTCATTATTATAATGAAATTAATATTATCAACTGCCTCACTAGCATAGATACAAATAATCACCCATAACACACAACAAACAAACATGGTTTTCCCTTATATGTGTTTGGTTGGGGGAAAAGAGCTAGCTTAATAGATTTTTTGAAAGCTCTAAAAACCTAAAGAAATATAAGTGGAAATTATTTTAATTTGAAATATTTAACACAGACAATGTGGAGTATAAAGGTACACAAGAATGTTGGGATTATTAAAAGTTGCTAGTTACCACTTAAGTGATAACAACTTCTGAGGACCATACCACACACAGATCTATTTGGGGAAGCTTGCCCCCTTGATGCTCTGTCATTCTTGTCCCATGTTACAAAGAAATCTTTAATAAGCTGCTTCCCATTGGGGGAATTTTCCTCCTGGTTGAGTTTTCCCCATAAGTAGAAGTTGCCTGGATTTGAAGTTCAGACCCTCATCATGACCTCCAGCCTTTAGGGATCTATCAAGTTGTAGGAAAGGTTCTCTTTCTGTTAATTAATATATTTTTAATAAAAAAAATCTTCAATTGGTCAAGCAGCTGTGCAAAATATACATATGCATCTGTGATAGACCAGGCCCCCACAAAGTACTCTCATGCTCTCCATTGTGTATGTGATGGAAAATCTTGACGGGTTGGCAGCATATGATTGATAAATCTTCAAGAATACAGGGCCATCTATCCCCTCCTTCATTTGCTCACAGAAACACAACATTTTTATATTTGAAAAACATCATATGTATGAAAGTTTTTCAATGACAACTCAGGGAGTAAATAAATAATTACTCCAATTCTTAGTAACCTGGATAATCTTTATATGGCTTCCCTTTTTAAATATCCAAATCCTCCACATTCATATACATTTACAAAGACATATAGCATGTATAGATATACAAAATCAGAATATTGCATTTAGAAAGGTACCATCCATGTAGCTGTTGGTTTTTATCATCTTTGAAGTAAAGTAGACTTTGCTGGATACAACTGGATTATCGAAGACAAAGATGGGTCATATAGTTTATTATGGTCATAGAAAATTTGGCAAACATTTATATACTGTTTTAATAAACACTTGCTGACTCACTGTTTTAAAAATTGTCGAGAACACTCTAACCATGTTATCTCACTTGATCCTTCCAACAATCCTAGGAGGGAGGCACCATTATATCCCCATATTCTGTGAGGAAACTGAAACTGATAGAAATGAAAGCAGGGGTGGATGGAGAATAATTTATATTGATTTGATTGTTAACTTTCCAGTTTGAAAATTCATACCCCCAATTCAACTACCTTCCAAATTAGATTTGATTTATTTTTTCATTGGCTACCTATACTTATGTGATGGAGAAAATAGAAATAATGGTGATTAAAATGTGTCCAGAGTTCATTTTTTTTCTCAGAGAAGCAATTTTTAGACATTCATTACTACATTATCATTACTACATTAAAGGATTGCCTAGGATCACACAGCTAGAAAGCATCTAGGATTTGAAGAAGTAGCAATAGATAGGATTGGGAACTCAGGTATTACCAATTCCAGTACTTCTCCAAAGAGTCAGGTAGCTGCCTCCAGAGGAAGAAAGGTCGAGATACCATCAAGAACCCAAGTGCCAAACATGATCGCAGGGGACCCAAAACAGATGGAAGTGTGGTTCCTGATTCTAATGTGTTCATACTTTATTTAAAAAGAACATGTAAACATTTATGGTTTTCTAAGTTAATGTGGCCTCTAATATACCATTCTGTGGCCTCTATTTCTATTTGAAATTGAAGACACTAGTGTAATCCAAACTAGATAAAAATAAGGGCTTTAGTTAAGCAATGAAAATAAACACTGACTCACATGTTCTAGTTCTCTCTGTAATTTTTAGTGTTTTTACCCTTAATGAGAGGATTAATAGAACTGTTATTCTCTTATTCAGGAACAACAGTAGAACATGGAACAGATTTTTGAAATGAGTGCTATTTAGTGTGAGAGCTAAAGAACACATGATAGACAAATAGAAATGCTTTTCTGTGTTCATTTATTAGGTTTTGTAGTTATTAAGTCATAGGACATTTATCAAAATTCTTCATTCTTTATCATGAGCACTGACTTCAATCAGATTAACCACAGTCATGTACTCTTAAGTTCTAACCTAATGGGGTCAAACTCAAATAGAAATGGGTGAACTAATTCATGCATTAGGGTCCATTTTGACTCCATTTTAAAATGAGATCATGTCTATGTTTTCTCATATTTTTATTAATATTGTTCAATATTTATCAATTCATTTTAAGCTGGTGAGCGCTTTAGGGAACATGGCAATTTGACCCTTCTGTAACTGCAATGGTATAAATTTGAAATTTTTGCCCTGCCTTTTTCCTTCTCTGTGCACTTGGGGGCAAGGAAAGTCTGGAACACAAAGCTCTGTCTGCCTCTCCAGTTCTTAGAATTCTCTTCTTTCAAAGTCAGGCTTTAGATCATGTTTCCTCCTTTGATCAATCCTAAAAGGATATTCAGTTGAATTTAATATCTCCTCCATTTTTTTCTCAATTTTCTTATTGTAACTAGTCTGGATCCTCCCACTTTGGTACTTATCCTATACAATATGATAACCTCATTACTTTTCACTCAGAGTAGATCTTTTAATTGTATTGCTTGCTCCTAAAAGATCTGTATTATGCCATTTCCATATGTCTATCATTAACACATAGCACAGTTTCTTTCTGATAATTCGCACTTACTATATGTTTCACAAGTTGAATTGAATACATCTACGTTCACTATTTTCTGGTTTCCATCAAGTGATTCAACTCCACTAATTCTGATTCCCCCCTCAATGAATCATCAAACATTTATTAAGTTCTGACTAGTTATCAGTCCTGATGCAAGGCAATGAAAGTAAAAAGAGAATCTATCAATTTTTATTCACTAGGAGCTCACATTCTAATGACATGACATGTACATATACAAGCATATATAGGAAGATATGAGATGTCTAAATAAAAAAAATATAAAAGGGTATATTTTAAGATATTAGTCTAATGTATTTGAGATTTCAAAAGAGACTTCATGTAGAAACGGTAGAAGGTTAAAGAGAAAAAAGAATTATAAGGTAGAGAGAAACATGTGAAAAGATAAGGAACCATGGATGAAGCAGATCATGGCACAGTGGTTAGATTTCTAGATCTGATTTCAGGAAGATTTGAATTCAAATCCAGATATTTGCTCCTTAGGTAACCTAGGTAATAGGCAAGCTATTTGATAATTGTCTCAGTTTCCTCAGCTTTAAATGACAATAATAATGACACCTATCTCAATAAATATTGTTGGAAAAGTATTTTTTTGCATAATAGGTTTTGCATATCTATGCATTTTTCTTCCTTCTTTCCCCACTCCCATTATATGGAGTATCCTTTGTTTATGAAGAGAGGAAAGAGTTGATCCTTAGTTTGGTTAAAATTTTTTTGATTTCATAGTGAATAATCTAACAGAATGTCAAATCCTTGAAGGCAGGAATAGCTTTTTTTAGCCTCATATCCCAAATGGTTGCCACATTTATTGGAGAACAGTAGATTAGAATGCATATAAGAAAGGCTTGCACATTAGATGAAAAGTCTCCTGTTGAAAATTCAGGCCATTTCTAGAATGTTAAAAGAAGCAAAGGAACTAGTTCACCAATTGAATAGAGCAGCTATAATATTTGCAGAAGAAATCTATGAGCACAGTGAAAATGTTATTTCAATTCTGAACAGCCAATAGAACTCACATCAAAGGAGTCTCACAGACTTCTGGGATAAGTATTCGTGCTGGCATGTTTACACATGTAAACATTTCCTTATTGCCCATACTGTAATGGTTTGTTATACAATCATGGATTTTTGATATAAATCCAGATATGATTTAATTTGCATAGCAAGAGTTTCATTTATTATAAAATATCCTTAGCTACTTTTGATTTTTAGGGCAACTTCTCCAAAACTTCCTATGAAATACACAGAACACTTAAGATTAAAAATGCTTGACCATCATGGTTCCTAAATGATATTTATACTGTTGGGTTAAGGTCCAAAGGGTTGGGAAGCAGACATTAGTCTGGTTAAGCTGTTTCCTTGAAGCTTATCCAAACTACTTGAGTAGACCAACTAGACAGAAGGCTAAATCGAAGGGGTACCGGCTTTTTTTTTTTTTTTTTTTTTTTTTTGGCATTTCCATTTTTCATAATGGCTGGCAGGATCAAAGGAACAGCCTTCCTTCCAAGGGGTTGACACTTCCCATTTTAGTCCTGGCCAGTCTCCAAGAAGAGGCAGCAGCAGCACCAGCAGCATATTCTGCCATGACAAGCCATGACGAAGAAAATAAAAATAAAAGTCAGCTCAGAAAATGGGTAAAGAAATCTGTTCTGTTTCCCTTTAAATGATTTTAGTTAGCTTTTGGTCGGTCACCGATTTTAACAAAAAAGGATTTGGCAATGCTATCCATTTGGAGCTCTCACATTCAGAAGCCCCTATGACTTCCATCATCAGGGCACCTGTCCGAGTTGGGAGCTAGAATTCAGAAGGCAAGAATGATGTCATTGGTTTTGTAAGGCAATGAAACATAGACACTTGATACCAGTACTTCAAGGACATGTCAGTCTTTTTTTAAGTTTGGATGATTTCTCTGCCCTCAAGTTAGAGGAAGATACTTGGGGAAAGTGAGGGGAAAAGGGGAACTCAAACCCAAAGAACTAAAAACCAACTCATCAGAACAAATGTGGTCCATCAGCCAACCAGCAATTATTAATTATTACATATCCTACTTTATAATAATTGCCAAGGATACAAAAATAGCATCCTTCATGCGGTAGGTCCTCTGGAACTACTTTCTGGAGGCTGAATAACTAAAATATATATATGGATACTTTGCATTGGCCCAGTACACTGTTGGGAATAACTTCCTACCCCCTTCAGTTGGCTTCCTAGGGGGGAAAGTGAGCTGTCTTGAAGGAAGTCCAACACTTTATTGATGGTGAAAAACAGAGATGATTTGAACTGAGAATTTCTGACTGTAGGTCCAGAGATTTTGCAATGATATCATTCAAGATTGAAAAATCAGAAAACAGCTTTTCTATTCTATCTCAATGACCTTTGGCAAATTATTTAATCTCTCTGGCTCTGAGTTTTCTCACCTATAAAATGAAGGAGTCCGAGATTCAGAGTTAAAA